>NC_138160.1:73323636-74523636 GCF_964165515.1 Mesoplodon bidens | reverse complement strand
TATTTTCACATTTTTACTCTTACGCTGCAAACTTTTTCTTGCCATCCTCTGCCTGCATTTAGATTATTCCTTTGCAAAAACAATTAAGCAAAATAATACTAGGCTACAGGATAACTTCTAAAAAATGTATTTTGGCTTTTTTTTTTTTTTCTCTCCCATTGCAGAGCACAGGCTCCGGACGCGCAGGCTCAGAGGCCATGGCTCACGGGCCCAGTCGCTCTGCGGCATGTGGGATCTTCCCGGACCGGGGCACGAACCCGTGTCCCCTGCATCGGCAGGCAGACTCTCAACCACTGCTCCACCAGGGAAGCCTGGCTTTTAATTTATTTATTTTGGCTGCATCAGGTCTTTGTTGTGGTGCATGGGCTCTACATCGCATGCAGGCTTCTCTCTAGTTGTGGCGCAAGGGCTTAGTTGCCCCGCGGCATGTGGGATCTTAGTTCCCCAACCAGGGATGAAACCCACATCCCCTGCATTGGAAGGCGGATTCTTAACCACTGGACCACCAGGGAAGTCCCAATTTTGGCTATTCTTTGATAAGCTTTACCAATGGAAAAAAGTCATGATTTTCTTGATTAGTTATATATATTTTTAAATGATCTATGAGTTATCTTTATAGTGTCTGAGTAGCATTGTAAAACTGCATTTCTTGGCAGTGTGAACACTTAAATGAGTTCCACGTGGGTGGAGAAGAAATTTCAGACCAAAAATGACACTGAAAATACAGTTCTGCTAAAGTCCTGTGGGTTTCCTCATTTAAGTGATGAGTGAGCCAGTGGGAAATCTCTGACACTGAGTTTGCCAGGTTTTCACTTTTTCTTTATTCTTTCTTTCCAAGTTCAACGGTTTTCTAATTTGTTTCAAAAGCAGAACACCCTGGAAGTCAAGGTGCTCTTCGTGTCACGTGATGAAATACAGATATATTTATTCTGATTTAGTACAAAAAGACTGAACTATGTATCTCTCTCTAGAGACAGATCTCTATAGAGATATATAAAAAGTTATGCATTTATTTTACTTGTTTTTCAACATTATTCAATGTTGGTATTGTAAATAGCATTTTCTTGATCTTGTATTTATAAATACAACAAGGCTACTTCTTGGTTTCCAGTTAGGGCTGCTTCCATCTTTTCCTGTTAGTTCTTGTTTGTTACTTGTTCACTCACTTCTGTACCCAGCAAATAAGATGGAATAGCTGATGTTTTAAGAAAAATTTATGAGAGAAAAATCTAAAATTTCTAAGATTCTATCTACTTTGAGATTTTTCTGAGTTGGGAAAATTCCATTTTTTGATTTTAGCACTGAAGACATTAGTCCAGCAATAATAGATTTTAGCATAGCTTGAGAACTGTTCCTCTAATTTTAAATTGAGACTGCATTACATCTAATTGCTGCTCAGAAGGTAGAGACAAGGTATTAATATAGGCCAAGGTTAACTAGAAGGCATCTATGGGCAGCTTCCTTTTTTTTTGTTTAATCTTTATTGAGTGCTTAACTATGTACCAGGCACTGATTTAAACCCTTTATGTGTATGAATATTAGAAGCATACAATATCATCCCTTCATTTATTAATACACATATACTAAGTGCCTGGCACTATTTTTTGCCCTGGGGGTAGAACATGAACAAAACAAAGTCCCTGCTCTGCTACAGTTTATAATTCTCATCAGGGGTACAACTCTGTGTTTAAATCTCTGCTTCACCTCTTACAAGCTCTGTGACCTTGAGCAGATTACATAATCTCTCTGTGCCTAAACTGCTTTATCTGTAAAGTGCAGAGGATAACAGTTCCTACCTTAGAAGGCTGATATGAAGTGATATGGTATGATATTAATGAGTCAGTAGTTATAAAACTGGGTATGGAAAATAGAGAAAGACTAGAAACAGATATGGGGGGGTGGTTTATGTTATACAGGCGGTTGGTTGAGAAAAGCCTCACTGTGACGAGGATGTTTGAACAGATACCTGACAGAAGTGAGAGTCCAGATCACGTGGCCATCTAGTGGAGGAAGGGTCTGGGTGGAGGGAACAGCAAAGGACAGAGGAGGAGGTGTGCGCTATATGTTCGGAGAACAGAAAGGAAGCCAACACATCCAAGAAAGGGAGTATGGTGGGAGATGAGGACAGAAGGAAGCAAGGACTGTGATCAGGAAGAGGCTTGTAGGCTATGATGAGTTCTTTTTTTTTTTTTGCAGTATGCGGGCCTCTCACTGTCATGGCCTCTCCCACCACGGAGCACAGGCTCCGGACGCGCAGGCCCAGCCTCTCCGTGGCATGTGGGATCCTCCCGGACCGGGGCACAAACCCGTGTCCCCTGCATCAGCAAGCGGACTCCCAACCACTGTGCCATCAGGGAAGCCCTGAGAATTTTCTATTTTAATTAGAACTTTATTCTGAATAAAGCAAAAGGTCTCAGAAGAGATCCCCAGTAAGCTGCCTCCCCCTTCCCCACCCCGGTTTTAAATAATTGGTGAAATAAAGCAAGGGATTTTTATCTGATTCTCTTTTTTTTTCACCCTCTCTAATGTATCACAAGCAGTAGAACAGTATCTGGCATAGAGTAGGATCTCAACAAATATTTGATGAATGAATGAAAGAAGAAATTCTGTTTTAAAGTAAAGATGGAAACCAACACATCAGCTTTATTACTGATAGAGGTGCAGCTGCTTTGGGTTAGTTAGCCAAGTGGACTTACTAATATTGAATCCCAGTATTAGGCAGAAAGAACCAATGATCAGTGCATCAACTGAAAGGGGCAGGAGTGAAACCATGCCACTCAGATTGGGACTTGAACCCATGGGTCAGGATTCGAACCCAGCCAAAACCCAGATTGGGACTTGAATCCACAGTCTTTTAACTGAGATCACACACCTGATCTCAGGACTCAATGAAGCTCAGGTTCTTGATGTCTCCTCACAGAAAGAATTCAGTGAGAGACAAAGTGATAGGTAAGAAGTGGATTTATTTAGAGAGAAACACACTCCACAGACAGAGTGTGGGCCATCTCAGAAGGTGAGAGCGACACCAGCATACGGGGCTGTCAGTTTTTATAGCAGTGGGTAATTTCATAGGCTAATGAGTGGGAGTAGTATTCCAGCTATTTTGGGAAAGGGGTGGGGATTTCCAGAAATCGGGCCACCACCCACTTTTTGACCTTTATGGTTGGCCTTGGAACTGTCATGGTGCCTGTGGGTATGTCATTTAGCTTGCTGATGTGTTACAATGAGTGTATACTGAGGCTTAAGGTCTAGTGGAAGTGGACTTGTCCTCCTTCTTGGACCTATTAGGTTCTAATCAGTTTATGTTGTGTCCTCGGGCTGTCTTTCTTTTAAAGAATGTGCCCTGCCCCCTTCCCTCCTGTTTCAGAAGCAGCCTGAGGAAGAGTTATGTGATGGCAGAGCAGAGGAGAGAGCCCAAAGGGATGAAGTACCATGCCTGGTTTATCAGCCCGGACTTAGATAAGTCAGTCCGTCTTCCCAGGAGCAGAGTGTCTAGAGACAGAAGCCAGGAATGTGCTTAGTAATACTTCCTCCTTATGGAAACCAGGAAAGGGGAAAAAGTAGATCCTCTAATGACTGAGATAGACACACATTCGAGGATCTGGAACAGGGAAGGACATTTTCTGATTTACATTTTTGAGGATTCCTTCTATTCGCCCCTCCAGATCCACTCTTCACTCTCCTCCTCTGGCTGTGTGGTCCAGGGTGAATGGGATTGGACTGTAAGGGAGGCATCAAAGAGCTCAGGCTGGGTGAGGTCTGAGTATTCCCCTTTCTGGATTCTGGTAACCCCTTCCTGTGCTCTGAGATACCACATCATTCCTTTCTGATTTCCCTCAAACCTGTCCTTACCTTTGTAAATTGTTCCTTTATTAAACCTTTCAAATTAGTTTGTGTGTGTCATCTGTTTCCTACTAAGACCCTGATATCATCGAGATATAGTTGCCCTGGCTGTTTTGTAGGGAAAAGATTACTTGGCTGGGGGTGAGGGGTGCTGGAGGAGGCTATAAAAACAGATCAGTTAGAAGTCGATGGCGACAATCCAGGTGAGAGAGGATGGTGCTGGGCACCACAGTAGTAACAACAGATGTAGTGGGAAATGGTCAGAGTCCGGAATTCATTGAATGTAAACAGAACCAACAGGACTTACTGATGCATTAATTATGGGCACTAAGAAAAAAGTGTCAGAAAAGACTCCTCATTTTAAAAATCTGTGGAACAAAATGGTGCTATTTAGAGGCCTGACAGAAAGGAATTGACTGTGGTTTTTTTCAGAGGTGGGAAGATATCCTCCAAGAATTTTCAAGATTGCTTTAGCAAGTGTTTTCCTATTGGTAGTGTTCATCTCAAAAGTGGAATTCCTAGAATCTGTCCTAGGGCCTTCTGCAGTTTCTCCAATCATCTCTAGACTGTTGCAGATATTTCTACCTAAGGGAATGAATTTTAACCCATTTTAATTTAAAAAGCAAACCTGCACACATGTCACACAGCCTTTTTAGGAAAAAGGAGGAAAAGGAATATTTTAAGCCAAATTACCAAGGGATGTTGCAATTGCAAAACCTAAATTTCTGAGCACTGAATCTTCTCACTTAGAAACACTGGCCATACAGTCTTCTGACTACTACTGCCTACATATGCTGAGCAAATATGCATAGTATATTCATAATACCTCAGTAATATACAGCTGCGTGCATGTCTATGATGAAGCAAAAATTGAAAAGATAAAAACCAAATTGCTAAGATTATGGGTAATTTTTAATTTTCTGCTTATACTTGTCCACATTCAAAGATTTCTGAGTTAATCAGGTATTAGTTTTAGAAACAGTTTCTATTTTGATATCGCACCCTTAGACTGGGCTTACTCGGCCATCTATCTAAAATAGTGATCCCTCCCTCCTGCCCTACTTTCACACGAATGCCTACGCGGAACACTTTACTCTTCTTCACAGCATATATCACAGCCTGAACTTATATTATTTGCTTATTGTTCAATCCCATCAATAAAATTTAAGCTCTCTGAGACAAGTCCTTGCCTGACTTGTTTATTCTTCCGGTGCCTAGAACCGAAGCTGGCCATGAGGAAGAGGCTCAATAAATTCTATTAATTCACACACAGACACACACACACACACACACACACACACACTTTTATTTCAAAGGTATTTGATGGCAGAGATTGTCATGGTGATTTTTAAAAATCTACACCATGTGTAGAAATAGAAATTGACTCAAATTTTCTAAGGAGAAATTTTACCATATATTAAAAAATAAACTTAAGAAAAATCATGACTTTTGATTCAGAAACTCCACTTGTAGGGCTTAATAGAAGATTCATATATTTATTTACAAAAGTGTCTTTGCAGCATCTCTGTAATAGCATGGAAAATAAGGAGGCTTGCGTAGCACAGGGAGATCAGCTCGGTGCTTTGTGACCACCTAAAGGGGTGGGATAGGGAGGGTGGGAGGGAGACTCAAGAGGGAGGAGATATGGGGATATATGTATATGTATAGTTGATTCACTTTGTTATAAAGCAGAAGCTAACACACATTGTAAAGCAATTATACTCCAATAAAAAATAATGATAATAAAATAAAATAAAATACCGTATATTTGATTTAAAAAAAATAAGGAGACTTGGTTAGATATATTATGAAGAAACCATAAAATATTAAATCATTATAGCAATTAAATTGCTATAGAAAGAGGTATATTATATATTATTAAATTTTAAAAGTAGGTAACAAAGTAGCATGTTCAGCCTAATTCCTTATACATGGAAAAACTTTGGGAACTCCAGAATATTAATTGTGGTTATTTCTGGGTTGTGAGAGTATAGACATTTCAGAGTTTTTTTTGTGTGCTTATCTATACATTTTTAAATGTCTACAATAAACTATTGAAACAAAGTGTTGCTTCATTTTATTTCATTTTTCAATAGTGTTAAAAATTATTATAAGCAATCCAGAACGGATTTCCTAAGGACTCGTAACTACAGCATATCTTAAAGTGGAAAAATGAAATTTTCAAGTGAGTTAGAATCACAAAAATGTCTGAATATTTTCTCTCTCTATTTCTGTTATCCAATATTTATCTCAAGTGGAACACATTTCTCTCTGGTCTCCAAAAGGGATTTGTAGAATTACCACCATCTGCCAACAGAAATTATTATTGCAAACAATAATTAGGCTGACATTGAAAACCCTGGGGGGTAAACACAAAACCCACAATTCACCATTATCCTTGAGTGGAATCTGCGGAGGTTAGTGGAGACATTCTCTGTCAAATTCAAATCAAATAAATGGTAGTAAGCACCCTGCCTATGCTGGACCCACAGAACTAAGCCCTAAGAAACACAGAACATGTGTTGCAAAGTGCTTGCTGACCAGTGACTATCCTGGTGCAGCCGAGAGCCTTCTCATCAGGAAGGCTGTTTTGAGTATGTGGGAAGGATGGTGCTAGAGATGAAGAGTGGAGTTGTGGATGGTGTGTGTTACTTCCTTAATCTGAGCCAGGGGTTGCCAAAAATGTGATTTGAAAGTTGACTCAGTCCTGCAGGTATTTTAAACACTTAGAGTGCTTAAAAATAAAGGTTTGAAATCTTATTTAGTTCTTTTCAGGCATAGCAATTTGCAGCTAGTCCAATTCTAAAGTTTAATTTATGCGCTCCTATAGGTATAGTTTTTTTTCTTTTTTTTTTTTTAGGTATAGTTTTTGATCCTTGTATCTGAGCTATTCTTGGATCCTTACTTGAAAAGTGACTAGCATCTGTCAAACAAAAAATCCAGAGAACACTGCTCTCTCTGACCAATATGAAAAATGCTAACTTCCACAATTCTCAGGAAATAACTACTAGGTAGGATTTCCTCCCAAGCCTCTTTCTTAAAGCTTTGTCTTGCTCCTGTTTATCTGCCAGTGACAAAAACAAAGAAACAAAAAGTAGCAAGCCCGTGTTAAAGGAAAACAACAAACCAAACACGGGTGAGGGTCTATGGTGCTGGGAAGCAGGGGCAGATGAGTTTCTGCAGGGTCTCAATTGCCAGGAGATGGGATTTTGTCTTTACCCTGAAGATAATCAGAGGTCCTTGATAAGGAGATAGAAGAAAAAAATTTTCAGAAATGGAATCCGTTGATAAGAGTTCATTTGAAATAGGGATAAGCTTGGTGCATGAGATCAGGCCTGTCAAACACTTTCTGTCAGTCTCCAGATTAGTAATGGGTGACTTGGCATCCAGGCGGATGGGCTGGTGAGAAAGGAGCTATATCAGAGACCGCCACAGACACCCGGGGCAGCGTGATTTGTCAAATACAGGAGGAGGAAGCCTGAGAGTGTCCCATCGCCGCTGCTGAGTCATCCTACTCTGGTAGCTATTTAAACAGAAGCCTCCAGCAGACATCACTCCACTCAGACAATGCCCAGACCTCCAGAAACTGTGTCCACCCTGGATTGCCCACGACAGAGGACAATTTCCAAAAACAGTTTCCAACCTCTCTTCCCAGTATTGTCACGCTACGGGGTTCTGACTTCTGGCTCCTTTCCTCAAAATGAGCCTATCCAGCCGATCCTCCAATGGGACCTTGGCCCCAGAGGCCACCAATTCCTGTTTCAAGTTTTCTCACAGTCTTTCTAATATTTCTGTCAAGTCAGCAGACATTGGCTGAGCACTTGTTATGGGTTGGGCACTGACCTACAGGTAAGGGTTGGTCAAAGGATAAACGAACGAGACACATTCCTTACCTTTAGAGGCTAAAGTGCAAGAGACAAGTAACCAGGCAACAACAATTTATGCAGTGATGGCTCCAAGATAGGTAAGTACAAGATGATATTTTGGGGAAAGAGGAAGGTACCACGACTCTTCTCTAAAAGCTATCACCCTCTGTGTGTGGCTCTCTGGGAGGACTGAAGGGATGTGGGAGACATCAAAGCGATGTGGGAGGATGGACGTTTTAGAAGGGCTTTTCAAATTTGAGTGTATTTGCATTTCCACCTGTCTGCCAGCCATCACCGTGTTTGACCTGGGCCCTCACGGCTGCTCTGTCTGGCTGCGAGTACTGTTGATGACTCTTTTCCCTGCCCATCCTCTAGGTGCTCCCTTTAGCGTGTCAGATGAGGACTCTCTTCACATTTGGCTCTCATCTATCAGCCACGACTGTCCAGACCAGAAGCGCTGGCTTTGGCTTTCAAGCCTGCTTCCTGGCTGGGCTTCTCCACCACTCCATTAAGGGTACCATTTGATATCACATGGGCTGCAGGTGCAGTTGATGAAAGTGCTAAAGTTGCTGGATATGACTGACGCCTTTGGTAAGGACGAGACTGCGTGCCCACGCAGTTGTTGTGTCCAAATACTGTCCTTACCTCCCAACGGAAAGGTACTGTAAATAAAGGGAAAGGGCACTACCTTATTTTAAACACCAAATATGAACTAGGAGCTGTCCTAGGCACTATGTAAAAGGTTTATTTAGTTCTCACAGCAATAGTATCTGTATGTCAGAATCCCATTTTATAGATTGAGGAAACTGTGGCTCAGAGAGGTCAAGAGGCTTATCCAAGGTCACACAGTTTTACAGTTTTTTGTTGAGCTTCAATCTGAACACAGGACTATGTGACTTTGACTCCTGTATTCTTTAAACTACTGGAAGAGTTCACAGAAAGAGCTGTGGAATATTAATATGGCAATAAAATTTCTGATTCCAGTCTGATTATCAGTCTTCTCATAGTGATATAAATACAGGATGTATAGCACAAGTTTCTGAATCTTTGCTCTGAAACATGAAACCAATTGGAATAAATTGGAGTAGAAGGAAGCAAAGAACATAGAGTAAAATCTACTTCATCAGATGAAAATATGGATAAATATGTTTATGTTCGCAGAACTTTTAATACCGAAGAATGAAAGACCCACTGGGGAAAAGATGAGGGGAAAATATGTCTGTTTTTATGACTTGTTGATATCTATGGGGTTTTTCCTTAAGCCTCAAAACAATTTACAACATTGCCAACAGCATTCAGTACATTCAGAACAGGATCATTTCACCCACAGCTGAACTAGGGCCATGCTTGGGACAGCACTGAGAACAGCCTTCCAGCAGACATGCCAGGGAGTAATCCAGGGTCAGTGAGTGAAGTGGAGAGCAGGGCCATTTAAAGCAACACGGTTTATGTAAGTGTGATCTAATTGCTTCCACTGGAAATGGGTCATATTTGAGTCAAGAGAACCAGGAGCCTTAATGACCCCAGTGAAATCAGATTATGGCTTTTCTTTCCATCTCCTCAGAGAATATGGGCCTCTGATGAAATAATAATGCTTCGATTCATTATAATCTGTGAGGTTTCCCACTCCCTTCCTGCTTCCTTGTAGTTGACTTTTTTTTGTTGTTGTTTTTGGTTTTTTCTTTTCAGTTAAACACATTAAACTAAACGGGATATATCATATGACAGACTGTGATAAATTGACTACTGGGAATAGGGAAAAAATATGGGATAAAGAAATAGGTCTTTCTTGCCTCTCACAGCTGTGATTCAGTTCTGACTCAAAAGGAAGTGTGCCACCTACTGAATCACGGAAACCACTTCCTGTAGCTGTTTGGTTTATTCTGGAGGGGCATCAGGCCAAGTACTGCCCTGCCCTGACCCTGACTGGCTCTTCAGAGCCAAGGCGTTTACAGCTCGAGGTGGTTTGGCCTCAGACTCTGAGAACACTACATATTAAATTACAAGTGTTTCATTTCCTAGCAAGGAGTCTTCAGCAACATAAAAACGAACATGTGTTACTTGCAAACCAAGTGTGTCATTACTCAATCTGCATATCCTTACCATTTCATAGGGTATGTATTCTGGATGACCACTCTCAAGATCTGAATGTAGACTAGTTCTGTTTTTCCTGAGGGCAACTTGAACAGTCTGTAGGGTGTCTTTACCCAGATGAAGTGGCAAGATTACCTTTTTATCAGTGAAGCAACACTAGACTTGTATTCATTCAATGTATTTTTGAGCACGTGCTCACTGCCATGTATTGTCCTGGGTAGCTGTAGAGGATACAGTGGCAAACAGTCCAGCTCCTGACCTCATGGTGCTGATATTCTATGCTCTATGGAATTTATACTCTCCCCTCTAGAGGCAGGGGCTGTGCTTTGTATACCATTAAAAGGAACATCAACTAAAGGAAAACTGTTGTTTCCTCTCTACCCCCAGAACATTTCTGACAGCAAGATGTGTGGGGTTTTCCACACCAAGAAATTCTCCAATTCTTGGCAAATACTGAGTATCCTACTATATATATATATATATTTTTTTGCGGTACGCGGGCCTTTTACTGTTGTGGCCTCTCCCGTTGCGGAGCACAGGCTCCAGACGTGCAGGCTCAGCGGCCATGGCTCACGGGCCCAGCCACTCCGCGGCATGTGGCATCCTCCCGGACTGGGGCACGAACCCGTGTCCCCTGCATCAGCAGGCGGACTCTCAACCACTGCTCCACCAGGGTAGCCCATGAGTATCCTACTATTTAACTCAATTCTGACACTAAATGCCTGGAGTTAGCACAGACCCTTCAGGTGAAGGGCTCAGTCCCATAAGGCTAGCCTCAACTTCAAACAGCAAGTCCCATTTATCACCTGTACTTATGACTAAGTGGCTCTATCAAGCATTCCCACGATCCCCTCCTCAGGTTTGATAAGTTGCCAGAATGGCTCACAGAACTCAGAAAAAAACACTTATGTTCACCAGTTTATTATAAAGGATACAACTCAGGAGCAGCCAGATAGGAGAGTTACATGGGGCAAGGTTGGAGCGGGGTGGAGGGGTGAGCAGTGAAGCTTCCATGTCCTCTCTGGACACATCACCGTTAGTACCCTGACTTGTTCACCAACCTAGTACCTCTCCAAACGCCTAGTTTAGGATATTTATGGAGACTCCATTATGTAGGCATGATTGATTAAATCCATCTCCAGCCCTCTCCCTGCCCTGGAGGTCAGGGGGTGGGGCTGAAAGTTCCAACCCTCTAATCACATGCTTGGATCCACTGGCAGCCAGCCCCCATTTTCCAAGAGTTACCTTATTATCATAAAATTAAGTATGGTTGAAAGGAGCTTACCATGAATAGCAAAAGATGTTCCTATCACCACTATCACTCAGGAAATTCCAAGAGTTTTAGGAGCTCTGTGCCAGAAACCAGGGATGAAGACCAAAATACATATTTCTTGTTATAACACAATCATGCAGTCTCAGCATCTAGCACTGGGCCTTACATGAAGGAGCCCCTTCAATACTTGTTTGTGGAAGAAATATATGAAAGAAGAAAGAAAGAAGAAAAGAAATAAGGAAGGAAGAGAGGGAGGAGGGGAAAAAATCATCTCACTATTATTTTTTGCTGTATTTGGAAGTAAAGATGAAAGCATCCAGTTAATTTTTTTTTCTTCTGTAATGAGAATTTCAAATAGACTACAGGTTTCTGCTCTTAGGTGGATCTGGAGATTATATAGTGCCTCAGGACACTCACAGCCTCTTAACCAGGGACATTCTGGAATCGAGGAGGCCCATTCTGAAATGAGGTCAACACTTAAAGTCCTGAGAATCCCCTGTGAGAGTAAAAGGCGCTTTGTTCTTCTCCTCAGAATGGGTCAGAATCCCTAATGGTAGAAAATCTATCATTTCTCTGGTGGTCCATGCCCAACAGATGTGTCAAAGAATGGCTGCAAATCTGTGTAACATTAAGAAATAATTTACCCGCCTCATAAAAGAATTGTGAGAATTCAATGAAACAATGTTTAGAATGGTGCCTGGCACACAGTAGGCTCCTTGTACATAGAAGCCATCACAAGTGCAACTCCTCTTATTATCATTATGATCACTATTTCTACTACTATTACTTAGGTTGCCCGTATAAAGCCAGCAATTTTTCTAGGGTATGACCAGTGGTCTTATGTTTAATGATAGAATTCTATGGTTCAGTGTGTCTCATCCTTTCTTTCTTTTTTTTTTTGGCTTCACCACACCAGGGATCGAACCCGTGCCCACTGCCGTGAAATCACGGAGTCCTAATCACTGGATGGCCAGGGAATTACCTGTCTCATCCTTTCTAAATCCATATTCTTCTTTGAACAATCATAAAAACTCAAAATTGACCTCCAGTTGAAAATCCCAGTCAAGAAGATATTGTCTGGGTTACTTACAATGTTCAATTTATGAGAGCAATATTTTTTCTCAAACATAAAATTATAATATTGAATTTTTCTAAATTACATGTAACTCAAATAGAGTAGTGTTAAAAGATAAACAGAGGCATATTAAAAAGATTTAAAGAATTTATTTGAGTGAAGATTGAACTAGATGGGGCAGTGCCAAACCAGAAGTGGTTAGGAGCTCTCCACCAGCAGGAGCCAGGGGAAAGAGTTTTATAGAAAAGAGGTGGAAGAAAGCAAGGAAATTATTGGCTATAGATTAAGTGGTTGCTTTATTTGGAAAAGCCTGGTTGGCTGTTTGTGATTGGGTGTCCTTAGGTTTTGATTTCTTAACCTTGAGGCATTTACAGGCTTATGTTTTGGTTTGTTTACTAGGCTGCTAAGGCATTAGAACCACCTCAGACTAATGACCTCCTGATTTAATTAAGGTAGTTTGTTTTGACCCTGCCCTAAGGTCTATTCTCTGCACATTTGACCTAAAAGAAGAGGAAGGGGAAAAAAAAGAAGCAAAAGAAAAAGAAGAGGAGGAGAAGTAAGAAAAGATACAAAGGGGGAAAAAAACGTCCCCAGCAAAAATACTGAAGAGAAAGGGAGGTTTTATTGGAGTTTTCTTAAGTACTGCTGAGGCATTTGTACTGTACCTCACACCACAAAGATAATGAATACTTTGTTGAAACCTTGAACAGTTTTTCTCAGAATTTCTCTTTCTATAGAAATCCCTTGAGGACACGGGGAGGGAGAAGGGTAAGCTGGAACGAAGTGAGAGAGTGGCATGGACATATATACACTACCAAATGTAAAACAGAAAGCTAGCGGGAAGCAGCCACATAGCACAGGGAGATCAGCTCAGTGCTTTGTGACCACCTAGAGGGGTGGGATAGGGAGGGTGGGAGGGAGATGCAAGAGGGAGGGGATATGGGGATATATGTATATGTATAGCTGATTCACTTTGTTATACAGCAGAAACTAACACACCATTGT
Source organism: Mesoplodon bidens (assembly GCF_964165515.1). Classification (NCBI taxonomy): domain Eukaryota; kingdom Metazoa; phylum Chordata; class Mammalia; order Artiodactyla; family Ziphiidae; genus Mesoplodon; species Mesoplodon bidens. The sequence goes on along the minus strand of NC_138160.1, from coordinate 74,510,480 downwards.
AAAGCAATTATACTACAATAAAGATGTTAAAAAAAGAAATCCCCACATCTCCCTTCATATAGGTTCTTCCTTACCTGGATGACAATTTTCTTCCCGTTTCCTCCAAATTATCCCAGTTTGCCCCTCTGTTTTCACAAAGATCAGCTTAACCTCCTCTCAGCCTCCCTGTCATGTCATGTGGCTCACAAAGGACAGGAAGTTAGATCCCAAGTGAAGTTTTCCCAAAATCGAGACATTATAGTAGACAACAATTATTACAGCAATCATAGCAAGCAAATAAATTAGTTCACAAAAGAGTCTCAGAAGCCCAACAATAATTTAAACCCTCATTCCCACGTACAGTTTTGCTACTGGTTTTGTTCTGTTCACAGGTGTATCCCAAGTGCCTATAAGAACACCTGGCATAAATATGTATTGAATAAATAAATTAGTTTGAGAGTTAACATTTGAAGTAAAACAAAATATCATTAGTTCATCTTTTTTATTTTTTTCTCTTAAACAATGTGTGTGAGACAAGTTGTCACACATGCATCCATAGGAAAGCATACAATTAATAAAAAATTAATTTTTTATTATGTCACTTTAGGTCAAATGTTACAGAAAATTATACTGAACCCTTGACCAATCTATCTATTGTTTCCATTGGAATATTGGCCCAGCTAAGAAATAACATCAAGGAAAAATTATTTTTTGGCAGAAAAATGTCCTCTCTAAACTCCTGTGTATTTTGTTTTGGTTTTTCCTTAGTGACTGGAGGTCAGTTTCAATCCACTAAAGCACAGATTCCAAATTTTCAATCTGGTTTTCTTGAGTACAGACCGAGGGCCAAGAATGAGGCAATGATACAACATCACTACCAAGGCAGACACAGACACAGAGTCCAGGGCATGTTCTGGTGACTTGCAAGCTTCTCCCCTCTGAAATTTACTCTCAAAATCATACACTTTCATTTCAAATGGATCTATTCTCTCTCTCTCTAGCCCATTCTTATGAAATTTTTTGTCTAATACCCAGACCCTAAAAGATATCATAATGGAATCATCTATTGACTAAAGATAGTGTGTCCTCTATGTATCCTTTCTTGCTTCCTTTCAAAACTTGGATGTTAACATGCTTGGGAGTGAATCAATGAATATAAATGTAATTATTGAAGAAACAATTTTGTTTTAGCCCAATAAAAAAGGAACTAAAATTTTTTAGCAGCCCCAAAAGAATCACATGTTATTAAACATGAGATGTAGAGGAGGGGCAGGGCCCTAAAGGAAAGAGCGGCATGCCCGACAGCCAATGGAACAGACATCCACTATAAGTAATATGAGTGCCGGGTTTGGATGAGAACCATCTCTGCTATGAGACTGGGGACAATTCACTTAATATGAGCCTTAGTTTCTTCAAGTATATCAAGTATTGATATACTTGATTCATTTCATAACTCTCCTTACTAAAGTTAACTGTGTCTGTTGTTTCATGAGTCGTCAATTCTCAGAATAATCTTTTCTTGTTACAGCCACATTCTCTATCATTGACAGAGATATTCACCTGGTTATTTTGGCTTCTCTAATCCTGCTGGTGAGAACACCTCCAAGGGAGCTTTTGGTCAGGAGTTGACCATGGCATTTAAGGTCACTTGTGCTCTTGGCAGAGAAAGAGAATTTGAAAGGAAACCAGGGTCAAACCACCAATAATATACACTTTTTAAAATTTGGACCTAGTAACTTCCCTGATAATGATATTTAGCTCATATTTGTTATGTCCTTATTAAGGTCAAGCTTTTTTTTTTTTTTTTAATGCATCACCTCATTTAATTCTTATAGTAATCCTTTGAGATAGGGTATCAGGGTGTTTGACTATAAGTGACAGGAAAAAAAAAAAACAACCTCCAACTGACTTAAACAGTAAGGGCATTTGTTGGCTCACATAGTCTAAAGAGAGGGCAGCTTTGGGAATGGTTTATGGATCCAGTGGCTTCACATTGTCCCCAGCTCCCCAGGTTCTATCTCTGTCCTAACATCCAGTGTTGGATTCCTCCTAGCACCAATTCCCCTCAATGGCCATCAACAGGAAACCTGGGGACTTCCCTGGTGGTCCAGTGATTAAGACTCTATGCTTCTAATGCAGGGGGCACTGGTTCGATCCCTGGTCAGGGAACTAAGATCCCATATGCCGGGAAGTGTGGAAAACAAACAAAACAAAACAAAACAGGAAATCTGCTTCCTTATTTATATCTAGCGAACATGAGGTAGTGCCCGCACAAATAATGAAAAAATTGCTTTCTCCTCCTCACGATCTGCCTAACTTTAGTCAGCTGCTTAACTCTGAAACAGTAGCTATTGTGGATGGAAGTCAGGGGAAGGAGGAATATTATTGTATAATTAACTCATCTTCTTGAATCCAATTATCCTGATTGATTTGGATGATTTAGAATTTATTCCTGGAGGTGGGGAGATTCTCTGAACCACATTGCCTAGTACACAATGGAAGAGGAATAGAGCAAAACTGGGGAAGCCAACTACAATGTGCATTACAAGTAAATACTGCTAATTCCCAATTTACAGATGAGAAAATTGAGGCATAGAGGAGGAAGGTTAAGTAATTTGCCCAAGATCATAATTGAATCTTAAAAGTCTATCTCCATTCTAACAATTAAATTATCTGCCGTGTGCATTTCTTGAAAGCTTATGATGTACAGGAAGAATTAAGGGAAAGACCACAGCACTAGGCATCAAGAGATGAGATTACAATCTTGCCCTCCTCCCCCAACCCCATTACTAGCTGTATAACTTCTTTGAAAATGAGGATTATAAAACCTACTTACTGAAGTAGTAGCAAACATTCAAATAGAAACAATGCAGAAGAGTGGCATTACTTGGGAACTTGTTTGAAATGCAAATTCTCTGCCCTACCCCAGACCCACTTAATCAGAAGATCTGGGGGTAGAGTCCAGCAAAAAAAAAAAATTAACAAGCTCTGCAGGTGATTCTGATGGTTGCTAAAATTTGAGAACTGCTGGTCTAACATATTGCCTGGTGCCTAAGCTTTTGTTTCTCGTTATTGTTCTAAAGACAATGAGTATATTGACTTCTATCTGCAAGAGTTCACAATCAAGGGGAAGACAGAGTTCTTTATTAAGTTCTTTAATCAGGACCATACTGTTTGACAAATGCTCTAATACAGGTTTAATTTGCTTTGAAAGCTCTTAAGGGGTTGAATTTATTTCTAACAAGATGAATCTCAGAAGGCTTTATAGAATAGATAAGAAATGGAAAAGGGGAAAATAGCTGTGAACTAAAAGCAGCAGAGTTAAACTTCTAGTAGTTACAGCAAAGTTCTATCTAGACAGTTAATTTAAAATACAGTTGACCCCTGAACAATGCAAGAGTGAGGGGCGCTGACCCTCTGTGCAAAGATCCAGGTATAACTTACATCTGGCCCTCTAGAAACTTAGCCCCGCATCCTCAGATTCAACCAACCCAGGATTGTGTAATACTGTAGTGTTTATTATTGAAAAAATCCACGCATAAGTGATCCCTCACAGTTCAAATCTGTGTTGTTCAAGGGTCAACTGTATAACGATGCAAACTATCAATCATAGTAGGGGAATAACAACCCATCAGAAGTCAGAAGATGAGGATTTTAGTCCTGATGTTACACTTAGCAGCTGGTCCTTAATGTGCTATTTCATAAAGAAGGAAAGAGGTTGGATCCTTGGTTCTTACCCAGGAGAAAATAAGGTGGGGACAGGGCATGTGTAGACTTAAAGATTCCACAGGGGAGTGTGGACACAGCCTGGTTAAGAAGCACTAGACTCAATGGTCTCTAATCTGTGGCTGTGTATTAAAGAATTATTGAATATAAAGTTAATACGTTAAGGTAGAAGCATGTAAATACCATTAAAAATCTGTAAGCCAGACTCTGCTTTTTGTTGTTGTTGTTCCTGTTGTTTGCTTAACATCTCTGAAAGTGCTTTAGTACCTGAACACCCAATTAATCAAAGGGAAACATCTGTATTAGGTACCAACTAAAATGTCACCTTCCCTGCGTGGATTGCAAAGTCCTTGGCAATCACTTCCATACCAGACTAGTGAGTATTGTTGTTCTCATTTTCCAGATGGATAAACAGAGGATAAAGGCCTTGTTATGTGTCACACATTTCAGTCACCAAATGAAACACAATGGATATCAGTCTTCTCATCCCTTCAACAATAAAGAGCTGTTAAGCTCTTGCAGTCAACAAGAACTTCTGGAAAGATTATACTGGCTGAAAAGGCATATATATGGATGACATCCACAAATAGGAGGAAAATCAAGTTAAAGCTGAGTGTCTAATCTCACTGACTCAGCAGAAGAGACAGAAGAAATGTAAAGTTTTAGCAAAGAAAGGTCTGAAAGAAAGTAAATATAGCTGATTATTAAGTGCTATTTTTACACAGTAAAACAAGGGCAAAATTACTCTTTAAGTAGTCATTCTTATCTCTTGATTAATTGAGTCATTCATTTATTCATTCAACAAATACTTATTGATTGCCTTTTACATGCCAAGTACTAATCTCTGTATTGGAAATGTAACAATGATCAAAAGCAGATGATAATAATAATAGTAACAGCTAATGAGCAAGTACTAATAATATATCAATAAATAATAATAATAGTTTGCCGAATAAAATGTCAAAACTCAGTATGAACTAACATTCTTTTGGGAGCTGCATCCGTTGACTATAAGACAGCTAATCTACTTTGAAATTCTCCAGGTTTAGGGCCCTCTATCAGAAGCAGCTGTTGTTGGGCCTGCCTCTTGTTGGTGATGCATCTACCAATGAGAACGGACTTATGCTCACTGTCCTTGGAGAGGCAACTGGAACCAAGTGTTGTGACTTCTTTTATTGTGATTTTTTAAAATTACTAGAACCAGCTCTTCTAACTTTACTTCTTTGTTTCCTACTTACTCAAATACTGGAAGAGATATATAAAATAAAAGCCATCTTAACATTGTTTTAGCACAAAACAACAGTGTCCTTTCAACTGTGATTGAGATGGAATAAAACACATTCATATTTGAGATCAACTTTTTAAAAAATTAATTAATTAATTAATTAATTAATTTTCTGCTGCACTGGGTCTTCATTGCTGCGCACAGGCTTTCTCTAGTTGCAGCGAGAGGGGCTACTCTTCATTGCGGTGCGCGGGCTTCTCATTGCAGTGGCTTCTCTTGTTGCGGAGCACGGGCTCTAGGCCCATGGGCTTCAGTAGTTGTGGCTCGCAGGCTCTAGAGCACAGGCTCAGTAGTTGCGATGCACGGGCTTTGTTGCCTGCGGCATGTGGGATCTTCCCGGACCAAGGCTCGAACCTGTGTCCCCTGCATTGGCAGGCAGATTCCTAACCACTGCGCCACCAGGGAAGTCCTTTGAGATTAACTTTCAATGGTAAATTCATTCTATATATGGTTTTAAAGAGTAAATGCTTTGGGGGCTTTAAAAATCTCTTCATCTTTTTAAATGTCAGTTTACTCACACTGATGATGCTTTCAGATGTTAGGAAATCTTTTGATACAGAAAGTGGGGATAGAATGATGCAATATTTCTAAGTGTCATGTAATTTCACAATTTGTTTTTCCATCTGTTTGGACTTCCAAAAAGGAAGATTCTCATACGTCAACAAGCTCGTGAATTGAAGCTTAAAATACTATAAACAAAGCCCCAGAGTTTTAAATATATGAATATATATAATCATGTTCTTTGATGGGATGCTGGCTGGCATTAATGTTCAATCTCCTGAGAAACATTAATTTTTCTCTAGCTAGTAAATTTACTAGCTTGCTTCATCTGAACACATGAACCATAAACAATGCCTAACAAGAAAACTTTCTGTCTTCTCCAAGGTCAAAGTTGGAACAAGTAGAGGGAATTCAGTTTTCCTTACTTGACATTCTTCATCATTCTTATAGTCATTATTCTCATAAAGAATGCAAACCTCTTATAGTTAGTACAAAGATACAGCAAATTTCCAGAGCTAAAATATAAACTGATGAAATTGGAAATATGTAAAAAATGGTTATTAACTTCTTCCATTCCCATATTTAAAGTTTGAACTCTCTGTTCTCATCGTTGTGACAAAGCCAATGTAACTGTAAACAAGCAAACACATTTTTGTTTTCTCATATTTTACTACACCAAGCACCTATGAGAATTTTCGCTGGTACTTAAGCTGTTAACCTACTCATGCTTTCCAAGTTTCTATGTGTTTTTCCAACCTCTGTTGAGCACTTCTTGTACAGTAGAGATGGCTCAGTGATAACAGGTAAGTGAGGAGGAAAGAAAAAAAATTAAAGTTTCGAAATGGCATTAAGAATAGCAGCAATAGGGCTTCCCTGGTGGCCCAGTGGTTGAGAGTCCGCCTGCTGATGCAGGGGACACGGGTTCGTGCCCCAATCCGGGAAGATCCCACATGCCGCGGAGCAGCTGGGCCTGTGAGCCATGGCCGCTGAGCCTGTGCGTCCAGAGCCTGTGCTCCGCAACGGGAGAGACCACAACAATGAGAGGCCCGCGTACCACAAAAGAAAAAAAAAAAAAAAAGAATAGCAGCAATAAAACATAATTGCCTGGAAATCAGAGCCTTGGAGGCAGGTTGGTCAAATAAAATGCATCATATTTGTTTTGGAGTCAGGAGAGGGTTGGAATTTGTCTCTATTGAGCATTTATTTGGTAAACTTTAGTCAAAGTTTCGTGACTCGATTTACAAAATAAAGCGAAAAGAACATGAAGATATGAATTAATTTTTAAAAGTAAAGTTGCCAATTAAAGTGGCACGAATAGATTATATGGAAATAAAATGCAAATTAAGTGTATTATTGCCAGAACCAGAAACAAGGCTTTGAGAAATCTTCATTATTATAATTGCAGAATCCTTCACTGCATATTCTTTCAATATTCTTAGATTTTTCTCATCTTTACTATACCACATTGTATTAATGGGTACCACAACCATGTTAATTTAGTTTATTTGAGTCACAGTCAACTTTTCCGAAGAGATTAAGAATTATCCTCCCATACAGCTGTGGCCCGATCACAGCATTTTAAGTCCCATGCATTTAACACTTCCATGTAAAAAAAACAAAAACAAAAACACCACTACACTAGAATTGCAATGATGATATGATGAATCACATCAGTAGCAACTTATATGAAGTTTTAAACTTGTTAGAGCAGATATGGTAGTAAAAATAAAATTCCACCTCCCCTAAAACTCTTCTAGTCCCTAAGGCCATCATTTTAAAATAAATGTCGTATGAATTTCTTCCACATCTTGCTAGTGTAAGAGTATTAACACATTTTACAAAGTGCATAACTCATTAGCAGGTAGTAACTCAAGCAAAGGAAGCAATCTGGCTGGATCAGTGATTTGTCAGCAAGACCTGAATCAAAGGAGGTTGGTCTCTACTGTATCCTCTTGGTCCAGAAAGTGGGAGGCGGTGGTCTAATGAGCCAGGAATTGCCTGGCAGCATCAACATCCTGGCTGTTGCTCAGGGTAGGTTGCATTTTTTGGCTCTCGTTCCAGAACTGGAAAGTTCAAGTGTGAAAACCAGGACTGAAGCTTCTTCTCTGCTGGAGCCAGGACACCCCCAGTTCAGCCAGAAGTTAGTTTGAGGGTGGAGTGGCCCAACATTCCAGGAATGGCACATGTCAGCAGGAGGTGTGCCAGGGCTGTGTCCCAACTGCAGAGCTGGGCATGCCACACATCCTTCACTTCATTAATATACTGAATTTCTGGGCGACTGGGCAGAGATGCTGTTGAGACAGAGTCAAGATGTGACTTATGTGCTGAGTCTATTATCTCAGCCTTGGGAGGCATGTTTTGGAGAAGAGTCAGGCTGTAGCCTGTAGATTTCAGCCCACCTGTCTACATCATGTACCTGAAAGTTTCTCCTGGACCCTTTTGTTTCATCATTCTTAAGAGTAAAGCGTTCATGTTTCTCCCTTGCTCCTTTTGTATAACCAAATGCTTCTACAACAGCAGTTCCCAGAGCTGACTCTGCATTTGAAGGAAGGAAACATCTTCTAACCTCCCCTTCTGGCATGACCTCTTCCCTTATAATGCTGGCACTGATGTTCTCTTTCGTAAAATATACATATTAAACAATTACTAGGGGACTTCCCTGGTGGTGCAGTGGTTAAGAATCTGCCTGCCAATGCAGGGACACAGGTTTGATCCCTGGTCTGGGAAGATCCCACATGCCATGGAGCAACTAAGCCCGTGAGCCACAACTACTGAGCCTGCGCTCTAGAGCCTACAAGCCACAACTACTGAGTCCACGTGCCACAACTACTGAAGCCTGCATGCCTAGAGCCCATGCTCCATAACAAGAGAAGCCACCGCAATGAGAAGCCCATGCACCGCAACAAAGAGTAGTCCCCTCTCGCCGCAACTAGAGAAAGCCCGCACGCAGCAACAAAGACCTAATGCAGCCAAAAATAATAATAATAATAATTAATTAATTAATCTTAAAAAAGACAATTATTGAATTGCGTTAATGGGTATAGTGGTGTTCATTGCATTATAAAAAAGATTACTAGACTGTACTTATGGGGAAAAAAATCAGAATAGCCCAGAGTATATAAATTGAAGGTAGAAGTCCACCTTTCTGCCCTTCTGTACCCCCAGTGTCTTGGTGTTTTCCTAGACTTTTCTCTAAATACATGCAAATATATACATATGTGTGTGTGTATATGTATATATATATATATATATGTAGGTGATTCTATGAGTTTGTGATTTTGGGGGCTTATTTTTACAAAAATGGGCTCTCAATGTTCACTTTATTTGCTAAAATGTGTGTGGACAGCAGGTGGAAGAGACTCAGGTGCAATTTGCCTTCCTCCCCTCCCTCTCAGGCTTGCCCTGTGAGCTGGTTCTGGGTGACCTCATGACAGAGGAGAGCTCTCTGGTGTAGCATCCAGGATCTGGCCGTGCAGCAGAGGTATGGCCAATGGCACAAAGAACATCTGGTTTTCAAATACAAGTCATGCAGCCAAGAGTCAGGTACTTGTGTTTCAGGGCCCAACACAGGCCAGCATCAGGCCGACTTTAACCAGCCAGGAGGGAACATGCGAATGAATCCGTGATATGTGATTCAGCTGAAAATGTCAATGATTTGAATGCAGTGAAATTGGAATGAAACTTCCCAGTGGCTAAAATTTTATGGCTCACTTTTGCACGGCTCTTAGCACAAAAGGCAATTACGATGTATGTGCAAAATGGTAGCCTGATTAGTTGTTCTCACACACACACACACACACACACACAAATATAGTGCTTTTCACACATCTTAACTGCTTTCCTGCTAAGGAAAGTGAAACTGCAGATCATAAAAGTGTGGCATCCTTCATTTAATTAACAGGTAACATAGCCTGAATACTGTTGAAAATGACTAAAAGACACAAGTTTATGGGGAAAGTTGAGGTTGAGACAGTGATGCCATAGAAGACAATTATAAAGTATTACTGGGCTTCCCTGGTGGCGCAGTGGTTGAGAGTCCACCTGCCGATGCAGGGGACGCGGGTTCGTGCCCCGGTCCGGGAAGATCCCACGTGCCGCGGAGCGGCTGGGCCCATGAGCCATGGCCGCTGAGTCTGCGCGTCCGGAGCCTGTGCTCCGCAACGGGAGAGGCCACAACAGTGAGAGGCCCGCGTACCGCAAAAATAAATAAATAAATAAATAAATAAAGTGTTACTGTTCACACTCACAATATACATATCTCTGTACAGAAATTTTATGAGTTACTATTTAGAGATAATATTTAAGGTTTTTATTTTTTGCATTTCTCTTGTTTGCCCACATCGACCTGTAAGTTAGGGGAAAATATTGCCTCAGAAAGCAGGAAGATAAAGAATAGAGTAAAAAAGTAAATTAAAGTACTCAGTAGCTTTTATGAATTTTCAGATAGATAGAATTATCTTGAAAGCCAACATTTACAAAAGAATAAAGGGTGTTTTAAGTCCCATAAGGTTTAGAGCCTGAAGGAGCCAGAGTCCCACGGAGTTTCTATGTAAGACATAAAGTGAGTAAAATGGCTAGCGTCCTTACCATTAAGATAGGAGATACATGTTCCTCCAGCTTGAAGGGGTGAGAAATTCAAAAGGAGACCTGGTTAGTGCCTAGGTCCCTGAGAGGGGGCAGTAGAAGCCGCATAAAGACTTAGGAAGACTGGAGATGGAGAATGTGGGAAATCTTGCCTCTATTTGTAGAGTATGCCCAGAGGAGACTCCAGACATTTCAGAGAACTGTCACATCCAGCAAGGCAACAGAGCACAGTGGATGAGGGGGGGTCTGGGTGGTCAGAACTGTGGGGAGTCTCACCCTACACGGGGCAGGAAAGGACCCACCAGATCCCCCAGTTCTCAAGAGCACTGGGGTGGCTGAGAATATCCAGGGGACCCAAAGGAGCCTGGGGTGGGATGAGGAGGATACAGAATGCTGGACATGACATCTGCAGTATATGGACTGTAAGCATCAGCAGCAGAGGCCAGTGGGGTCAAGCAGATTGGGCTCTACATCAACCAAGGCCAGCAGGAACAGAGAATGATGGAAGACCAAGGGCCCCATTCCCGTCAGATGTCAGGATGATGTATATGCTTTACTCTCCTCTCTTCAATATCTCATCCCCAGAAAAGGGGATAGGAAAGATAGAGAAAGAGTAATCTTGAGTTCAGTGAGAATTACTCAATAGAAAATGAGTTTTGAATTAGCAAAATGCAGTTTTCCACTGGCAGTGGAAGTAGGGCTAGGCTAAGATTAATGATAGAGAAATAAAACTACATGCTGTTACCATGGCTGTTAAGCTTCAGCTCCTACCCTCCCTCTTCCTCCAGGGAAAAATGTAGGCTGTGAAGAAGCATTATCCTTGTCTTACAAGAAACCACCAGAAATGAAAAACAAGAGTCCACCAGAACTGGTTGAACCAAGTAGGTCCAAGATGACAGAAGACCTGACCTCCAGTTGACCTTGACCTCATAATAGACTCACTGTAATATATTAGCATGCCAGACACCACACCCACCAGTGCCATGACAGTTAATTGCCATGGCAACAGCCAGAAGAGCCCTACAAGGACTGATAAGTCATTAATATTTCTCTCTCTTTACTCAGTTTCCTCCCTATTACCTGGACCCTCCTATGTATATGGTGTCTCAGCCCAAGTGGGGTTGAGAAGTTGATTTGCAAACTAAGTTCTCCTTCTCCATTCTCTGGCCATTGAATAAAGCTTGTATTGTTTCAGTCTCAGCAACGGTTTCCTTATGGGCTGTGTGAATCTGAACAGAGAAAGAACCTTCCCAGGTGAGGCAGGGGGCTTCTGTCGGGCTAGGGCCCATGGGTGGCGTCTATATGACCAATTCAGTAACAATGCTATACCTGAGTCTGTGTTTGGAATTTCATGCCCAGTGAAATATATATGTCCAGTCATAATATCATAGACCCTAGTGGCAAACAAATAGCTGGATAACACTGGGCAAATTTTTTGATCCAAGATTCTGCTTCTGTAAAACTAGGAATAATAACGTCTTCTAGGCTTATTGTGAGGATTAAATGAGATATAGACGTTATCCTAAGATCTGGCATATGGTAAGCCCAGAGTAAGTGTTATTTATCATGATCGTGACAATAATTATCATTGTACATTTGCTCATTTTGACTGAGTATGAACTTTTGATTGGTAGGATTTAATTACCTGTTGTACACATAGCATTGCACATCCAGCTACCAAGATTGTAAATACTTAGAGGTGAAGGGACGTTCATGCATGTGTCTTTAGTGACAGTATTTAATGTGCACGCCCTTTTACATGTTTGTTTAATTCCGTGAGTTTGCTCTGAAGGAGGGATATGTGCCTCTAGATTTGGGGAAATTTGAGGTAAAATCCCTTTTGAGCCAAGATAAAAAATCTAAATTTTAAACAAGGAAAGTCTGTTTCCAGCTCCACCCCCTCCCCATCCACCCCCCATCACTTAGGTGGAAGTACGGTGGGTGGCCCAAAGGTTCACATTTGGTTTCCTCTTTGCCAAACTCATCAGAGGCACAGTGCCCTTGAATTTCACCCCAGCACACACTTAAGAGCACTGCTTTGTTCTTGGCATCCTGAAGGCTCCTTTAGGAGATTCAGTCATGTTGTGGTTTTATTAATGTATTGCCCTTATACAGTAACCAGGTATTTACTATACTTCAACATTTTAGATGTGGCAGCAATATCCATGCCTCCGGGCTTCCTTCTGATTTTAGAAACTTCACTGGACAAAGCATTCAAGTTGCCTCACCACACCTCTGGCCTAAACACCCTACACCTCTTATTCAAGAGTGGGTGGGCAATCCTAGTTCCACCCCCTAAGGCTATCAAAGTACAAAGCCTGCAGGAATTGCCATGTCCTCAGGTAATAAAACAACAGCCTGCAGGGGCCAGTAGTCTGTATTTGGCTTTGCTTGATCTCTGGGTGGCCTCAAAGCTTCCAATCTCTTGACTTAATTAATTTATCTACAAAGGGAGGATAATGATATCATGCCAGTTTGCCTCAAAAGGGTATTATGTAAAACTAAAGATTGCACTGGCGAAGGACAAAGCACTATGCAAATGCTGTGATTATCATTAACCAGCACTGGTTAATGGTGAATCCATTTGTTTACTGTTTACTACAGCCATTCCCTATATTAATGTAAAGTGTGGATAACAGCATTTTCAATGTGGGTCTCTAGATTTTATTCAAGATAGACATAGAATTCATTTGGGCCTCTGAGTCTTTCTCCTAGATTCTGAAACAAAACAAAACCAACCTTTTCCATTAGAAAGGAGGTTCTGTCCCACAAAGTTTGAAGTTTAGAGGCAAAGGCTTGGCCATATGAAAGCGGACAGATGCAAGTGGCCAGATGTTAGCTGAATTAGGGCCTGCCCTCATGCACAGATCTTTCATTTCATCTGATTATATTGTTGAAAAGAAAATATGTATATAGATTAACATTTGGGAAGTGCTTTAATAAGCAGAATTGTGCTTTCTGACAATTATTAATAAGAATAAACATTCCTTGCCATATACATATGTTATTCAAGCTACCCAGAAGTTCGTCTTTAGAACTCATCTGGAAATGTTGGTGAATCATTCTCCAGTCATACTTATAAATACACATGTTATGTACACTTGTAGAAAAAACACACACAAGGTTGTAAATGATCATTTTTAACTCTAAGGGCAACTCTCTGACGTTTGGAGCTATGGGAGAGTCTGTTTTTTCACTATTACTTAAGTTTCCTCAGGGTCTGTCAAATTGCTGAGGAGACTCAAAACAAGCCCTGGTCTACTGGGATGAATGCCAGCTTTATGCTCTGGTCTGGCTGTGGAAAATCCCAGGGTAGCTCTAGGAATAACTTGGTTGGGACATGTGATTAGATAATCACCATCATCATCCTTCTAGTGTTGACCCGTCCCTTCAAAATTGTTTCTTTCTCACAGAGGGCTCTCCAGAAGGTCTTTGTCACCTTAATGCTGCCCTCATTGACTTCAGACCTGAGAAACCAGAAGGCCTGAGATGCTGAGTGGGGCCCTGCTTGGCTTCACAGAGCACCCAGCAAGGTCATTTCAGGGGACTTATTCAAAGGACAGAACATGATCAAGGATAGACCTGTTAGGCCCTAGAATTCCTCTCTTACTTTGTTTCCTAAAGTAGATTACAAATTCCTGCAGGTTGGGGGTGGGGGGTCCATGCTATTCTTTTATGTATTTCATGGGCTACACCCTGAGAGATTCTCCTTCCCTGAGGAAAAGTGGGTTCTGGGGTGATCCACATCATAGTTTGAACTCAGGGCAGGGAACCACGTTTATTCTTCCTTGGAGATAGAGATGACATAAACTAGGTCATTCCTTGTCGATGTGATTAAGAGGGAATATAATTTATACTCCACTCTTCTCAACAAACTGCCCACAGAGGCTGTGTCCTATACTATAGTGATGACTGCCACCCCTCACACTCCAGGGTGTTCCCACAATTACTTACTGGAATCTATCAGTTACTTGCCTTTTCATTGACTTTGACTTAGAACTGGTGAAGCATAGAGGTATTTTGTAAACTAGAAGATAAACTCATTTATTTACTCAACAAACACAATCGACTATGTTCATTGTTGAATTATATTCAATACCAGTATACTCGTTGAAATAGGTTAAAACAACCCCCATTCTGAATACTCATTGATAAAATTGATACCTGAAGCATGTTATAAAGGAAAGAGAGCTGGTGTTGGAATCCAGGCCTACCTCTACCAGTTCTTAGATGTGAAGTTCTGAGTAAAATATCTAACTTTTCTCAGTCTATAAAAATGAAGAGTGTAGAAATGAGGCAGCATAGCATTATGATGAAGCTCTCAGCCTTTGCAATTGGACAGGCCAGGATTCCAATTCAATTATATTCTGCTGCTTATTACCTGAGTATTCTTAGGCAACTTACTTAAACTTCCTATTTCTTAGTTTCCCAGTCTGTGAAGATGAGAATAGTACTGTCTCACCTCACAAAGTTGCTTTTACAAGAATTAAGTAAAAGCATGTCTAAAGTGTTTACTTCAGTATCTGGCTCATAACAATAGACAGTAAACTATGGTTTTAAAAAAAGAAAACCTGAAAGAACTTTTGGGGTCACAAGGTGTAAACTCTTTCTTGTTTAAAATGAGAAATGGAGGCCCAGAAGTAAAGGATCCCACCTAAGGGGACCGAGCCCACATGTTTGTGATGTATATTCCCAAACATTCTATGAGTTCTATGATCTGGACAGAGTACTACCTCTTTGTGACCTAATCTATTTACCAGATATATGGACTATTAGACTGGGTGATCACCAAGTTTCCATCCATGTAAAAATGCCAGTGATTGCATTGCTTTTGAGCCCCTCCTATGTTCAAAACATGCTGCTGATACTGTGGGTGCTATAATGCGTGTATGAGAATCTGTCTCTGGTCTTAAGAGGGTTTAAAGTTCAGTTGGAGAGACATTTATATCGACATTTATGAGACATGTAAACCTTTGGTATAGCCACATGACAAGGCCAAAGTTCAAGTGTCAAGCGGATTGGACATGGACAGTGAGATCCATTTGACTTGGGTGTTAGTGATGGTTTCATAGAGAAAATAGGACTTTACCTGTGCATGAATATTGAGCTGGATTTGAATACACAAATTCAAAGAGGAGAGGAGAGGAGAGGGGAAGGTATTATGTGCCTTGCCACTTTATGTGCCTGGACAAAAGTACAGAGGTAGAGACAAACACCATTAAGTGTGGGGCATTCACTTAAGCATTCACTCGGTCATTCCTTATGTGGGACTTAGTTCTCTAGTGGCAGTGGGAGTTTTCACAAGTGTGTATGTGTGTATATGTATGAGGACACATTTCAGAACTCTCAACTTTAAATATTGGCAGGGAAACAACACCAAGAACTTGGTGACTCGCCAAGTGCTCAGTACCCAGAGAAGCAGGGGTCATCTTTGATTCCTCCTGCTCCTGGCTCTCACTCTAATCTATCAGCTCATTCTGGCTCTCCTCCCTCCAGCATATATCTCAGATTCCTCCACTTCTCTCTATTTCCACTGCCCCAATATCAGCCTTCACTATCCATTGTTGTATCAATGCTAAAGGGACCCCCATTCCATTCCTGATCCCTGCGATGCATTTTCCACGGGGCAGTCTTCTGACAATGTAAATCACGTCACGGAGCCCTCTGTTAAAACCTTTCAAGGGCTGCCAATTTTACTGAGCATATAATCCAGAATGTTTACTATGGTCTTCAAGGCTCTGCAGAATCTGGCCTCTCAAACCTAACGTCATGTTACTCATTCCCTCACTTGCTGTTCTTTGAACAAAGTGCTTTCAGACTCAAGGTCTTTGTCTTTGTGATCCCTGTGCCCTCTGCCTGAGCTGTTATTCCCCCTGCTTTATGCAACCCTTCTTACCCTTCAAGCTTCAGCTTAAATGTCATCTCCTCTGAGAGTTGTTCTTTGATCTAACTATATAAATAATTTCCTTCTGGGATTCTAGATGGCAGCGTATGAATTTTCCTTTTTAGCACTTATCAATTTTTTGAGAATTTTTGATACTTACTGAATTTGTTAGTTTCTTAACTTTTAAAATGTTTGTTCTCCCTACCAGAACATAACCTCAACGATTAGGTCTTGTCTGTCTTGTTCATTTTTCAGTCTCCAGGATCTATACTGAAGATTGCAGAGAATACTCAATGGATTAGCAAAAGGAAATAAATGGAAAACTATTATAGAGAGTAACTATCATAAAATGCAGTTGCTTTCGTGACCATGTTCACCTCTTGATTCAGTAAATGTGAGACCACAATCATGTACAAAACAGTTGCTTTATTTGGGAGGGAGGTAATTATAAAAGAAATATTTATTTTATTATTTAAAGAGCATGACTATTACGTCTTATGGGTGGGGGGCTCAGAGCTGCTTGAAGATTGGCCGCTAACCTCCATTAATAGCTAAGCTCATTACTTATACTTGGAAAGAGCTAAATTTCTGTCTCTGCAAAATAATGAATAATTGCATGTCAAGGGAGTTGATCTATAATTTAAAGGGCAAATGTTATATTCTCTTTGCCTAGTGACTGCCATTCTACTCTGCCAACTTGTTCTCTCTGAGGACAGAAGAAAAGTGCTCTTGCTTGGCTATTTTGCATCACCTTTCTGGTCAACTGATGACTGTAGGCATTCTCTTTCAGCTCTCCTTTCATAATCAAACACTCACCCAGCTGTTTTACAAATCTTACCCAAATATCTTGCCTAAGGTCAGTTTGTGATGTATATTCCCAAAGCCTTTATTAGTTCTGTGATCTGGACAAAATACTACTTCTGTGTGACCTAATCTATAGTTTAATCAAGTTCAATAACAATGACAGCAGGATGCAAGCATTCATTTACTGAAGGAATTTGTTTGTTTTTAATGTGCCTAGCATTGTGCTAAACCTTTTACGGGCATCATCTCTTTTAATCCTGTCTAACAAGCCCATGAAATAGTGATTTTAATCTCCATTTCACAGAGAAGGAAAAGGGTTTAGTGAAGCCAAGTAAGTAGCCCAAGTTCACACTGTTATAACGTGAACTTGGGTTTCAAACTGAAGTTTGTATGACTCCATAAGTGCCAAGATAGTATCAATATTGATAAGGTAGTAAGAAAGAATCAGAACCATGCACAGTTTTTAAAGTAAATGATGCACAGAGGATCCCCTACCTACAATGGTTCAAATTATGATTTTTTGACTTTACAATGGTGAGAAAGTGATACACATTCAGTAGAAATGGTACTTGGAATTTTGATCTTTTCCCGAGCTCATGAGCTATGAGGTGTAGACTCCCCATGACAATGGCAGAGGCAGTGAGCAGTAACCCCCAGTGAGCCACACGATCACGAGGGTGAACAACCAATACACTTATGACAATTCTGTTCTTTGCCTTCAGTATTCAATACATTACATGAGATATTCACCACTTTATTATAAAATAGATTTTGCCCAACTGTAGGCTAATGTAAGTGTTCTGAGCATGTTTAAGGTAGGCTGGGCTGAACTATGATGTTCAGTAGATTAGGTATAGTAAATGCATTTTTGATTTATGTTATTTTCAACTTACAATAGGTTTTTTGGGACGTAAGCACATTGTAAGTTGAGGAAGATCTGTATATGCTTAGTTAAAATTTTAGATATTTTATACGAGAATAACATGCTTTTTTAAAAGCCTTGCACACAAGTATATCTCTGGTTATGAACAGTTCAAGTATATTAGGTTCTACTTCTGGTTGAAACTACTCATTTTGCTTTTCTGGGCTATCATATCTTCATGTTTCCTTATTTTTTTTTCAGTTTGGTGGCTTTTCCCTCCTTTTAAAAAATTGGATAGTCATGGTTCTCTGGAACCTTGGTGAGTCAGTTCAACCTCTAATTACTTCAGTCTCCTTCCCTGCAGGAAAGGCTGTCAAAATACAAAAACACTCCAATGTTTTGCATCATCTCGCACGCACACAGGGATAAAGAGGGATATAATTCTCCCAAAGAAGCAAAACAACTGGCAACAGCTGGTACAACAACTTCTAAAGATCCAGTCTGACTCTGTCTTGAAAATCAGCCTCAAACTGCCCTTAAATAATAATTACCCCATCTGCATCAGGACTATCTCATTGACTAGCCACTCAATGACATAATACCTGCTATGAACTTTCAGCACAAATGCAATCATTGTCATATTTTGTAAGACCAACAAAGTATCATCTGTACCTCAGGACAGTGGGATATTATAGGATACACAAAGACATGGCTCCCCATTTTTTGGTAACCTCACATCAAATCGCTACCAAACACGTCTCCAGTCTTCAAAATAATTTAGTTATTAGAAAGGTGATTGGACAAACCAGCAGATTTTTTTTCACTAACAAAAAGCAAATCAGAACAGAGTTAGTCTTTTTCTCCAGTTACCCAGCATTCAAAGCTCTAACTGTAGTCACATTGTAATAATTTTAGACCCCAAAGCAGTGTGACCATTTGATGCATAATTTTCAACACATGTTTTATTAATCCATTCTTCCTGAGCTTCATTTAAAATACTGGAAACTATAAAAAGATCAGTGTGTTACTCCCCTGCCAGGAAAAAAGAAAAAAAATGAAAAAAATCTAACAAACACGAAAAAAGCCAGAGCAACTGGAATCTCGGTCTTGAGGAAACACATGGGATTGAAGCATCCGCCGGAGCTCTGTCACCGACTGTCATCTGTGACTCTTCGGTGCTGAAGTCTAGATGTCACCAGGCTGGGACGAGAAGGCGTGCGTGCAGGCCAGTGAGTGTGTGACCGCGGGGGTCCGGGATGGGGATCTGGGGGCAAACGGCTTGGGGAGGGTTTTCCAGGAAGCCCGGAGCTCGGCTGCGCGAGCGGCTGCGCGTTGGGCTGGGGCGCCTTGGCCGGCACGTAGCGCCCGGCGTGACTCAGCGCTGACTCACCGCACCCGTTGCCGGTGGATTTCCCGGTCCGCGCGCTCAGCCGCTTCTCGAAGACGCCTGCTCCCCCGTCCTTTCCTGCACGCGGACCAGTCGTGGCGCTTTCAACAGAGCGGGACAGATTTTTATAGCTTTTGAATCCCGATCAAGCAAGGAATTAACTGGCTTTGTTGTCTTTGACTTTAAGAGCTCCATAGTCCACTGATCAAATTCTTTCAAAGGCTTGTTGGAACAAATCCCTAACGTTGTCCTTCCACAGTGACTTAGAGATGACCTCCACTCAGATTTTTGCTTCAGGAGCACCGAGCTCGCGTCTTATTTTGTCCCACATTTGGGGAGGTTATCTTTTCAATATGTCTGATAACTAGCCTTGGCTCAAACCCACAACTGTGGTGACGCAAATCAGGTTGGAACTTGGCATTATGTGTGGGCCTTGAGTGGCTTACTGTAAAAACCAGGGAACACTTCATAAAGACGTCCTTATCTGCCATCTTGCTTGCTGATTAGATGTCATGCTCATTTTCAGTCTGTCACTGCCCTTTGCAAGGTCCTGGGATAGATTTAGATTGTTAATAGCCAGATTCTTGAGCAGTCATGTTCATTTTTTCCTCTGCAGGGTTCAGCACAGAGGGCAATACCAAGGCAGTATTTCTCCAGCTGTAGCCCACCGGCCACCTGTATGGAGAGTGCCAGCGGTACGTAGCCAAAAGGCAGGTTCTTAGACCCCACTTCAAACTGCCGACTCAGAATGTCCTGGGCTGGGGCCTGGAAATCAGCCCATATGGAATTCCAATGTACACTTAAGTTTGTAAACTACTAGGCAGAGGACGAGGGTATGAGATATTATTCTGTGAAGACTAGGAGAAATCTTTATAATCAAGAACACTCTGTTCTAAAATTGATATTGAAGTTCTGATGCCAGGTAATCATATTTCTAAAATTAGTTTTATATATAATACTGTGTTTAACTGTGTATTAATATAGGCAGATATTTTTCTTTTTAATTAGAAATTCAGGTATAGAATAAAATGAAGTACCTATTGAGTAAATTTTCTTATTTCGGACCGGTATTTCCCAAACCTGACTTTGCAATAGAATTACCCACAGAGCCTTAAAACATTCTAATCCCTGGGCCAGACTCTAGGCCTAAAGAACCACTATCTGAAGGTGAAGTCCAAGAACAGGCAGTTTGAAAAGCTCTGAAAGTTAGTCTCTGTTCCTTTGCAAAAGGCGACTATTCCCAAATACAATAGAAATGTCATTAACTGCAGGATGGTTGGCCTGTGTTGTTCCATGGTGTTCACTCATCTCTCAGTCTGCACTGTTTGATTTTTTTAAAATTATTATTTATTTATTTGGTTGCACTGGGTCTTAGTTGCGGCAGGCGGGCTCCTTAGTTGCGGCAGGCAGGCTCCTTAGTTGTGGCACGTGGGCTCCTCGGTTGTGGCAGGTGGGCTCCTCAGTTGTGGCAGGCAGCCTCCTTAGTTGTGGCATGCGAACTCTTAGTTGCAGCATGCATGTGGGATCTAGTTCCCTGACCAGGGATCAAACCTAGGCCCCCTGCATAGGGAGTGTGGAGTCTTATCTCCTGTGCCACCAGGGAAGTCCCCTGCACTGTTTGCTTTTGAAATCACCATTTAAAAAATAAAGTTAAAAGTGACCACATAAAATATCAACTTACTTTTTTATATTAATTTAATTTATTTTTGGCTGTGTTGGGTCTCCGTTTCTGTGCGAGGGCTTTCTCTAGTTGCGGCAAGCGGGAGCCACTCTTCATCGCGGTGCGCGGGCCTCTCACTATCGCGGCCTCTCGTTGTGGACCACAGGCTCCAGATGTGCAGGCTCAGTAGTTGTGGTGCACGGGCTTAGTTGCTCTGCAGCATGTGGGATCTTCCCAGACCAGGGCTCGAACCCGTGTCCCCTACATTGGCAGGCAGATTCTCAACCACTGCGCCACCAGGGAAGCCCCTCAACTTACTTTTATATTGGTAAATTCACTTCTTCAGAAAGCAAGTTTGAAATATTTGTATTCTAAATCTTTGGAGGGGAGGGGGTGGGGAGAATGGTGGGTGATTGGAGAATAATCTGGGAGTTGATTTTGAAATTTTTCTTATTCTTTTTCTTTGGATATTCTATTTACTCATTTTCTTTTTGTCTCACTGGATAGGTTTTTCACTTCATCATTGTTGCATTGTGTCAAAAAGCTTAGATCTGACACACACCTGACAGAGGAATCTCCATGCTGACTTTCTTATATAGCCTTGCTTCTCCAAGTGAGGTTTCTGGACCAGCAGCATGTACATTACCTGGGAACTTATAAGAAATGCAGACTCTCAGGTCCCACCTAGAACTACTGACTTAGAATCAACACTTTAGTAAGATCCCCAAGCAATTTGTATGTATATTAAAATTTGGGAGGTGCTGTCTTACAGTAATGGTAAGAGTTATAATCTGGGGCTGGTGGAAGAAAAGAGAAGAGACAGAAGTGGGTTATATTTGTTTCCTAGGGCTGCTGTAACAAAGTACCATAAACTAAGTGGTTTATAACAATAGATATTTATTCTTCCACAGTTCTGGAGGCCAAAAGTCAAAATCAAGGTATCATCAGGGCCATGCTTTCCCTGAGACTGAGTAGAATCCTTCTTAGCTTCTAGTGATAGTCATGGTGGATCCTTGGTATTCCTTGGCTTATAGCTGCATCATTCCTATCTTTGCCCCTGTCATAACATGGCATTCTTCCTGTGTGTCTCTCTCTGTCTTTACATTTCTTCTTATAAGGATATCAGTCATATTGGATGATGGCCCACCCTAATGAACTCATGCTAAATTGATTACATCTCCAAAGACTCTATTTCCAAATAAGGTCATACACAGGTATCAGGGGTTAGGGCTTCACCATGTCTCTTTGGGGGACACAATTCAACCCACGACAGGAAGATGTGGAAATTCCATTTTCAATAAGTAGAAATGCATTATGTGAAAAATAACATTAAAAATAATTATTGTTTTAAAATAACCTGATCACATTTTATAAAATAATTATAAACTATTCTCTCCCATTGGCTGTTATTTCACACTTTTATCTCGTATTCTCTCAGCTGGATAATGAACTCTTTCCCAAACCAACTTTCTTTGCCACCCTTTCTACATGATGCTGAGTTCATAGTAAGAACTTAGTAGTTATTAATTATGATAATCAAGCTAGGAAATACTATTGGACAAATATACAAAATCTCATATGTTTTAATCTATTATTGGTACAGGGTAAGAGAAAATTCTACCACAAAGATTAGTTTGACCATAAAAATTAAGCCGTAAAATAAAGGAAAAAAATACTTACAGCTAGAACTATAACCACATTGATGGGCAAACTGAAAATACCTTAGGACCAGGGCAAGAAAATGAAGGGAATCCTTATAACCGCAGGAAAGGGTAAGAATAGGACCAGAGAGGCAGCTCCAAGAGAGTAACGTCTTTTTAAGAGCCCTTGACAGTTTGTAGTGGGCACCTGATTTTTTTGCTCATCATGCATTTTCCCTCTTTCCTTTGAGAAAGCTCTCGTCATCCACTCCAACATTTTTGTGCCAGACTGTCAACCACAGGGTTTCCCTTCCCCCTTCCTCCCAAGGCTAAAACACATGACTGTTTACTTTCTGTCCTGCACATCTGAATCTGGGTGAGTCTCAAAAATGTAGAAGTGGTTGAAGCTGAGTCATTTCAGTGGTAGTGCTCAAAGACACCAACCAGGTCTTTTTGTTTGTTTGTTCGTTTCAGCACGGAGAATACCAGAGTAACGCTAGTTACAGTCTTCCCAAGTCCCAGTTGTTTAACTCTTCCTTTTATTCTGAGAGCTACTCAGTATCTTTCCAAATATTAATTTATTTTAAAATGTAAAATTTCAGGCTTCCCTGGTGGTGCAGTTGTTGAGAGTCTGCCTGCTGATGCACGGGACACGGGTTCGTGCCCCAGTCTGGGAAGATCCCACATGCCGCGGAGTGGCTGGGCCCGTGAGCCATGGCCGCTGAGCCTGCGCGTCCGGAGCCTGTGCTCCGCCACGGGAGAGGCCACAACAGTGAGAGGCCTGCGTACCGCAAAAAAAATTAAAAAATAAATTAAATAAATAAATAAATAAAAATGTTTATTTTTAACTTACTCTTTTTAGTTCATTATTTTATTATAATTTATTACTATTTTTTAATGGGGCCAAGAGTTAGCTCCAGTTGGTTTCTATTGCTTACAACCAAAGGAACATAACTACCATGAATATATTGATGGGGAGAACACATATTGCCTACAGCTGCCATACTAAGACAACCTGAAATAGTCATCTGCATTCATGATGAACAAAATATGTACTCTTGAAATGTAATGAAGCTCTTTTCAGCTTATTTCAGTTAATTTTTTTTTTTTTTTTTTTTTTTTTTTTTCTTTTTCTTTTTGCGGTATGCGGGCCTCCCACTGTTGTGGCCTCTCCTGTTGCGGAGCACAGGCTCTGGATGCGCAGGCCCAGCGGCCATGGCTCACGGGCCCAGCCGCTCCGCGGCATATGGGATCCTCCCAGACCGGGGCACGAACCCGTATCCCCTGCATCGGCAGGCGGACTCTCAACCACTGCGCCACCAGGGAGGCCCTTCAGTTAATTTTTTAAGCTATCATTATTGTCCTGTGTTTCAAGCTGAATCATTCTTCCTTTCTGGACCATCCAAATTGCCAATGGGTGCAAAAGGGAGAATCACTCTTGTTATGCTACTTGTGGACACCAGTAATCTTCTTTATGTTGCCTCCAGCTCCTCACTGTGGTTTTCATGATATTTGCAGTATTAAGGAGATTAAAGAAGAGTACTCCAAAGTTTCTAATTAGAGCTCTTTACTGGGGGCTAACTGGCAAAATAGAAACAGAGTCCCTGTTATGCCAGATTAAATGTGATCTTTTCTTTGCACGCTCCATATTGGCCAACACTAAATAAATGTGTGTCTTTTGAGTTCTACAGATGAAATTTAATTTCATCAAGGTACATCAGCTTCTCAGAATCCTTAAGTCTTTAGTCTTACTAATCTCTCTCCCATCACATGCTTGTATCAATAGTTGCATGGTGGATATGGTTTTATTTGGCTGGAGTAGGGAGTTTATAGGGAGAATAAGCCACCAAGGTAGCTGTTTTGAAATTATAGTGAATCATGAATATCATGGAGAGGTACGTAAACATAATTATTTAATGGTTTTTGATCAAGATAGTGACATTTATTGAGTACATATTATATGCCTGGAACTACATTATCCATCGATTTCCTGCTTATGATAGGTGGATTTAGCTCTCTTACACCACCTATGACTTTATGTAAAATATTTAAGACTCAAAAAAATTTTTTTATCAGTGACAGACAATATGAATATTTACTTTGTTAGAAGAGGGTATATGCTCCCCATTTTTTCTCTTTACCTTTCTCTTCTTTCTGTTAAATTCTGTCATCTGTATATTTCCTTATATCTTATTGAAATTGATAACATTTATATACTTGTTCTGAGGTTTGTCTATAGATTTGACACAACTAAAAAAAATTCTTAAACAGCATTTGCATTATATTAAGACTATATGACTAGTCACAGCAGAGAAAATAGTGTAGTATGATTACATATCCTTTTCTACAGTCTCTTGTTTTTCCTGAAGTTTCTTATTGTCTTGCCCTTTTATTTTTTTCTTCCATTATCTCCCATAATTTTTTTTAAAAATTGTCAAACATACTACCTGGTCTGTGGAAACCTCTTTTTCTAGGACATGTCCAGCCTCCGGTCCCCCTTCAGCCTCTGAACTGATTGCTCTCTAGGCCTGGTGCACAGCTATCCCTCTGAGGCTCCTGTGCATTGCAGCACTAGGTTACAGCCACTGTTTGCTGGATCTCATATCTTTGTTCCTTAACTTACTCCCTTCACTCTCAAATATCTTTTAAAGAGAGAATGCTTGGGAGATACATGTACTAATTCTTGCATATTTGAAAATGTTTCTATTCTGCCTTTATATCTAATTGATATTTAAGCTGGCTATAGAATTCTTGGTTGAAGATAACTTTTCTTCAAAAAGCTTGAGAGCACTATTTTATTTTCTTTTAATAATATTGCAGATGAGAAATCATATGAAAGCCAGAATCTCAATCCTTTTTTTCTCTTCTCCAACCTTTGAACCTCTTTTTATCTTTAACTTTCTGTAAGTTCATGGTGTTTGTAGGCATTTTCTCATTTATTCTATTTATCATTTAGTAAAAACTTTTAGTCTGAGGACTCATGGCTCCCTTCAGTTCTTTAAATACTTCCTGTTTCTATTTTCTCTGATGTTTCTTTATGGAACTGTTATTATTTAGATCTTGGATCTGGAGGAACTCTCTATTTTTGTTATAACTTTCTTCTATCTTATGTTTTCTTGATTTTTCTCTTTTGATGCATTTACTTAATTTTATCTTTTAATCCTTCCAATTATGTTTTCACTTTGGCAAATATACTTTTAGTTTCTGAGAACTTTTACTTAATGTCTGATTATTCTTTTATTATAACATCCTATCTGCTCGAATTTCTCTGATAAACTTATTAGAGTTTTCTTTTTTTTTTTTTTTTTTGTGGTACGCGGGCCTCTCACTGTTGTGGCCTCTCCCGTGGCGGAGCACAGGCTCCGGACGCGCAAGGCCCAGCGGCCATGGCTCACGGACCCAGCCACTCCGCGGCATGTGGGATCCTCCCAGACCGGGACACGAACCCGCGTCCCCTGCATCGGCAGGCGGACTCTCAACCACTGCGCCACCAGGGAAGCCCCTCTTTTTTTTTTTTTAAGAATTCTTTGTTCCCTGAATTATTTATGTTTCCTTATGCTGGGTTTTCTATTGATGCATTTCTTTAATTTTGCAGGTTTTCTTCAAATGTCTAGGAATTGTTGATTGTGTTTTTGTATTATGAAAAGCACCAGAAATACATCAATTTAGGATACATAAGCCCCTAGGTCCTCAAATTCCAAAATGATCTTATTTTAGGGCATCGAGAATCCAGTTTGCTACTAGCTGTCATAGTTCTCCCAGGCAATGTTTGTTTTCAATGCCCCTAGATGAAAATCTTCAGTTTTTGCTTTTTGTTTTGGATTAGCACAAATGCCTGATGGTTACATGTTTTGAGCTAGATGGCTGGAAGTAGGGAAATGGGGAACATTGTTCATTCACTGTGGTTCACTGTTCTCCACAGGACTTTCACTTCATCTTGATGTTTTTGTCCCACTTTTCACTGTTATCCTTTCTTACATCTCTCAGTCTCTGAGAAGAGAGACTGTTTGGGTGGTACGAATAGGCAGCCTTCTGCATTTTCCTAGAAACTCTCAAAAAGTACAGATTCCTGGGCTCTACCTAGGGATCCTGATTCAGCACATCTGGGATGGGCCTAGATATCTGTATTTTTTTAATACCTTCCCTGGCTCATGCATACATTCAATTTCGGGCACTACCAAGAAGTTACTAGTTTCCTGAGGGAGAGGTAACTATATAAGATAAAGCAGATGTAGGAGGCTCATGACTGGGCAAATGACTGGGTACAGAAAGAACAAAGAGGAAGGAATCAAAACTGTCTCCTAGGTTTTAAGCCTGAGTTGACTCCCAGAGTGATAGTGCCATTAGCATAAAAACGAAAGTGATCAGGAGGGGTAGGTTTTACTTTCTTCCTGATTTTTACTTCCAGATATTGTACTAAGTGCCACTCCCACAAAATATTACTGAAGTGCTCTTTTTATAGAAAGATTACTAATAAGAATGATGTTAGATACAATAGAATGATGAATAAATAGATGTGTAAATACATTTTCAGGCTGGAGAACTAGTATTTATATGCACAAACAAAACAATCTATTCACTTTAAACAACTTACAAAGGTAATTAAAAAGCATATATAGAGGGCTTCCCTGGTGGCGCAGTGGTTGAGAGTCCGCCTGCCGATGCAGGGGACACGGGTTTGTGCCCCGGTCTGGGAGGATCCCACATGCCGTGGAGCAGCTGGGCCCGTGAGCCATGGCCGCTGAGCCTGCGCATCCGGAGCCTGTGCTCCACAACCGGAGAAGCCACAACAGTGAGAGGCCCACATACCGCAAAAAAAAAAAAAAAAAAAAAGCATATATAGAGCATTCTAAAACTAAATGTGAGTAATCTACTGGTGGAAAGTTCCTGCTTTCCTTTCAATCAAGTGTCTTAATTTTGCAAATGTAAAAGAGCAAAATTCAAATATACAATAACTCTTATACTTACTACATTTGAACACAAATGCAAAGAAAAAAAATCAACCAAAACCCACAACAGTATCTACAGCTATTTATGTCTTATATCCTTACAAAAAAAATCGCTATTCACACATTTCAATTTCTATTAATAGAACAGCCTGATGACTCATTTTGTACACTGACAGTCTAATGAGGATGTTTAGATATGTAATACCTATGATGACCATTAATAGCTCCTTCTCATTAAAACACATTTTTTGGGGAAATAGTTCTAGGAAAATACTTATGTTTTTTCTTTTTAAAAATTCAGGTATAATTTACATGCAGTAATTTTTAGCCTTTTTAGTGCACTGTTCTGTGAGATTTGATGAATGCATACAGACACACAGCCACCATCACAGTCAAAATACAGAACAATTTCATTATTCCTCAAAGTCTCCTCAAACTCATTGAAAGTCAAGTCCTACCTTCCCCCAGCCTTCAGCAATGAGTGATCTGTTTTCTCTACATATAGTTCAGGATTGGTGCCAGTGGAAAAAAGTAATCTGAAATACAGATCTCAGGCCTGACATGATGAAAATCTAATGCCACAGCTATTGTCTCTCACAACTGCCACTCATCATGTTTTAATTTCACAGTTTTGATTTAATCTTTTCTAAATACGGCACTAGATAAGTACAGAACAAGATAACAAGAATTCCCAGCAAAGGAGCCAGGTTGGTATTAGCACTATCCCCCTTTCACCACCTCCCCAACCTTTTGGGTTTTATTCTTTGTGACGTTGCATCTCCAGAACACTGCTTTGTATGTTCACAAGGACCAGAGCTTCTATACTAGCTCAGAAGCTTAACAGGAATCACAGCTTTGATTTCAGGGTGACTTCTTCACTTTTCTTATCATGCCAACCAGGATGCTTTTACCAGCCATCTTAAGTTGTAATGAACAGTGAAATTGTATTTGAAAAAAAGAATACAAATTTTCAATGATGTACCCTCAGATCCCCCCCCTTTTCTAAGATATATAGTTAAAAATACTGTTTTCAGCCATGGATTATATTCTTTTTCTTCTCATGAAGCCTCCTTTAAAAAATAAACCCTATATTGAGTTAGAGTTTACATACAATAAAATGCACCCATACTGTGTGTACCATCTTGACAAATGTATGTACTTGAGTAAACCATCACTACAAGATAAGAGCATCTCCCCCCTCAAAGCCTTCCTAATACACTTTTCAGTCAATCCTACCTCCACTCCCAATCTCAGACAATTGATCTGCATTCTAACATGATAGAGTAGTTTTACTTTTTCCAGAATTTCCTACCAACGGCATGTATTCTTTTGGGTCTGGCTTATTTACTTAGCATAAATTTATGGAGATTCGTCAGCGTTGTTGCATGTATCTGTAACTTGTTCTTTCTTTTCCCCTCTGAGAAGTATTCCATGTTATGGATATAACATTTGTTTATCCATTTGCTTGTTGGGGGACATTTGGGTTGTATCCATTTGGGGGCTGTTATGAGTAGAGCCACTATGGACCTTTGTGTATAATTCTCTGTGTAATATTCCTTTTTCCTGGACAAAGTTCTAAGAGCAAATGGCTGAGTTGTATGATTAGTACCCATTTAAGCTTTTAAGAAACTACAACCTGTTTTCTAGAGTGATTGCATCATTTTACATTCCCACAAGTAATATATGAGAATTCAAGTAGCTTCGTATCCTCAACGCCACTTGGCTTTGTCAACTTTTTAAAATTTTAGCCATTCTAGTGGGTTTATAGAGCTGTCTCATTGTGATTTTAATTTGCAGTTTTCTGAAGACCAAGGACATCAAACAATTTTTTCATGTGCTTATTGGCCCCTTGGATAGCTTCTTTAATAAAATGTCTGTTCAAATCTTTTGCCGATATTGTTTTGGATTGTTATTTTCTTACTGAGTTGTAAAAGTTCTTCATATATTTGGAAAACCAGTCCTTTATCAAATATATGTATTACAGATATTTTTCCTACCTTTTGGCTTGTCATTTCATTTTTTTACTGGTGTCTTTCAAGGAGCAAAAGTTTTTAATTTTGAGAAAGTCCAATTTATCAATTTCATTCTTTTATGACTTGTATGCTTTATACCCTAAGAAAGCATTGCCTATCCCAAGTTTGCCATGAACATTTATGCTTTACTCAAGAAGCTTTATGATTTTAGCTCTTATATTTAAGTCTCTGATCAATATCCAGTTATATTTTTGTTTATGGTTAAAGTAAGTGTTGAGGTTCATTTCAAGTAGTATTTGATTAAAAGATAAACTTTGGGGCCTCCCTAGTGGCGCAGTGGTTGAGAGTCTGCCTGCCGATGCAGGGGATACGGGTTCATGCCCCGGTCTGGGAGGATCCCATATGCCGCGGAGCGGCTGGGCCCGTGGGCCATGGCCGCTGGGCCTGCGCGTCCGGAGCCTGTGCTCCGCGACGGGAGGGGCCACGGCAGTGAGAGGCCCGCATACCGCAAAAAGAAAAAAAAAAAAGATAAACTTTGTTTAAAATCAATTAACAATATTGTTTGAGCCAATTTTTAAAAATTTACTGTTGATTATATTGAAATATATGTGTATGGAATGGAATCATGGAATCATGTATACTGATTCCAGTAACAGACTGCCTGAACTACTCTAGCTTTATAGTAAATGTTGAGATCAGTCAATAGAAGTCTTGAAATTTTATACTTCTTTAACAAAAGTGTTTTCTAGGTTGTTTGCAACCTCATGTAAACTTAAAAATTGACTTTAAATTTCTACAAAAAGCCTGCTGAGCTATTGATTAAGATTGCATTAATTAATTTGAGGAGAATTTCCATCTTAACAATACTGAGTCTACTAATCTATGAATCCAGTATATCTTTCTATTTATTTAAGTCTTTTAAAACTTCTTTCATTAGCATCTTGAAATTTTTAATGTACAGGTATTACACATATTTTGTTAATTTTATCCCTAAGTATTTCATGTTTTTCTGTGCTGTTGTGAATATAATTTTTCTTTAATTTCACTTCCAGAGGATCATAACTAGCATGTAGAAATGCAATTGCTTTTTTATATTGACCTTGTATTCTATAACTTTGCTAAATTCACTTGTCACAGTAGTTTATTTGTGGATTCCTTTTAATTTTCTATTTCTATAATCATGTTATTTGTGAGTAAGTACAGCGTTACTTTTTCCTTCCCAATCTTGTCTTTTATTTCTTTTCCTTGCCTTATTGCAAAGGCTAGGCCCTCTAGTCAAGGTTGAATATATGTGGTGAAAGCAGACATCCTTGCATTTTTCCTAGTCTTTGTGGGGAAATACTCAGTATTTCAATATGAAGTATGATGTTACCTGTAGGTTTTTTTATAGTTGCCCTTCATTAGACTGAGGATACTCCTTTCTTTTCTATTTGCTGAGAGTTTTACTATAAGTGGATATTGAATTTTGTCAAATGACTTTTCGGCATCTACTGAAGTTATCACATGGTCCTTGGCCTTATGGAACTTACATTCTAATGGAGAAAATCAGATTATAAACTAATAAATTAATATATAATATATTCATTGAGAATAAGTGCTATGGAGAGATGTTAAAAAGGCCTAGATGATACATTTTTATTTGCAGAAGATGGTCAAAAAATGCTTTCTAGACATTTGAGTGAAGACCTGGAGGAAGTGAAGGAGAATACCATGAAAATATCTCGGGGAACAGCATTCAGATGGCAAAGAAAACAGCATGTACAAAAGAGCTTGGTGTGTTTGAGGAATATCAGGGAGGCCAAGGGGACTGCAGTGGAGTGAGAGAGGAGAATAGGAAATGAGGTCAGAAAGGTAGGAAGCCCAGCTCATGAAGGGCTTTTAGGCGAATGAACTTTGGAATGAATGAAATAGGAAGTCATTTTAGGATTTTGAACATTAAAAAGATACAACGTGTCTTGTATTTTAGAAGGATCACTCTGATATGGGAAATAAACTATAGGAGGCAAGGGTTGATGTAGGTAGACCAGTTAGGAGGTTATTACAATTGCCCAGATGAAAGATTGGACCAGTATGGTAACAGTGAAGCTGAAGAGAAGTAGTGGGGTTCTGTACATATTCTGAAGGCAGAGCTGACAATATACCCAATGGATTGGAAGTATTCTGTAAAGAGGAGCCAAACTCAGATCAATTTAATTCCAAACCTATACTTTCTCTAAGTATAGGAAAAAATCTGTTTAAAGAAGAAAAAGGGAGAAAAAACCACACAGTTTGTATGCTTAAAAACTGTAAGAAACTAAGTTGAAACTGATGGTCACTGGCAAATCCAAACCATTTTAATCACCCCAAATATTTTCAATCTAAATGGCTCATGGTGTCTGCCTAAAGTAAATTCAATGTTATGAAAAAATGTAAATATACGGGTTGTATATTTGTGAATATACGATTTGTGAATGCCTTAGAGTTCTGAGCATATAAAAATACTTTACTTAAAGTTTGGAAAATAACTAATAATAGAGTAAAATGAGAATCATAGCAATCCTACAAAATATGAGATGAACAACTATTAGTCCTACTATTCTATAGGTTATAAATTTAAAATCGAGATAAATATATGGCCAAATCTAATGAGTCAGAGACTAGGATCAGAGTCTACTGATTCAAATTCTAGCCCAGTTATACTCTTTGATCAATTGCTGACTCCTGCTCAGGGATGTCTATCTTTTCTGCCAATTTTAATGAAGGATATCAAATATCAATATCTTTAATACCCATGACACATGTCCTGAAACCTCAATAGATGACTATGAGAAGATTCTACATGATGTTAGCTCATTTAGTAGGATACACAAAATGACAGCTCAGTGAAGTGCAAAGAACTTGGACAAACCAATTTCTAGGAAAACTATGATCTGTATCAGTAAGCCTAAGTATTTTAAAACATCTAATGCTACTATAATTGTGTAGATTTATTTTGCAATGGCAAAATATGTCCAAATATGTGTGTGTTGCAGGTAGTTGAGTGAGGGGGATGTTTAGAAATCCACACAGAAGAACATTTGCAAACACATTTAAACAAAGCAGGGTTGAGAACTGTAATTTTTACTTCTTTGATGCTGAGCATGCATTTCCCCTAAAATAAAAAATAAAAATGAAAAAAGAGAGGGCTGTAGAATTTATCTGTACCAAGGCAATTGGGATGTGTGGATTCTTTTATTCAACTGTAAATATTTTGCATATGTTTAGAGCAAGCACCAGTAATTAGGCCATAATGGTAACTTGTCACTCTTAAACACAAGAGCTGTGTATATTTGGAAAGATTAAGGATAACTAGGTTAAGTAATTCTCGGAGCCTTGTTTATCAAAGCGAAGATGGCTAGCAAGACTCTTATTGTTTACTTGATATGATATAAACATATTTTATTAAATAGTAAAGACTACATAGTTTAAAATTTTATAAAGAAAGCTTTTTACCTAATTTTGGGGAAAATTAAAGGAGAACATTTCTTTCCAAGGCTGAATTTTTTTTTTTCTTGGCCACGCCACACAGCATGCGGGATCTTAGTTCCCCAAGCAGGGACTGAAACCGCACGTCCTGCAGTGGGAGCGCAGTCTTAACCAATGGACCGCCAGGGAAGTTCCTAAGGCTGAAATTTTAACCTTCTTTATATTACCTAATAATGTGCCACATACAATTTGATACTTGATCATTTTTTTCTGTAATCAATCATGACTCATTACATCAATACACACACATATATTTTAGTATTAAAGTGGATTTTCTTGGTTATCCCTTGAAACTATTCAGGAGGTAGTATTTCTATTTTACAGACAGTGGTATAATTATTTAAATGCGGTACAACAAGCTAAAAATCACACAAACAGTAGAATAAGTACCAGAACATGATTCACTAATTTTAGATTTACAGATCAGTGAGCCCCAATTATCTCTGTTTCTGGGCTGTTCTTTTGGCAAAGATGTTTGCTGAATCTGCTGATGGAGAGATTACAAATGCACATTTTATACTGGTGTATATTGAGAGTGGAATAAATTGTTAGTGGGAAGGATCTCCTTTTCCAAATAAAATGCAGGCTTCTAAAGAACAAGCAAAATTGGGATTCATGTAATTCTGGAATATCAGAATAGTCAGAATAAATAAAATAATAAATAAAATAATAAGCAAAGTTTCTTAGTGACTTTTCTAACCTTTGCGCTGATTTAACATCAAATTCATTTTGCTAAACAACTTTGGAAAACTTACTAACCAGTAGAAATGTGAATTATAGCTCTTCCTCAATGAAGTAACAAATTAACATTGCCCAGGTAGTAAATTTCAATAAAATCCATTTAAAATTGAAAAGATAAGCCCTTTTGGAAACTGCTTATTCAGCCAACAACGGCATTGAACATCTATTTTATGTCCATCAGTGGTTTAGAGTGATGAAGAAATATGAGAGATAAAATGAAATTGTTTTTGCCCTCAAAGGATTTATAATCTAGTTAGTTCTTAGTGACGATTTTGCTTCAGATTGGTAGATAAAAGCTTTAGGTGCTTCTTGATACCCTTCTTTAGAGAACCAAATTTTGTCAGAATCACAGGACTCCTTCGGACAATACCATGGAATAAATAAACAATATTGAAAACATTTGCTTCAAACAAGGTTCTTATTTTATCCAGTGAGTAAAGATTCCACATACCTGTTTGAAATATCTCAGTGTAGAAGAAGCCTTGACCAGCCAGGTGGCTTATGTGAACGTCTTCACCCTTAGAAAGAAAAAAACACTGAGTAATATTGGTTCTGCTACCTGGTGCTGGCCAGGAACACATGAGACAATGTGCAATTGTACACCAAGGACTCCAATGTCATTAACAAAGAGATTCCCAAAACATCAAAGAGGCAAGCTTTTAAGTTTTAGGAAAACAGCTTAAAAATAAAATTTGACTAACTATACAATCTTATTGGACATTCTGCCCAATCATCTCTCCTAATCCCTACGTAGTCCAAAATGCTTCCTATTGTTCTTTAGAAGGAAAAAAAAAAAAATCATTTTTTGGTGCCAAACTTTTGGTAAAAATTACCTAGAGACTGGTAAAGGTTTAATCTGTTAGATTTCTTATATGTAATCCTGACTCATGATCATTATGCTGGATATCAATTGCACTTCAATAATCATTTATTGTCCAAGTTCGAGGTACAATTCACTGTGCTAGACATGGAAAGAAACACAAACATTAACCTATATTTGATGTCCAGATGCTTATCATCTAGCAGAGATAATCCCATAAATTCTATAAAGTTGAATTTATACTAAGATGTACCTGAAAACTGCACTTTTGAATATGCTATTGTCAAACTAAATAGACTAATATTACTTTTATCATTAAAAATTGAATGAGGACTGAAGGGAAAACAGTTTTTTATTTATTTTTATTTTTTTTCCCGGTACGCGGGCCTCTCACTGTTGTGGCCTCTCCCGTTGCGGAGCACAGGCTCCGGACGCACAGGCTCAGCAGCCATGGCTCACGGGCCCAGCCGCTCCGTGGCATGTGGGATCTTCCCAGACCGGGGCATGAACCCGCATCCCCTGCATCGGCAGGCAGACTCTCAACCACTGCGCCACCAGGGAAGCCCGGGAAAACAGTTTTTAGAGCTTGCTCATTGTTTATATGCCATAAAAAGTTTATATATATGTATAAGTATATATATATATATATACACACACAGATATTTTGGTGAACAGATTTGAAAATATTTTCTTATGTTAGTGAAACAATTTCCTATTGAATTCAAAATATGGAGGAAATTATGTATAGAATAAATCAGTTTTAGGGATTCCCTGGTGGCACAGTGGTTGAGAATCTGCCTGCCAATGCAGGGGACACGGGTTCGAGCCCTGGTCTGGGAAGATCCCACATGCCGCGGAGCAACTGGGCCCATGAGTCACAATTACTGAGCCTGCGCATCTGGAGCCTGTGCTCCGCAACAAGAGAGGCCGCGATACTGAGAGGTCCGTGCATCGCGATGAAGAGTGGCCACCGCTTGCCACAACTAGAGAAAGCCCTCGCACAGAAACGAAGACCCAACAAGCCATAAAATAAATTAATTAATTAATTTAAAAAAAAGAATAAATCAGTTTTAGGACCTAGAAAATGAGAGGGGAACTTTTTCTGAGTCAATTTAAGAAATTCATAAATTGCTATAAAAGCTAATAATACTCAATAAAATTTTGGCGGCCATATAGGAGTTTCCATGATTCGCCTAAATCTGTTCAATCTAAACCATTTAAACGATATCTATCTTCAGATATTTTATATAAACCTAATATCTATAGTTTTAGGGTCCTTGCTATAAGAGCTAAAATGATGAAAAATTGAGATTAGACTTGTAGATAATGGACCAAATATATGTACTTGTGTTTACTTCCTTTCTATAATATCATCAAAATGATAGTGATTTTAAAAGAACAAACCCATAAAGACAAAGAGGATGGAAGAGGAGTCAATATAAGAAAATTCTAGAAACTGAGAAGCAGACTCAGAAGTGGTAACTGCCTATTAAAACTTTAGAAAGCAACTGTGGGGAAACTCAAGAAGCAAATTAATTTACAATTCAGATTTTCTGAGGGCTCAAAATTATTGGCACTAGGTGATTTTGAACTGTGTTAAATGTGAGGCTATAAACAGGAGAATGAATTGAATGCCAGTGGAATGCAGTTGGATACTTTCCCCCCACAGAGCTCTCTCCCTATCTGTAAAATGGACCACTTGAGCACTCCTAATTAGTACAGAAGATCATAGGTTTATTCTAAAGAGGAGT
This sequence comes from Mesoplodon bidens, assembly GCF_964165515.1. Lineage (NCBI taxonomy): Eukaryota > Metazoa > Chordata > Mammalia > Artiodactyla > Ziphiidae > Mesoplodon > Mesoplodon bidens. Next base: position 74,474,430 of record NC_138160.1, on the reverse strand, counting down.
TTTGAAAAGAAGGACATTGGGCAAAATCGAAGTTACTGGTACCTTGCTAAAAAGTAGAATTAAGTGAACTTTAACATATGGAATTCTAAGAACAACCGTCTTGTCTTCTCACACTTGGTTCCTAGAATGCTCGCTTCCACCCACTACTTCCTAGGCCTAGGAATGGAAAAGTCACCTCTGGTGAATCTGATCAGCCCTAGGATCCTGACGTCAGGGTTCCTTCAATGACATGAGCCACCCAAATCACCCACCAAAAGCAAAGCCCCCCTCAACATACTGCACCCAGAGGTGCTCAGAGCTTCCTATCAGCTTTCTGGTCCCCCCACTCTTAGAAAACCAGAGGTCACTCAATATTTGAGGGGAGCCTCTGTGTGAAAGACAAAGATGGAAACAATCAGATAAAAGCAGCATTGAAGAGATGAACATAGGCAGGGGAAGAAAACGAAAATACTGTCTTTCATATCCCAGATCGACAAGAGGTAGTACGGTAGCCAAAAATTAGAACAGGGTGACTGACTATCTATCATCTATCTATCTATCTATCTATCTACCTTTCTATCTATCTATCATCTATCATCTCTCTCATCTCTAAGGAGAACAAATAAAGAGCTCCTAAAAATTCAAATTATGAGAGTAGAAATTTAAAACAAAAATAATGAGGGTTGAAATATAAGGAGATAAGTTGAGGACATCTCTCTGAAAGTGGAGGAAAAGACAACGAGAGGATAAGAAGAAAAGATTTTGAAATCAGAGGACTACAGACCATCCAGGAGGTCCAACATCTGAGTAACAGAAGTTTAAGAAACAGAAGTAAGAGAAAATGGCTAGAAGAAAATAATCAAATAAGTAAATCAAGAACATTTTGCAGAAATGAAAGATTTGAATTCCCCCATTAAAAGGGATTACCAAGTACGCACAACAAAGATTACTAAATCTTCCAGTGATTTTTTTGGGGGAGATGGGGGGTAATTTTTTGCCATATTCCAGTATAATGTGCTTATATTGCTGCTTCTTGATTCTGCAGCTTTAGGTATTATCTGTTGACTCCCTAACATGATAGATGTAGATTTCGTGTTGTTTCACCGTTACCCACTCCATCTGTCTCTCTCTTCTCATCCTCAAATCCACCTAATATAATTATATTGCAATTTTGGTTAAATCAATATTCAATATTTACATTATTATGACTATGTACAAGCTATTCACAGCTGATCCCTGTATCACTTTATAATTTCTTTTCTTCTTTCCTGCATAATTTTTTGTTTTCCTTAGAGTCGGTCTTTGTCTTGTTTCTTCATTTGTGAAATTGGGAAGTTTGTGGTTTGACCTACTTCAGATACAGAGATTCAGACATTGTCATTAAGAAACGATGTCACTCCTTTGATCTGCTCTGTTTTCTTCTGAGTTACCTTTGTTCTCAGGCAGGCAATCCCAGCAAACATACTCTAAGTAGCTCCAGACTTATATACTAATGGTTTAGAAACCTCAGCATATAAAGGGAGGTTTTTTCTCAGTAGCTCCAGTGAGGGAAGCAATCTCTTGCCCAAGAGGATGTGCTATTCTTTTTGTTTTCTTGAGTCACCACTTTAGCCAGCGGTGATGTCAGTTTTATCTGAGCCTCATGGATTGAGAATGAGCAGAGTCTGGGCAGACAAAAAAAAGATAATAGGCTCGGAAAAATTTTAATGCATTTTGTATTTGCATCTATAACTATAGTATAACTCAAACTCAAAAAAGTCTTAGGATTGCACAGGCCAGAAAGGACAAGAGTTCATTTAATATTTTCCTCTGATGTAATCAGGATCATAACCAAATTATTCCATATTTACCACCAAAATTCACTAATGTTAAGCTCTATAATTGATGCCTTCAGGTTAGGGAAGTACTATATAAGTTTTCGAGTTTAAACAGCATTATAATTTTAGAGTTTATTCAGGAATATTGTACTAATAGTCAAAGGGCAGAAATGACTATATAATTTAAAATGAAGACAATATGAATTTATGACAAATTTTAGTACTACCAACATGTTTATATGCAGTTTACTTGATCTTTTAAATGTTGTATTTAATATTATTTTTGATGAGTATTGTGACCTACTCAACCTGTTATGAGGCAACCGTTGGCTATAGGAAATTTAGTATTTAGGCTACCCTACTGCTCTGTAAGACTTCAGCCAAACAATTCCTGTTTGGTAGAAATAATTATCATTTTGGTTTCCAAGGAGGTAAGGCCATCTTCATTTATTCCCTCTTTTTTGGTAATATATTTTTTTAGCAAACCAGAAGTCCTTAGCTGTCCTTCAACTACCTTGTACTGTAAGAAGTAAAGAGTATTGATTGGGGGAAAAAAAAACAAAATTTCATGCTAAAAAAATTATTCCAAAAGTAATGAACAGCACCCTAGTTCAGAGACCCTTTTAGTACTGATGTATACCAATCTTTAGGGTTGTCATATTTATATTTGTCTTAGTATTATTTTATTGTCTGTCTCTCTGCAATATGACTATGTTTACATCTAACCTTACAAGTCAAAATGCTCATTATGCATTTATTTAACAACGTTAGAGAACTATGACGACCACTTTCAGTTTATGACAATACAACTCTGTCATTTGCAAATAGTGATAATAACAATAGCTAACATTAACCCTCACAAAACCCCTACAAGTCAGACACTGTTATTATTCCCAGTATACTGATGAGGATACTGAAAAAGAGGATAGAAACTTACTAAGAAATTTATGACTAAGTGGTTAGAGCCCAGCTAATCTACACAAGGTAAAAACTGTACAAACATAATGACAGCATTGCATGGGTCATGACAGCCTGCCTATTTCTAGTGTAGAATACGGGAAGAAGAAAGACTCCAACATGCATTTTGAATGGCATATGCAAAAAGCCAAGAGTCTATAAGTTGACAGAAGAGGTCATGTTGTGGTTTGTAAGTGGAATAGACTACTCACTGAGTCCAACTGCTTAGGATTACACCTATAAAAATGGTAAAGATAAGGTAGTAAGGACCAGAGCCCACCATGAAGAAGAGTCTTTTTATAATTTGGGACAGAGAGAACACTCTTTTGGTGTGCTGTCACTCATTCTCTCACTCTTTCTCCACACCATCTCCCCTCCAAAACTTTAGTCTTTGAAAACAAAATTTTTAATATTTTATCATAATATCTATTAAGTATACAAAAAGTACAGAGAATACCATAACACATATGCACATACCCATCATTCAACTCCATCAAGTTCTAACATTTTGCCTAACATTTTGTTTTAACATTAACATTACTTGTTAATTTTTAAAAATTATTCTTTTAAACTATGTGCTAGATTAGACAGTTTAAATAGTATATTTAAACTGACTTAAAGGGTAATAAAATGACTACTCATGTACTCTCCAGCAAGTCTAAAAGATAAAACATTACTCCTATCTTAGAAACCCCTGTGTTTCCCTCTCCAATGCTGATAGTTTGACAGAGTATAGAATTCTAGGTTGGAAAGAATTTTACCTCAGGATTTTGAAGGCACTGTTCCATTGCCTTCTGGCTTCCAGTGTTGCTCTTCAGACACCTGATGCCATTCTGATTCTTTATCCTTTGTATGTAACCTGCTTTTTGCCCTCTGTGGAAGCTCTTTGTCTGCAGTGTTTTGAAATTTCACAACAATGTCTCAGTGTGAGTTTATTTTTATCATGTGCTGAGCACTCTGTGAACCCTTTCACTCTGGAAATTCATGAACTTCTGCTCCATGAAATGTTATTACATTACTTTTTTGATGATTACCTATGTTTCCTGCTCTTAATTTAAATTTTGGATGTGATGGGCTGGTGTCCTAACTTTTTAAACATTTTCTCTCATTTTTTTTTTATCTCTTTGCCTTTTTGCTGTACTTTCTGGGACATTTTCTTAATTCTATCTTTAAGCCCTTCTAATTTCTTTCTATCATGTTTATAATTTCCAATGGCTCCTATGAGATAATAGAAAAATATATGTATTGGTCTCTGCCCCTGGTTCCTGGCACAGAGCTCCTAAAACCCTTGTAATTTCCTACGTGATAAGAGCACTAGGAGCATCTCTTGAGGTGACTCTAGGAAAGACAAAGCCATGATTAGAAGCTTTAGAGTTTTCAGCCCTGTCCCCCACTTCCCTAGAGAGGGCAAAGAGGCTGAAAATAGACTTAATAATTGATCATGCCTACGTAAAGAAGCCTCCATAAAAATCCCAGTAGTAGGGGTTCAGAGAACTTCTAGGTTGGTGAACACATCCACACCAGGAGGGTAATGTACCCCAAATTCCATGGGAACAGGAAAGCTCCTGCTCTCGGACGCTCCCAGACCTCACCCTGTGTATCTCTTCATATGGCTGTTCATCTGTATCCTTTATCATATCCTTTCATAAACTGGTAAACATAAGTTAGTGTTCCTCTGAGTTCAGTGAGCTGCTCTAGTGAAATGATCAAGCCTGAAGAGGGGGTCATGGTAACCTTCAATTTGTAGACAAACTGGACGGAAGTTGTGGGTAACCTGGGAACCTACTACTTGTGATTGGCATCTGAAGTAGGGTGGGAGCAGCCTTGTGGGACTGAACCTTTAACATGTGCCATCTGACACTATCTCCAGGTAGAATTAATTTAAAAAGTAGGACACCCAGTTGAAGTCATAGAGAATTGCTTGATGTGGGGAAAAACCTCCATGCATTTGGTGACCAGAACGTCAGAAGTAAAGTGTTCTATGTGAGTAGTAACGGAGAGACACAGAAGGGAAAAATGGGGTGATTTTTCTTATACAGTGCCTTTTCCTCATCTGTTCTTTCACTAAAGTCTCAGATGCTTTTATGGCTACACTATCTTATTTATTTCTCTGAATATATAAATAACTTGAAAAATATTTTTCTCCTCTTTGTGTGGTCTCTATTTTCTTGGAAATGCTTTTTTCTGTTTCTTTGTTTTGGTGGCTCTTTCTCACATTTTTCAGTATCTTACAGTGATCTTTGTCCTGTCACTATTTAAGAATGGGGCATTAAAAATGTGTTCAGAGTTCCATATTCATGTCTTGGACTTATTGACTGTGAGCTTATTTTAAGATGTTTTGGCTAAACAATTTTATTGGGGAATCTCTGACATCTTGCCTATCAGTGTTTTTATGAGAGCTGGAAGATTCCCCAGAAGAGATTCTTCCTTTCTCCTCCCTTGCCTGTAAAACCTGACTGCTAATGTTTCAGAGTCAGGAGGATGGTGGGGAATGGTGGTATCTCAATAGCCAGTTTGTAAACATTTCATTTAATCCCTCTGTTTTCAGGGTGGTAGCCAGTTCTGTCCTCAGCTGTGCCCTGAGCCCTACAGTCCAGAAACACTCTTGTTCTATCCTCTCCAGGGGATAAACCTCCAGTGTTCTGCTGGGGTAGGAAAACAACAACCCCCTGACTACATAGAGCTGCAAGGCTCTGGGTAGCGAGGTCCTCCTTTTTTAGGCCTAACTTTACTCCAACTTCCAAAATGATCAGATACTAGCAATGCTGAGATATTAGTGAGTTTGGGGTATATAATGGGTTGCTCTTCTTACTTTCTCTACTGTCATTTTAGAGTAGGAAGCTTCTTGAGTTCTGCTAAATTCATCTAGTTTTCTGAGTCCTATTTAGACTCCTCCCCCCCCTTTTTTTTTGTTCTTGGTGTTCTGCAATTTAAATACAAGTTTAGGTGTGGATTTCATTTGTCTTGCTTGGGGTTCCTTATGTTCCTGAATGTGAAGATTTGTATCTTTTCTCAATCCAACAATATTCTCATTTACATCTTTAAAAATTATCTTCTACTAACAGTTTTAATGTACACAAAGCTGTGCACAATTCTGGGCAATTTCTTTAAAGTAACAAGCTAGCCCACTAATTCATCCTTCAGCTGTGTCTATAAACTGCTTTAAACTGAATGTGGAGTTTCTATTTTAATTATTATATAATTTCTAGAATCTATTTAGTTCTTCTAAAAATAATTACTTTAAATACATTAAACATGCTTATTATCTTATATTCTATAGCCTATAATATCAGCATCTTCAGCCTTTGCAGTTTTGATTCTGCTGTGGTGATGCCATTTTGTTTTCTTCTTCTTGTTTCTCCTGTTCAGAGTGGCCTCTTGTGTTATATGTTTTGAGATTTTTCATTTTGTACTCCTGTTCCTTGGAAATGTATCTGTAAGAACTCTTTGAGACCTGTATTTGAAACCCCTACATTTTCTTCTATCAGTGCTACCTGGGAACATTGTCAGCCCAGGACCACTTTGATGTAAATTTTTAGGTTGGGCATTTTGAGTGACACTGAGTATAAAGTTTGACCTAAACTCAGGTTGAGGGCTAGCTTGAGGTTAAATATTGTCAAGAAAGAATTCCCACCCTCATCCAGAGTTAAGATCAAGAGAGTCAAGTTTCTTTCTTTCTTTTTTTTCCTTGTGGAGTGTTTTAATAATGACTTTTTACTTAGGTAATAGTAATGAGTGCTAATTATAGAAATTTGGACAGCCTAGAAAAACTAGAATAAAAAATTTACCCACAGACTTACCACATAAAGATAACATTGCTATCTTTCATTTGTCCCATTAATATTTATTTTTGTAATAAGTGTGCTTTAAAATTTTTTTAATTTAATTTAATTTATTTATATTTATTTATTTATTTATTTATTTATTTTACACAGCAGGTTAAGAGAGGCAAGTTTCTTTATTATTTTCTTTCTCCTTAGTTGTCTTATTGAGGGGAACAAATTTTAATTGTCATTGGAGGAGTGTCTCATAAAAGAATTTCTATATTGAATGGATCCTATCTCTTGTACTAAACCATTAAATCTGAAGTTCTAGACTCTTTAGAATTAGTAGATCACAGTCTGCCATGCACTGCCCTGCCCCACCCAAGAGCTGAGGAAATTAACAAACTTCCTGGTCTGTATCACAGCCCTGTTCCATGGTTCATATTACTGTGAATCAGATCACATGAATTATAAGGGAAGAAAGATGATCTCTAACCTTAACCAGCTTTATCTCAAAAAGAGATAAAAAACACATCTAAGTGCATACACAAATATACAAAGAACATATTTAAATTTAAGTATACGAGTATTATTAAGCATAAAGGAGGGAAAGACGGAGGTGACTGGTGGGGGAAGGAAATGTATGACGTGAGCTGAACATGCAGAGGCAACTGTGACAGTGTACCCAGCCTGGCTGTCTTCATTTACCCCTCAGCTGCATGCTGACAAAATATTCACTCCCTCTGTTTGGCAGTTGGAACATTTTTAGCAGTCTTGGAGTCCAGACATGCACACGTTTAGATCCTCAATTCTGTTCCTGATTGACAGTCCCTAAAATGAAAATCTCTGGAAATTTGGTCATTTATGAGTCTAAAGTCTTATCAGAAAGAATTAAAAAGCAAAGCATATTGGTCCTTTTTTCCAGCCGATGTTATTCAACTGCATTCTTCTACCACACACTCTTGAGATTTTATGGTGCTAAGCATGGACTTTTCCATTAACTCTAATGTTAATCTCTTTCTCAATGACCTCAAATGGTGGGGAAGAGCATCACAATCTTTGGAGGCATAGTGGTGGAGTTAGCTACTTGTAGGGAAACAATTTTATCTATAGAGGAGTTGGATTATTAGAGGGAATAAAGGGCATTTATTTTTTGTTTTTCTTCCTTTTGCCTGACACAAGTTAGCAGAGTAGCCCAAGTTTGTAGGTGTGGATCTCTCGACCACTGTATTTTACATGCCCGGCAAAACCTCCCAATCTCTCTTCCCATTCTCCTTCCCCAGTACACTTTTCCACCTTCCATTCCAATACTAGCGTGTGCATATTCCTTAATAAGCTGAGTCTGTAATTTCCATGAAAATACAAAAGGCCAAGTGTAACTAAGACACATATGGCAAACAAGGTAAGAAGAATTCTACTCAACATCACACAAGAAAAAATATAATGTAAGAAGGGGGAACCCTCAAAACATCAACATTTAAGAAGGTAAAAAGAGGGCTTCCCTGGTGGCGCAGTGGTTGAGGGTCCGCCTGCCGATGCAGGGGACACGGGTTCGTGCCCCTGTCCCGGAGGATCCCACGTGCCGCGGAGCGGCTGGGCCCGCGAGCCATGGCCGCGGAGCCTGTGTGTCCGGAGCCTGTGCTCCGCGGCGGGAGAGGCCACAGCAGTGAGAGGCCCGCGTACAGCAAAAAAAAAAAAAAAAAAAAAAAAAAAAAAAAAAGAAGGTAAAAAGAGAAAAGCATTAAAAGGAGATTTCATAATATACCCATAAAATCTGGGGAAAGGCTCTAGTAATAGGTTCTAAAATAAATGCTGTTTCCAACAAGTGTTATAAAATGCTTTGAATTTGTAGTTAAAAACAATCTGCACTTCAGTTCTAACTCATCACACATCACGAGTGTGTACGTGTGTAAATGGGAGTAAAAATTCTAGAATCACTGGAGCAAACATTTCTAAAGTGAAAAGTATTAGTATTAAGCTCAGTCTCCTTTGAGGTAAGACCAATAAGAGTTTTAAGCTAGTGATTTTGACAGGAAATTTTAGCTAGTTTGTGAGAAAAACACTTAAATTTTGGAGGGGTGATAGGCCAATAAAATTAAATGAAAAAAATTTTCCATTTTCAGATAATTTTGTAGGACGTATATAGATGGAAATTATCAAATGAATTAATGTCTGTCTAAAAATGTAATGGAAAACAAAAATACTGTGTTTTGGTCTACTTCCAATTCATAGTTCAAGTAATTAGTAGTTGAAATAAAAATATCTCCTATATTTCTAATAAGTGTGATACTGACTAACACATATTTTCTGAACAGTTTCTTCACTTCCAGCTCAGCACAAGCAACATTCTGCATGTATGTGTTGCTTGTGTTTGCATGTTACTATCAGTGATACTTGTGCAAAGGCCGCTGTCAACTATCTACTCTCTCCCAGGCATGTAGAAAGACTGCAAATGGAAGGTCATGCATATCTGTGCAGTGACAAAAAATTGTGTGTTTGTGTGATTCCATGTGTAATTTATAAGCATGAGGTAGAACTTAATGTATTGTGTAATATTTCAAAAGTTTAAAGTGTTGCTATTTCTAAATTCAGTTTGCTGGAATTGTCAAAATACTTGTTATTGGAGACTGTATAAAATTTCAAAATAGCTCATTTTGAGTTATCTTCAAGAAAAACACACTTTTCTCCTTCAACAATGAAAGTAACCCAACATTATAATTAAATATTGCTATGTTTATAATACTTTTTATGTTAATCATGAGCTGGCCAGCTGATGGTGAACTGGCTAGTATTTCTGTGTGAGGATGCCAAGAACAATATTTCATAAGGCCTTTACCTCTCAATGAAAAATAATAGCTCTTTTTTTTATCAAGAATGTATTTGGGGGTATTTGAAGATCAGGAATTTGTAATTCAAATAAATCTTTAGTTCTTTCTTTTGGGATGTAAAATTATCATTAATAATCATTATTATTGATACTAAAAAAGACTGTACATTGGGCAGTTGTCTGGTTTATAAACTAGATTCCAGATCCGAATATCTTATGCCCAGCCTTCTCAACTACAACCCCCAAAGCTGCCTGAAACAGTTAAACAAAAATTTTCACAGGTCAAATTCTGTGTACCTTCCAGTGCGATATAAAGACGTTATGTTATGTCCATGTTATGTCCATGATGTGTTAGAGCTGGTGCAGACTGACTCTTGAGAACCAATGTGGGTGTTTTCTAACCCCACATTCAGTGACATCACACTTATAGTTCGAAATCAGCCCTGGCAAGAGGAGTTATATCACAGAAATGGGAAAACACTATCAATCCGCTCTTCTTACCCTGGAGTATCAGCTGTTAAACACTGACCTGCATATCACTATTTAGGGGGGAAAAAAGAAAAGAAAACATGGATGTGGTTTTAGTTGTAGGAAGGCAATGGAATTTGGAACTGGAGTTTAGAATGACTAGTCCGATTCAGAATTGGAGTATATTCAAAATGTCATGTACTTGAAGAATATTTTCAGCATCATGAGATCAATTAGTTCTGGAAAATTTGGAAGCAGCTACTCAGAATTTTAAGTTATGGGAAGTTCTGAGGAATCTAGTATATTTGTAAAAGGGATGTGCAATGTAATTAAATGAGTATCTTATCAAGCACCTTGGTTCTGGTCTGCTGCAGGTTATCCTGATTTGAAACAAGAATAGTCTTCCCTAGAACCTCAGCCAAACTTGATGTGGAGGACCAGAAGTCCTTCAAGTGTAGGGTGTAGGTTGGTGTACACTGGAAAGAAAATGCATACTCATTGGCAGGGGCCAGGTAATTATTATTCTTCACTTTGTAGAGCCAACAGAAGTCAGCTTTCACTTCAGAGCAATGAAAACAGACAAAGTTCTACAATGTTATAATTTGACCCCGGTTGAGTTTCACAGTGGAAATTCACAGAGAAAAACTCATTCTCATTGCTATCATAGCTCAATTTCAATATGTAATTTGATTGATTATATATAAAATATAGAACCAGTTATTTTGAATATAATATGAACCCATAGGACATCCCAGCTATCAAAAATATTTATAAGTCGGGGCTTCCCTGGTGGCACAGTGGTTGAGAGTCTGCCTGCCGATGCGGGGGACATGGGTTTGTGCCCCAGTCCAGGAAGATCCCACATGACGCGGAGTGGCTGGGCCCGTGAGCCATGGCCACTGAGCCTGCGCATCCGGAGCCTGTGCTCCGCAATGGAAGAGGCCACAACAGTGAGAGGCCTGCATACTGCAAAAAAAAATAAATAAATAAATAAATTATAAGTAATAAACATTATATTCAAGTATGTAAAGCCACCGTGATTTCCAGATAATTAGGTCTATTCTTGTAATTATTGTTCTATTATTAATCAACATGCTGTATCTCTTTTCCTGGATTATTTTTTCCCCATGCACTTATCACACTACATAGTTTTCTGACTATTCTTATACTATGTATTTCCATTCACTAGAATGTGCAGGCTTATGCAGGCAAGGGCCTTTTCTGTTTGCTCATTACTTTATTGCCCCTGCTATGTTCTTTTACCAACTGGCACATGATAGATAATGAATATTTGCTGAATAAGTAGATGAAATAACACAAAGATTGATGAAGAAACTTCAATGATTGAAAATTTTCAGGATTCTACTCTATCTGAGATTCCACAGCAACCATTAAAATCAGAAATAGAGAAGATACACAAAGAAACCCAGTATAAAATTGTTGCTCACTTGCACCTAGCTTACTAAACACTGAAAGTATGTTTCAGATGTCACGTCTCACCTTAGTACAAATAACTAAGAAAATATCTTGCAAGCATTTTAGTTGATAAAAAAAGATAATTTTCCAGAGAGCCAGATGAAGTTACCATTAACTAACCTGATTTTTTTTTTTTTTTTTTGGCTGCACTGGGTCTTTGTTGCTGCATGTCGGGTTTTCTCTAGTTGCGGCGAACAGGGGCTACTCTTCGTTGCAGTGCATGGGCTTCTCATTGCGGTGGCTTCTCTTGTTGTAGAACACGGGCTCTAGGCATGCGGGCTTCAGTAGTTGTGGCACACGGGCTCAGTAGTTGCAGCTTGTGGACTCTAGGACCAGGGATAGAACCCGTGTCCCCTGCATTGGCAGGCAGATTTTTAACCACTGGACCACCAGGGAAGTCCTAATTAGCCTGACTTTAAAGAACAAACTCAGTAATCCCTAAAAGTCCCAGAGATCAGACACTTTTCAACAATGAAATGAAATAAGATGATTTTCCTTCCTTATGTTGGAGATCCATATTCTCATTGAGAGTTTTTTAAAAAAATATTTAAAGGTGGTCTTAGGGAAATTTATTCCCATGTAGATATGCTGTCATTTTCAACAACTTTCCCTATTTACTTATTCTTACCATTATTATATTATAAAGGAAATGTGAAAAATCATTTTAGATCCACTGTAGAAACAGATTAAAATTGATAACTAACTAGCAGACATGGATTGGATAGTGGGAAGATAGCCAACCCAGATGAATTCAGATTATCCAGATTTACAAGATATGTAAATCCATTAGAAAATAGCCTATTTTTTTCACTTGGCTTTGATTACATAAAGCTAGTAGAAAAAAAAAAAGCCATACTTCTATCTCTTTCTTATATGATACTTAAAAAATTGAGTTACCTGTGTGTTTGTAGGGCTTAAATTGCTGAACGGTTAACAAAAAGTCTCCATCTGATAGTCTGTGAGTTCCTTGGAGGGCAATGGCTTTGTCATCCTTAACACCTAGCATGGATCTGAGACCATAATCAGTTCTCAATAAATATTTATGGAATGAACATTGCATAACTGATTTAATAATGAAGTATCTTTGCAACTAGGCCTATAACTTTGAATTCAGAGCTGGACCCGGTACTTTGGTCCCTACAACCCATTTTCTTCATGCATCTCACTTTATGCTTTGCTTGCCCTATGAGAGAAATGTAGAATCTGGAGCCAAAAAGGAAACAGAAATGTACAAAATAGCATTTTTAATACAGGAGTCCATGTGACCTTTAAGAAGAGTCCAAGCCCTATTGGCTGAAAAGTTTTCTGTGGGCAAAGCATTTTCCCGAGGTCAGGAGAGTTCAAAGAACATAGCAAACTTTGAGGAACATGCCAATGAATTTTGTAAAAGTTGTTTTTTGGTGTGTGTGAAGACACAGGGCTTGGCTGGTCATTCTGATCTCCAGATGGTCACAGGATGCAGCCAGTAATGACCATGGAACATCCTGAAACATTATTAGTTTAATCAAGCAACATAGTCTCATTTGTTTGCTTGTAAGAGAGAATTTGTCAGAAATCTTGACTCTGTTCTTTATCATTCCTACCACCATGCCAGGCTAAGTGACCATTGTTTTTCAGCTGGATTACTGTAATGACTTACTAACTGGTTGCCTCTTTAATAATCTTGCTTCCCTGAAATCTGTTCACACTTTAGTCTTAGAGATCATTTTAAAACCTAATTTGGATCTTGTCACTAGACAAGAGATGTTGAAAGGTTTTGCCTCCCACTGCAGTTAAAATAGAGTGCAAAAATTTTGCCATACCTATAAGACCCTGCTTGATTAGGACCCTACCTTCTTCAATTGTTTCTCCAGCCACTGTTCCTTTGACTCCAGGCACTTGGAGCTCCTGTGATTCTTCCTTATCTTAAGGCTTTCCCCTGTGCTCTTCCCTCTCCCTGGAATATGCTTCTCATTCACAATTTAGTGCTGCATGTACTATTCTAGACATCTCTTTAAGGGTCAGGAGGCAGTGGTTAGTTTTACTGGGCCAGGCTGGTAAGGCTTCATGACAGAGTGATTCTCAAACTTGAAGATGAATAAGCTTTCCTAGTCAGACATGTGGGACAAAAGTGTAATTTCAGCAGAGGGAACAGAATAGATAAAATACAGATGGCAAGAAACCTTTTGACATAGAAATATCACTGACATTTGTTAAAATAAGAAAAATAGACTGAGGATTAAGTTTTGAGAGATAGAATGATCTCTGCTTTGGACATGCTAAGTTTGATTTATCTGAGACTGCAGGATAGCGATTGATAGAGACTAGGCAACTGGGTATGTGGGGAAGATTATGGGATGGATACATAAAAGGCAGGGAAGGATGTAGAGATCTAGGAGTTATCAGCACATACAATTTCCTAGTAAAATTTGTAGAGTAATAAAAAAGAAATGCCAACATTTAAGTAGCAGGCACCAGTAAAGAAGATAAAGAAGTGGTCAGAGAAATTGTCTCTGGAGACAAGGGAGATGAGGGTTTCAAGAAGGAAGTGGTCCACTTCCTACTGCAGAAACATAGAAGATAATTTAATTAAGGTGAGGACTAAAAGGACCCAGGGATTTGGAAATAGTAAAGTCTTTGATGAGTTTTACCAGGAAAATATGAGAAACTAAGCCACACGGAAAGTAGCTGGAGATTGAGGAGGAATTGGGGTATACAGAAGTGGAGCCAAAACAGAAACAGACTCAGACATAGAAAACAATTTATGGTTACAAGAGAGGAAAGGGGTGGATGGAGGGATAAATTAGGAGTTTGGGGTTAACAGATATACACTACTATATATAAAATAAATAAACAACAAAGACCTACTGTATAGCACTGGGAGCTACTGTATTCCGTATCTTGTAAAAACCTATAGTGGAAAAGAATCTGAAAAAGAATATATCTATATATATCTATCTATATCTATATCTATATCTATATATATCTGAGTCAATTTGCTATACACCTGAAACTAACACAGTATTATAAATCAACTATACTTCAATTTAAAAAAAAAAGAAATGTAGACAGAGATTGAAGACCATTCTTGGGGCTTCCCTGGTGGCGCAGTGGTTGAGAGTCCGCCTGCCGATGCAGGGGACGCGGGTTCGTGCCCCGGTCCGGGAGGATCCCACATGCCGCGGAGCGGCTGGGCCCGTGAGCCATGGCCGCTGAGCCTGCGCGTCCGGAGCCTGTGCTCCGCGACGGGAGAGGCCACAGCAGTGAGAGGCCCGTGTACCGCCAAAAAAAAAAAAAAAGACCATTCTTTTGTGGAGCTGGGCTGTGAAGGGTAGAGGAACAGGGCAGCCAGCTGTGAAGTGGGTGCAAAGTTGAGGAAGAGTGTTTTAATTATATTGTTTATAGTAGTGAGACTAAATCTGTTTTACAGGGGAAAGAAGTGTGATACTAAAATACAGTTTTTCAGGAAATAATTTATGAAACAAAATATTGCAAGAGAGAGTAGGGGATCTACTTTTGAATCAAGAAGAATTACCTTTTAGTGCAGGAACAAACTCTTGAGATGGGAAAAAAGGTGAAATGAGTCATGGGCTCCTTACACATCTGTTTGCTGCAATTCTCCTCAGTGGGGTAGGAGATGTGGTCACTGCTAAGAGGCCAGAGGATGTGAAAGTAGCAACTTGATCACAGTAACTTTAAGGATATATCTCATCGTGCTAAACCATAATGGTTTTATATATTCATGGTTATGAGGACTTGACCCACACATAAAAGAAAATATTCAAGGCTGTGACATTGCTGCAGATATGTCTCTCTTGGACCAGAAATAGGGATGCAAGGCCAGAGGAGGAGGTTCCAAGATTAAGGATGTGAAAGTGGCTGGTACAGAAGGTGAGATCCCCTCTAAATGTGAACATCAGACTGTCATAGAGACTGATTCTTTTTTGGTGTAGGCCTTGACACCACCTTCTTTTTGCCATTAGAGTGCATTTAGGAATCACTACAATTTGAGGCATTGTCTGATAATGCTTGACTTTACTCAAATTTGAACTTTTAAATGTTTTTAAACAACTGTTTAATTTTGAGAGGAATGAGAAGTTTGGGGGGAGGGGTGATGTATGGAATTTTATATCATCAAAATAAATAGCTAGGCAGTTCCTATTGTTCTCAGTAGAAATAACAATCAAAACACTTAAATATATATATATTTCTCCAATGTTTTTAGCATATGTTTGATAGGTATGTTTGGTTTAAATCAATAGATTATAGCCATGGATGATTCTTTACTTCATGTATTTGTGAATATAATTATCTCCTACTTTTTAGTGGTACTAAAATTTTCTTCGGTGAAATATGATTTTCTATTCTCAGTTTTTGTTCTTTTTTTTTTTTTTTTTTGCCGTATGCGGGCCTCTCACTGTTGTGGCCTCTCCCGTTGCGGAGCACAGGCTCCAGACGCGCAGGCTCAGCGTCCATGGCTCACGGGCCTAGCCGCTCTGCGGCATGTGGGATCTTCCCGGACCGGGGCACGAACCCATATCCCCTGCATCGGCAGGCGGACTCTCAACCACTGCGCCACCAGGGGAGCCCAGTTTTTGTTCTTTTGACTTTTTGTTTTCTTGCTTCTAACTTTTTGCCTTGCCTGTGTTATCCTGCTGAGTTAATAGCCTCTGGACACCAAGTAAGCACTGGATAAATACCTGCTGATTCACTGACCCAAGTCCTGTGAGGATGCTTCAGTCATAGGGTCAAAGCAGGAAAATGATGTTGCCAATTTAAACCTGTCTTCCTGGTTGCTTCAAGCCACCCATTCTTGGCTAAGCAGGGTGTGTGAGCAAACTATCTTGCAGCATTGCTCATAGTGGCAGTGCTACTGCTGTTAGGAGCATAGGAAGGAGAATTTACTAAAGTACAGAAATCTCTAGCTGGGTTTTTTTTTTTTTTTTTTGTCTCCAGCTGCTAATCTTAATTACACTCTCAACCTAAAAGTATCACAGATACATGCTATTTGGGTTTTTTCCTTTTTTTTTTTTTTTTTTTTACTATAGCTTCATTATCAAAAACAAAAATTCTTGGGATGAGATGAGTGGGTTAAAGCTATAACCACAGGTTAAGCAATTGTTCAAGGCAACTATATCTGAACATCTATTTTTCTTTTTTTAAATTTGTTTTATTGAAGTATAGTTGATTTACAATGTGTTAATTTCTGCTGTACAGCAAAGTGATTCAGTTATATACACACACACACATATATATATACATATATATATTCTTTCCCATTATGGTTTATTACAGGATATTGAATATAGTTCCCCATGCTCTACAGTAGGACCTTGTTGTTTATCCATTCTATATATAATAGTTTGCACCTGCTAACCTCAAACTCCCAATTCACCCCTCCTCTACCTCCCCTCCCCTTTAGCAACCACAAGTCTGTTCTCTATGTCTGTCTGTTTCATAGGTAAGTTCATTCATTTAACACCTATTTTTAATAGTCCCTTAAAAATAATTTTTTAGGTGTTTCTCTCATAAATAGTACACTAAGGGCTTTTCCTTTCTATGGATTTCTGATGAAGTCATGCTATACATTACTCTGCAGTGTTACATTTTTAGCACAATGCTTGACTTAAAATGTTATTGATTTTTCCTAGAAAGTGTTCATTACTCTGTTTAACATGTAATTTTTAAAACTTTGCCTGTTGTTTCATGTGCAAAAGTTTTTTTTTTGAACTATGCATGGCTTTTTAAAACCAATATCTGGAAGGCTAGAATTTTCAATAGGAATATGTACATTCCTATAATACAGTAGTATACAAGACAGGCTAGATTCTTGCCGTGATGGAGTTTATCTTCCAGTGGGGAAGATACTTTAGGAAAACAAGTAAAATGATAAATAAACAATTTTAGGTGGGGATTAACATTACAAAGAAGAATAGAACAGAGTGAGAGGATAAAGTGATGGAGCATGAGTGAAAATGGGAGTTGCTGTTTTAGATGAGGTGGTCAGAGAAGATCTTTGTGAAGAGAAGATTTTACATGGAGACCAAGTGAGGAACTGAGACATTAGAGGGCCTGAGGAAGTTGACTCAAGCAGAGGGGAAGCAAGTGCACAGCCCGTGAGATGGGACTGAACTGGGCATGGTGCGTTTAAAGAACGTCGAGAGGGCCAGTGTGCCTGGTGCTAAGTGAATGCAGGAGAAGCTGGTCACAGACAAGTTAGGATAATGTTGGCCTCCTTTAGTAACACTGAGAATTCTGCATTTTGTTCTTCATGTAAAAGTGGGGAGTCGTATTAGTGAGCTGGGGCTGCCATAACAACATACTACAAACTGGATGGCTTAAACAACAGAGATTTAGTTTCTGACAGATCTGGAAGCTGGAAGTTTGAGTTCAGGGTGCCAGCATGGTCGCTTTCTGGTGAGGACTCTCTTCCTGGCTTGCAGACAGCCACCTTCTCACTGTGTCTTCACATGGCCTTTCCTCCAAATGTGCTTGCATGGGGGAGGGAGATCAAGCAAGCAAGTGAGAGTCGGCATGTGAGTGAGCTCTGGTATCTCTTTTTTATTTTTCCAGCTTTATTGAGATATAATTGACATATAACATTTTGTGGGTTTAAGGTATACAACATGATGATTTGATGCACTTATATATTGCAAAATGATACCACAATTGGGTTAGTTAACACCTCCATCACATCACATAATTACCATTTTTTTGTGGTGAGAACATTTAAGATCTCTCTTAGCAATTTTCAAGTGTATAATACAGTATTGTTAATTAGAGTCATGGTGTTATACATTAGATTCCTAGAATTTATTCATTTTCTAATGGGAAGTTAGTAACATTTGACTAACATCACCCCATTTCCCCCCACCCCAGCCCCTGGCAACTACCATTCTACTCTCTGTTTAGGTGAGTTTGGTTTTTTCAGATTCCAGATATAAGTGCGATCATCTAGTATTTGTCTTTCTTTGTCTGGCTTATTTCACTTGGCATAATGCCTTCAAGTTCCATCCATGTTGTTGAACATGGCAGGATTTCCTTCTTTCTCATGGCTGAATAATATTTCATTGTGCGTGTGTATGTGTGTGTGTGTGTGTGTGTGTGTGTATATAATCTTCTTTGTCCATCTGTTGATGAACATATAAGTCATTTCCAGACCTTGGCTATTGTGAATAATGTTGCAATGAACATGGGGGTGCAGATGTCTCTTCGAGATCATATTTTCATTTCTTTTGGATAAATAGCCAGAAGTGGAATTGCTGGATCATTGCTGATAGTTCTATTCTCAATTTTCTGAGGAACCTCCATACTGTTTTCTATAGTGTCTGTACAAATTTACATTCCCACCAACAGTGCACAAGTGTTCCCTTTTCTTTACATCCTCACCAATACTTGTGATTTCTTGTCTTTTTGATAATAGCCATTCTAATAGATGTGAGGTGATATCTCATGGGGGTTTTGATTTGCATTTCTCCGATGATTTGTGACATTCAGCACCTCTTCATGTACCTATTGGCCATTTGTGTACCTTCTTTGGAAAAATATCTATTCAGATCTTTTGCCCATTTTTTAATTGGATTGTTTGTTTTTTTGTTACTACATTATATGAGTTCCATATATATTTTGGATACTAACCCCTTATCAAATAGATAAGTTGCAAATATTTTCTCCCATTCTGTAGGTTGCTTTTTCATTCTGTTGATTATTTCTTTTGCTGTACAGAGCTTTTGGTCTGATGTAGATCCATTTGTTTATTTTTGCTTTTGTTGCCTGTGATTTTGGTGGCATATCCAAAAAATCATTGCCAAGATGAATGTAAAGGAGCTTTCTTTTCCCATTTTCTTCTTCAGGTTTTACAATTTCAGGGCTTACATATAAGTCTTTAATCCATTTTGAGTTAATATTTGTGAGTGGCGTAAAATGGAGTCCAATTTTATTCTTTTGCATTTGATTATCCAGTTTTACCAACACCATTTGTTGAAAAGACTATCTTTTGCCCAGTAAGTATTCTTGGCACTCTTGTCTAATGTTAGTTGACGGTACATGCATGGGTTTATTTCTGTGCTCTTGATTCTATTCTGTTGATCTCTGTGTCTATTTTTATGCCAGTACCACACTGTTTTGATTTCTATAGCATTGCTATAGTTTGGGATCAGGAAGTGTGATGCCTCCAGCTTTGTTCTTTCTTAGGATGGCTTTGGCTATTTGGGATCTTTTGTAGTTCTATATAGGTTTTAGGATTTTTTTCCTATTTCTGTGAAAAATGTCATTGAAATTTTGACAGGGATTGCATTGAATTGGATTGCATTCAGGGTGAAAGAAGTAAGAAAATGGACTAGTGCTTAAGGTATTACTGGCTTTACCATGTATTCCCATTATCCAGCAGCAGCTGACCTTACAGAATTTTGGAACAGCACATGAAATACTCAGTTCTTATGTTAGCTTGGAAGTTGGGGTGCTAGTATATATGGTATACTATATACCATAGTATACATATGGTATGTGCTCTGAACCAGTAAACATTTATGGCACTGATGCTTCCACAGCCAGAATACATGAATCAGGTAAGCAAGGGGCAAAAGTGGAACTGACACCTCCCACAAATTCACCTAATGGCTCATTCACAAAAGTTTTGCATCCTATTCCAGTCCCCTTAGGCTCCATGGGTTTAGGGGTCTTAGTAGGCTAGGGGAGGCTGCTGCCATGAATCAAGTAAAGACTGGTTTAGTTGAATTGGAAGCTGAGATTGCCACTTTTCTATTTCTGATTCCGAAAGCACAGGATGAGTAGTCAAAAAGAGGATTATGGTATGACAGGAATGATTGATCCTAGCTATAATGGGGAAACAGTGCTGTTATTACACAATGGGATCAAAAAGGTGTTAATGGAAACCCAGTGATCTTCTGAGGTGCCTTTTAATACTGCCATTTCCAGTGTTAAAAGTTAAAGGGGGTCTTCCCTGGTGGCGCAGTGGTTGAGAGTCCGCCTGCCGATGCAGGGGACATGGGTTCGTGCCCCGGTCCGGGAAGATCCCACATGCCGCGGAGCGGCTGGGCCCGTGAGCCATGGCCGCTGGGCCTGCGTGTCCGGAGCCTGTGCTCCGCAGTGGGAGAGGCCACAACAGTGAGAGGCCCGTGTACCGCAAAAAAAAAAAAAAAGTTAAAGGGGAGGGGGAAGGGTAAGCTGGGACAAAGTGAGAGAGTGGTATGGACATAGAGACACTACCAAATGTAAAATAGATAGCTAGTGGGAAGCAGCCACATAGCACAGGGAGATCAGCTCAGGGCTTTGTGTCCACCTAGAGGGGTGGGAGAGGGAGGGTGGGAGGGAAACGCAAGAGGGAGGGGATATGGGGATATATGTATACATATGGCTGATTCACTTTGTTATAAAGCAGAAACTAACACACCATTGTACAGCAATTATACTCCAATAAAGGTGTAAAAAAAAAAAAAAGTTAAAGGAAATCCACAACAACCCAATAGGGGAAAGATGGTCAAGGGGCCCCTTTTCTCAGGGATTAAGGTATAGGTAAACTCTTGGGTAAGGGCAAAAGAAACATGAAATTGATGATAGAGGAGGCAAGTCAACAACATAAATACAGCACCAACGATGAGTTGCAGAAATAAGGATTGCATCTATGCATATATTCTTTCAGGTGTGTATTTATATATTTTATCAGGTTTTCCTACATTTTCCCTCCATTTCTCCTGAGATTTATGTAGTGTATTTTACTGGTGGTTAGCTTAAATATTAGTAGATAATTTATAGAATATTGAGACAAGACCATGGCACAACTCCAGAAGAATTGGACATCTTCCAGAAAGCCTGGATTTCAATTTGGATAAGACTTCAGCTCATTCCCTTTATATGGGGAAAAGTAGTTACTTTAGGCTAAGTGCAAGAGAAGGTGTAAACTGATGTTGGGCTGCAAAAGGTTTGACTGATAGAGGACATCTGTGATTCATTTGGCTATATAGCAACCAAGCCCCTTTCTATATTTGGGGAATTCTCCATTTAGGAGTATTAGAGTGGGGCAAAGAGTCTATTGCTATAGAAGCTGAGAATGTTAGATACTTAGCAATTTCCCTTAAAGATAGAACACTCTTGTGAGACTTAAATTCATAGCTGGACTTTGACCAAGTAGTTAGTGATGCAAGAAACCAAGAACAGGAGGCTTTTTTCTGTGTGTTTGTGACCGTGGCAATGACAGCAATAATTTCCTTACGAAAAACAAGACAGACTTAGTTTGGAGATTTTCCTTTGGATTCTTAGCTTGAAATTGGGCTCCCTAGCCCTCCCAGTGTGTCTGTAAACTAGTCAATGTCCTTTTAATAAATTCCTTTTCTACTTAACTCTAGCTGGAATTGTTAGAAATCAAGAGTCCCAACTAATATAGCATCTGTTGAGGTACTTTCCAACATTTTGTCAACCTTATGAATCACTTTTTAAAAATACCTTCAAAACAATCCCTTTTTAAAAAAATCTGTTTTAAAAAGTCAGTCACAGACCTCATATTTTAAAGTATTTTAATATTACACAAAATGCATTTATTAAGTCTGTGCAACTTTAGCTCGGATGAAATTACACCATTCATCAGTCTAAAAATCCTAAAAATAAGATATATGCCTTCATCACTACTTTTAGATTGAGGATCACCAGGTTGAGATAACGTACACACTATGCAATAAAACCTCGTTAGTTCAAATTAAAAAGGAGGAAGGACTTTCCATGTCAATGTAAAACTACCAATTTTTAAAGTAATGAACTTTTATAATTTCCAAGTATTTACAATAAGTAACTACATCTAAATACCAACAAAGCATTACTAGAGATGATAGAAATCTACTAGAAATTACTAGAAATCTGCCAAGCTAGATTTATAGAATACATAACCATACAATCAAGTTTTGTTGAGCGGGACCTGTATTTTTCAGGATTCTTTCTGTTTCAAATAATAGAAACTCAATTCAACTGGCTTAAATTCAAAAAGGGAACGTGTTTGGCATACAGAACTGAAAAATCCAGTTAGTCTGGCTTCAGGCAGCACTGGATGTAGGGGCTAAAAATCACTAGGACTCAGTCTACTCTCCCCATTGTTGGGTTATACTTTCCTCTGTATTGGTTTTATTCCTGGGCAAGCCTTCCCCTACTGCTCGCAAGTTGGCTGCCAGAAGTTCTGGGCCTACATTTTTTTCTTTCAGCAATCTTGTCAAAAAAAAAATTTTTTCCCCCAATAGTTTCTTAGAAAGTCCTAGGTCTGACACAGATTTATCCAGCATGATCCATGTGCCATTTTTGGCCAAGAATATGGAGGACACTGAATGCCTATATTGGGATCACATTCCCATTGCTAGAACCCTAGGATGACTTCAGCTCTATCAAACCTCAAACCTCGTAGAAGTGGAGAAGTTGTTCAACAAAGAATATTGGGATGCTACTACCAGAAGAAGAAGGAATGGGATGCTGGCCAGGCAGAAATAACAGCCATTTCACTAGAGGACCTTGGATTCTAAGAGCCACCTGGAGCATCAGGCTCCTCTCTAACACCACTGACTGTACTCAGCTTCCACTTGTACACTCCTTGTGTTGATACATTTTTTTTCTCATTTGGCAATCCATTCTGTTGCCAATAAATGATAAAGTTCTTCCTTATAATGAATTAAAATTTGCTTCCTTGGATTTTAAAACCATCAACCTGTCTATGCTCTGCTCTCTGGAGTATAGCATTTGCCCCTTCCTACCTTAAAATGATGTTCTTGGGCTTCCCTGGTGGCGCAGTGATTGAGAATCCACCTGCTAATGCAGGGGACACGGGTTCGAAACCTGGTCTGGGAAGATCCCACATGCCGCGGAGCAACTAGGCCCGTGAGCCACAACTACTGAGCCTGCGCGTCTGGAGCCTGTGCTCCGCAACGAGAGGCCGCGATAGTGAGAGGCCCGCGCACTGCGATGAAGAGTGGCCACCACTCGCTGCAAGTAGAGAAAGCCCTCGCACAGAAACGAAGACGTAACACAGCAAAAATTAATTAATTAATTAATAAACTCCTACCCCCAACATCTAAAAAAAAAAAAAAAAAAGATGTTCTTTAAAGTGTAAGAGGTCAGATATGATGCAAATCATGCTTCCCACCCGGTATTGTTTCCTCAGCCATTTCTCAAATGACACATTTTCTACGACCTTCATTGTCTTGGACACTTTTCCTCAAGACATTTTCTTATTTCTCTATGTTCCTTTTACTAGGGTATAAAAAATATGCTTCTATAAAAGAATACTTTGGGGAAGGATAAATGAAACAAGAAAACAAGATTACACCATGAAATACAGACTATCATTTTGTTAACTGGGGCCCATCTTTCTACAAGCAGTCCAGTTGGGTTAGGATACCAATCCTTGGATTTAGACATAAAGTGGATGCAATAGGCCACTTTATATTTTGTCTTGACTAGAGTGACCATAGTCTGCATTGCCTAGGACAGCCCCAATTATGCCTTCTGGGCTAGTGTAATTATGATTGGTGCCCTTTTCACTTTCAGAATCTCATGCTGGTCACCCTAGTCTTGAACCACTATCTATTACTGGTGTGACAGCTTATTCCACAGGCACAGGTGCACTAGGCTGTGAGCTACTTGAGGGACTATATTTGACCTTGTATTCCTAGAGCTTAGCTCAGTTCCAGGATATAGTAGATATTTAAATACATGCTTATTGAATAAGGGGGTGGATAAATCTAATCATATTGTTTTTAGCTTAATCACAAAACTTTGCACTTGTCCTTAAAAATACACATATAACTGGCAGATGCATGTTTTAAAACAAGTGATATGTTTTGATATGTTTAAGTGCTTAAAAATAGTTTACTACATATTTTTCAAAATAGTCTAAATATTTCATAGATAATGCCATAGACAGTGAACAATGGCCAAATAAATGAAATTTAATTAGTAAAAACTTAACTAGTAGAGTATCCATGTGCCCAGGACAGAGTTTCACAGATAGTAAATATTAAATAAATATTGCTGGAATCAAGACTAACTTCAAAAATATTTAACTATCACATGTATAGATTATGATGGTAAAGACTGAAAAAGTGAATTCAATAGATTTGGTCTTAGATATCTATGAGCTTAGTTTAAAACAGTGCAGAAGTACAGAACTGGCAAAACATTGGTTAAAATAAAATGCTTAGAGAAAGTAGCAATGTAGACTGTCAGAACTGTCACTCAAAGAATGATAGAGACCACCTAGTTTAATCTACTCTTTTTGCAAAGGAGTAAACTTGATCACAAAGAATAGACTTCTTGTTCAAGGCCACATGGTTAGTTTCTAGCAGAAACAGATAAAGAACGCAGGTTTTAAGCTGGAAAAGTACAGGGTTTTTACTTTCATTTAATGGGATCTTCTGTGTTAATGGAGTTAAACAGGAAAATATTTTAGAAATCTCTATTATTTTGTTTTTAAAGAAGGAATATTGATCAGCTGATTGATATTTCAGTGATCTTACTTTCATGTATAGCTAGAGGAGCATTCTAAATATAAAGGGACCACACTCCAATCATGAGGTTTCCCTATAGTACTTGTAGAGGGAATGCAGATTGAGTGAGTTATATGTAGGGTGACCAGATAATTTATCACCCAAATGGAAACATTTTGAGAATGAGAGAGGGTGCTATCAATAATTATGCTTGAACAATAGGCATAAACCAGGACTGCCCTGGGTAAACCAGGATGTATTGTCACCATAGACAAATGTGTACTTGTTTCATAGTTAATTGCTTTTTATTAGGGAGCTGTGGACAAGAATTCTGAAAATGGAAGTTGGGAGTAGGGGCTTTGTTGTATTTGCTATATTAAGAATATACCTTAGGGCTTCCCTGGTGGCACAGTGGTTAAGAATCCGCCTGCCAATGCAGAGGACACGGGTTCGAGCCCTGGTCCGGGAAGATCCCACATGTCGCAGAGCAACTAAGCCCGTGTGCCACAACTACTGAGCTTGAGCTCTAGAGCCCACAAGCCACAACTGCTGAGCCCGTGTGCCACAACTACTGAAGCCCGTGTGCTGCAACTACTGAAGCCCATGCACCTAGAGCCCGTGCTCCGCAACAAGAGAAGCCACAGCAATGAGAAGCCCGCGCACCACAACAAAGAGCAGCCCCCACTCACTGCAACTAGAGAAAGCCCACGCACAGCAACAAAGACCCAATGCAGCCAAAAGTAAATAATAAATTAATTAATTAAAAAAAAAAAGAATATACCTTAAATAATAAATGAGTTTCTGGATTTGGATTTAGTCCAAGCAAATTACACATCTAGAGTTACATATCCAGAAATTATACATTTGTTATATCATTTGGGAGCATCAAAGTTAGTAAATAACATGAATCAGCTCTCAAATAGGTTGGGAAAATTACAAGTTCTTTTGAGACACCTCAACCCCTCTCCAATATCATTACTAATCACGAAAGCGATGCAAATGTTTTCATTTTGTTCTTAACTTGGGTCACATTCCATTGTGGGATGATGTAAGAGTTTTAACCAAGCATAGAATAGTAATGAGAAATTTGGGAGATCCAGTTCTAAAACCTTGCCTTTGGTCACACAACTAGCACTTAGAATCTAAAAACATGGAACCTTTTGATTTGCAAGGTTAATTGTACACCTGTTTACTTTTGGCATATTTTCTAAGAGGTTAAACTGTAAAAGCAAAGAGTAAGTTATGGTCCACTTGTCCAAGAAAAAAAATAAGCCTATGAGTCTTGTAGTATTTTTCCTAGCTCATTGAATTATACAAGCTTGGCCCTCATATCTCTCCTCTACAAGCAGCTGAGGGCTCTTGACTTTTGCTTGTAGCTGGTGGTTTCCAGCTTGGCTACACATTAGAATTGCCTGGAGGGCTTCTTAGAAATCCTGAGGCACAGGCCACACCTCAGGTCAATGAAATGATCAGCTCTGGTAGCAGAACCCAGGCACCAGTATTTTTAACACTACAGATAATTCCAGTGTGCAGGCAAAGTTGAGAAACACTACTGCAGACCCAGCTCCATCCCTAGCTCTGGAATCATTTAAGGGGTGATTTGAGGAGTGCTAGCACAGTGCTCTGAGGAGTCTGGAGAAGACAAACTCAAGTTACAAAGCTAGTATGACTTACTAGTTCCAGTTACTGATTTCTTAGATTTGCAGGTGGAAGTAAGAAAAAGAGGGATAATTTGCTTTAGACTGTAGTAGGCTTTATTATTATTTTTTTTTTGCGGTACGCGGGCCTCTCACTGCTGTGGCCTCTCCCATTGCGGAGCACAGGCTCTGGACGCGCAGGCTCAGTGGCCATGGCTCACAGGCCCAGCCGCTCCGCGGCACGTGGGATCTTCCCGGACCGAGGCATGAATCCGTGTCCCCTGCATCGGCAGGCGGACTCTCAACCACTGCGCCACCAGGGAAGCCCTAGGCTTTATTTTTAAACCTGGGATCAGAGACTTAAATTAGCTGTAAGGCTTTGGACATGTATTCTCACTGAGCCTCAGCTTCCCCATCTGTAAAATGGACCAATAACACCTGTTGCTGATCTGCTACAATTGCTTGTCTTGTTAATGAAACCAAACCTCTTCTCCTGTTTAACCTAGCTTTGGAAGCTTCTATTCCTAAAACATCTAGAGTCCTGTCTTGATCATCTGATATTCTAGGATTTAGCCACTGCCTTCTTTGTATGGATGCTTTCTCAATGACTATCTCTCCTTGACACCAGCTTGATGTTCGGATTTTGCTACCTGCTGACAGATTATCCTGATCTTATTTTTCCATGAACATATACATTTGTGTGCTGCCCCTTCTAGATTTCTTGTTTCTGGGCTCGTGCCACTCGACCACTGGCACATTCCAGAGCTACTTTCTGGATATCACTGATACCTGTTGTCTCTAAGTACACATATTTGGCAACAAGTTCCACTGCCCAACTAGACTTCTTCTTAGTACCTCTGATTGGGCGATCACCACAAATACTGCCTCAATCTTAGGGAATGTATTGGATTTATTCATTAAATCAGTATTTGTGGAGCATTTACCAAATCAAATCACTTTGGCTCTGCACTCACAATTTACAGAATCGTGGGGGAAGATGGACACAGAAGGTGTAATAAGGACATGGACAGGGACAGTTGTAGGCCTTGATCATCCCTATATCCTCTTTTCTCATCATAGCTTAACACTTTCACATTTGTTTATGTCACAAAATAGGATTGTTGTTTAAAAAATTATTTTAAATTTTTGTGGGGGGAGAATGGCAAGGAAAATGGTTATTGGCTATATTAAGTTATGTTGGATTCTCATGTTTTGCTCTACATGATTGGGATGATTTAGATTAAATTTTTTTTTTTTTTTTTGTCCACACCATGCAGCATGCAGAACTTCCATGACCAGGGATCGAACCTGCGCCCCCTGCAGTGCGAGCACACCGTCTTAATCACTGGTCCACCAGGGGGAAGTCCAAGGATTAATTTTGTTTTGATAAATTTTCAAAGTTCATTTCCTACTCCTTGACATAGTGCAAGCACACACTCAATTCTATTCTGGGATCATCTTCGTGAATGTAAAGCAAACTCCATACTTTTCCTTAGAAATAATTTAGTATACCGTGTGGATGAGGTATCCTTTGGCTCTCTAAAAACCAATCTGGCTTTATTTGTCAGTTTCTATAAAGACCTTACAGGTATGTGTGCAAACAGGTCTAAAAGAGAAAAGGAATTTGATGGCCTTTCCAGCAATAGACATTATGGAGCAATCAGTGAGAATGTTATCTAAGCTGCCCTTTGACTATTTTCCCTTGACTGTGCTTATCAGTCCTGACTCCCCTCTGTGCCTTAATTATCTTTATGTTTTCTGTGGCTGCCAGCAACTTTATATCACATACCAGAGGAATGAAAATGACTGATTTTACCAGAGGCAATTGAGAAGTTATATATGGCTCACAGGAGTGATGGTGATGATGATGATGATGACTGTTATTATCTTAGCATTTTACAGAATTCAGAAGTGATTGGCTGCCTCCTGACCACTCTACTCATGACCATTTAACCTTGAAGTTGTCCAGTTTGCTTTGTGGTGATCAGGGCTGGCTTAGCAAAAATTACAAAGGAGGAAAAGGTTAGGTTTAGTAAATCTGTCTCCACTACTATATATCTAGTCTCCTTGTGTTGGTTTCCTAGGGTGCCCTCTGCTGGGCTCCAACCAGGAGTTCTAATTCTGGGCAACAGCCGATGAAACCCATGGCTCAACACTCATTAAAAACTTACCATTTTATGTCGTATGTCATCGGAATCTTAGTATTTGTTTTCCAAGCTGACAATTAATCCAGGTAAATTAACCCATGTCAATGACTAATGTATTTTATTGTATAAATGGGAAAAAAAACAACACCCCTCCCAGATCACTTAAGTATATGTTTCCACAGTGACCTCATGGAGATAACACTTCTACTTAGAGTCTAATTTATTGGTGATTAATGGTGGGACTAGAGGCCAGGCATATGGAGAAGGCTGTGTTCTGAGAAATCAAATTAAACTGTGCGGGCAGCTGTGCACTCCAGCTATCTATATGGCCAACCCTCACAGAGGTAATTTTTAATCTGCTAAGCAGGAAAAGATTGAACAACTTTGTTTACTTTTAGTTTTTATGAAGAATATTTTGAGCTCTTTTAGAGGGTATTGTCTAAATACTAATAATAGGTAAGTATGTGGCATTGTTTGGTGGATTAGTTTGTCCATAAAGATGTGTATAGGGTGTACATTCACTGGCATGACCTCTGTTGCCCTATGTACTTTCTTGTCTACTGAAATCAGTTGGGCAATCCCTGTCTGCAAGCACATTTCCCAAGAACCGGTTAGAGCCAGTCTTCATAAGAGGAACCTATTATGAAACCAGCTCCAGAGGATATTTACTTCGTTGAAGATCTACTGAAAGATACACTTGCTTGAAAATGAAATTGCTTTCTTTTGGCTTCCACCCAGCCCCTTGAAAACCAGAGAACCTTGGGGCTCAATTAGAATTAGATAGAGAGGGGAGACGACAGCCGGACTTGATGTGCTTTTTAAAACTTTCTCATTGTTTAAGCTGGTATTTTCATAACTGTTGAATGCATGTGTTTCATGAAGATCAGCTAAATCCATAACACATTATCAAATTAATAATGTGCCTGAGATTGGGAACCTGGAAAACATAGCTCAAATTTTTTGAAGGCTTACCTTTTTTTAAAAAGTTTAATGTGAAAGTTGTAACTTTCTCTTTAACCTATCTGTGTTTAAGACAAAAATAACATGTAGGTTGCTTTCAGATAAGTTACTAAATCTTCAGTTAAATAAATGTTCCAGTAAGAAACATCACTATTAACTTGTGGCTCCTATGATCTAAAATTGTGTATCCCCAGGGTTATATGTATTCAAATTTGAGAAACACAAACTTAGGAGAATAGTGAGGGAGAGGATCTAGTCAGGGAAGAATGGGTATTAATGATTAATCTGTTGGTAAGGAGGATCAGCCCGAGTTCTGCTGTGGATGACATTCACAGGGGAATAGTGGCTTTTGATGATAAGATCTAGTACATAGTTGTACGGAGACAGGGTTATTAAGAGTATCTAGATAGCACTGGAGTTGAAGAGACAATAAAGTCAAAATACAGAGTCATAAAGATGGATGGGGAAGAGGCAGAAATGTGATTAAACCAGTGCACATATCCTAGATTCCTTATAGACCTATGGCAATTGTATGAAGTAAATGGCATGGCAAATAAAGGAGAAAATCCTGCATGTTAACTTTTGCATGATAGCATCTGAAATATTAAAGTACATATCTTTTTAATCTTCAAAGTGCTATATAGTTTTTGTCACTAGTGTTTTATATTTATTATCTGGAATATATTTGTTCCAGAAGTTAATTTGTCTATAGGTTATTTGAAACTCAGAGCATGCTTTCCAATACAAAAAATCTTATTAACAGTGAGTTTTTCATGCCAGTTCCCAAAGTATTCAGCACATAGGATATCTGGAATAGATAAGGGGTAAGGGCCTGAGTATCTGTATTTTTTTTTTTTTTTTTGTAAACACACTTTGATGCAAGTGATCTGAACAATACTGTGAGAAACACTATTATAAAAGGTTGAAGACCCTTGTGATAAGAGCAGGAGACTGAGGACACTGGCTGAGAGCTCAAGACAGGGTTACCAGGGGGTACAGAAATATATTAAGTCGACTGCCTTCCCTACTACGATATCCAACAAGAGTAGTTACTTTGGCAATTAGGCGAAAACTGATGGAACCATGGGTGGACACATGACCTAAGGTAAGTCAACCAGATACTTTAACTTAAGAGTTTGCAAGTGGGGACAGATACACCAGTTAACCCCTGCTCGTTATCTGAAATGAAGAGATTTCCAGGGGCTACAAGGGAGCCAGGCATTTCAAAGGAATGGACCAGCAGGGGGCCAGCATCCATGGAAAAAGAATGAGAGACACAGAGAGAGAGAAGAGATGAGGAACCACGTGTTGTGGGTGGGGAAGGAGAGGGAGAAAAAGTAGACAAGGGAGAGAGAAAGAGCAAAAACAAACAAACAAATAAAAAAAATAGAGGGAGAGAGTTTTCCCTGAAACCTGTCAATTTGTTGCTATAGATACCAGTCCCTCCTGTGGTCTGGGTTTTCTATGAAATATCTTTTGTGTCCTTCCAATTAATTCCTCTTTTTCACTTAAGCTAATTTAAATGTGCTCCTGATGACAGGACAACAAGGTTTTGGGAGAAGAGAAGACAAAATTGTATCTTATTCTCTCTGCTGCCTCCTCCATCTCACTTTTCTTTCTCCCTTTCCTCTTTCTCCAGCTCCTTGATCCTTTTGATGCTCTTCCTTTTCTACTATTAACATTCTTCTGTTCTCCCTTTCAAAGAGCAAGAGGACCTTCTTTCCTTTTCCCACCTCTGTTCTTCTCCAAGTATTGACTCTTTCTGCCCTAAACAGAAATAAATGGCCAGGATGGAGAGGAAAAGAGCAGAGGGACATTCCTAGGACCACTTGGGCACAAATGAGAAAGTGACTGCTTATACTAAAATATAATACGTGGAGTATATTTATTTAAAATAGTCCATTTGTTAAGTACACTGAATTTAAGAAGCAGCTTCAGGCTGGCTTGACAGTCTTTATATGTAGCAACTGAAAATGCTTATTACTATCTTTAAAATTTAACCTTTTGTAATGTTTGACTTGATGAAACACTCCTCTGGCTCAATCAGCTTCAGTGGCACTAACTGGTCTTTAAAAATTAGATGCTCTTCATTGAACTGAGAGAAAAAGAATTGCAGATGAGGAATAAAGGTCTATATTTGTTATTAACTTGAAATATAATAGGTCATCTATAAGATTTATGACTTTACATCATGAAAATCCTCACTATGCTGTGAGGGGGGGGGGGTGAGCTAAAAATGCTCCAGTCACAAGTCCCCTGGGTCTCAATTTTCTCATTTTATAAAGTGTGAAACCCTTTCTTCAAACAAAGCCACAAATAGGTACTTTGTGGATATGATGAAGATAGACTGCCCCGGGTCCAGTCGGGGTGGGGTTGGGCTGACAAGGCCAGGACCCTCTTCCCCTGGCTCCCTTCCCAATGCCCCACTACTCTACCCATGCCCCACCCCCCATCTACCTCCATTCCTTGGGACTCCCATGGACTCTGACGGTTCTGCTGTGCACACCTGGAAATTCCCCAGACCAGAAAATCTCCACAATTGCTTCAAGCTCATTAATTCTACAATTCTATGAGGTCTTTAATGAAAACCCTACAGAAGAAGAGAAAATATGTCTTTTGTTCCACTTAGTGTTTGTCAAGGCTCTCTGATGACTGTGATATTTATGATTTAAAGGACCAGATGATGTGGGAAATCAGATTTTTATTGAAGCTGTTATTTTAATTGCTAGATATCACTTAGTATATGTGTCTGTTGAAAAGGAAGATTCCTCATATATTTTCATTTAGATGGAACTTCAGGGGAATAAAAAGTACTCATAAAGAACAGTTGACATTGACTTTCCAGTCAAAGCAAAGTACTCTACCTTGGTTTCCAAATATGTCTTTTCTAAGAGCTCAGTATCAGTTGTTGGGAAGGTAGGTTTTTTTTTTTTTTTTTGGTCATAGAATTATTTTATTTATAGTTTTAAGATCCATAAGCATTAAAATAATACAAATTTTCTCTGATAATTCAAAATTATAAAATTTGAATAAGGGCTAAACTCACATTTTCTTGTACTGACTAGTCCTTTCCTTCTTAAATGCTTGAATTAATCCAAGCTACTGATCCATCATCAGAAATGATTCATTGTACTACATAAAAAAAGAGTGCTTTATATCAGGTCTTCAGTATGTTTTATGCCTCTCTGACCAATGTGAAATTTGTATCAAACTTACAATGGGCATTTAGAGGTTTAATTAGTTCTGTTTCAAAGGAAGAAAGCAATCTGGGAAGGTTAATTCTTAGTATTGTTGTTGCAAGTGGGTCTTGTGCACTTGGTGTCAGGGTTGCCTTCCATCTCATCATCCCTCTTCAGCTAGTAAGGTCCTTTGGAATCACAGTTTGCTCTTTAACAGAAAAGAGTCTAATCCAGATGGGGAGATTCTTTTTAAGTGTTATGTCGAGGTAAGGATAAATTGGGAGGCTAACACATCTGAACTTCACAAATATTACTGTTATCAGTTGAACTATGTCCTTCAAAAATTCATAGGATGAAGTCCTAAGTATCTCAGAGTCCCAGTATCTCAGAGTGTGAACTTATTTGGAGATAGGGTCATTGGTTGCAGATGTAATTAGTTAAGATGAGGTTATATTGGAGTAGGCTGGGTCCTGATCCAATATGCCTGGTGTCCCTATTAAAAGGGGAAATCTGGACAAAGGCACGCAGGGAGAATGGCATGCTAAGATGAAGGCAGAGATCAGGGTGATATAGCAGAGGCCAAAGAATGCCAGCAAATCACCAGAGCTAGAGAAGAGGCATGGAACAGATTCTCCCTCACAGCCCTCAGAAGGAAGTGTTACCAAGGCTGTAGCCCCAGAATCATACTCCTGCCCCTCCCTCGAATAGAAACCAATCACTCTTATCTAAGTTTCAGAAGGAGGCTGCAAAGAGAAAAAAACAAGGACTGGGGGCTTCCCTGGTGGTGCAGTGGTTGAGAGTATGCCTGCCGATGCAGGGGACACAGGTTCATGCCCCGGTCCGGGAAGATCCCACATGCCGCGGAGCGGCTGGGCCCGTGAGCCATGGCCGCTGAGCCTGCGCGTCCGGAGCCTGTGCTCCGCAACGGGAGAGGCCACAACAGTGAGAGGCCCGCATACCGCAAAAAAAACAAAAAAACAAAAAAAAACAAGGACCAGTTAGAACCAGCTAGGCCCAAGATGGAGGAAGATTTGACTTCCAGTAGACCTTGAGCCTCATTGTATGTTCATTGTAATACATTAGCATGCTGAATGACACACCCACCAGCACCATGACAATTGACTGTTGCCATGACAACAGTCAGAAAAGCCCATACAAGGACTGAAAAGGAGAGTTGCCATCAGTTCCAGGTCCAAACCACACCCCTGTTCTCACGAATATTCCTCCCACTCTTTCCAATTCTCTCTCTTTTACCTGGTCCCTCCTATGTATTTGGTGTCTCTACCTGAATTGGGTTGGGAAGTTGATTTGCAGCGAACAAGGTTCCACTTCTTCATTCTTTAGCCGTTGAATAAAGCTCATGTTGTTCTAGTCTCAGCATCAGTTTTGTTACTGGCTGTGTGAATCCGACTGGTAAAAGAACCTACTTGGCCTATAAAGGGGGTCTTGGCCCAGGCTAGGACCCCCGCATGGGTCCAGTTGACCAATTTGGTAACAGAACCAATACTGCCAACATCTTAATCTCACACTTCTAACCTCCAGAACTGTGAGACAATTTTTTGTTTGCTTTTTTTAAGCCACTCACTTTGTTATGGCAGTGCCAGCAAATGAATACAACTACCATCACTGTTAATTTTCTAGAGGGGATTTCTTTTTTTTTTCTTTTTTTTTAAATTTTATTTATTTGTTTATTTATTTTTGGCTGTGTTGGGTCTTGGTTGCTGCACGCGGGCTTTCTCTAGTTGCAGTGAGCGGGGGCTACTCTTCGTTGCGGTGCACGGGCTTCTCTCGTTGTGGAGCACGGGCTCTAGGCGTGCGGGCTTCAGTAGTTGTGGCACGTGGGCTCAGTAGTTGTGGCTCACGGGCTCTAGAGCACAGGCTCAGTAGTTGTGGCACACGAGCTTCGTTGCTCCACAGCATGTGGGATCTTCCCGGGCCAGGGATCGAACCCGTGTCCCCTGCATTGGCAGGTGGTTTCTCAACCACTGTGCCACCAGGGAAGCCCCAGAGGGGATTTCTTAAATGTCATTTGAGTAACATTTTCATGACTTTTGCTATAGTAGTACACATCACTGGTATTGTTTATTTTACATTTTCCTTAAAAAACATGTTTTGTTTTGGTTTTCTTTTTTAGGTAATTGGATAGAAGGCTTTTAAGTGGACTTGTGGTCTAAGTGTTCTTAAAAAACCATTAGAGGTACTGAGTTAAAATATAATAAATATCCTTTAAAATGCATAATTGACTTCTTAGGGAAATAAGAGAAATTTCCAGGATTCAAAAAGAACTTGTGAATCCATTCACTGTTTTCTATTTCCCCTGCATGCCTCACTTAAGTCACCACCATCTTTCACTCTGGACCACTGTAAAAGGTCCTATCTCCCCCAAAGACTCTTGCTTCCTCCAAACCATTCTCCTAGTTGCAGCCAGAATGAGGTAAATTTTTAAAATTTAATTTTCAACATACAAACACAATGAATTAACTTCCTTGTTTAAATCCTTTCTATGATCTGCCACAGCTATTAGGATAGGCAAAAATCTTCTCATGTCCCCTGCCAACCCCTTTAGCATAGCCAGATTCTAGTTATACTGGTTATCTCTGCGTCGTCTCCGAGCAAAGAGGTTCCTCTGCTTGAAACATACCCCACTTTGCTCTCTCCTGCCCCACCTTTCTTAATTCCAGCTCATCCTTCAGAGCTCTGCTCAATGGCACTTCATTTAAAGCCTTTCTCTGATCCTCTCAAACCAAGAGCATCTCCGTGATTATATTCTATCAATTTTCTGTACTTCTTCCTAGCATGTCACAATTCCAATTAAACAAATAATTAAGGATTTCATTGTTTCATATATGTCTCTCCTTATAAAATTTAAGCTCCATGAAGGGAGGGACTGTTTCTATCTTGTTCTGTATAATAGTAACCTGTACCAAGCATGGTATCTTCCATAGGTGATTAAAAGTATGTTGAGTGAATGACCTATATGTACCCAAGTGTAGAATTGATATTAATTTCTCTCCACCTCACTCCTTATATTCCACCCCCTAGACATTTTAAGAGTAACATTAGCTTGTTACAGGTTTTCTTTTAGCCTTTCTTATAATGCCTACATAAAGAAGTTTTACTCCACACTCCCTGACAAAATTTCATCACTCTTCTGCAATTTGAAAGAAATATCCAGGGCGATATACTTCACATACTCCTAATTGTGGCCAGGGACCTATTACTTTAAGCTCTTATTACAAGTGAATATCAGTTGAAATATAGAAGTAAATTTAATTATTTAGGTTTTTCTCTGGCTAGTGGTTGTGGTTGATATAATTGATTTTACCTTTACCTGAAGCAAGTGTGGTTGTAACTGAAATATTAATTTTTGCATTATAAGCAGATTGTGTGTGTGTGTGTGTGTGTGTGTGTGTACCAGCTTCCCAATCTAGCAAAGTCTAATTTACTAAGGATTTCCTTTGCCTATAGTCCTCTTATTTTATCAATTCAGATATAAGATTTGAGATCTTTAAAACTGGAGATAATGGAAAAAAGAATCCTATAGAAACTGAAGCTGAATGCCTGTAAAATTAGCTCTGGAATTAAATGAGCCATTCTTGTGGTTAACAATTACAATTAATGAAAAAGACATTCTTCGGCATTTAAATAACCCATTTTCTCAATGTTATGGTTTTTTCTTTGTGAAAGTGAGAATCAAGTAACCTCTGTCTTGTGAGGTTGTTTACAATTCAGCATTCTTGGGACTTAAAAAAAAAATTTATTTGGTTGCACCAGGTCTTAGTTGAGGCTCATGGGCTCCTTAGTTGTGGCATGCGAACTCTTGGTTGCGGCATGCATGTGGGATCTAGTTCCCTGACCCGGGATTGAACCCGGGCCCCCTGCACTGGGAGTGCAGAGTCTTAACCACTGGACCACCAGGTAAGTCCTCTTGGACACTCTTTCATGCTAAATTATTTGCCCACAAATTAGCATCAGCAGCCAGATAAGTGCAGAATTGTTTTTAATACATATGATCTTAAGTGTATAAGATAGTCAACAAAGGGCTAGGCCCTGAATTTAAAGCTTTATATCCATCATCTCATCTTACTCTCACACAAACTGTTTGCAAGGCAGTGGGTCATTTTATTATACCCTCATTATCCTCATGTCCTGAAGCTTGGAGAGATTAAGTAACTTTCCCAATGTCACACATTTAGTATATGTTAGGGTCAGGAAGTAAACTCAGTTTATTTGATTCCAAAGCCCCATCTTTAACCACTATGCTTTAGTGCTTTTACATGAAAAGCTCTATATTGCCTAGTATTCAGATACATAGGACTTATAACCATGACACTTTTAGATGAATTCAATTTTATACTTATTAGGATTACATTGTTTATGCCAGAACTGGGAGAAGAACTCAGGTGTCCTGATTTCCATACCAATTATTTTCCCATTAGATTACGCTTCTTCCAATTATAGAGCTTATTCATATACATTTTAGTTGATACATAAACTAGAGCAATATTACTGGGCTCTATGCTTAAAGAGGTTATATATACCAAAAATAATTCCTGAGTTAAAGTTTGATGTCTTTGTCTTATATATTTAATTGTCATTCACATGGTTAACAGGAGGCTGATTTTTAAAAGTGCTCCTGTCTAAAACCCTGACCGTGATCTTGAAAAAAGTCATCTTCTGGCACTAAGATCTCAACCTCAGAACTTTAGACCAACTAAAGTATCAGCACTCTCTTCATTTTTTCCTCCTCTCTCTCATGCCAGAGACAAAACTGCTAGTGAGAAGAAAATCACACAGAAATTCTACCCTAGTTCATTATGCCTTTTTTGCTCTTATTGCACACGGTAGAAGCAAGCAGAAAAAAGAATCATTATATAGCACCAACAGAGTGAATTCCTATTCCAGATTTTATTTATTTATTTATTTTTTGCGGTACGCGGGCCTCTCTCTGTTGCGGCCTCTCCCGTTGCGGAGCACAGGTTCTGGACGCGCAGGCTCAGCCGCCATGGCTCACGGGCCCAGCCACTCCGCGGCATGTGGGATCTTCCCGGACCGGGGCACGAACCCTTGTCCCCTGCATCGGCAGGCGGACTCTCAACCACTGTGCCACCAGGGAAGCCCCAGATTTTATTTTTTAATCTGAAAACTTACTTCTTTTTCTACAATTAAGAAAAAGATAAGTATGTCCCTACCTGGCATTTCCAAATATCCACAGATCAGATGTTACTTGAGATTTATATATCATGACCTTCTTTCAGCAAATCTTATATAACCTGCACATTTTAAAAATTACCAAAGGTATTATCTTTGGTTAGAAATCCTAGTTATATCCCCTAAACTCTTCAACAACCAAGAAACAAAGCTTGGTGGTGGAATGATTAAGTATAATATTTGAAGTACTTTTATTAGACTTTGATAACTTTTAGGAACACAATGAATTTTTTTCTCGGGCTATTTTATTCCATGAATAACAATCCAGAACTTTTCATTGTTCCACAGATACCTATTTTCCAATTGCTGAGTAATCTCTTCTTGTTCTTGTCTGAATCTTTCCAGATTCTCCACAGGCTTCTATTTATGGATTATTGTACTTGTTTGCTCAGGGCTGGGAACTAGAAGCTCTATTACCTTCCAATCACTCACCCATTCAACTTCTACTGTCAGGCCTATGACAAGCACTGGTGATAGAGATAAAAAGCAGTGCCTAACTCCAGCAGAGACTGGATGACTGTTACTCAAGTCATTTGCTCTTCTTCCTGGGTGCACAGCTAGACCACTTTTCCCAGCCCCTCTAATTAGGTGTGGTTGTGCGCCCAAGCCCAGTGGCTTGTGGGCACTAGTCAAGTGTGATGCTAGCAGGCCTGATCCGTAGCACTTCCTTCCCCTTTCTCAAAGTCAATATATATTGAAACTGGATGAGCCATAAGATAGAACTTAAGACCCTGACTCCTGCTTGGAGAAGAGCCACCTGACAATTAGCAACATCTGTTTTGGACTTCTCATGGGCAAGAAATAAACATCTATTGCATTAAACTTCTTAGATATAAGAGTTTATCTCCTACAATACCTAGCCGTGCCCTAATTAATACACTGCACCCAAAACCAAACAGGATGATAGATTTAAAAAAACCCACTATATAGTACAGTGCTCTGCTAGTGGTAAAACATGCTCTGATCCAAGAACAGAGGCTGGCCTGGGGAGTCAGGTGTAGAGGAGGTAACATCTGAACTGAATTTTGAAGGCTAAGTAAATGTCAGGCAAGCTAAGTATAGAAAGAGTGTTCAAGACAAACTTGTATGTACAAAGTCCCCCAGGCAAGAAAGAGTAATGTCAAAGGACTAAAAGACATTTGGGATGGGTTAAATGCTGACTTACTTTAAGGAGAATGGTGAGACAGGAGCCTAGAAGGGTAAAGTGGAGCTGGTTAATGAAGGAGGAATAGACACCTGACAGGCAAAGAACAGGTGGGAAGACAACATTCTGGGCAGAAAAAACAGAAAGTACAAAGCCCAGAGTTATTAAAGAGCATAGTGATCTCTAGAGATTTAAACACAAATTAGCAGAGATGGAGTGAGGTAGGAGTGAGAAATAAGGCCAGTGAGAAATTGAGACAGGAGTGGAAGATAAGACCATCTAAGGAGTTTTCAGCAGGGAAGTAACGGAACTTATGTTTACCTTACAAATATTCCTCTGGCAGGGAGTCACGTGGAAAACATTGGTGTTCAGGATGTCCTTCAATATGGCGGTTTTTTTTTTTCCTATCAAAAATGTTATTGAGATGAGCTTTCCCATTGAATTTTACCTTATCATTTGATAAGAAATAATAGTTTCAGTGCTCATGGACCACCATCGGGATCATCATGCACTGGATTAGGAAAGATTGGAAGTGAGGGGACAATTTAGGAGGCTACCAGGATTGTTCAGAACACTGGTGGTGAGAGTCTGAGCTCAGGTGGGTCAAAGGAAAGAGAGAAGAGGAGAAGAACTTAAAATACAGATTAAACCACTTAAGGAGGGACCTTAGGTGGAAGCAAGTATCGAAGATGACTTAAGTTCTCGATTTTGAATGAACAGGGAGATGGCAATGTTATTCACCGAAGAAGGGCCCAAGACATAGGAAAAGAAAAATTGGGGGGGACAGAACATTTGATTTTTGGAAAACTGATCCTGAGGTGACCAAGGCACATCCAAGGGGAAATATTGAGCTTTTATTCGGAAAGAAATACAGGCTCAGGCTCGCAAAGATCGGGGGTGGGGGGATAAATTGCAGAGGGTCATCAGTATATAGAAGTCCCCGTGGAAGCCTGCATGAAAGCAAGAGAGATTGTCCAGGGTGAGCAGAAAGAAAGGAGGGCCAAATATGGAGGCTTAGGAGCCACTTACATTTCAGCACCCAACTAAATAAAAGGAGAGACTAAAGGAGAAGGAGGAAAGCAGCTGTGAAGCAAGCCTTCAAGTTCAGAGCAAGGCTGTCATGGCAAGCCATCAAGCGCTTGAAATGCCACAACAGGAAGGACCAGAGGCTTCCATGCTTACTAATACAAAGCCCTTGGAGACCTTTTGGGGAAAAATTTAATAGAATGGAGGAAAACCAGATTATGGTGACTGAGAGGGAAGTATAGCTGTGGAAGCATCAGATGTCACTATTCTTTCTAGAAATTTTGCAAAATGGCTGGAGATTGAAAGAAATCTATGATAAAGATGAAAAAGCCTGGGGATAAGGGGCAAACTCTTAAATGAGCCATGAGGTACATGTGAGGTCTCTTTCCATTACTCAGAATCATTTTGGCAGCTTCCAGTACTTAGGCTCTGAAATGAAACCATTTCTCGTGAAGGTTCTACAGAGAAATTCCCTTCTGTACTAACCATTCTGTGCTCTTCAGAGCCAGTGGGACCTCTGGCATAAAACTGAAAGAGGGGAGACGTCACCATAGACAGAGCTGTGAACTCAACATATGCATTAAATGTTGATTTATTGGATATACCTGACTCATCTGAAAAGAAGCATAATATCAAAAGTTTGCAGTTAAATTAGCTTAGTGAGGCAATATTAATGTTGAAAGGATTGTTTTAGAGGCTATAGCACAGTGTCTTTTTGTTGCTGCTGTTTTGTTGTTTTGGTTTTCTTTAATTCTCTAAAATCCCAAAAGACGTGTATCTGAAGTACAAACCAAGTACATTTTATTTGCTTTTTTATCTTGTGAATTAATGGCGGAGAATAGAAGCCATTTCTCATGGGAAAAACAATTCTTTTCTAGACTATCTGTGGATCCATGTTGCTTCATTCCTACTTTTCAACTGTTTCTCTAAGAATTTTTTATTATAATTCATAATTTAAAGAAAATAAAATATTTTGTATTTCAATGCCACTAATTTTGTGTCATTTCAGTCAAGTCAATTAAAAAAACCCGTTTCTCTTTTGTTTCTACTTCTCTAACGCTTATAATAAGTTACTGCTACTTACCTGCTGTGCTAGACAGTTAATAAGATAGTTTTATTCTAGTTTTGAATGCTACATAGAACAGAGGTGACAAATCTAGAGTCAGAGAAGTCAAGTTTGAGTCCCAGCTCTACCTTACACTAAATGTGCATAAATTCCCTATCTGTACCATAGGAAGAATAAATACATGTCCTTTTTGGATGATTGTGAGACGTGTGAAAAAGGTCAATACAAATATAGACTTCTAAGAAACTAGTGGGATAATATCCTTATTAAACAGGAAATAACATCATTTCTACAGATAATATCTATTTCATTAGGTAAACAGCAAAAATCACCCAGCAAAGAGAAGTGAGCTTTAAGAAAATGTCCTTTGAAGTTTGCCACAGGGATTGCTGCTATCTGGGCAAATGTAAGGAAAGTAAGATTTGGACAAATAGTCTCTATCCTTCAGTGAAATATTGACGCCGTTGAGAATTTAAAGCCCAAAGATAGAAAATGGACACCCTGATCCAAAATTAAGTGTCTTTGTGGTTTGGCATTTTATATCTTTATGTGGATATATTTTACATAAACAAAAATTTAACTTTCAGTTTGCCTTTATTTCTTCTTCTTTTCATATAAATTTAACACTTGACTCGATTACACCAGCTGCCCTAGAGCTCATTTAGACTTTGATCTTTAAACAGTGTATATGCTTCCTCTCACCTATTTTTTATCTACTTATTATCTGTTTCTTCTTTTGCTGCCTGGAATACTGTGTTTTTATTTTCTCTGAAGGCAAGGCAACATCTGTGCTGTAAGCAATCTGATATATATTATAGAGTCTTAATGAACACTTTTTGATTGGTTTTATTTGCTCTGTTAGAAATGTTCACATTTGACTCAGTTAAATAATGATTCTGATTATTATAATAAAAATTCAGAATAGTACCTAGGGCATCTCTCCAGGTTTATATGTTTAGGGGCAATCTTTTCTTGAACTAAAATGAGCTCATACTCACACACACTCTCAATATTGGGCTTTCCTGAACTTGTTTTGTTTTTTGTTTTATTTGGGACTGTACCTTAGACTATACCTGAAGATTCCTCAGGTAAGTCCAACCCACACTGGCCTTCCCATACTTTGAATTTTTTCCTAAGAACCATTGTTATCTGTTTTATCTGTTAATTGTTTTATCCTTGCCTCTCACATAATCTCACTGAATATAGCTTTTCCTTTTTTCTTTTTTTGGGGTGTTTCCCACAACTTTCAGCTCACTGCTTAGTACATACAGTCAGCAATACATAGTGTGCTTAACCATAAGCATTTAACTGTTTTCCTGCCCACTAGTGCAAGCCTTAAGATTACTACGACTTGATCAGAATGGTCAAACTACAAGGTACGGAGCCCAGATACTAATTCAATGAGGCAGCCAGAAGACTATTTCAGTCAGGATTACCAATGCTGGCAGGTTTAACACAGACTCCTAAAATCTCAGTGGTTTAATACAACAAAGATATTTCTCCCTCACTTTCTGGTCTGATACAGATCTGGTGGCTTCCACCATTGTAGTTTCACAATTGTACCAGTGCCTCCAAAGGGGAAGGCAGGGAAGAGCTGGAGCCAGGCCTGGAAGTGACTGTGTTCCTCTGCCATTATCCTATGTGTAGAGCTAGCCACATGGCCCAGATATACTGTCAGGGAGCCTGGGAAATGTGGAAAGCACATGGATATTTGTTTAGTACTACAGTCTCTAGGCCAAACTGTGATTTTCTTTTTTTTTTTTTTAACTGAAACTGAGAAAAACCTTGGCAACTTTGCCACTGCAGCTCCTTAAAGACTGAGGCGCATTAGGAAAGGTCACATTCTGTGACCTGGAAAACAGAATGGTGGAAATCACTGCTGCACAACAGAATAAAGAACAAACAGTGAAAAGAAATGAAGACAGCCAAAGAGACCTCTGGGAAAAAATTCAACACAACAACATTCTCATTATAGGGGTCCCAGAAGGACAAGAGAGAGAGAAAGGACCCAAGAAAATATTTGAAGAGATTACAGTCGAAAACTTCCCTAACATGGGAAAGGAAATAGCCACCCAAGTCCAGGAAGCACAGGGAGTCCCATACAGGATAAACCTGAGGAGAAATATGCCGAGACACATGGTAATCAAATTGGCAAAAATTAAAGACAAAGAAAAATTATTGAAAGCAGCAAGGGAAAAATGACAAATAACATACAAGGGAACTCCCATAAGGTTAACAGCTGATTTCTCAACAGAAACTCTACAAGCCAGAAGGGAGTGGCATGACATATTTAAAGTGATGAAAGGGAAGAACTTACAACCAAGATTACTCTACCCTGCAAGGATCTCATTCACATTCGACGGAGAAATCAAAAGCTTTACAGACAAGCAAAAGCTAAAAGAATTCAGCACCACCACATCAGCTCTACAACAAATGCTAAAGATACTTCTCTAAGTGGGAAACACAAGAGAAGAAAAGGACCTACAAAAACAAACCCAAAACAATTAAGAAAATGGTAATAGGAACATACATATCAATAATTACCTTAAACGTGAATGTACTAAATGCTCCAACCCAATGACACAGGCTCACTGAGTGGGTAAAAAAATAAGACCAATATATATGCTGTCTACAAGAGACCCACTTCAGACCTAGGGACACATACAGACAGAAAGTGAGGGGATGGAAAAAGATATTCCATGCAAATGGAAATCAAAAGAAAGCTGGAGTAGTAATATTATATCAGATAAAATAGACTTTAAAATAAAGAATGAGGGCCTCCCTGGTGGCGCAGAGGTTGGGAGTCCGCCTGCCGATGCAGGGGACATGGGTTCGTGCCCCGGTCCGGGAGGATCCTGCATGCTGCGGAGCGGCTGGGCCCGTGGGCCGTGGCCGCTGGGCCTGCGCGTCTGGAGCCTGTGCTCTGCGGCGGGAGAGGCCACAACAGTGAGAGGCCCGCGTACCTCAAAATAAATAAATAAATAAATAAAATAAAGAATGTTACAAGAGACAAGGAAGGACACTACGTAATGATCAAGGGATCAATCCAAGA
This sequence comes from Mesoplodon bidens, assembly GCF_964165515.1. Classification (NCBI taxonomy): domain Eukaryota; kingdom Metazoa; phylum Chordata; class Mammalia; order Artiodactyla; family Ziphiidae; genus Mesoplodon; species Mesoplodon bidens. Next base: position 74,430,263 of record NC_138160.1, on the reverse strand, counting down.
AGAAGATATAACAATTATAAATATATATGCACCCAACATAGGAGCACCTCAATACATAAGGCAATTGCTAACAGCTCTAAAAGAGTAAATTGACAGTCACACAATAATAGTGGGGGACTTTAACACCTCACTTACACCAATGGACAGATCATCCAAACAGAAAATTAATAAGGAAGCACAATCTTTAAATGACACAATAGACTAGATAGATTTGATATTTATAGGACATTCCATCCAAAAACAGCAGATTACACTTTCTTCTCAAGTGCACACAGAACATTCTCCAGGGTAGATCACATCTTGGGTGACAAATCAAGCCTCAGTAAATTTAGGAAAATTGAAATCATATCAAGCATCTTTTCTGACCACAATGCTATGAGATTAGAAATGAATTATAGGGGAAAAAACATAAAAAACACAAACACATGGAGGCTAAACAATACGTTACTAAATAACCAAGAGATCACTGAAGAAATCAAAGAGGAAATCAAAAAATACCTAGAGACAGGGCTTCCCTGGTGGTGCGGTAGTTAAGAATCTGCCTGCCAACGCAGAGGACAGGGGTTCGAGCCCTAGTCCAGGAAGATGCCACATGTCGCAGAGCAACTAAGCCCGTGCGCCATGACTACTGAGCCTGTGCTCTAGAGCCCATGAGCCACAGCTACTGAAGCCCGCACGCCTAGAGCCCGTGTTCCGCAACAAGAGAAGCCACTGCAATAAGAAGCCCGTGAACCGCAACCAGACAAAGCTGACATACAGCAACGAAGACCCAACGCAGCCCCCACAAAAATAATTAATTTAAAAAAATATCTAGAGACAAATGAAAATGAGAACACGACAATCCAAAACCTATGGGATGAAGCAAAAGCAGTTCTAAGAGGGAAGTTTATAGCAATACAATCCTACCTCAAGAAACAACAAACATCTCAAATAAACAACCTAACCTTACACCTAAAGGAACTAGAGGAAGAAGAACAAACAAAGCCTAAAGTTAACAGAAGGAAAGAAATCATAAAAATCAGAGCAGAAATAAATGAAATAGAAACAAAGAAGACAATGGCAAAGATCAATAAAATGCAAAGCTGGTTATTTGAGAAGATAAACAAAATTGATAAACCATTAGCCAGACTCATCAAGAAAAAGAGGGAGAGGATTCAAATCAATAAAATTAGAAATGAAAAAGAAGTTACAACAGACACAGCAGAAATACAAAGCATCCTAAGAGACTACTACAAGCAACTCTATGACAATAAAATGGACAACCTGGAAGAAATGGACAAATTCTTAGAAAGGTAAAACCTTCCAAGACTGAACCAGGAAGAAATAGAAAATATGAACAGACAAATCACAAGTAATGGAATTGAAGTTGTGATTAAAATTCTTCCAACAAACAAAAGTCCAGGACCAGATGGCTTCACAGGTGAATTCTAACAAACATTTAGAGAAGAGCTAACACCCATCCTTCTCAAACTGTTCCAAAAAATTGCAGAGGAAGGAACACTCCCAAACTCATTCTATGAGGCCACCATCATCCTGATACCAAAACCAGACAAGGATACTATAAAAAAAGAAAAATACAGACCAATATCACTGATGAATATAGATACAAAAAACCTCAACAAAATACTAGCAAACAGAATCCAACAACACATTAAAAGGATCATACTCCATGATCAAGTGGGATTTATCCCAGGGATGCAAGGATTCTTCAATATATGCAAATCAATCAATGTGATACACCATATTAACAAACTGAAGAAGAAAAACCATATGATCATCTCAATAGATGCAGAAAAAGCTTTTGACAAAATTCAACACCCATTTTTGATAAAAACTCTCTAGAAAGTGGGAATGGAGGGAACCTACCTCAACATAATAAAGGCCATATACGACAAACCCACAGCAAACATCATTCTCAATGGTGAAAAACTGAAAGCATTTCCTCTAAGATCAGGAACAAGACAAGGATGTCCACTCTCACCACTATTATGCAACATAGTTTTGGAAGTCCTAGCCACGGCAATCAGAGAAGAAAAAGAAATAAAAGGAATACAAATTGGAAAAGAAGAAGTAAAACTGTCACTGTTTGCAGATGACATGATACAGAATCCTAAAGATGCCACCAGACAGCTACTAGAGCTAATCAATGAATTTGGTAAGGTTGCAGGATACAAAATTAATGCACAGAAATCTCTTGCATTTCTATACACTAATGATGAAAAATCTGAAAGAGAAATTAAGGAAACACTCCCATTTACCATTGCAACAAAAAGAATAAAATATCTAGGAATAAACCTACCTAGGGAGACAAAAGACATGTATGCAGAAAACTATAAGACACTGATGAAAGAAATTAAAGATGATACAAATAGATGGAGAGATATACCATGTTCTTGGATTGGAAGAATCAATATTGTGAAAATGACTATACTACCCAAAGCAATCTACAGATTCAATGCAATCACTATCAAATTGCCAATGGTATTTTTTACAGAACTACAACCAAAAACCTTAAAATTTGTATGGAGACATAAAAGACCCCATATAGCCAAGCAGTCTTGAGGGAAAAAAACGAAACTGGAGGAATCAGACTCCTTGACTTCAGACTATACTACAAAGCTACAGTAATCAAGACAATATTGTACTGGCACAAAAACAGAAATATAGATCAATGGAACAGCATAGAACGCCCAGAGATAAACCCACGCACCTATCTTCAACTAACCTATGACAAAGGAGGCAAGGGGCTTCCCTGGTGGCACAGTGGGGGCTTCCCTGGTGGCACAGTGGTTGAGAGTCCACCTGCCGATACAGGGGACGCGGGTTCGTGCCCCAGTCCGGGGGGATCCCACATGCCGTGGAGCGGCTGGGCCCGTGAGCCATGGCCGCTGAGTCTGCGCGTCCAGAGCCTGTGCTCCGCAATGGGAGAGGCCACAGCAGTGAGAGGCCCGCGTACTGCAAAAAAAAAAAAAAAAAAAGGAGGCAAGGATACACAATGGAGAAAAGACAGTCTCTTCAATAAGTGGTGCTGGGAAAACTGGACAGCTACATGTAAAAGAATGAAATTAGAACACTCCCTAACACCATACACAAAAATAAACGCAAAGTGGATTAGAGACCTAAATGTAAGACCGGACACTATAAAACTCTTAGAGGAAAACATAGGAAGAACACTCTTTGACATAAATCACAGCAAGATCTTTTTTGATACATCTCCCAGAGTAATGGAAATAAAAACAAAAATAAACAAATGGGACCTAATGAAACTTCAAAGCTTTTGCACAGCAAAGGAAACTACAAACAAGAGGAAAAGACAACCCTCAGAATAGGAGAAAATATTTGCAAACGAATCAACGGACAAAGGATTAATCTCCAAAATATATAAACAGCTCATGCAGCTCAATATTAAAAAAACAAACAGCCCAATCAAAAAATGGGCAGAGGGCTTCCCTGGTGGTGCAGTGGTTGAGAGTCCGCCTGACGACGCAGGGGACACAGGTTCATGCCCCGGTCCAGGAAGATCCCACATGCTGCAGAGCGGCTGGGCCCGTGAGCCATGGCCACTGAGCTTATGTGGCTGGAGCCTGTGCTCCGCAACGGGAGAGGCCACAACAGTGAGAGGCCTGCGGACTGCAAAAAAAAAAAAAAAAAAAAAGGCAGACCTAAAGAGACATTTCTCTAAAGAAGACCTACAGATGGCCAAGAAGCACATGAAATGCTGCTCAACATCACTAATTATTAGAAAAATGCAAATCAAAACTACAATGAGGTATCACCTCACACTAGTTAGAATGGACATCATCAGAAAATCTACAAACAACAAATACTGGAGAGAGTGTAGAGAGAAGGGAACCCTCTTGTACTGTTGATGGGAATGTAAATTGATACAGTCACTATGGAGAACAGTATGGAGGTTCCTTAAAAAACTAAAAATAGAATTACCATATGACCCAGCAATCCCACTACTGGGCATATATCCAGAGAAAACCATAATTCAAAAAGACACATGCACCCCATTGTTCATTGCAGCACTATTTACAATAGTCAGGTCATGGAAGCAACCTAAATGCCCATCGACAGAGGAATGGATAAAGAAGATGTGGTATATATATACATTGGAATATTACTCAGCCATAAGAAGGGATGAACTTGAGTCATTTGTAGAGACGTGGATAGATCTAGAGACTGTCATACAGAGTGAAATATGTCAGAAAGAGAAAAACAAATATCATATATTAACGCATATACGTGAAACCTAGAAAAATGGTACAGATGAACCGGTTTGCAGGGCAGAAATTGAGACAGATGTAGAGAACAAACGTATGTACACCAAGGGGGGAAAGTGGCGGGGGGCGATGAATTGGGAGATTGGGATTGACATATATACAGTAATATGTATAAAATGGATAACTAATAAGAACCTGCTGTATAAAAAAACAAATAAAATTCAAAAAAAAAAGGAAAGGTCACTTTCCATCTCCATAGGTTTCCTGAGCAAAAGCTATGGGAGATTGCTTCCATGTCTTGGCTATTGTAAGTAGTGCTGCAATGAACATTGGGGTGCATGTGTCTTTTTGAATTATGGTTTTCTCCAGATATATGCCCAGGAGTGGGATCGCTGGATCATATGCTAGCTCTATTTTTAAGGAACCTCCATTCTGTTCTGCATAGTGGCTGTACCAATTTACATTCCCATCAACAGTGTAGGCAACCTAAATGTCCATCAACAAATGAATGTTTAAAGAAGATGTGGCATATATATATACACAATAGAATATTACTCAACCGTGAAAAAGAATGAAATAATGCCACTTGTAGCAACATGGATGGACTTAGAGATTATCATGCTAAGTGAAGTAAGCCAGACAAAGACAAATATCATATGATACTGCTTATATGTGGAATCTAAAAAAAAAACATTAAAAAAAGATAAAAATGAACTTATTTACAAAACAGAGATAGACCCACAGACATAGAAAACAAACTTATGGTTACCAAAGGGGAAAGGGAGGGGAGAGATAAATTAGAAGTTTGGGATTGACATTTACATACTACTATGTATAAAATAACCAACAAGGAACTGTATAGCACAGAGAACTATACTCAGTATTTTGTAATAACCTGTAAGGGAAAAGAATCTGAAAAAGAATATATGTATCTATATACATCTATATATAGATATATGTGAAGCATTGTTGCTATACACCTGAAACTAACACAACATTGTAAATCAACTATACTTCAATTAAAAAAAACACTCAAATTAAAAAAAAAAAGCTGCAGGAGATAACAGAGACACAGTAGGGTGGGGATACATTCATGGGTGATGACTATGTAGATTGCATCTAGGGCTCTGTGTTTTAGGGCTCCTTCAGGCTTTTCAGAGATTGCACTAGGAGAGCAAAGGCCGGGGTAGAATCCTAGGTTTGGGGCTACTTGTCGGCTTCTCAGCTATCCCAGATCTATGATCAGTTAGCCCATGAATCTAGGCTGCACGTTTGAAAATCTCTCATTCTTGAGGTCAAAGGGTCGCTTTGATGCAGCCCTGGGAAACTGATTAGAAATCAGTTGTCATTCACTTAATATTGCAAGAGTAGGATGCTTTTCTTTGTTAATCTGAACTGAGAAATAAGACTGGACAGATTCAAACATCTGACAAAAAATGAGATTTTTTTTTTTTTGCATGCCTCTGTGCTCCTCAGAAGGAAAAATAGATACTGAAGGAACTGTGAAACTGGTATCCTAGAAATAGTCTAGAATTAGTAATATTAGGAATAGTGTAGAATAGTAATATAGTAATAGATATATAATAGTAATATATCTGTGCATCACTACAGCCTCATTACAGCCTGTTGCCCAAAGTATGGCCACAAAATTGGACAGGATAAGTCAGCCTATCTGCAATTTTGCTTCGTTGGGAAATTTAAATAATTTAAAGTTAACTGATTTGATTTTCAGTTGGATTTAAACCCACTGTTACATAGTCCAGCACAGGGACAGGCAGCTGGCACAGGGCTGTGCAATCGCTCTCCAGGCAGAAATAATCATCACAATATTACCTCTCGCTCATAGCAGGTGTCTCCAAGGAGCTCCAGCACCAGAATTCTGTTTAGCAGGTAGAAATACAGCCCTTTAATGTGCTCAGTGCATTGAGAAACAACTGAAACATAACCATGATGATGGTAATCGTTTTATGACATGGCTATTACATTATCTCCATTGTTGTAATGGGATATCATTGGCTACCATTCATCGGTAGATTCATGTGGTTCACAGTGATCTAATAAATTGCAGCAGATGATGTTTTGAGTCTCCTCGGAGAATTGACTAATCCTACAACCTGTGGAACTGCTCTCTTTACATTATGTCTTGGTCTTTCTCAGAGACCGAAAATGAATATGACAGGGAAACTGACAGAAGGAAAACTAGCTGCCAGAGTGTAGAAGCTGTTCTTTTTTTTTTTTTTCTTCTGTGGTACGCGGGCCTCTCACTGCTGTGGCCTCTCCCATTGCGGAGCACAGGCTCTGGATGCACAGGCTCAGCGGCCATGGCTCACGGGCCCAGCCGCTCCACGGCATGTGGGATCCTCCTGGACCGGGGCACGAACCCGTGTCCCCTGCATCGGCAGGCAGACTCTCAACCACTGCACCACCAGGGAAGCCCTGTTGTTAACTTTTTAAGTGCTGGCAAGAGACAACATTCAGTTTAGATTTTTGTTTTGTTTTGTTCTGTTTCAGGTGGAGAAAGAAGATGTGAGTGAAGATACTGGATTTAGAAGCAGGCATTGATAGAAATTCGATCAAGTAACAAAAGAACTAGATACGACTATTAGAAGCCATCTTTTTTCCTTCATTAGCTCCCTTCCAAGACAAATAATATACGAACGATAAGAAAACAAACAAAAACCAGATCTAATTTAAAATGACCACATATGAACCTCTCTGGAGAAGTTTACACAACTTCCCTTGGATGTTTTTGCTCTCAGTCCCACTGGTGGCAGTGTGCAATTCCCAGGGCAGTGGTTCTCAAAGTATTGGTGCCAGAAGAATCCACTTCACCTGGGAACTTGATAGAAATGCACCATTTTGGGTGTCTTCCTAGACCTGCTGAATCTGAAGCTCTGGGGCCCAGGTCCAGCCCTCCAGGTGATTGCAGGCATGCTAAAATTTGAGGATCTCTGTTCCAGGGAACAACTGAATTCACACCAGCTATAATTTAAACTGGTCTCAAACACAGGTTGAACTTTTTGGAAAGCAGCAACTTGCTAACGCAAACTACTTTTGGAAAAAAGTTGAATTTGTGAAAGACGATTCTTATTCTAAGCATAGACAGGTTAAGATCAACTTTTTATGGTCACCAAAGCACTTTTCCAATAAGAGCTCAAAAAGTTGTATAAACATTGCCAAACCTTGTTAACCTTCAGAGTCACCTCGTGGGTTGGTCATCTTTTGTTGAAGATTATGTACCCGACGGACATGAATCTGTCAGAAGGAAGAGAACAAGCTGCTCTCACTTTGCAGTTGAATTTTAACTCCAGTCAATCAACTAGGTAAATTAATATCTATTTGGAAAGGATTAAAATACCTCCAAACAAGGAGGAGTTCACCAGTCAAGATTTAGTTAGCAGAAAGAAACCTGTTCCCACAACTAGTGCTTTAGAAGCCAAAAGATAAGCGAACCTGCATACAAATACAAAGACACAGGCAGTGTCCAAGATATGTTCGTCCAGTGAACCATAAAATATGGCCTAGCATGAATTTCTGAACAAAGTGAAGACAGAAAGTTGCTGCCCAGTCCTTTGGGACAGCAGTATTTCCTAAAGGAGACCAAGCGCAACATCGATATAGGCTCGAAGTAGAAATATCTTGAGATTACACTCTGTGTATGAAGGGTTGCTAAACAACAACAAAGGGATAAGAGGCAAATGATTTTCCATTTAGAAAGATTTAAGAAACCAAGGTTAAATTCTGAGTAATGTTTTTTTTAAAAAAACAACCTACAGGGTTTAGTGGAAAAGCAGGAAAAGTAAATTCCAAGTGGTGAGAATTTCTTTCTTCCTGTAATTTACATACCATGCATTCATTCATCAGTCTGTCATTTGTTCATTCCTTCCCTTGTCCTCTTCACACTTTGAGCTCTCCTTGCCTAAGGGATTGAAAATCATCATTGGTGGTAAGTATTCTGACTTATTATTGATAACCAAAGAAACACAAAAGGTTTGGTTATTTACAAGTTTGTGGGATATTGAACAAGTTATTTAAGTTCTCAAGAGCCTGTTATTTCTGCAACAAAATTATCATACTTTTTTATATGGTTCTTGTTAGACATCCCATAAGTCCTACCAACAGGATTTCCTCATAATGAAGTAAAATATTGTAGGGAAGTCCAGCAAACATTCATTTGGGTATTTAGTTTTGCTTTGCGAACAATATCAACATATCAAATATCTTTGTTTATTCTAGATATCCTTTGAATTCAAAACATCCAAAGAGGAGTTATTCCCCCACCCAGCAAAACCTCTACTCTTCAGTAAGACCCTAAATGGTTTAGTAACTAAAATTTGATGTGGGAAATACATTTATCATTTCTGTCTTTTTCTCTCTCGAAAAAAAAAAAGCAGCCTGTAAAACAGTATGAAAATGGTGCAGTCATTTTGGAAAATAGTTTGGAGATATCTCAAAATTTTAAACATAGACTTATTATATGAGCAAGCATTTCTGCCCCTAGGTATATATCCAAGGGAATTGAAGACATATTCATAAAAAACTGGTACACGTATTCACAACAGCATTATTCCCAAAGGCCAAAAGGTAGAAACAATCCAAATGTGTAATAACTACTGAATGGATAAGTAAAAAGTGGTATATCCATACAACAGAATTTTATTCAGCCAAAAAAGGAATGAAGTGCTGATACATGCTACTCATGGATAAACCTTGAAAACATTATGCTGAGTGAAAAAGTCAGTCACAAAAGTCCACATATTGTATGATTCCATTTATATGAAGTGTCCAGAATAAGCAAAGAGACACAAAGTAGATTAGTGGCTTCCAAGGTCTGGGGGAGTGACTGCTAATAGGTACAAGAGTTTCTTTTTGGAGTGATGAAAATGTTTTAAAATTGATTACGATCATAGCTGAACAACTCTGTGAATATACTAAAAACCACTGAATTGTACATTTTAAAGGGTAAATGTTATGTTATGAATTTTATGCTAAGTTAAATTATATCTTTAAAAAAAGGCTAAGAAATAAAACATTGTATATGATATGACTCAAAATTTGAAAAAAAAAGTATATGCATGGAATAAAGATTGAAAGGAAATTTACCAGCAAAACAAACAAAAAATCTCTACTCTTTTATCAATGTTTACCAGTTTATCAGTGTCAATTAATTACTATTAATCAAGCTAATCATATCTAGTGCCCTCTTTACAACCTGACAAATCCATGGAACATCACAATCCTACTATTTCTCCCTTTGTAACATTTTCCTTACTGTCAACCCCTTCAATTTGCCTCATCCTCTTGTGTCTGGACTATTGCAATAGTCAGTTACATCATTTTCCTGCTTTCAGTATCTTTTTCTAGTCAGTCTAGTCTTGATAGTATAGTGGATGATCAAACAACCTTCAGCACTACTTGCAGAGGTTTGACTCACCTCCACCTTTTTATAGTTACATGAACTTGGACAAGTTATTTCAATACAAATAGATGCTGTTTTTTCACCTGGAAAATGGATATTATAAAAGTATCTACTTTATATATATTGCTTTGAAAATTCAGTGATATAATCAATATAAGATACTTATTGTGCTCAGTTCAGAGCAAGCACTATGTAAATGTTATTTTATTCACTGCCCGATCTTTCTAAAGCATATTTTATCATGTCATTGCTTGCTCAAAAAAATCCAGAATAGGGCTTCCCTGGTGGTGCAGTGGTTGGGAGTCCGCCTGCCGATGCAGGGGACACAGGTTCATGCCCCGGTCCGGGAAAACCCCACATGCCATGGAGCGGCTGGGCCCATGAGCCATGGCCGTTGAGCATGCGTGTCCGGGGCCTGTGCTCCATAAAGGGAGAGACCACAACAGTGAGAGGCCCGCGTATCGCACACACACACACACACACAAATCCAGAATAGCTTCCCAATACCAACAAGTTAGATTCTAGAATGTTCATAAATAACTGATAATTTTATTGGAAAACAGGTATTCCAGAAATCCCTTAGAGTAGTGCCCTTACCTTAAGCAACTATGTCAACTAATGCAAAAATGGAAACTAATATTTGGATGCTAATACAGGGGAGAAAAATAGGTAAATTAAAAACACCTCATAATGCAACATGTGCTAGGAATCCTCTCCATTTCTTGCAGGTACCATGTCATTTTTGCCCCTAACTAGCTATTGCTTAAACCTCTGAATTTACCAGTTCTAAGCCCCCCTGCTTTCACACCCTCTGTCACAACCCTGTGATTGTTTTTTTGTACTCTGCCTAGTTCCAAAGAATTTGAGAAAGCTTACAAAAATGTGTACAGCAGGAGAAAAAATACATAGCACACTGTTAAATAAAATTAAATTGGAAATGTAGCCAAATGAGCCCTCTTAAAATCTAGGATGTTCAAACTGATTTTCCCTGTGTGTTTGTCTGACCTAGGCCCAATAGAATGTATGTATCTGTCTACCAATTTACCTGCGTATCTGTCTTTATATTTCTACATCTACATCTATATATAAACTAGGCAGGCAAGTGACCCATGGGGCGGGGGCTGGAGAATTAGTTTATAACATTTGATGACCAGTAAATTGCTGATATACTCAGGTACTCAAAGTTCCTCCCAAAGGTGAGTCCATTGCTCTACTAAATATTGAAGCATTTTAGGGAAAAACTGACACTTTACTTCCAAAATAAACTTTGAATTTGTTCAAAATAAAACTAAAAGTCGGGGGTTCCCTGGTGGCGCAGTGGTTGAGAGTCCGCCTGCCGATGCAGGGGACACGGGTTCGTGCCCCGGTCCGGGAAGATCCCACATGCCGCGGAGCGGCTGGGCCCGTGAGCCATGGCCGCTGAGCCTGCGCGTCCGGAGCCTGTGCTCCGCAACGGGAGGGGCCACAACAGTGAGAGGCCCGCGTACCGCAAAAAAAAAAAAAAAAAAAAAAAAAAAAAAAAACTAAAAGTCTTTGAATAAATGTTGAAATCAGGGGAAGGACTGCAGGTATTTTAAAATAATCTTCTGAAGGGTTCACAGAAACTTATGTATGTTGGAAACCTACAGCTCAGTTTCACAAAAGTAAATTATACGATGAACAGATTAGCTGAGACTTAGAATGTAGGATTATTTTTCAAGAAATTAGAATCCACTTCTCAGTATAAAAAAGAAAGTGAAGATCCTTGCCACACTCTACTGTAATAAAAATATTATGAGAAACAGAGAAAAACTGTTTTAAATATTCACTGATGGGTGGGTTGACCACATGTCCTGTTTTGCCTGGGACAGTCCAGGTTTATATCTGTTGTTCTGGTATGATTGTTATTAGTGGTCCCTCTTGATCTTAAGTGTCTTGCCTTAAATGATAAATTTTATAATCACTCTATAAGAGTAAATATGTTTTATATATATTACTTTTATTATTATACATTTTATATGTTGACTGATTAAAATGCTTATTTGCCCAATTAGCAGAGCTCTAACTGAAACTACCTGCTTGGGTTGGAAACAAATCAGTTTACCTTTCTAAATGGGTGTCGCTTCTAGGAGCTGTGAGGGCTTCCCAAGTTTGTATTATATATAATGATAAAAATTCTGTGTGCATCTGGAAATTCCAGAGCCTGGTAGGAATTACCATTTGGTTCTTTCCATTGATAAAGCACCTCTAAAAGACCTCTGGGAAGGGCTGGGACTGCTGGCAGGCGTGCAGGGCTGCTGAGAACAGGTAGCTAAACAAAAGTCCCCTTGAGGTAGGGATTAAGGGGAGTGTATTAATCTCATGCCAGTGCCCTTCACAGATCCTGGAGACATCAATATATTGAAAGGTCACAAGCTGACTGTGAAGATTAATTAAACCCTTAGGTTCATTCTCTAAATCCAGTTTCTCAATTTTCCATAAAAATAAGTCTTTCCAAGTCTTCATAACTTTAAGATCTCTCCTGTTTATGAGCTATGTAGAAAATCAGTGGAGGGGCTTCCCTCGTGGCGCAATGGTTAAGAATCCACCTGCCAGTGCAGGGTACACGGATTTGAGCCCTGGTCCGGGAAGATCCCACATGCTGTGGAGCTACTAAGCCCACATGCCACAACTACTGAGCCTGTGCACCACAACTACTGAAGCCCACAAGCCTAGAGCCCGTGCTCCGCAACAAGAGAAGCCACCACAGTGAGAAGCCCGTGCACTGCAACAAAAAGCAGTCTCCACTCGCCACAACTAGAGAAAACCCATGTGCAGCGACGAAGACCCAACGCAGCCAAAAATGAAATAAATAAATTTATATTTAAAAAAATCAGTGGAGACTTCTGGGAGGCTGTAGGGAGAGGTCTTACACACAGCCAGTGTATTGAATATTTCAGTGGAATACTGCTGACTTGCATATATGCAGGAATTACCCATAGCTCTTTACACAGATGTCTCCAGAGATAGTTCTCGTTTGTGCCACTAAGTCCTTTCTGTGTTTCATGAAACTGCATCAAAAAACTATTAAAATGGATAATAAAGACAGGATTTTTTAAAAAAATCAAAGTCTCAAGCTATTTTAGGGGAATAACATCCTCACCTTAATCTCAAACTTTACATACACTTTCATGAATAACATATGTAAGTGGGGCTTCCCTGGTGGTGCAGTGGTTGAGAATCCGCCTTCCGATGCAGGGGACGCGGGTTCGTGCCCCAGTCCGGGAGGGTCCCACATGCCGCAGAGCGGCTGGGCCCGTGTGCCATGGCCGCTGAGCCTGCGCGTCCGGAGCCTGTGCTCCGCAACGGGAGAGGCCACAACAGTGAGAGGCCCACGTACCGCAAAAAAAAAAAAAAAAGAAAAAAAAATGTGATGATATGAGATGACATGTGAGGCCATTCTTTGTAAAGAGGTTATACAAATGTAAGGCGTTATTATGGTTAAAATTTCACATATCTGAGTCCTCCAGATTCCTTGGGGTGCATGGCCTCCAGCGTCGAGAGCTGAATCTCAGCTACACCAGTTGAGGTGATGTTTACCCTCCTGCTCTCTGAGTAAGTGGGTGGCAGGTGGGGCAAGTGTTGTAAGGCTCCTGTGCTCACTTCTCCCCCCTTATCAAACTTGTTTTGGCTGTCAGGTGAGCGAGCCAACTTCTCAAGACAGTAATGGGGGGAGGGCTTGGGTCAGGAGAAAATCCTTGCACTGATGACCTGGCTTCTTCCCCTTCTTTGCACAGCAATTTCACCTCAACTTGGGTTGTACTTATTTTTTTTTATGTGACTTCAACATTTATGCTTCTAAAGTCGAACTCCTTGCTCCTGAAGCCCAGAGAATCAAGTGGCAGGGAGAAGAAGAATCAAGGGAAAAAGACAAAAACAAAAACAAAAATTAGCGTGGAACAGAAAGAAAGCTAGAAGAGACAGAGAGGAAAAGATTGAGGTGGAAATTACTATTGGGTAAAGTTCTCAATTGTTCTAGGTTTCAGTTTCCTCTTCTCTAACATGGGAATAATCGAGTAAATAGCTTTAAAAAAGTTAGGAGGATTCTGTAAGATTAAGTATAGAAAAAAACATGAAGCAGTGCCCAGTATATTACTAGTAATCAGTAATTATTATATTATGTTATTATAACAAGGGAATTGAAACAAGGAATAATTCTTAAAAATTAGATGTGTATCAATCTATCTTTAGCAAGAGATAGCTCCTTGTTTAAAAAAACAAACAAACCGGGACTTCTCTCGTGGTCCAGAGGTAAAGAATCCACCTTCCAATGTAGGGAACGCAGGTGCGATCCCTGGTCAGGGAACTAAGATCCCACAAGCTGCAGGGCAACTAAGCCCATGCGCCACAACTACTGAGCTTGCACGCCTCAACTAGAACCTGCATGCCGCAAACTACAGAGCCCACGCCGCAACTAGAGAAGAGAAAACCCACACGCCACAAATAGAGAGAAGCCCACACACCACAACGAAGAGCCTGCGTGATGCAACTAAGACCTGACGCAGCCAAAAATAAATAAATAATAAATAAATAGAAAGAAAGAAAGAAAGGAACCATAATTCCTACTCTTGCTGAAATGTGTCATATAGATGATCTGACCCTTGCCTTCTGGCCACAATTCTTGGTGCCCCAAACCCAAATATACAGTGAGTATGTACAGATTTTCTTCCTCTGGATCCCAATTATGAACCTATGATTCTTGTGTGTGTGGCCATAGGTCTTTTATCACTCTTGGTTTACTTTTCAACAAAAATGACATGATTCATCAAATAAATGAGGGACTTTTGCAATGGAAATAATTAGAAAGTAGCCAGGGATGCCTCATGGGTTATGTCTGATCTCACTGAAGAGTCACACCCTGAGTCCTAAGGGTTGCTGGGTGCCAGGCCTGAACAGCTGCCACCTGGGTTCTGGATTCAGCTGGTTTGATTTTGGATGGTGTAAGAGGCCATAGAAAAAAGATAGATCATAAAAGGATTTAAGAAATCCTTTACAATTATAGGTGTGGTATTTTAAAAATAATCCTGCTTTCAGTGAGCTCAGCTCCACCCAGATGAGAAGTCTGTAGCCAGCAAAAGAGAAATGACTTTGTCAAAGCTCTGTATATAGAAACATGGAAGAAGGAAGCTGATGCCTCTATCTTTACCTTCGGATGCAGTGTTTATATAAAGCAGGCAATTATCTAGTTACACGTTGAGCCAGCAAACTCCAAGAAAAATACCTAAGGCCTACCAAGTCCTCCCTTATGATGAATCTCTGAAGGGTCCTTTCTGGTCTCTTGAATTCCTGTTCCTACCCCAGCTGAAGGAAATTCTGTGCCTCAGTTATAATTAGTTACAATCTAGCTATAGAAGCAGATACAGGTGGTATCCAAGGCATTCTCTCAATCAAAGAAAAGAGTTAGCAATTGGGAATGTGTTTTTCATATATACAAATAGCTAAAGACACACCATATGCCAGGGAATGGAGAAATACCTATTATCTTTTCCTGTACTGTCTCTTGGACCTCCCTGGGTACTATATGCACCCATCTTGTATAGGTCTTGTGTGAGGGACCTGCTATAACGTCAGAAGACCATTATGGAAGAGAATAAATCATGGAAAATTGGAACTGAAAAAGACATCCAAAATTACTGTTGGGTTCAGTGGTTCTTGTTGCTAGCTGTATATTAGAATCACTGGAGAAATTATATAAAACTTCCAATACCAAGTTCTTACTCTAAGAGATTCTGCTTTAATTGTTCTGGGCTAGAGTCTGGGCTTAATAATTGTTTTAAAAGGAAAGGATAGGGCTTCCCTGGTGGCGCAGTGGTTGGGGGTCCACCTGCCGATGCAGGGGACATGCGTTTGTGCCCCGGTCCGGGAAGATCCCACATGCCGCAGAGCGGCTGGGCCCGTGAGCCATGGCCACTGAGCCTGCACGTCCGGAGCCTGTGCTCCGCAACGGGAGAGGCCACAACAGTGAGAGGCCCGCGTACCGCAAAAAAAAAAAAAAAAAAAAAAAGAAAGGATAAATGTATTAATAAATGCATAAGTAATCAATATATTTGATTAAATAACACACATGTAAATTAAACACTTTTCTAGAAAGTTGAAACAAGAGCAGGTATGTTGAGCTGTGATCTTGGTTTACTCCTTTTGGTGTTCTGAGCACCCAGTTTACAATGGGCGTGAGGGGTCGCCCCATACCACCACCAGTTCCCTGGGGATATGAGCTTGGTGTCCTACAAATCAATTCAATTTTGACACTTTATCTACCAGGAGAGAGTATCAGACTCCAGAGGTTAAGGGTTCAGTCCCACAAGACTGTTTCCACACCCCAACCCCTGGACTCCGTTTCAGATGCCATAGCAAAGCCAGGTTGTCACCTGTAGTTCAGACCAACCGGCTACAGACTGGAGGTTCCAATGACCCCCTCTTTCTTGGGTAAAATTAATCTGCTGGAGTGGCTCATAGAACTCAGAGAAATATTTTACTTACTGGATCACAGGTTTGCTGGAGAAGGATATAACTCAGGAACAGCCAGATGGAGAGACTCATAGGGCAAAGTATGGGAAAGGGAGAAGAGCTTCCATACTCTTTCCAGGAACACAATTCTCCCTGAACCTCCCTGTGCTCGCCAACCCAGAAGCTCTTCCAATTGTCTCCTGTGGGGTTTTTAAAGGAGGCTTAATTACAAGGCAAGGCTAAGTTATTGGCAATTAGTGATTGATTCAACCTGCGGGCCCTCTTCCTTCCCTGTTCTCATCCTTAGGATAAGGGGGTAGTTGTCACCTCATCAACATAACATCGCTCTTATCACTAAAGGAACTCTGTGCCAGAAATGGGATGAAGACAAAATACATATTTCTTATTATAAATCACAATATCACTGTCTTCTACCTCACTTCGGTGAACTGTACAATGCAATCAATCAAAAAAATAAAAATTGAGTACTGGCTCAAAGGTAAACTCTGAAGATCTCATTAGAAAATCCATGGCAGCTTTAAAAACATGTCCACCAATTCTTTGATAGTCCTTCTTTTATGAGGTGGAGCCTAATTTCCCTCCCCTTGAGGATGGATTTAAGAACTTGCTTCTAACCAACAAGAATAAAGCAGAAGTTGTGGTGTGTGACTTTGGAGACTTTAGTCATAAAAAGGCCCGGTGGTGCTCTGCCTCCCTCCCTCTCATGAGTGCACGTCACTGGCTCTAGGAAGAACAGCTGAAATTCGTCAGGACACTCAGGCAGCCCTGCGAAGCCCATGTCTTGATGAACAGAGGCTTCTGCCAACAGTAATCTGAGCGAGCCATTTTGGAAGTGGCTCCTCTAGTTCTGGTCAACCCATCAGATGACTTCCACGAGGTTGCAGCTCTGGCTGACAGCTTGACTGCAACCTCTTGAGATCTCTTGAGCCGGAAGCTCCTAGCTAAGCTGCTCCCAGATTCCTGAGAGTCAGAAATTTGGTGAGATAATAAATATGCATTGTTTCAAGATGGTAAGTTTTTGTGTAATTTGTTATGCTTCAATACATAACTAATACAGTAATGCATGACCCCTGGCCTCCATAAGTTTGCAATGCAGTTGGAGAAGTAGGTTACAGCACAAAAAACATAACAAAATATGAAAGCCTTTAAATGTTCTGTCATATGAAGAGGACTGCTGTACAGTAGAACCAGAAGATGATATACACATCACAGTCTTTGTGCATTGAGTGCCCTAAAGCTAAACAATTCAGAGCCTGTGTGGCAACACCAAATAGTGGATCAGATAGAGACAGAGACAGAAGACAGAGACAGATAGATGGATAGGTAGATGGATGAGCCATTCCTTGGGAATCTTCCTCGTGGTTGTGAGTTGTCTGAGGAGGCCAGTGATGCAACTAGTACATTAACCTGGCTCTTTAAGCAGCTCATTGAGATTGTGTGTAATATGCTAATAAAGCTGACAGCTAATCAGCCAGATTAATAAATAATTTTAGTTAAGGCGGTTGATTCATCATTGTGCAAGCTTACTTTTCCAGGCTTTAATGCTAACATTGTTCTTGCCCTTGTTTATTACTGTATATTGTGTTTTTCTTGAACTGTACAAGCAGTGCACCTTTAACCCCCATTTGTATGAAATGACCCAGCTGCTGCCAAAGTTTATTGAATCAGAGGTTGAAACCCTGATTCAAACTGCAACAACCTGAGATTCATTTGCAGGAATTAAGAATTGGGACTTGATTGAGGTTCTTTTTTTTTTTTTTAGTTTCTTTATTATTTATTTTTGGTTGTGTTGGGTCTTCGTTTCTGTGCAAGGGCTTTCTCTAGTTGCAGCAAGCGGGGGCCACTCTTCATCGCAATGCGCGGGCCTCTCACCGTCGCGGCCTCTCTTGTTGTGGAGTACAGGCTCCAGACGCACAGGCTCAGTAGTTGTGGCTCATGGGCCTAGCTGCTCTGCGGCATGTGGGATCCTCCCAGACCAGGGCTCGAACCCGTGTCCCCTGCATTGGCAGGTGGATTCTTAACCACTGCGCCACCAGGGAAGCCCGAGGTACTTTCTTAAACGGAGGATAGGTTGGTATATTTTGTCAGCCACATTTTCTCTCATAGCTACCCAGGAAGCACAGAAATCTAGTCTGAAGGGAGAGAGACAGAGAGGTAGAGAAAAGAGTTCCATACCATGACCAGTAATTTTATAATAAATTGTCAATTTCCTCTTATGACAGAAGCTGTTTATAGGTGGATCTTTCTGCAACCAAAAGAATCTATCACACTATTCATGATTTTACAGTTTAGGCTTATTAACAATAAAAATGACTCGAACTTTGTCTCTGGCATATTATAATAAAGTCCCAAGAGCAAAGCATCTATTCTCTTGCACTTTAAATGATTTTCTTTTTCCTACATTGAATAACTTCCCAGAGAAATGGCACAAATGAAAGAATTTATAAACATCTGCCTAGCTCATGTTATTGGTTATTTGTGTAAAAATTTGTCTTATTACTCACACAAGACTGTTTTTTTACCCTTTGGAAAATAATAATCTATGATTTCCTGTACGTAAAAGAGCCAGGGAAAATCTTTTATTCTGATCTAAGTTGTTTCTTCACTTTTAATTATAATACCTACTATTGCCCCAATCAGCCAAGAAAAATCTGACCTGGTGTAAAGCTTTAGAATAATTTTGATTAAAAAAAAGTTTTAGTAGCAACAAGTCAATCTAAATCACAGGGACTGTTATACTCCCTTAAGTTATTCAAGACATACAGACAAAGAAGTTAATAAGATAAACCTAAACAAAGTTTGAAAAACTATAAAATGCCTTATAAAGAAAAGTCAAATTTGACTTATTATAAAGTCAAATAGGAACATTTTAATTTTATTGTATATGATTAATTTAATGGATATAAGCAAAGACTAGGAAGTCCCTCAGTACCTCCCTCTATTTATTTTTCCAGCAGTGTTTGTATGATTTTGAATTCCAGAAGAGCTGTGAGGTCTTTTCATCATGTTTTTTTCTTTTGTTTCCGGGGAAGAAAAATATCTGGTTTAGTAGTGACGTCTGGTGTAAGAGATTGTATTTCAGAATATTTCAACTCATCTTTGGGTCATTGACCTCAGGTCTGAAAATTGCAAGATGTTTCCTCATGTAGCTTGTTCTTTGGAGCACTTCTCTTTCATAACTCTAGTTTCTACCCCCAGGCATTCTATTCTGACACTGAGGATTTACCTTTTCATCTCAGGGAATTTTGAAGGATTGTAGACCTGTATCAGAGTATCAAGTAATATTGTGTTAATCTTTTATGAAAAACTCTAAGTTCTTATTTCAGCTTCTCTCTTCTCTAGAATCTTCATCATAGCCATTTTTATTGTTTCTTATTCTTAGTATTAATAGTTTCCTATGGTGGCTGGTGATGATTCTATTGGCTTATTTCTCCATCATTTTTTGTTCTTTACAAACACTGAAAGGATAAACACAAACTGAGGCAAGGATATTAGCTTTGGAAGTGTTTGAATCTTACCCTGGAAATTGAAGTACAGTGGTGAGGGTTGGCCTGAAGTAATTTACTGGGATTGTGGGAAGAATAGCTCTGGGTGAGTTAAAATGATAGTGCCAGAGAGGTAAGACAGAGAAGGCAACAGGGTGGCTAGGATGGTAAGAGGAGGGTGTGCATAAAACATGCCCCAGATAAGGGTTGGTCACCTGAGATGGTGTGATTATGTAAAGAATTGAGTGGTATAGGCTCTTGGTGTTTACCTAGATACATTCCTTCATAGTGCACAGTTCAACATATTTCCTGGCCCCTCTTGTACTCAGTCACGTGACTGAGCTCTGGCCAATGAACTTGTAGTTCTGATCACAACATATCCCATGAAGATTTCCACTCTCTCTTTCCCAGGCCACTCTGCTAAAAATGAAGGATTCTGAGGGTCTGAAAGATGATGCTACCACAAGATAGAAGGAGCTGGGTCTCCTAAGTCGTTGTTTGGAGGGGAGGAATATTGAATTGTGGAAAACAAGAAATAAACTTAAGCCACTGAAAGTTGCTATTTGTTTCTTACAATAGCTAACATTAATTATCCTGATTAACATAGTATCTCTTTGGTTATATTGTCTTTGATATTGTCACAGTAAGAGAATAAAAGAAAGAATAAAGAAGCCGAAAAATATTACTCAGAGAGAGAATATTCAAGGGGAGGGGGGTGGGTTGAAGAGCAGGAGAAAACAGATGGCATTGGGCATGGAGAGCCTCCATAGATAGAAAACACTTTGTGGATGTACTGATCTAATTTTAGAACTGAGCAGGACACCTCTCAATGGACCTCAATTTGTATAAAAGTAGACTGACTTATTTTTGACAACTATAATTAAAAGAATATCTATTTCATACAGCTGTAAATGAAGCACAATCTATTAAGTTTATTTAAAAATATAAGATAGGAAAAAAATCAAAGAACTATAAAGTTCTTAAATATAAAAAAAGATATTTTTAAAACAATGCTGAGTTATGCTACATGTATTTCAAAATAGGAGAGGCTGGAAGCTCTGAGCTTGCTGAGTAGAGGGTGATGTGAGGATGGGAACCGTATGAGGAGAAGGTTTGAATTGCATGCAATTAGATATGAAGCATGCTGGGCCTGGGAGTCCAGAGGAAGTGGCAGGAGAGGACCCGTTTTTCCCTTTGCTTTTTAGTACTTAAATACAGTGACTTAAAAGTCAGTTTCTGTGCAACAAAAGAAATATTTAGTGATCAGATTTGGAACAGTTATTTGAAATTTCCAAACATCTGAAGGGTAAAAAATTAGAGCTAACAGTTTCTTTGAAATATAGCACAGTTTTTTTTTTTTTTTCCTGAAACATGTAAGAAATCCAAACATCTGAAATAATACCCCAAATGTTCACTCTTCGGTGAATAACCACCAAATATATATCATTATCTTTAAAGTATGCTAACATTGTGGCACCCACTGATTGGGATAAAAGCACTCCTTTGTTCCGTCTATAAACTGCCAGTGACAGACCTTTCCTGTGGGTTGGGGCTTCCCTTTTCTTTTCCCCCTTGCTTTCCACACACAAATTCAAGATTTCCTTAGGCTGAGAGGGAAGTCTAAGAGCTTATGAGTAGAGCTCCCCAAGGCTCTAGCACCCATGGCTCCAGTGGTCCCGAGGCTCATGGTGGTCACTGTGAGTCAATCATTGTGGTCTCCTAATATCATCTACGAAGCAGATTATAAAAGCAGGTGATTTCCTCCAGGAACAGGGTGTTCAAGGTCCTCACCTCAGACTCTAAAAATCTCACCAGCCAGGGGTAGGGGTGGGTGGCGGAGAGAGAAATAGGTAGAGCACAGAAGATTTTTAAGGCAGTGAAAATACTGTGTATGAGTTAATAATGATGGATTACATCATTAAACCCAGAGAATTAAAACATCAAGAGTGAACTGTAAGGTAAACTTTGGATATTGGATGATTATGATGTGTCAGCGTAGGTTCCTCAGTCCTAACAAAGTACCATTCTGGGGAGTGGTGTTGATAATAGGGGAGACTATGCAAGTATCAGGGCAGGAGGTATATGGGAAATCTCTGTCCCTTCCTCTCAATTTTACTGTAAACCTAAAACTGCTTTTAAAAATTGTCTTTGGGTTTCCCTGGTGGCGCAGTGGTTGAGAGTCCGCCTGCCGATGTAGGGGACACGGGTTCGTGCCCCGGTCTGGGAAGATCCCACATGCCACGGAGCGGCTGGGCCTGTGAGCCATGGCCGCTGAGCCTGCACATCCGGAGCCTGTGCTCCGCAACGGGAGAGGCCACAACAGTGAGAGGCCCACCTACCACCCAAAAAAAAAAAAAAATTGTCTTTAAAAAATCTCACTAGCTATAATTGTTTCACTAGAAATTGAGCCAAAAAAAAAAAAAAAAGAGGTGTCTTAAATACCACCTGTGCTAAATTCAGGGCTAAAATAATTTCGAAAAAGCTATATACTTTCTCTGATTTCAAAGATAATACGTGTTCTTTGTAGAAAACTTGAAAAATACACAAAAACCAAAGAAAAAGTGGAAAATCTGTGAACACTATTAACTTGTTATATATGTATATGTGTGCATGTGTGTGTCTGTGAAGATGTGTATAAATATATACATTGTAAATGTAATATATAAATGTATATGTTATATATTTATATACAAATATGGAAATATATTTTTATATTTATATATTTGCATATATGTAAATATGTAGAATTTTACTGTATATAACTTTGTTAGCTATAAACTTTAGTTTGTATTATAAAAGTTGTCTTATTCATTCATATTTTTTAAAATAAATAAATAAATTTATTTATTTATTTTGGCTGTGTTGGGTCTTTGTCGCTGCGTGGCGGGCTTTCTCTAGTTGCGGTGAGCGGGGGCTATTCTTCATTGCGGTGCACGGGCTTCTCATTGCAGTGGCTTTTCTTGTGGCAGAGCAAGGGCTCTAGGCGCATGGGCTTCAGTAGTTGTGGCACATGGGCTCCATAGTTGTGGCTCATGGGCTCTAGAACGCAGGGTCAGCAGTTGTGGCGCACGGGCCTAGTTGCTCTGTGGCATGAGGGATCTTCCCGGACTAGGGATCGAACCCGTGTCCCCTGCATTGGCAGGCAGATTCTTAACCACTGTGCCACCAGGGAAGTCCTATTCATTCATTCATTTGTTTGTTTGTTTGTTTGTTTGTTTGCAGTATGCGGGCCTCTCACTGTTGTGACCTCTCCCGTTGCGGAGCACAGGCTCCGGACGCGCAGGCTCAGCGGCCATGGCTCACGGGCCTAGCCGCTCCGCGGCATGTGGGATCTTCCCAGACCGGGGCACGAACCCATGTCCCCTGCATCGGCAGGCGGATTCTCAACCACTGCGCCACCAGGGAAGCCCCTATTCATTCATATTTTTAAGACACTCTAAAAATATTCTCTCTCAAGTGACTTCACAAGAGCTTTCTTCCTACATTTATTTCACTGTCCATAAAATTTGTACCGTAGAAGGGCACGTATCGTGTGTAAATTTCTAATCTTACCCGTTACATTTTTCTTTAAAACAAATGATGGTCTCTTCTTTGAAATGAAGCTCTAGAGTTATAAGAGAAAACTGAACTAGAGCTCATCAATGTCATCAAAAGGAAGCTTATAAAGTCTTTTATTATGTGTACTTCTTCGCATGCCATGAACATACGTACTGCCAAGGTGGTCATTGTAGATGCCATATTTTAAAAAGCCTACCTATTTGGGAATGAATTTAATAGTTTGCACCATTGTCTATGATTCTTTTACAGTCCCTGAAGGGTCAATTATTGCCTGAGGGGAATCAGGGTTCTCCCTGTTTTTCCCATAATAAAAATGATAAACGATAAACCATTTTAATCGTTTCCTATTTTACTGGAAACCTTGGCACTGTCAAAATCTATTTATAAATAATGCTCAGATAAGTCACTTGTAAGTATGTGATGACATGCTGAGCTTAATTTTTACTTTGCCTTGAAGCAGGCAGAGTGTGAGCAATTCCCCACTCTGCTTCACATTACACAGTTTAGTCCTAAAACAGTAATCAACTATTGTGTATTCCAAAAGCCATACAGGGCCTTGCTTTCTACACATTATACCATATGACAACTGGAATCAAGTTGATGAAATGCATGAAATTTATTATATATCCGATTGGCATTTTTCCACTCTGAAGGTCTAAGTCTTCAGCAACTATGCTTTGGAGAAGGTGTGGATGCAAAGGGAAGTACAAATCACTGAAGTTAAAAGGCTTGTCATCTTTAGAGAGTTTCTAGCTTGTGGTCTCTGTTATTTATTGCGATCTAAGTCCTGCAAAGAATGGCTGCTCTCCAAGGACAGCAAAACAAATAGCTTAAATGCTGGAAAGTGAAGGAATCTTTTAATTCCAAATGGACAACCCTGTGTTCTAGAGATAATATTTGAGCAAAATACAAAACCCACTGAACTTTGCTATAAACTTCTATTGATTGGATGAGATAGGAGTATATAATCTCAAGTACGGTACCATGAAACCAAGAAAAGTAAGCAGCTGTATGTGTTTTAATAGAAAATATAAGCTACTCTCTTGTAGAAATGAAGCAGCAGGCTAAATCCAACAGAATTTTAGAAAATTTTGGGCATTTGCAAAGAGTGCTTTTAATAAGCTTTATTATTATTAATAAGCTTTCTTATTCTTTAATAAGAATAATTCTGTTTCTAAGCTCATCTTTAAGTAAAATAGGCAGACATTAATCTAGAGTTGTACCATTTTCCAACACAAATCTTTTGTGTTCCAAATTTGTCAAATATTTTATAGTGTTTTTGTCTTTTACTCCTTGACTTAAATAATTGTATTGCAAAATAAATCCAATTTACCTTGTCTTTAAGAAGATGTTGGGAAGACGCGGAGATCACCTTCCTCCCCACAGATACACCAGAAATACATCTACACGTGGAACAACTCCTACAGAACACCTACTGAACGCTGGCAGAAGACCTCAAACCTCCCAAAAGGCAAGAAACTCCCCCACGTACCTGGGTACGGCAAAAGAAAAAAAGAATAAACAGAGACAAAAGGATAGGGACGGGGGCCTCCCTGGTGGCGCAGTGGTTGAGAGTCCGCCTGCCGATGCAGGGGATACGGGTTCGTGCCCCGGTCTGGGAGGATCCCATATGCAGCGGAGCGGCTGGGCCCGTGAGCCATGGCCGCTGGGCCTGCGCGTCCGGAGCCTGTGCTCCGCAACGGGAAAGGCCACAACAGTGAGAGGCCCGCATACCGCAAAAAGAAAAAAAAAAAAAAAGGATAGGGACGGGACCTGCACCAGTGGGAGGGAGCCGTGAAGGAGGAAAGGTTTCCACACACTAGGAAGCCCCTTCGCGGGCGGAGACTGCGGGTGGCGGAGCGGGGAAGCTTCGGAGTGGCGGAGGGGAGAGCACAGCAACAGGGGTGCGGAGGGCAAAGCGGAGAGATTCCCGCACAGAGGATCAGTGCTGACCAGCACTCATCAGCCCGAGAGGCTTGTCTGCTCACCTGCCGGGGCGGGCGGGGGCTGGGAGCTGAGGCTCAGGCTTCGGTCGGAGCGCAGGGAGAGGACTGGGGTTGGCGACGTGAACACAGCCTGAAGGGGCTAGTGCGCCACAGCTAGCCGGGAGGGAGTCCGGGAAAAGGTCTGGAGCTGCCGAAGAGGCAAGAGACTTTTTCTCCCCTCTTTGTTTCCTGGTGCGCGAGGAGAGGGGATTAAGAGAGCTGCTTAAAGGAGCTTCAGAGACGGGCGGGAGCCGCGGCTAAAAGCGCGGACGCCAGAGACGGGCATGAGACACTAAGGCTGCTGCTGCCGCCACGAAGAGGCCTGTATGCGAGCACAGGTCACTGTCCACACCCCACTTCCGGGGAGCCTGTGCAGCCCGCCACCGCCGGGGTCTCGCGATCCAGGGATGGCTTCCCCGGGAGAGCGCACGGCGCTCCTCAGGCTGATGCAACGTCACGCCGGCGCAACGTCAAGCTGGCCTCTCTGCCGCACGCTCGCCCCGCCTCCGTGCCCCTCCCTCCCCCGCGGCCTGAGTGAGCCAGGGCCCCCGAATCAGCGGCTCCTTTAACCCCGTCCTGTCTGAGTGAAGAACAGACGTCCTCCGGCGACCTACACGCAGAGGCGGGGCCAAATCCAAAGCTGAGCCCCGGGAGCTGTGCGAACAAAGAAGAGAAAGGGAAATCTCTCCCAGCAGCCTCAGGAGCAGCGGATTAAAGCTCCACAATCAACTTGATGTACCCTCCATCTGTGGAATACATGAATAGACAACGAATCATCCCAAATTGAGGAGGTGGACTTTGAGAGCAAGATTTATGATTTTTTCCCTTTTTCTCTTTCTGTGTGTATGTGTATGCTTCTGTGTGAGATTTTGTCTGTATAGCGTTGCTTCCACCATTTGTCCCAGGATTCTATCCGTCCGTTTTTGTGGTTGGCTTTTCTTAATAATAATTTTTTATTTTAATAACTTTATTATATTTTATCATACTTTATTTTATTTTACTTTATCTTTTCTATCTTTTTTCCTTCCTTCCCTCCTTCCTCCCTCCCTCCCTCCCTCCTTTCTTTCTTTCTACTTCTACTAATTCTTTCTTTCTTTTTCTCCTTTTTATTCTGAGCCGTGTGGATGAAAGGCTCTTGGTGCTGCAGCCAGGAGTCAGTGCTGTGCCTCTGAGGGGGGAGAGCCAACTTCAGGACATTGGTCCACAAGAGACCTCCCAGCTCCACATAATATCAAACGGCGAAAATCTTCCAGAGATCTCCATCTCAACACCAGCACCCAGCTTCACTCAACGCCCAGCAAGCTCCAGTGCTGGACACCCTATGCCAAACAACTAGCAAGACAGGAACACCACCCCACCCATTAGCAGAGAGGCTGCCTAAAATCATAATAAGTCCACAGATACCCCAAAACACACCACCAGACGTGGACCTGCCCACCAGAAAGACAAGATACAGCCTCATCCACCAGAACACAGGCACTAGGCCCCTCCACCAGGAAGCCTACACAACCCACTGAACCAACCTTAGCCACTGGGGACAGACACCAAAAACAACGGGAACTACGAACCAGCAGCCTGCAAAAAGGAGACCCCAAACACAGTAACATAAGCAAAATGAGAAGACAGAAAAACACACAGCAGGTGAAGGAGCAAGATAAAAACCCACCAGACCTAACAAATGAAGAGGAAATAGGCAGTGTACCTAAAAAAGAATTCAGAATAATGATAGTAAAGATGATCCAAAATCTTGGAAATAGAATACACAAAATGCAAGAAACATTTAGCAAGGACCTAGAAGAACTAAAGATGGAACAAGCAATGATGAACAACACAATAAATGAAATTAAATACACTCTAGATGGGATCAATAGCAGAATAACTGAGGCAGAAGAACGGGTAAGTGAGGCGGAAGATAAAATAGTGGAAATAACTACTGCAGAGCAGAATAATGAAAAGAACTGAGGAGAGTCTCAGAGACCTCTGGGACAACATTAAACACACCAACATTCGAATTATAGGGGTTCCAGAAGAAGAAGAGAAAAAGAAAGGGACTGAGAAAATATTTGAAGAGATTATAGTTGAAAACTTTCCTAATGTGGGAAAGGAAATAGTTAATCAAGTCCAGGAGGCACAGAGAGTCCCATACAGAATAAATCCAAGGAGAAATACGCCAAGACACATACTAATCAAACTGTCAAAAATTAAATACAAAGAAAACATATTAAAAGCAGCAAGGCAAAAACAACAAATAACACACAAGGGAATCCCCATCAGGTTAACAGCTGATCTTTCAGCAGAAACTCTGGAAGCCAGAAGGGACTGGCAGGACATATTTAAAGTGATGAAGGAGAAAAACATGCAACCAAGATTACTCTAACCAGCAAGGATCTCATTCAGATTTGATGGAGAAATTAAAACCTTTACAGACAAGCAAAAGCTGAGAGAGTTCAGCACCACCACACCAGCTTTACAACAAATGCTAAAGGAACTTCTCTAGGCAAGAAACACAAGAGAAGGAAAAGACCTACAATAACGAACCCAAAACAATTAAGAAAATGGGAATAGGAACATACATATCGATAATTACCTTAAATGTAAATGGACTAAATGCTCCCACCAAAAGACACAGATTGGCTGAATGGATACAAAAACAAGACCCATATATATGCTGTCTACAAGAGACCCACTTCAGACCTAGGGACACATACAGACTGAAAGTAAGGGGATGGAAGAAGATATTCCATGCAAATGGAAACCAAAAGAAAGCTGGAGTAGCAATTCTCATATCAGACAAAATAGACTTTAAAATAAAGACTATTAGAAGAGACAAAGAAGGACACTACATAATGATCAAGGGATCATCCAAGAAGAAGATATAACAATTGCAAATATTTATGCACCAAACATAGGAGCACCTCAATACATAAGGCAAATACTAACAGCCATATAAGGGGAAATCGACAGTAACACATTCATAGTAGGGGACTTTAACACCCCACTTTCACCAATGGACAGATCTTCCAAAATGAAAATAAATAAGGAAACACAAGCTTTAAATGATACATTAAAGAAGATGGACTTAATTGATATTTATAGGACATTCCATCCAAAAACAACAGAATACACATTTTTCTTAAGTGCTCATGGGAGATTCTCCAGGATAGATCATATCTTGGGTCACAAATCAAGCCTTGGTAAATTTAAGAAAATTGAAATTGTATCAAGTATCTTTTCCGACCACAACGCTATGAGACTAGATATCAATTACAGGAAAAGATCTGTAAAAAATACAAACACATGGAGGCTAAACAATACACTACTTAGTAATGAAGTGATCACTGAAGAAATCAAAGAGGAAATAAAAAAATACCTAGAAACAAATGACAATGGAGACACGAAGACACAAAGCCTATGGAATGCAGCAAAAGCAGTTCTAAGAGGGAAGTTTATAGCAATACAATCCCACCTTAAGAAACAGGAAACATCTTGAATAAACAACCTGACCTTGCACCTAATGCAATTAGAGAAAGAAGAAAAAAAAACCCCAAAGTTAGCAGAAGGAAAGAAATCATAAAGATCAGATCAGAAATAAATGAAAAAGAAATGAAGGAAACGATAGCAAAGATCAATAAAACTAAAAGCTGGTTCTTTGAGAAGATAAACAAAATTGACAAACCATTAGCCAGACTCATAAAGAAAAAAAGGGAGAAGACTCAAATCAATAGAATTAGAAATGAAAAAGCAGAAGTAACAACTGACACTGCAGAAATACAAAAGATGATGAGAGATTACTACAAGCAACTCTATGCCAATAAAATGGACAACCTGGAAGAAATGGACAAATTCTTAGAAATGCACAACCTAAGACTGAATCAGGAAGAAATAGAAAATATGAAGTGACCAATCACAAGCACTAAAATTGAAACTGTGATTTAAAATCTTGCAACAAACAAAAGCCAAGGACCAGATGGCTTCACAGGTGAATTCTATCAAACATTTAGAGAAGAGCTAACACCTATCCTTCTCAAACTCTTCCAAAATATAGCAGAGGGAGGAACACTCCCAAACTCATTCTACGAGTCCACCATCACCTTGATAGCAAAACCAGACAAGGATGTCACAAAGAAAGAAAACTACAGGCCAATATCACTGATGAACATACATGCAAAAATCCTCAACAAAATACTAGCAAACAGAATCCAACAGCACATTAAAAGGATCATACACCATGATCAAGTGAGGTTTATTCCAGGAATGCAAGGATTCTTCAATATATGAAAATCAATCAATGTGATACACCATATTAACAAATTGAAGGAGAAAAACCACATGATCCTCTCAATAGATGCAGAGAAAGCTTTCGACAAAATTCAACACCCATTTATGATAAAAACCCTGCAGAAAGTAGGCATAGAGGGAACTTTCCTCAACATAATAAAGGCCATATATGACAAACCTACAGCCAACATCGTTCTCAATGGTGAAAAACTGACACCATTACCACTATGATCAGGAACAAGACAAGGTTGCCCACTCTCACCACTCTTATTCAACATAGTTTTGGAAGTTTTAGACACAGCAATCAGAGAAGAAAAGGAAATAAACGGAATCCAAATCGGAAAAGAAGAAGTAAAGCTGTCACTGTTTGCAGATGACATGATAATATACATAGAGAATCCTAAAGATGCTACCAGAAAACTACTAGAGCTAATCAATGAATTTGGTAAAGTAGCAGGATACAAAATTAATGTACAGAAATCTCTGGCATTCCTATACACTAATGATGAAAAATCTGAAAGTGAAATCAAGAAAACACTCCCATTTACCATTGCAACAAAAAGAATAAAATATCTAGGAATAAACCTACCTAAGGAGACAAAAGACCTGTATGCAGAAAGTTATAAGACACTGATGAAAGAAATTAAAGATGATACAAATAGATGGAGAGATATACCATGTTCTTGGATTGGAAGAATCAACATTGTGAAAATGACTCTACTACCCAAAGCAATCTAGTTTCAATGCAATCCCTATCAAACTACCACTGGCATTTTTCACAGAACTAGAACAAAAAATTTCACAATTTGTATGGAAACACAAAAGACCCCGAATAGCCAAAGCAATCTTGAGAACAAACAACGGAGCTGGAAGAATCAGGCTCCCTGACTTTGGACTATACTACAAAGGTACAGTACTCCAGAAAGCATGGTGCTGGCACAAAAAAAGAAAGATAGATCAATGGAACAGGATAGAAAGCCCAGATATAAGCCCACGCACATATGGTCACCTTATCTTTGATAAAGGCAGCAGGAATGTACAGTGGAGAAAGGACAGCCTCTTCAATAAGTGGTGCTGGGAAAACTGGACAGGAACATGTAAATGTATGAGATTAGATCACTCCCTAACACCATACACAAAAATAAGCTCAAAATGGATTAAAGACCTAAATGTAAGGCCAGAAACTATCCAACTCTTAGAGGAAAACACAGGCAGAACACTCTATGACATAAATCACAGCAAGATCCTTTTTGACCCACCTCCTAGAGAAATGGAAATAAAAACAAAAATAAGCACATGGGACCTAATGAAACTTCAAAGCTTTTGCACAGCAAAGGAAACCATAAACAAGACCAAAAGACAACCCTCAGAATGGGAGAAAGTATTTGCAAATGAAGCAACTGACAAAGGATTAATCTCCAAAATTTATACGCAGCTCATGCAGCTCAATATCAAAAAAACAAACAACCCAATCCAAAAATGGGCAGAAGACCTAAATAGACATTTCTCCAAAGAAGATATACAGACTGCCAACAAACACATGAAAGAATGCTCAACATCATTAATCATTAGAGAAATGCAAATCAAAACTACAATGAGATATCATCTCACACCAGTCAGAATGCTCATCATCAAAAAATCTAGAAACAATAAATGCTGGAGAGGGTGTGGAGAAAAGGGAACATTCTTGCACTGCTGGTGGGAATATGAATTGGTACAGCCACTATGGAGAACAGTATGGAGGTTCCTTAAAAAACTACAAATAGAACTACCATATCACCAAGCAATCCCACTACTGGGCATATACCCTGAGAAAACCATAATTCAAAAAGAGTCATGTACCAAAATGTTCACTGAAGCTCTATTCACAATAGCCCAGAGATGGAAACAACCTAAGTGTCCATCATCGGATCAATGGATAAAGAAGATGTGGCACATATATACAATGGAATATTACTCAGCCATAAAAAGAAACGAAATTGAGCTATTTCTAATGAGGTGGATAGACCTAGAGTCTGTCATACAGAGTGAAGTAAGTCAGAAAGAGAAAGACAAATACCGTATGCTAACACATATATATGGAATTTAAGAAAAAAAATGTCATGAAGAACCTAGGGGTAATACAGGAATAAAGACACAGACCTACTTGAGAATGGACTTGAGGATATGCGGAGGGGGAAGGGTAAGCTGTGACAAAGCGAGAGAGAGGCATGGACATATATACACTACCAAACGTAAGGTAGATAGCTAGTGGGAAGCAGCCGCATAGCAGAGGGAGATCAGATTGGTGCATGCCTGGAGGGGTGGCATGGCGGGGGGGGAGGGAGGGAGACGCAAGAGGGAAGGGATATGGGAATGATGTATACGTATAACTGATTCACTTTGTTATAAAGCAGAAACTAACACATACACAAAAGACGATGTTGGGGGTAGGAGTTTATTAATTAATATATTTATTTTTGCTGTGTTGGGTCTTCATTTCTGTGTGAGGGCTTTCTCTAGTTGTGGCAAGCAGGGGCCACTCTTCATCGAGGTGCACGGGCCTCTCACTGTCGTGGCCTCTCTTGTTGCGGAGCACAGGCTCCAGAGGCGCAGGCTCAGTAGTTGTGGCTCACGGGCCTAGTTGCTCCGCAGCATGTGGGATCCTCCCAGAACAGGGCTTGAACCTGTGTCCCCTGCATTAGCAGGCAGATTCTCAACCACTGCGCCACCAGGGAAGCCCTACCTTGTCTTTAAAGCATTTTCAATTCCTACTTTATTTCTAATAACTGCATCTACTTGTGACCCTTCAAAAAATAAATTTCTCCACCTGATGGGATTCATTCCTTTTATTGTTTTCTCTATTATTAAAATCCAGTATATGTTCTATACATTTTTCTTTAGTTGTAGGGTATACAATCGGTCATATTTATTTGTATAAGTTCCTTTCAAGTCCAGGAAAGCAATTTCCTTGTAGGGTTTCCTAGCTATTAACAAGCAGAGTCTACTAGTCTGAATGTCATAAGGAAACTGATCACTGTTTAAATAAATCATTCTTAAAATTACTATGAATAATTGTTTGGACTTGCTAATTTGTTAACCCCTAACACTACTTCAGAGAACCTAAAGGGAGGAGGAGGAAGAAAGGAGGGGAGGAGAGGGGAGGGGAAGGGAGGAGAGTATCACAAAACCTGAGCTGAGGAGAGCAAAGAGGTTCATCCCATCTCGCCTCTTGTCTCTATCTTGTATCAAAATAATTCACCCCCATACAGAAAAATCTTGCCTGTCTTTGCCAAAAACACACATTGCATTGAGAACACTTACAGTTAAGTGTCTTTCTGCCTCATCTATGCTGAAAACATATTTAGTTTGTTGGTGAAAATCCTAGAAGGTAGAAAATACCAACTGCTTTTCACTTCCCTAAAGGCAGTAATGGAGTGGGGGTATTTATTAAATGAGTTTCTCAAAATCCAGTGTGGATTACATAACCCATATTTCAACAGTGGGGAGGATATAGGTGGGAACTGTGAAAGGAAAAAAATTACCTGGTATTTCCAGCTACAAAGTGGAAGTGATGTGAGGTGAGAAGAACATGCTGACCGTTTTGGTCCTTTACTTGTTCTGACCACGATCAGCACACAAAAGTGGGCCTTTCTGGCTCTCATATATCCCCAAGCACCTGAGGCACAAATGCAGGTGCCTGCATCGGGGCAGCTGAGGTTAGGAGGGGAGAGATTCTCATTCTGGGCTGCAGATCTCCAACCTCAATCTGTTCTCTGGGGACAGAAGACCTTCCTTGCTGTGAAGAAGTTAGTGTGACTGAATACTGTAACAGTGTCTCTAATGCAGTGGCTAATCCAATCAAAGGGTCAACATCTCTGTGTTAAGGAGTAACTGCAACATTTTAGAGCTGCTATCAGCCTTAAGCAAACCCTGACGATAAGATAAAAACACAAAGAGAAACATTTTCTATTGCTCCGCTCTCCCTGTCTGGCTGTCTAGCCTCTAATGCATGCTTTTGTACTTGAGCCTACAGCTCATCTCCAGCAGCTGAATCATAAGGTGGTGACTTAGGCTCTCAGAAGAACTGGCTGAACATCACACATCTCCATTTTTTGTTTTTTCTCTTTTCCTTTTGATGAGCAAGCAGGTGCACTTCATCTTAATATAAGCTGAACTTTTATCAGAATCCTTATTTTTTTTTGCTTTTAAAAATTGAAGTCTAGTTGATTTCCAATGCTGTGCCAATCTCTGCTGTACAGCAAAGTGACTCAGTTATACACGTAGAGACTTTTTCATATTCTTTTCCATTGACTACAGTTCCCTTGCAATACATTAGGACCTTGTTGTTTATCCATCAGAATCCTTATTTATAATCAAACTTTCTCACATGGAGTGAAAAATGTGATATACTTTATTTAAATACATGATTTTATTTATTTATTTATTTATTTACTTTAATGTTTGGGGTTTTTAAAATAAATTTATTTATTTTTGCCTGCGTTGGGTCTTCGTTGCGGTGCGTGGGCTTCTCATTGTGGTGGCTTCTCTTGTTGCAGAGCACGGGCTCTAGGTGCGCAGGCTTCAGTAGTTGTGGCGCACAGGCTTAGTTGCTCCATGGCATGTGGGATCTTCCCAGACCAGGGCTCGAACCCGTGTCCGCTGCATTGGCAGGCGGATTCTTAACCACTGCGCCACCAGGGAAGTCCAAAATACATGATTTTAATATAAATTTTAAGAAATTGTTTCTCATATAAAATAAGTGTGCCAGTATGAGGAAAAGGGGAAACGGTAAATAGGAAGACAAAGGGTAAAGATCCAGAACCTTCTTTACTATGTGAGCAGTATTACAAGCTAAGACAAAAAGGGAGATTTTGAAGAATTAAACAAATGTTTTTTCTCTCTTTCAAAATATTTTATACAGTTCTAATTTACAGAGTTTTAAAATACTTCGACCAAAGATAAATTCAAATAAAATCTGTTCCATCTTTCTGTTCATCCTTCCAATCTGGCAATTCTGTTATATAGTCTACAGCATCTACACAGGCAAATTGTGATCTTTGAGCAATT
The DNA here is from genome assembly GCF_964165515.1 of Mesoplodon bidens. Lineage (NCBI taxonomy): Eukaryota > Metazoa > Chordata > Mammalia > Artiodactyla > Ziphiidae > Mesoplodon > Mesoplodon bidens. Next base: position 74,395,777 of record NC_138160.1, on the reverse strand, counting down.
TATCAACTATTTTTGGCTGACTTTAAAATGTTTATTTAAAAAATTAGTTGCTTTCTTCAAACATATTTTTGTCCTTTGCCAGAAAGAAAGTCTACTTTCCACAGATCAGTCTTTATCTTGGATAATGACAAGAAACAATGACTTTTGACTCATAATCTTTTGGGTTGTCTTGAGAAATCACGAAGTGGTTGAATATGGGAAGGTCTTGACTCTTATCCATAATTAGTTCCTAACAGCATGGGGTAAAGGCATGCTCAGTTATGAAGATGATAGTGTGTTCTTCTGAACCTTGGACACTAACAATTAATCTGGTAGACATTGACTTCTTAGCTTCAGAGTACAATTAGTCTTATTCCCTTGGCTCACTAAGATTAGAAATTACATGTTATCTAGGTTTGAGTGTTACAGTGCAGACCGTTATTTCAAATATATTTAGTACGGGCATAATGAATCAACCATGAAATGACACATATATATTTCTTTGACTTCCTACTGTGGAACCAATTAAGTATGAGAAAGATTGTAGATTATAACCCTTTGGTTACAAAATATTCATGCATATGTAATTTCCCACACAAAGCCCTTATGACTAACAGGTCATGGAATAACAATGAGATATGAAGAGTAAACATCACCTCTTGTTGTCTATTTACTTTTGGTTTGGCCTCCTCTTTGCCTAGTAAGCCTTAAAAAAACTATCCTAGTTTGAAACTTGTTATATAGACTACTGCCAAAATGAAAATGACAAGTTTTTCATAGTCTTCAGTGGTTTTCAAGACTCCTTGGATGACTAGGAAGCAGAATGAATTACATATATATAATTCAACGAATTATAGCTTTGGAAATGAAAACTGTTGGTAACGCGAAGATGATATGGCATCTGATTTGTGCAATAACTGCCATTCATTTGGATTCTTAAAGGCAAAACATCTGTAACTAAAACTATAAAAGATCAAGAAAAATTATTCTCTAATTAGCTATCCAAATAGGATAATTATTTTTCAGTTGAACAAGTATTTATTGGTCAGCAATTTTGTTCCAGGCATTGTGCTAGGTGCTCAGGATACCAAAACAAGTAAGACGTAGTTCCTGCTCTTTAGGAGCTTACAGGCAAATGTGGGGTTCTCTTTTGGGGTTCTGCAGATGTCATTAGGGGTTCTGTGAGGTTAACTAGGAGTTCCAGAAGAGACTGGAAAACATTTAAAAAATTGTTTGAACTTCCTTCTCCATGCAATGCTAGCACTTGCAGTGAAGAATAGTGATCAAGCAGTCCTGCTAACGATTTAAAAAATTGTTTATTTTATTGCGGTAAGAACACTGAACATGAGGTCTACCCTTCTTAAAACTTTAAATGTACAATACAGTGTTGTTGCCTATAGGTACAATATTGAAGAACAGATCTCTAGAGCTTATTCATCTTGCCTAACTGAAGCTTTACGTCTGTTGACTAGTAACTTCCCATGTCTCCCTGCCCTCAGCCCCAGGCAACAACCATTCCACACTTTGATTCTGTGAATTTGACTATTTTAGATACCTTATAAGTGGAATCATGCAGTATTTGTTTTTCTGTCACTGTCTTGTTTCACCCATCAAGAAAGTGAAAAGGGAACCAGTGGAATGGGAGAAAATATTTACAAACCACATATCTGATAAGAAATTAATCTTTAAAATATAAGGAACTTCTAAAACTCAATAGCAAAAAAACTAGTAACCTAATTTAAAAATGGGCTAAGGATGTAAAAAGATGTTTCTCCAAAGAAGATATACAAATGGCCAACAGGTATGTGCAAAAATGCTCAATGTCACTAGTCATAAGGAAAATGCAAATCAAGACCACAATGAAAAATTACCTCACACCTGTCAGGATGGCTAATACCAAAAAAACAAAAAAACAAGTATTGGTGAGGATATGGAGTGCACTGTTAATGGGAATGCAAAATAGCATAGCTGCTGTGGAAAACAGTATGGAGGTTCCTCAAAAAAATGAAAAATGATCCAACAATCTCACTTCTGGGTATTTATGAAAAAGGACTGAAATCAGTATCTTGAAGACACTGCACTCCCATCTTCACTGCAGCATTATCCACAATAGCCAAGACATGGAAACAACCCAAATGTCCAACAGATGAACAGATAAAGAACATGCGGTGTACACATTCAATGAAACACCATTCAGCCTTAAAAGAAGAAGGAAATTCTGCAATGATTTTGATGAATGTACAGACTAAGGATATGTACTGTGGAGCAGGATGATGGAGTGTCACATACTTCAAGAATCAGCTTTTCAAAATATCTTTTTATCGTGTACTGTAAACTGTAATGGAAATTATTATCTTGATTTTCCTTGCTTTTCTTGCTTTGAATTCCCAGAATTCTTTTATTCTTTTTTCAATCTTTCTTCTTTTTTTTTTTTTTGCGGTACGCGGGCCCCTCATCGCTGCGGAGCACAGGCTCCACGGCCATGGCACATGGCCCCCCCCCCCCGCTCCACGGCATGTGGGATCTTCCTAGACCGGGGCACGAACCCGTGTCGCCTGCATTGGCAGGCGGACTCCCAACCGCTGCGCCACCAGGGAAGCCCTCAATCTCTTTTTCTTTTCCTCCTTTCCCTCCCTCCCTTCCTTCTTTTCTTTCTCTCTGTTTCTCTCTCTCACAAGCATACACCCTTACCTTTGAAATAAATATAATCAAATAAGTGGTGTTGAAATGATTTGCATTTCCTCTTCCCTTCATTCGTTATAAAACAAATGGTATTAATACATTCTTAAATTTTTTTTAAATATCAAATTTGTGATTTTGCTCAGACTTCTAAAGGCTAATCACAGGGAAGAACATAGTTTACCCTGCTTAAGTTGGAATCCTTTTATCTGTTAGAAAACAGTGAGTACTTATCTTTTCTCACAGGACTAACATACCATTTCATGCCCTGCAAATGCTAACAATTTCCTTGAGCTGAGTCTTTCCAGGGACTTCAGTGCTAACCTTGGAGCTCACAGCACTGTCTAAGCTATTGGGCCCCATTGCTGACTCCCTGGCAGGGGCAGGCTGGGAACTGAACTGAAGCATCCCATAGTGCTCCCAAGGACCATGGCAACAATGTTTGATAACTGCATCCCATTGTCATAGATGACGGGAAACAAAGTTATTTTCCATTTGCTTCTTTTCCTGAAACCATGTAAGTTACTTAAGTAAAAGATGTTTATTAACCATAATTGTTAAACTCTTTTATCTCCAGTGTAGTAATTTTTAATTAAGAGAGTTGCCAAACTTGTCAGGGTGATTTGAATGGTTACAGACCACAACAGAAGTAAAGTTTCTTCCCCCTCAGGGCTATCATTTCTTAAAAATACTGTGCACGTATTCATTGTATGTGCTAGCTAGTATGTGTTATAGTTTAATAAAGCATCTGGGGCTTTCTAAATTTTTGCAAAGGTCAGTTTGGTTTTCTATTATGATGTTGAAATTATTTTTATGAGTAAAAAGTTTAGGTAGGTGAGATGTATTGAATAACAACATCAATGTACCAACTAAATCTTACCAATAAGAATATCACTCACCTTTATTTCACTAGTTAGTCAATTAGACTAAAAGAGATTCAAGATAATGGAAGAGTTCCAAGCCTCAGTCACTTGGTCCATTCTTTAAATATGTTACTTATAGGCAATGTGGTCCTTTGACTTACATCCTGCTAGAGCAGTACTGGGGAACTGGGTCCATGCCATTAACAATTAAAAACCACATGAAACAGAATTTCCCATGTTGCTTTCTCTGTTCCTATCAAGGTCAGGCTGTCTAGAGGAGATCCACTCTGCCACCCAGCTGCTTTGAAAACTCAACATTACCTACCGATCTGATTGAGACCTACCCTCAAACAGATCTACCCAGAGTACTTAAGGCTAAACTCAAGGCGGATCATAAGTGCTGGTAAACACAAGGCTAAGTTGTTTGGGAGCTATATTCCTGAATGGCATTGTCTTTTTCCAGCCATACCCCCATTGCGTATTTAAACTTCTCTGGTCAGATTTAGGAACCATGGAAAGTATTAATTAAACCCTAAAACACCTCAAGAGGTTGAAAGCCAACACAAAGATACAGTTCCAGAGTGAAATTCGTTCTGTGTTTTGCTTACTAAGATTTTCATTTGCCTAGGCTCCCGTCTTGGTTGGAATTCTGTGGGCTCTACTGCTGCTCCATACCTCAACTGCATACCTGGTCTGCACTTGCATCCAAATTAGGAAAATCCTTCTTTTTTGCCTTAACATTCTAAAAAAAAAAAAAAAAAAAAAGTTGAGAAAAAAACTAAAGCAACAAGAAAAACAAATTTTAAATAGTTACAAAAATGCAGAAGCAGAGACATTTCCCAAAGAAATGTTAGGTGTCTACTGACAAAGGGAAGGAAATGTCAAAGAGATGGGATGAATACACAGTTTCTGTCTGAGGGTGATAAAAATGTTTTGGAAATAGAGGTAATGATTATACAACATTGTGAGTATAATTAATATCACTGAATTTAAAAACTACATTTAAAGATGGCCAAAATGGCAAATTTGGTGTTACACATATTTTACAACAATTAAAAAAAACCCAAAATGAGAACCTACTGTATAGCACAGGGAACTCTACTTAATGCTCTGTGGTGACCTAAATGGGAAGGAAATTTTTAAAAAGAGGGGATATATGTATACATATAACTCATTCACTTTGCTGTCCAGAAGATACTAACACAACATTGTAAAGCAACTATACTCCAGTGAAAATTAATTGTAAAAACCCCCAATAATGAAATATAATCAAATACTACTGAACTGCACATTTTAAATGGGTGAGTTGTATTGAATGGGAATTCTATCTTAATAAAGCTATTTTAAAAATGTCATGGAGAGGGGCTTCCCTGGTGGCACAGTGGTTGAGAGTCCGCTTGCCGATGCAGGGGACATGGGTTCGTGCCCCGGTCCAGGAAGATCCCACATGCCGCAGAGCAGCTGGGCCCGTGAGCCATGGCCGCTGAGCCTGCGCTCCGCAACAGGAGAGGCCACAACAGTGAGAGGCCCCTGTACTGCAAAAAAAAAAAAAAAAAAAAGTCATGGAGAAAGGGAGCATAAAACCTCCTGAAAAAGAAAGATCACAAAGTGTTATAGTTCTAGTCTTCGAGTTTTCATTTTTAAGACTTTGATTTGATCTGCTTCCTCCTACCTGGTACTATCCTTCCCTGGCTGATGTCCAATCTCACTCTACGTTGAGAGGAAACCGGATGGCAAAATACTGCTGCTGTTGGAATATGAAGCTTATTTGTTTTAGCACTGCGGCTTCTAGAAATCTTGCCCTTTCCTTCTAATGTTTAAAGAATCATGCTGATCAGCGGCAGGAGTTTCTTTTGATTCTTTATCAAGATGGCGTTTTGGATAACAATAGAAATTCAGTAAGCTGCAGTAAGAAAGGTGTCTGTGATTGGTCATGTTTTTGGCCAGATTTTCCCAAATTCTGACGACACGTAGAAATGAAAACAGCTATTGACAATTGTCTTTGTTAGAGAATTCATTATGGTGTAGTTATAATCCATTTAGGAACTTTAAAAATGCTGATAATAACTTTACCTTAAATGATAAATAGGAATCGAGTTATCTGCAAAAAAAATGTTATAGTAATTATGACTCATGGATTCTACACCATGAAATTTCACATTTCTGTAATCATCATCTAAGCCTCAAATTCATTAAAACCTATCAACAATTTTAAAATGCTTATTACCAATTTCAAAATTTTCATGTTAAATTTTTATTTTATAACCAATTCCATCAATTGCTTCTTATTTTGGAAGAGACTACAGTACAATGCTGTAGGCTGAGAGAGACACTAACTTATTTGTCATGTAACGTAAATTCAATCTTATTAGCACCATTTCTAAACTTCCTAAAAAGGATTGTAACTCTGCCAATGATGCTGCCTTTGTTTTCAGGCTGTTTGATTTTGTTGTGCAGCTTTTGTTTCCTACCTAAAAAGTCACTGATCAAAACTCAATATAGGAGGAGATGGAAATAGGGGAGGACCAACAGGAAGAAGAAAGGAGAGTCATTTTATAATTCAACAAGATCAGTAATGCCACCTCAGGTTTTATAAAAAATAAAGTCATGCTTCACAGTGATGATAGAACACTTGGGTGTTTTAATTATGGTTTTAAGTGAAATGATTAACAGAACAAAATTTTCCCTTAGGCAGATTTTTTTTCAATTTTTAAAGTTTTTCTTGAAATGACTACTGATTTTCCCCCAAATACTTAAGAATTCAAAAATAAAAGGTCAAAAAGGCTTTCTTAGAACAAACTTGTTCTGTTCTTAATGATTCCTCTGGAACCATAGTCAATGAAATCATCTTGAACATAATAGGGTTTGTTCTAGGACAGACTTGCTGATTTCTCATTCCAAGACAAAGACTGAAAAATCCAAACCAAGAAATATTTCTCCCAAACAAACTCTGCACTGTTTGGATGATCCTCTTCTTAGCTGTACTAAAATGCTTGATGGAGTTATTTTTAACTGGGAACAGAACATTCATTCTGGAAAATGTTCAGATCCCTAATTTTATAATGAGCAGAAATACATACTTTTGATGAAAGACTATGCAAACTACAGTACTCCGTCGACACTCAGGTGCAAAATCAACAGACAATACATTTTACGTTTTTTAGGAATGAAGGTGAAGTCTTAAATCTGGATCACCTGTATCTATGCGGGAAGAAATGGGGTGCTGGACATCATCTAGATAGAGTTTGTTTCTTTGCTCAGGCACAATATTTCCTCATAAATAATGAGCCTGGGTCATGCCAAATGGATTCTATGGTTTTTATTGATTGTTATTACTTTTATTAAACAATGTTAGCCATGTAGCATCATTAAAAAACAACTAATAGTCTTGGAATATATGTACATTCTATTAACTGATATGTCAATCCTATTAACTGATACAGATCAATCCAGTCTTTCATTATAGCAGTTAATTTTCAGGTTGCACAAAGATAAGTAATTTATATTCCAAACACAACAATCACCTCTGGGTTAGTCATCCAGTACAATTCACAGAGTCCTATTATACGGCTGCATGTACTTAGAAAGTTTTAGCACAGAGCCAACACAAACAGGGAAGTACCCTCATTCTAATGGTTACTGAGGTGCTAGAGGTGGGTGTCGGCGATGGGGATCCTTCTGAGTTCTACGATCTGGGAGTCAGTCAAGGTGCCTCCCTCCTGGCTGCCTTGACCAGATTCATTATCACTGACACTGAGACCAGCACCTGCAATAGAAAAAGAATAAACACAAAACTCCCAAAAATTAGTCCAGCAAATTAATGGTCAAGTTACAGTAAGTCAACACACGTTTATTTCTATTAATTAGTAAAAAGTGAGCTACACATTTAGAATAAATATTATTAATACCTAGCAATTATAAAACTGTATTTTAAATTCCTTTTGGTAGTTTTTGTAAGTACAAATTAATTACTAAAGACACGAATTTGGCTTCTCAATCTTTTTTTCTGTTTCTACATGGTTGACAGGTATAACTTACTCCAAAGAACAGCATTTCTTAATTGGGGGCTTACTAAAATAAAAAAGATCAGGCAGGTTATTAGAATTTTTCAGCAGGGGGTAGGATTTGCTCTTAGAAAACGTATAACCTCCAACCCTACATGTACCAAACCTAGTAGGTCCTTCAGCTGAGACTCAGTGTGGCAGGGATCCGAGAAGAAAACTGTGCATTGACAACACCTGGTATCATATCAGTGCCCAGAAGACACTGGCTCTCAATGACTCAGATCTGCTCCCAAGATAAAAATAATTATGTAACACAGTGCCACAACAGATCCACACAAGAATCCCACAAAGCTAGCTGTTAACTGGAGATAGCGCCTGGAATCTCTGTTTTGAGGACGCTCCACTGTTTACTACTTTTTTCACAACTCAGAATAATTCAGAAAACTTGACACTATGTTAGACTAACACCTTGTTGTTTTCTTCTGTAATGTGCAGAGGAACACATAAACACACACTCTCTCTCTCACGCACACACACACACACACACAGACTAGGGATGTGGTCACAGGGTGTGCTGTTGGCTTAATTACCAGAGATTACAGTTCCCAGCCCCACCCCCTCTGCTGGGCACAAGACTGCAAACAAGAACGGAAGTGAAAAACCAGTTGCCTGGGCAGCTGAGACTTCCCTATCTGAGATGTAGGAAAGGCAATTCTGCAGTTAGTAGCTATGGGAAGATAGTGGATTAGCTTCTTCTTAACCTATTCGGAGATGGAAGCAGGAGCCCACTAATGACCTCTTTCAAGCCAAACTCTCCCTCTTTTGGGTCTCTGTCCTTCCCACCCTCTCTCTGTTAAAGGCTGCTGTTGAAACCCCACTTCCTGGCTTTGTTTCTCTGACACTGCACTGGTCCATCTCATCCACTCATCCACCGACCTGTTGACTCTTTCTTTCCTTTTTTCAATAAATTTATTTATCTATTTTTGGTTGCGTTGGGTCTTCGTTGCTGCGCACAGGCTTCCTCTAGTTGCGGCGAGTGCGGGCTACTCTTCCTTGCGGTGCCTGGGCTTCGCATTGCAGTGGCTTCTCTTGTTGTGGAGCACAGGCTCTAGGCACGTGGGCTTCAGTAGTTGTGGCACGTGGGCCCAGTAGTTGTGGCTCGCGGGCTCAGTAGTTGTGGCTCGCAGGCTCTAGTGCGCAGGCTCAGTAGTTGTGGCACACGGGTTTAGCTGCTCCGTGGCATGTGGGATCTTCACAGACCAGGGCTCGAACCCATGTCCCCTACATGGGCAGGTGGATTCTTAACCACTGCACCACAAGGGAAGTCCCCTGTTGACCCTTTCCAAAGCTATTCTGCTTTCTTTTGCATCTCCTCCTGCTGTCTGACCTCTGGAGGGCTTGTCTTCAGCCCAGCTTCAAGGCATGATCCACCTGATTCTTGCCTGCTCTCTAGCCTAATGTCTCACTAGAGCTGCTGGTCACTCTCTTTCCCCACCGTGTTATCATTCAAGCATTTCTGCCTAGGATGCTCTTTCCCTGCCCCCTCAACGCTTTAGCTTGGCTGCTTCCACTCTTCCTATAAATATCAACTCAGGTAGTATCCCCTCTGCTACCCATGGAAACATGATGATTCTCTTTTAAAATTTCAGATTCTCCCATTGGATTATGTCTCTTAGCTAATAGGACAGTGCCCAGCACACTGTGAGTGTTCAGTAAATGTTTGCTCAATGTATTAATAAATTATGCTCTTCATCTTAGTTCTTGGAAATTCCTCTTCCATTTTTACTGCCTGTTCTGTTCCTCTGACCCATTCTGCATTTCACTGCCTTCTCAAGAACAAACATTAGTTCCTATTGTCAACTGCGTCAGCCTAGAACCCTCTGCCTTGCCTTTCAAGATACTCCTAACTCGTCTGGACCTCACCAGATAGACATATTCCAACTTTTGCCCATTGGAGAGCTTTCTCAAAGTGATTTCTCTTGACTGGTCCTGCAGTGCCATGTAAATCCAGCCTGAGCGTCTTCCTACCTATCCGTCAAGGCCCACGTCCACACCCTTTCACAAATACTTCTTTCACTATTCCTTCAAGCAGGGAGCTGGAGGATGCAATATTTGAAAAGAAAAGTCCTAGTTTATACCTGAAAAAATTATTAATCACATCCATTTTACTCTCTTGAATTGTCCTGCTATGGATGATAAACTGTAGGGTAACTCTCTATATAATGTACATGTAAGTCATGAAGCAAAATGTGACAAACACCCGTGAACTCTTTCCTCAAGTTAAGAACTAGCATATTACCAATGACAATGTATATTCAAAAATTTAGTTAGTTGCCATGATTTAAAAATGAATACATTTAACATAAAAAATCAGATTTGGGGTTTCGCTTTAAAAAGCAGAAGACAAGGCAACACTGGGCCTGTATTTCTGGATTATATAAAACAACAACAACCAAAACATGGACCAGGTACTACCTTCTGGTATGCCGTTGTTTTTATCAGCCCTCTTGAATCAGTTATGGTGTTTGGCCCTACATGTGAGTAACTTCTGAGTTTGCCACACTGCCTCTGAAGGACAAAGGGCCCATGTTTCTCTGCCAGGGAAGCAGAGGAACTGTCTGACTTAGAAGAACCTCCAAGTGGATCAGTGACACATTGCTATTTTATAAAGAGAAGGTGACTGAGGCCCTGAGGCCTATAGCAGCTTGATCTCGGTGAGTAACAGAGTTGCCCAATATGGGGTCAACTACAGAGAAACAGAGAGGACCCCAGCATTAGCACCATGGAAGAGTGGGGCTTAATGAACAAACGAGCACCAACTCCCTCTGATTTCAAGGTTGGCCTACTCTAAATGCCACTAGGAATGCATAAGCATCTGCCCAGCATGGGGACAAAGCACACTAGAAGTTCTGAACTAAGAGCCTGCTGAACAGACTGTGAGGGACAAAGCACACTGGGCTGGAAGGTTCAACGTGGGGTGCAGCTTTACAAGCGACTGGGTGTCACCAGCTTGTTCAGTAGCCCAGAGCCCTGGAAAATGTCAGCAAGCTCTGGATACAGCCTCCCCTGAGTCACCACATCTGTATGATCCACCTCATCCTCCTTTTCAATTTCCTCCCAGTTGACATAAATGCACAATACCCAAATCCTAACCCCTTGCTGAGACTCAGAAAGGACACATTCTACATACAAGTATAACACGGCAGAACTGGGAACACAGCCCAGGTTTCTTGTCTCTTTGTAATTCATTCAATGGTCTAGGAAGGTATTGGGCAGTAAGTATCCTGATTTTCTGAAAGGTATTTTCATGCTTAAATTTTAAACCAAAAATTCTCGAAAAATCCAGCAACCGTGATAACAGTTAACTCTCCCCCTTGGTAGACTGAACGGGCAATGTCAAAGGAACTACAAGTAATAATTCACATTCATCTAGAGTCTCTCCTTTCCTCAACATTTCAAACATGTGTTAGTTAGGAAAGCATGATTATTAGTCCTGTTTTACAGACATAGGGACTGAATGGGGATCAGAGGTGTTCACTGAGTTGCCCACGTCACACAGCAGGGAAGTCACAGAATGAAGATATCCAACTGGACTTCTTTTCTTTTTTAATTAAAAAAATTTTTTTTTTCTTTATTTGTTTGGCTGCGTCGGGTCCTAGTTGAGGCATGTGGGGTCTTCACTGAGGCATGCGGGATCTTTTGTTGTGGTGCGGGCTCTTCCTTATGGTGCGCAGGCTCCTCTGTAGTTGTGGCGTGCGGGTTTTCTCTCTGTAGTTGTGGCGTGGGCTCCAGGGCGCGTGGGTTCTGTAGTCTGTGGCACGTGGGCTCTAGCTGAGGTGGGAGCTCAGTAGCTGTGGCACGTGGGCTTAATTGCCCCACGGCATGTGGGATCTTAGTTCCCTGACCAGGGATCGAACCCGTGTCCCCTGCATTGGAAGGCAGATTCTTTACCACTGGACCACCAGGGAAGTCCCCCAACTGGACTTCTGACCCCAGACGTAGGGTGTTGTCTTTTACATCCTACAGCCTCTTATGGGGGCAGCTCTATTCGTGTGACTTCTTTGTCTCACAGGTTTCACATGTTCATATTTGTCTATAGAATAAATTTCAAACTCCTTGGCACACATTCAAGCACGAACCTCCCTCACTCAATAGTTATGGTGCAGTGAACACCCAGGTGTTACAGAACACATTTTGAATATTTAAAACTGTTTTTAAACATAACAACAAATCGAACCCAACAAATAATTTATACTACATACTGAATTTAAATTCTGCCAGACACTGTGGTAGATTCTTCACACAGACAATCTCCAAACTTCATGAAAATTTACAATAAGAACACTTATTTGATGGGCTTCCCTGGTGGCACAGTGGTTAGGAATCCACCTACCAATGCAGGGGACACGGGTTTGAGCCCTGGTCCGGGAAGATCCCACATGCTGCAGAGCAACTAAGCCCATGCACCGCAACTACTGAGCCCGCGTGCCACAACTACTGAAGCCCGTGCTCCTCGAGCCTGTGCTCCGCAACAAGAGAAGCAACTGCAACGAGAAGCCCACACGCTGAAAGGAACAGTAGCTCCCGCTTGCCGCAACTAGAGAAAGCCCGTGTGTAGCAACAAAGACCCAATGCAGCCAAAAATAAATAAATTAAATAAATAAAAATTTTAAAAAAGAACATTTATTTGATAAATGAGGAAACTGAAAGGTTGAGTTCCTTACTGAAAGTCACACAGATAGTAGACTGCAGAGCTAGGATTCCAACACAGAGCTCTCTGAACCCTCTCTGAGTCCATTCTTATTTTCTATGGCCTTTTAAAATGCGGCAGTGATACAAAGGTCATACTCCTTCAATCTTCTTCTGAGGAAAAAAAAAAATCAAAATCTTTACAAATTTGGGCTTCCCTGGTGGCACAGTGGTTAGGAATCCGCCTGCCAATGCAGGGGACACAGGTTCGAGCGCTGGTCCAGGAGGATCCCACATGCCATTGCCACAGAGCAACTAAGCCCGTGCACCACAGCTACTGAGCCTGCGCTCTAGAGCCCACGAGCTACAACTACTGAGCCCACGTGCCACAACAAGAGAAGCCACTGCAGTGAGAAGCCTGCATACTGCAATGAAGAGTAGTCCCCGCTCGCCACAACTACAGAAAGCCCGTGCACAGCAACGAAGACCCAACACAGCCAAAAATTTAAAAAACAAAACAAACAAACAAACAAAACATTTCCAGTAGGGAAACATTTACCATGACATTAGTGTCATTGGTCTGAGGTAAAATCAGGAAGTTAAGGGACTAAGGATGATGGAGAATCAGATTAGTCCCTCTGGGAGAAGCCCCCGTGGAAAAACACCCTGCTTCTAAGCCCGACAGGCTCCCAGGTTGACATTTTCTAGAATCTTGTCAGCTTTGGATCAACATAAAAATGCCAGTACTCAAAACACTTCTTGTTAGGGATGTAAATAGAGTACATGCCCCTCCATCCTGGACTCACACTCTATGTAGGCTGAATCTGTTCTAGTTAGCTCTCTACCTTCTCCTCTTCCCTAAATGGAGGCTGTCCCAGGGTGACTGTTCTCATTCTCCCAAAGTCCTGGTTGGGGACACTGATGATACATTGGAAAGTTCTATTAAAATAACTAATAATAACCATGGCATCACTAGTCTAGAACTGAGTGTCTCATTTGCCTGTGGAGAGGCTGATGCATTTCAAGAACAACTAATTGAAAGATATGATGTCCTCTTTTTAGAGTGAAATGTGAATTTCTCATAGAAAGATAATTTATTTTAAAAATGAAAAAGGTCAGTAGTGTTTTCCTTTGTGTCCTTTTTTTTTTTTTTTGCTTTAAGGAATTCAATATGGCTAAAATTCAAATGGAAAAACAAGTCCATGACTGGCTTTGGGACAAGGGCTTCTATTTTATACCAATTAAATGAATTTCAAACATAAAATATATTACATTAGGATAAAATTCTGTGTCGGGAGTAGAATGGTAATACAAGTTCAAAGAGAAAAGAGAATAGTGTAAAATCCCCAAATGTAAAAGAAAAGCTTTCTTGTACATATTTAAAATAAAACGAATAGCAGTGGGTATCAAATTGCTCTGGTACTTAGGCCCTTAAACCCTAAAATTTATAATACAATAGAAATGACATTGTTTGATTCTATTTAAACTTATGAAAACCTTTGGATGTTTATTTAGATATATGCAAAGGGTAACATAACTTTTCAAAGTTGTTTAGGGGTTCAAATGAAAAAGACTTGGAAGTCCCACTGTTCCTAGTAGTTGACTTGGAGTGGCCCGCAGTTAAGGTGGACCTGAGATAGGTCAAGGTTTGCAAACTCAAACATCACAGGTGCCAGGGAGGCTCACATAAATCACTGACAAAGGTCTGGTGGGCACTGGACAAACTGAAGAGCTCATGTCCTGTCTAAAGGGGCAGCCATTACTCAGCTCCAATCAGGCAGTGTTGTGTTAGATTTTAAGCACTCTATTGGTAGATTTTTGTTTTAAAGAAATTCTGGATTTTTACAGGGTATCTCTAAATTTTAAAAGTTTGCCACAAAAAATTGTTAAAGTGCAATGAAGGTCAAATAAAACTCCCTGTTGGTCCACATCTGGCCAATGTATCAATTGTGAATTCCACTGTGGATGGAGTGGCAGGTGGACTGCTCCTTTGATTTGACCATATTGTATGATGGAAAGCATCTAGGGGGTGGTACTTGATTATTATCGTACCTTTTCTAAAAATAGAGGGGGCCAGTGTTAGAGACTGCTATTGTGGTCTTTTAAAGTATTTACTTCCTAAAGAGTTTAGTGAACTCTAAGGAATGCTAAACTCAGTCTATAAGTAAGTCAGTCATTCCATACATTCCGGAATGGAATGCATTTAGTACTTGTTATATATATACAGGACCCAGATCTAATTTAATTATGTTGCAAGAATTCATTTTATGCTTCCAGTGCTGTAACATCAACTGACTGCATTGCAGTGCTGGGGACATAATCTACCCTGGGAACTATTTGTAATCTGAAAGCCCCCTTTCAGTCCTAGCTCGAATGAGCATTTTATACAGTTGTTCCTTCCTCCTTCATGAAACTCTTCTCTCGTTTTCGTGCTGACCATGCTACAGTGTCCTCTGTGGGACCCTCTTCTATTTACGCTTAAACGTAGGTATTATCTTAGATGTTCTTCTTGTTCCTTTTCCCTTCTCGTGTTTTCCCTTCTTCCCTCTCCCTCCCTCACTTCTTTTCTTCTCATCTCTTAGCTTCCACTCCTCCAGACTAAACTTATTCATCCCCATAGCTTCAAATGTAATCTCTGCAATGATGCCTTTCAGACCATTACTTCCAACCCCGATCCCTCGCCAAAGATCCCAGTTTGACTATTTAAGAGCCACCAGGCAGAATGATCAAATTATCCAAGTCTGAAGTCATCAGTTTCCCCTTGAAAACAAATAAACAAGCAAATGCTCTATGTATGATCCCTCAGTCACCTAGGTGAGAGGCACGAGCCTTTGCTGACTGTCCTCTCCGTGTTTCCTCAGCATTCTTCTTGTCGTTTTTCTTTCCACTCACCAGATTTGAGGCCTAAACCTTATTCCCTGGGACCATGGTAAACACCTCTCAGTCTTTCTGATTTTGCTTCTAAATTTATTCTTCAGACTTCCCTAAGAGTTATTTTGCCTCAAAACCAGTGGGAACATGTTGTGCCTCTCCTCAAAAACCTCGATGGCTCACTGAGTTCTATAAAACTCCCATCCCTTAGCATGGCATCTGAAGAGCATTTTAATATTATGCAGGGTATCAGGAAGTCTTCTGCTCCCCCAAATGATTCTATCACTAAATGTATTCTGGAAGCCCCAAGTTAAATTAAGTGAAGTGGGTTTCTTTACTCTAGGACTTTTTAGAGCTGCTAAAATGCTCAAGTGAATTGTGAATCTCTGCAGTTTCCCAAATATACTTGGTCAGGGGATCCTTTCACCAAGGATGTCTAGGAATATCCCAAGGAGGGTGCTTGCTGAAACCCAGTTGAGGAACTACAGTAACTTATTAACAATGTAGGCAAACTACTTTCTGGGCTTTTCTCCTGCTGCCTGGCTTTACTCACCCTCCATCCCAGCCACACTGCATGCTTCTTCTCCCCAAGCAGGTCATGCACCTGCAGCCCTGGGCTTTGGCTAATTCTATTCCCTCAGTCTGCAATGCTTTTCTTCCACTCTTTACTTACTTAAGCTCTATATATCTTCAAGAATCAACTGAGCAGTTTTTAAAAAACATTTCCTTGAATTCTCAATAATTAATAAATCTTTCCACTAGCTATTTTGCTCTTCTTTATGTCATGTTTATCTAATGTCTATTCCTCCAAGGAAACTCTAAGTTTCATTTTTCTTTCACTCATTCATGAAATGAGTTCATTCATTCATTCTCCAACAACATCTACAAAAGGTTTACCAACTGCCAAGCACTGATCTGACATGGGAATATACATATAGTAGCATGCACTTTTAAATAACTATTTCAATAGGTTCATCTGTGCACAGACACAACTTCTTGCATGTTTGTACATCTAGAAATGAAAAAGTTCACTGAACTTTTTCTAACAGTGACAGTTCAACATTTTTCTGAGGGAAAAAAGAAAAGAAAAAAGTTGCATATTTGATTTGAAAACAACTCTCCATCGGGGTCACAGGTTGAGTGGAGTTGAACAAATAGGAAGAGCCAATGAAATACCATATATATGATGGCACTTTGAAAACTGTAGAACTATATGAGGCCCATTATGTTGCCTTTGAAAGTTTCTGCTCCAAAGATACTCCATAAGAAATTCTCTTTGGTATGTCAGAGGCAAAACTCTCTCAGGGAGATCACTACCAGACTCTTATGACTCAGCAGTATCTTGGTGTTCTAGCAAGATTCCAGTGCAGAGAGATTTACATCTGGTTAGAGTATGCCTTTTTCTTAAAAGCAAATTGTCAATTATTTTTAGGTTGTCTCATATTTGGTGCCAAGAACAAAATATCCTAGAATTCGGCTGGGATTAGGAATGGGTCATGAGAATTGGGATGTGGTACGGGTGACTGATTGTACTTTTGCAACTTCATGGGAAGAAGATATAAATTGTAGCATAGCAAGAGTGCCTACTTCCAATGGGGTCTGTGGGTTCACATACCAGTTTTTAATGCAAATATCAAGTCATCAAACTCCTGCGACTCCTCATCGGCTATTAGTGACCCCTGGCCATATCCTCCAGAGGAAGGGAACGTGGCGCCATTCTGTGAGCTTGGCTTTAAGTCAGGGCTGGCCTGGCTGGCTTGTCGGAAGGATGCTCTCTCCCAGTCAGGTGGCACCTTTTTGGGTTGGCATTGGGAGAAAAGGAAACCATAATATGAGTACATACATACTTATCCTGAAATCTATATGAGCTATTTATCTCTGCATCTCATTACAAAGACTAAGTGAAAGGGCTGTTGAACTGTTTAGAATTGACCTTTAATTTTACCTTTGTTCCTTAGAAAAGTATGTCTCTCCATGAGACAGTCTAATCTGGCGATGCTAAACAATTTCTCTACGAGGATTACTTGTAGATTTCTAAGCTGTCATGCGTGGAAGAAGAGAATTATTTTTTAACGCAATCAATACGTTAAATTTTTTCATAGAATATGTGCAAAGAAAGCTGTTAAAAATATAAGAACTGGAGAACCCTCCTAAATGTTTAAGATACAACATATAATTTTAAGTATAGTAGCTATCTATGAGGATATACTGAATTGAAAATAAAAGCTCTTTGATAGAATGCTGAAGTCCTCCTTTTTAAAAATTAAATGATTAAAAAGGTAGTTCTATCTTGAAATGAGTAAATGTATTTGCTTCCCTTGTGGTTACTGGTAAAGACCCCTTAATCCTTCCTTTCCTAATGCCTTCCCTTCTCTGCGTGGCTTTCTGGAATGTCTCTGCCAGTCCCTCATTGACAGCTGGATCAAGGCCAATTCTAAGCCTCTGAGGAATGCAGAGCACACTTTAGGGTATGCCACTGCGCTCCACCCCCAGTGAACATTCAAGTAGTGGCTCAGGCCAGGAACTGAACTGTCACAGCTGCTGCCTCCCAATATAAGGTTCTCTGAGACACTGCGGGGATGCCTCGCACTGAGAAAAGTGATTTGAGCGCTGGAGAAATAAATTTGAGAGAACGTGAAACCTTAAAAGATTTCACGAAGAAGCAGAACATCTGGACTAGCACTGTTCAACACAGTGATGGTTCAATACAGTTCAGTATAGCACTGTGATGCCACAAATGTTTTAGATATTTGTGCTCCATTATGGTAGCTACCAGATACACGTGGCTATGGAACACCAGAACGTGGCCAGGGTGACTGATGAAGTGAATTTTTATCGTTATTTAATTGTGGCTAGTTTAAATTTAAACAGACACACATGGCTAATGGCTAATGTATAGTCTCAATCTAGACAAATGCTAAACTGGGTAGCCAAGTAAAGAGACAAAAACCATTTTTTTAAAGATTTACTCCCACACTGCTGATCTTAACAATATCCGTTTCTATTGTTATCACCTGGGATGTGAAAATAATTCAGTTTTAAGAGCTTATGGGATATAGAAATGGTACTAGATTGCTGAACACTTTAGGGTACTAAACACATATCAAGATTTTTAAATATGGTACTTTATTTGTGATCACTTACCTTAATTTTCACCTGACATGAATAAAACTACTTTCTAAATTAACATGGAAGACAAAAAAATATCACTGAGCAGGTAGATTATCTATTTACCTACTTAACTATCTATAAACTGTTTTCTTTTCAGACATATGCACTTTGATTTCTTGCCATTTTTCAGGATGCAAACACAAATACTGTTCCCCTTGGCTCTTTAATACACAGACACTAACATGGGCTGTGTAAGGAACGGTAGGCAAGCCCATCTCAGGCACTGCAGAAGTTGTCAGGGATCTGTTTACCACCTCCTCCTGGACAAATGTCTTCAGGTATGTTTCAAAATACAAGCAGTGGTACCAATGCTATGGGTGGCACTACTGAGAGGTTGGTGACAATGTGATTTAGACACAAGAACCCAAAATGACATGGAGGGAGAACACTGGGAGGTTTATTTGTTTGTTGGGGTTGAAGTAGTGGATTGGCATGAGTAAAGGAAGAGAGCTGTGAAAATATTTCCAGGAAGAAACAGTATTTGAAAAACCATTTCTGAAGCAGATTCAGTCACTGCTGTAACCAATTAGGAAGCTTTTGAAGAAAGAGCTCTGATTTCCCAGTATAAACTGCTGGTTAATAGAGCTCACAAAGCAAGGAGGACAAAGAATTAGATAACAGACATGATACCATGGTAAGCACAGCAAATACCAGAGATCAGGGAATGTCAGTAGGAAAAGGATTTAAAAGTTACATGGCACCATTTAACTTGTACTCCATAACATGGAAAGGTTGTATATCAAAAAGTGAGAAAGAGAGACAGAGAAGGAGAAAGGGCAAGGGCAGGCACCTCCTCCATAGCACTGATCAGATTCTGGGTAGACTTGCTGATCTCCCCTCCAGCAGGAGGCATTCCACTCCCGGGTGTGAAGAAGGCTGTGCTGGGTCCTGGGTGCCCATTCATTTCCACTGTGTAACTGGCCTTCATAGGGCAACACGTCTGGTTGTGCAGAATGAAATAAACCACAAAAACGTACAGTCCCTGCAAAAGAAGAGAACACTAGCATATTAAAGGAAGTCCTGATATCCTAGCTAAAGAATAAACATGATTGTAAGTATAGCTGATTTTCTACAAGTGTTCTCCAAATGCTACCCAAAGCTGGGAATGACAGAACATGTTCGAAGTCTACCAACAGGCCACTGTAAATTTCTGAATGTCACAAAAGTTCTTCAGTGTCATTTGAGAAAACTGCTCTCTCACTTAGAAGTCTTTTTTTTTTTTTTCTTGGTTAGAATGTCAGTAACTCTGAATCTAGCTCTACAAATACATGAAAACAGAATTGCAGAAGTATATCTGATTAGCTGTGTACATTTTGTTTTAGAGGGCAAACCTCTTGCCTTCTGAAAAATTACTGTCTTTTCCCACCTATCTCATTTAATCTCATTTTTTTTTTTTTTCTTAGCAAAATGGGGAGTAATGCTCCAGCCACCTTGGAGACTCAGGGAAGGACAGCACTAATTAAGCCTTCTAATTCTGTTTAAATATCTCACCTACTTATCTCAGTTGGAAATAAAATCGCTGGGTAGGGACTCAGTATGGACTGCTTAATATTTAGCATGCCTTGTTTCTCAGTAAACGTTACATGAGAATGACAAAGCTATCTTGTGCATTCTTAAACATCTGCAGGCCCTTTAAATTCTTTTGCAACCTAGTCAAACTCTTGACAATTGCTCTGTTTCCCGTCACAGAGAGCAACTCACATTTTACAATTGTGTTCCAGACACTGCCTACACTGGCTTTCCTTCATGATTTCTACAAGGGATCTACTGTATACTTCTAATGGTGCTTCTACAAAGCTTGGTAATTTTAACCTTTACACTCAGCCAATAAAATATGTTAAATTGTGACTTTTGTGTCTGTTAATCCTGGTGTTTAAGTTTTGGAAGCAAATAAGAATCTCCTTAATTACTAAACTTCTTAAATTAATCCACAAAAATGAAAGCAAGACACTCAGCTTGTTATAGAAAAAAAGGAGTTAATGTCAAGATCTTCATAAAACACAAATATATGGTCATTTTTTTTTAAGTTTGCATTCTCCCATAGCTCCTAATATTTCTGGCAGTGTAGAAGCAGTAAAGCAAACAATATGGTGGGTTTAAAACTTGTATCTGCTGGTATAAATAGTAAAAAGTCTATTAGAAAATCCTTAAGGCACAAGAATTACAACTAACTTTTAATGTAAAATGAAATTAGAGGACAGTCTGCAAGGTAGGAATGCTAGCATTTGATCTCTGTTGCCATTTCTGGAATATTGTTATAAATTAGGCCTTTCTCCTCTTTTTACTGGAATGACCCCTTCCTGAGTTGGCATCCAGTCTATGTAATTAACAAATATGTTTTAAAATCAGTGGTTTACCTGCTAAAAATATTTTAAAATGTAATTACTCTAACCGTGATATAAAATTAGTAACAGAAACGTTCATTTCCTTTTGAATTGGGCTCGTTTTGGTTTTTTGGAAACAACATTAATATTCTAAATTACGTAGGGTAAGTGAATTAGTTTCACATGCAAATGATGTCATGTACATTAGCAGAAACAAATCTTCCTGAAAACATACACATCCAAAATTTTTCTTGTACAAGTAATTTTTCACATGGGTATGACCTAATTATATTGGCCACAGACAAAACAGGAAAAAAATTAAACTGTCAGCCTTAAAAACTGTGAGAACGTCACCGATTTATTTCAGGATTTCTCTTAGCGTTACTAAGTAATAGGGTAAAAGCTGGATCAGGAAAAAAAAAAAAAAAAAGAAGTCCTAAAAATCCATCTCCAAGGACGCATTTGTTAAAACAGCACTTCTCTCTTGTTTGTTTTTATATCTAGTCTTTTGTGTTTCAGTTAAGGAACTGTCTGCTGAAAATAACTTGCATGTGAAAACTGCATGTTTTTTTTTCCTTAAAAGCATATTTACATATACAGTAAATATTCTGTATCTTTTAGATGTGTGCCAGGAAACATAAACACTGTTAAAATGGAAAGAAAAGAATGCTTAAATGCAGATTGTATGACATTTGCCTGTGCCCAGCCCAGGCTGGGCGAATATAGAAAAAGGACCTTCATTATCCAAAGTACTCAGCTGTGGAGGTTTCTGACTTCAGAGTAAAAACAAGTCCCTGTTCCAAACGCTGTATGTTAAATCTCAGGCTCTCCTTTGTATGATGTTCCGTAAAAGAATTTTAAGAGAGAATCTAGAATCTCAATTATTCAATCCAATCTGCAGACCACCCCTATGTGCACTGCCAGATAATGAGATGCAAGGATAGAACACTGGCTGCTACTCCCAAGTTGCTCACAAAGACAACAATATCCTAAAAAATAATAGGTTAACTCTTCCAGAAGCAGGACATATATAATTCATCTGTCTTTCCTTTTCCTTATTTAGTGAAAGCTTACAGAGAAGGAAATTCTTTCTGTGCATTGTTGTTTTGATTATTTTGTTGGGTCTCCTACTACAATGATGAAAAATGCTTTCAAAAGTCTTTAGTTAGATTGTATCTGGATTGGCCAACCTTGGATTCCTTTTGATTCAGGAATTTAAACTTATTAGCAAACGTTCAGTGAGACACAAACGAGACCAAAATGATCTAAAGGAGTTAATAAATACTCTAAACATCTGAAGGAGCAAATAAGTACAGAAGATTTTGGCTGCTTATCTCAAAAATTTATGTTGGTTCCATATGAGGTGGGAAAGAATCAACATTGCCATTTGCCAAATTTACCCAAGAAGTGATGGCAGAGAAGTGGGTAAAATGGGAAGCTGATTAAGCTGCCTATCTCTGAAGGAAGTGAAGTCTCAGGGCTTCATACTGATTTGGAGATCTCATCTGAGTATCCCCTCTGAGGACTAAGATACAGCTCTTAACTAAGAATAGTTAAGCTTCGCAGGACTTGTAAAAAGATCTCAGAGGAGGGTAAAACCAGGTATCAAACTGTAACTAAAGGCACAGTCTTAGGCAGCAGTCTTTTTTGTCTCTGCCTCTCCCATCCCATAATTTCTTCAGGCTACAGAAAAGTGGTTAAACTATCAATGCATTAAATGAACCCATTTAACAGCTGCCCAGGCTCATTCCTTTAATTTTATCTGTCTCTAAATAAAGTGAAATATTAGTTCATTATTTTGTCTGCATTCTGAATGCTGGCCTGCATGCACAGCCAGTTGGAGCTAGTGTGACAGAACAGTGAGCACAGACACACCCACACAGCAAGAGCTCTCGGCAATCCTGACCTGATGTGTTCAGCAACCTGACATATTGACTCCACATGGCCTCTATTTCTAATATTTACTTTAGATTCTGGCAAAGAGTTATTATATGTGATAAAAATATGCTGGTGATAGTGTCTCGCTAGCCATTAAAACACAAAGAATTGAATCAGTCTAGATATTAAAATATAAATGTGATAGTGGTATTAGCACTTAAATATTTGAGGAATAAGAAGCTAGAGACCTACAAGCAATGAGGGGTTGGTCTTACAGACACTGTATATCTCACGGATGCCTTGACAGTTGATGAACAACTGTGCTGTCAGTAGCTGGAACTGATTATGGATAAGGCATAACATGACTCAGAAAATTTGAAAATAAAGGAAGAGATTTTGCTAATATAAAATTCCAATGAATTAAGATTTAAAAAAAAACAGAGAGATTAAAGGAATTAAAGAAGCTACTCCGTAAGAAAAATACTCAAGAATTGGTAATTGCTCTCCTTGAAACAGGGAATCCAATGAATGTAACTGAAGACGAATAAAAATATATAATACTAACACAAGAAAAGTTTCCTGGAGAAAAAAAAAACAAAACAAAAACTTAATCTGAAGATTGAAGGTATAATACCACGTACTCTGGAAATTTTGATACAGATTCTTTAATACCACATCATAGCCTTATTAGGTTTTAAACTTTAAGAGATTCCAGTGGGGAAAAAACCAATCTCTTAATAAGTGGTAAATTTTATGCTGCCTTCAGACTTCTTTACATCAACTTTTAGTGTTAAAAGACAATGGAGGGACTTCCCTGGTGGTCCAGTGGTTGGGACTTTGCCTTCCAATGCAGGGGGTGCTGGTTTGGTCCCTGGTCGGGGATCTAAGATCCCATGTGCCTTGGGGCCAAAAAATCAAAACATAAAAAACAGAAGCTATATTGTAACAAACTCAATAAAGTCTTAAAAAAAAATGGTCCATATAAAAAAAAAATCTTAAAAAAAAAAAGGACAATGGAGCAATATCTACTTAGTTCTGTGGGAGAAAGTGGTCCAAGAATATTATACCCAGCCAATATAGCATTTGAAATTATCAAACATAAAAATGTTGGGAATGCAGCATTAATAAATTTTCTTGGGGAAAAAAACTTATAACCCAAACTACATGATAATAAAATATAACTAACAAAGAGATGAATTGTCCATACCAAGGAAAAAACAGAATTCAGTAATGACGATGGTAAAAGGATCATGTAAATGGACCTGCATCTGTGCATTTAGATACAGGACCAATCTTAAAAAAATTATCAGAATTACAGTTATAGATTCAAATGTAAATGTTAAGTCTAGACAATGTAAAAAGTATAATATTAACCAAAAAAATACTTAAGATTGGGAAGAGTGAAAATGGGAGGAGCTCTGAGTATTGATGATTTTATCATCTTTTATAGTATGTAGCCAATTGACACTATAAAACTGAAATACCTAGCTCATAAAAAACAGTGATTCTAATCCTTTACTATATTTATAATTTCTTTTCTTAAGAGAGACCTTTATTTTTCTTGTGATGATTAGTATATCTTTTGTGGTATAGAAGCATTTTTTGATATTCAACAATTATTTCTCTTCCATTTTAGTTTTTCTTGTGACAAATTCAAATAAATTGAAATTAAAATTTTTATTGGGTGGGCCAAAAGGTTCATTTGTTTTTTTCCATAAGATGGCTCTTAGCACTTAGTTGTCTTTAACTTCATTCGAGACAGTTTTGTTAGACTGTATGTGACAGCTGTCATATCAGCATGCAATTAAAAAAAGACAACAATATTGGTGAATTTTTGTGTAGCCATTTAAATATTGAAGATGGAAGAAAATAATGCAACATTTTTTGCATATTATGCTTTATTATTTCAAGAAAGGTAAAAAAAGATATGCAAAAGGATTCGTGCAGTGTATGGAGAAGGTGCTAAAAGTGTCAAAAGTGGTTTGCAAAGTTCGTGCTGGAGATTTCTTGCTGGACGATGCTCCATGTTTGGGTAGACCAGTTGAAGTTGATAGCGATCAAATCGAAACAATAATTGAGAACAATCAATGTTATATCACACGGGAGATAGCCGACATACTCAAAATATCCAAATCAAGCACTGAAAACTATTTGCACCAGCTTGGTTATGTGAATCTCTTTGATGTTTGGATTCCACACAAGTTAAACGAAAAAAACCTTCTTGACCATATTTCCACATGCGATTCTGTACTGAAATGTAATGAAAACATTTCGTTTTTAAAACAAATTGTGATGGGCAATGAAAAGTGGATACTGTACAGCAATGTGGAACGGAAGAGACTGTGGGGCAAGCGAAGTGAACCACCACCAACCACACCAAAGGCTGTTCTTCATCCAAAGAAGGTGATGTTATGTATATGGTGGGATTGGAAGGGAGTCCTCTATTATGAGCTCCTTCTGGAAAACCAAATGATTAATTCCAGAAAGTACCACTCCCAATTAGACCAACTGAAAGCGGCACCTGACGAAAAGTGTCCAGAATTAGTTAACAGAAAATGCACAATCTTCCAACAGGATAACGCAAGACGGCATGTTTCTTTGATGACCAGGCAAAAACTGTTACAGCTTGGCTGGGAAGTTCTGATTCATCTGCGTATTCACCAGATATTGCACCTTCAGATTTCCATTTATTTCGGTCTTTACAAAATTCTCTTAATGGAAAAAATTTCCAATCCCTGGAAGACTGTAAAAGGCACCTGGAATAGTTCTTTGCTCAAAAAGATAAAAAGTTTTGGGAGGATGGAATTATGAAGTTGCCTGAAAAATGGCAGACGGTAGTGGAACAAGAGTACATACATTGTTCAATAAAGTTCTTGGTGAAAATGAAAAATGTCTTTTATTTTTACTTAAAAAACTGAAGGGACTTTTTGACCCACCCAAAGTATTATAGCAACTATAATATGGTCACATTATTTAAATTTTATTTATAATTAGGCATCCAATCATATTTAGTATGTCTAGAAAGATGCCTGAAATGATGTTCACTTAATGTTGTTATTTTTACTTTAAAATAGTCAATAGTCTTTGAGACAAAATGACATACATATGTATAAAGTAGGAATGATTTGTTAAATGATCCTTTATATTTAATGACCTACTCTTTCTGGTGTTCTCCACTAATTTCCATATAATTGGACTTCTCTTATATCATTTCCCTTTCCCTTCAACCTGCATAAGTTCTCTTTAGGATTTCTTAAAGCTCAGATTTTTTGAAAATAATTCTTTCAGCTTTTGCCTGAAAATGTCTTTACTGCACCTTCCTGTTAGAGGGATATTTTCACCGGATATAGATTTCTAGGTTAACAGGTTTTGTTTTCTCATTTGTTACAGGACTTTAAAGATGTCATTCCATTGTCTTCTGGTTTCCAGAGTTTCTGATGAGAATGGTATTAATTTTGATCATTATTTTCTTGAATACAATGTTCCCTTCACATCCCCAAGCTGCCCTCATGATTTTCTACTCAGATTTTCAAGAGTTTGACTATGATATTCCTAGGCATATTTTTCTTTGCTTGGGATTCTCTAAGCTGTTTGGATCTGTGGTTTCTACTAACAAATTTGGAAAATTCCTGGCCATCATTATAGTCACCTAATAGTTATGAGGATTACTTAGGGATGAAGTTTGAAGTGACTTTAAAAGTTTTTAATCTTTATATATATATATTTTTCGGTACGCGGGCCTCTCACCGTTGTGGCCTCTCCCGTTGTGGAGCACAGGCTCTGGATGCGCAGGCTCAGCCACCATGGCTCACCGACCCAGCTGCACCACGGCATGTGGGATCTTCCCGGAACAGGGCACGAACCTGTGTCCCCTGCATCGGCAGGCGGACTCTCAACCACTGCACCACCAGGGAAGCCCAATCTTTATATTTTTATTATTTGTTTCAATTCTTTATAATAAATATTTATCATTTTTCCAAAAATAATAATGATTTTTAAAAAGTCTAAGCAAATTTGTCAGTATATTAGTAATAAAGGGAACATGGACACAGGGACCGTTTATTAATGCTGTTTTTCTTTTCTATGTTTTTAAAACTTTGAAGCACAAAGATATTAAAATAATAGGAATATTGTTTTTGGAGACCCAGGGAAAATGTGCAATTTCAAAATCTCCAGGTATATGTTAATTCTGTTATGAAAAATAGTTAAGAAATAGGCAGTGTAATCCTACAAATGGCCTAATCAAAACCACCTATCTTTTGGATAGCCTAAGAAAGAGCACAAAACAATGTAGGATAAAGGACTTAGAGGAATGAAATCTTCATTAAAATTAGGCTTTTTTTTTTCAACTCAAAAATTACAAATTTGGGATTACAAAAAGAATATCTTTCATTAAATTGTAACCTCCTAGAAAGCAAGAGATTATGTCCAGTTAGCTCATAGTTGTATTTTTTAGTTTATAGCATGGTCCCTGGCACACAGGAGGAGCTTAAGAAATATTTGTTAAATAAGAAATTCTGGTGTTTAAGTTTCATCAGTGGGAGAGAGTACGATGGAGTGGGGACAGGCAAGTGTTCGTTTCAGTCCTCTAATTTTCTCACTATAGTTAGGTAATTTGGTATTTGCTCAATAAAATTTTGTTTTGGCTCAGTCTTTGTGGTGTTTTTTGTTTTTTGTTTTTTTTGCGGTACGCGGGCCTCTCACTGTTGCGGCCCCTCCCGTTGCGGAGCACAGGCTCTGGACGCGCAGGCTCAGCGGCCATGGCTCACGGGCCCAGCCGCTCCGTGGCATGTGGGATCTTCCCGGACCGGGGCAGGAACCCGTGTCCCCTGCATTGGCAGGCGGACTCGCAACCACTGTGCCACCAGGGAAGCCCAGTCTTTGTGTTTTATACGTTACACGTGCCAAGACTCTCTTACGGGAGAGTGAAGCATCCACTCTTGGCTGGGTCTCTGCTCTTCTGGGTCACTGCCCCTCTGGTGGTAGGCTTGTTTGGTGCTGAATCCCCAGGTGACTTCCTGGCTGTCTCTGCCTTCTCTGCTGGGACTGCGTTTGCATACTGCTGCTGCTTTTTCTTGTGACTACTTCTCCTTACAGGGCTTCAAGCTTCTGCTTTTGTTCTCCCCTTGGTAGACACCCCTGTGAAGTCTCTGTGATTTCTTGTTTTTGGCTTCACATAGCTCTTGGGCTGCTGACCTACTGCTGTTTTGCATCATCAGTGACTCAGCAGCAAAGACAATGGATGTCATGCCAATGACAGAATTGAAAAGACAAATGCAGTATATGCATTTGTACATTTTTTTCAGGTGTGAGAAAAGTAGGAATTACATTTTTCATTGCTTCATATTTTTTGAACTGCTCTTATTTTTCACAGTTTAAGTTGCTTTTGTTAATGTTCTTATTTACAGTAAGAATCTTCAATCTAACATGTGCATTAAATATACAGAGAAAGGAAACAAGTGAGTCATCTTGATGGCCATTGGTTATCAGTGCAATTGTAATATTTAGAACTTTTTGGGAACAATTATCACCCAACTGCTCTTAAAAATATTTGGATGGGATCGGTAATTACCTAGTGTTCACCATGGGTTATGTCAAGTTCGTCTAAAATTTCTTATTAACTTAAGGGACACGATTTATTCAGAACAAGGAGAGTCAACAGAAGTTCAGTTAACTTAGTCTGCTGGCTTCAGACATGTCTGTGACTGAAATATCTGGGTAGCAGGGCTTCACTTTCAAGGTTGGAGCTTCAAAAGATGTCTATTCTAAATATTGTAAGTCCTAGGAGCAACAGTTCTATGTGTTTTTTTTTTTATCATAAATATCCAGAGCATAGACAAGATATTTTTTCTTTTATACAACTAAAGTTTCTATCTGCAATTTAAGAACCTATTTCTCTGTGTGTCACTTATGGACAGGAGAAACATTTGCTCAGTCTTTTTTGAGATTAATACTCATGAATCAAAAGACAATTATTAGGTTATGCCTCAGCAATTTCATCTCCAGAAGGTATGGTCCCTTTTCCTTTCAGCTTTTCTTCTTGAAACTTGTTCTACAGGACTTCATCACAGAGACTCTCAATGTTCTTTACGCTTCTGTTAAGTTTCAAAGCATGGAGTGCTAATCAGTCATGATACTACTTATCAGGAGACAGACTATTTTTCACAAGATAGAAGGAACTGAAAATTAAGTTTTTTGTTTTTTTTAAGTTACAACAACACAAACACCTGATCCCACCAACACCCTGCTTTGAGAGTTGCTAGATAAGAAAATTTTCAGAAGTACAAATTGAGTTGGTGGTAGGATTGAGGGGCAGAGAAGGCTGGAAGTGGTCATGACAGTACTGGGATGGAACTAAATAATGCAGAAGAGGTTTGGAATATGAGGATAATTTTTTTAAAGGTTTTAATAAAAAGTGGAGAAGAGATTCAAGTTGGATTAAGCTTTGAATGTGAAAAATGTTTTTAACTGAAATTACAAAAATGCCAACTTGTACCATGACTATTTATTTAAATATTGTTATATTTATAAGTACTTAAAAAATAATTTGAACCATTTTTGGTTTACTCTGAGAAATCTCTGCCACAGGCACTGGAAATACCTAGAGTCTGCAGAATAATATTATTAATAATAATAACAATGACAATAATAAAATAAAGTGAGTTGTTTCCTTGTCCTCTGGTGTGGCTTTCCTATGCAGAAGATATTATTCAGAAGTTTACTATTAGTTTTGTCTAACAGTAAAAAGTCTGCAGCGTGTCCAACAAACTATGGTGAGGGGTCAAATTGGCCCACTGCCAATTTGTACACTTATTCCAAATCACCAAGATGTACACTTTAAATATCTTACAATTTCATTTGTCAATTATACCTCAATAAAGCTGAAAAAAAAACCCATAATAATAAAAAGGACAAACTACTGATACACATAACAACATGAATGAATCTCAAAATCAGTATGCTGGGTAAAAAACAGCCAGACAGGGCCTCCCTGGTGGCGCAGTGGTTGAGAGTCCGCCTGCCGATGCAGGGGATACGGGTTCGTGCCCCGGTCTGGGAGGATCCCATATGCCGCGGAGCGGCTGGGCCCGTGAGCCGTGGCCGCTGGGCCTGCGCGTCCGGAGCCTGTGCTCCGCAACGGGAGAGGCCACAACAGTGAGAGGCCCGCATACCACAAAAAGAAAAAAAAAACAAAAAAAAACAACAAAAAAAAAACAGCCAGACATAAAGGAGTACCCACTGTATGATTCTATTTATACAAAGTTCTAGAAACTACAAATTAATATACAGTGACAGAAAGCAGATCAGTAGTTGCCTGGCTATGGAAGCAAAGGGAGGGATGTTCTGCAAGGGGGCCTGGGGAATCTTTTGGGGGTGATGGAAATGTCCTGTATCTTGACTGTGGTTTCATCAGTGTGTAACCACCTGTTTTTTTTTTTAAAGCTGAAGAACAAACTAGAGTTTTGAATTTGTTGTTTTAATAAAGTGAACACTAATCTTTTAAACCAAGGGTCAGCAAACTTTTTTCTTGAAGGGAGTCACATAGTAATATTTTAGACTTAGCAGGGCATATGGTCTCTGTCGAAACTACACTGAAATTTGAATTTCATACAATTTTCACATGTCACAAAATATCATTCTCCTTTCTATTTTTTCCAGCATTTATAAATGAAAAAACCATTCTTAACCCTATAAGAACTTTTTAACATAGTTTTGGTCAGCATCCTTTAAACTGCCTTTTCTAAAGGCCTTAAAAATTTAGCATTCAGATATCTGTTAACAACTCTATGGATTAATCTTAATTGTTTGTGCAGTGATAGGAGATCAAAGAATAATGTTGATGACGATGAAAAGGGAAAATTAAATGACCCAATGCCAATAAAAATAAGAGAGGAGAAGGGATCATTTTGCTGTGGAAACTAAATTACATACCATCCATGCTGAAGTGAAAATAAGATTATTGTAAGTACAAGACAGGAGATCAGGAGAAAAGGCAAGGTTAGAGACATAAGTGTGCAAATAGCTGTGCAGTGGTAAAAGCTGAAGCCATATGGTATATGATTTTTTTTAAGGAAGACACTATGTAGAGGAAAATGCTGAGTGCTCAGGATTCGGCACAGCTGGAGAACACGAACAGGAAGAGGAACAAGTGAAATAAACAAGGAACGACCGACTGGTCAGGCAGGTCAGATGACAGAACAGCCACAGCTCACTATATCAGGGACCCCAAGAGAAGTCTCTGTTCCAGGAGAGAGAGGTGGTCCACATCAGCACAAACAGACATTAAGAAGAAGTGAAAGGAGGCATTCCTTCACTGCATATGTAACTGATATCTTTGGGAAAAACACAACCAGATCATTCCCTAACCCAAGGGTAGCTTTTCCTTGATAGCACTATATATTATATACTGCAGTCTATCGTCACCCCCAACCAGAGAGCAATGAGAAGAGACTGAAATACATAATACACAGAGTTGTCAAGAAAAAGGTACCCTTAGGTTATGGAATGATCTGACACACGACATGAGATCAGCCAGTTTGATAACTACATGCTGACACTGGATGGGGGGGGTTTCCTCCTTCCACCTCATCTACTTCATTCATTATTATTCTTAGAGCAAAAGACTATATAGCACAGAGTTTAATTCCTTTAAACTACAAACTTCACTTCAGGCATTCCATCTGAAGATACTCAATGAACATTGAATATTTCACATTTTCTACAACGGGTGTGCCTGCCTGCCAATATTAAGTCAACTCTGATAACCAAGGTCCCTTTGGGAGATGCCAAATTTTTGTACTTTTGACTTATTCCTGTCCCACAGGTTGCTGAAGGCGGACAGTCAGCCAATGACATGTAACTACTGGGCTTCTACATCTTTTGTATTGCTTTTGAAAGGAAAAAAAAATCTAGTAAGCTTTTAAGAAATTATTCATTTCATTATAACATGGTTAATCAAATATCAAAGGTGATCTAAATGGCCTTGTTTTAGAAACATTCTTGGATGAGTCAATTCCAAAATAAGGATACAGTCTATATAGACTTTTATAGAAATGTGGAACTCAACATCCTATGATTTGCTGTACTGAAACTCACAGGTTATAAATCATGCACTGAAGAGAAAGAGATTTCTTATTATAAGTGGCAAAACTGGCAAATTCTGAGACATCTCACCAGCAGATAGAAACTCTGAGTTACCACACTTCTGGGAATCTTTTCATTTATAGATTTGAGATAATATAGCACATAAACGGAAATCAATAATAATTCTAGATATTAAGAACCAGATTACACATTATCAAAATATTATTTGGGGCTTCCCTGGTGGTGCAGTGGTTGGGAGTCCGCCTGCCGATGCAGGGGACACGGGTTCGTGCCCCGGTCTGGGAGGATCCCACGTGCCGCGGAGCGGCTGGGCACGTGGGCCATGGCCTCTGAGCCTGAGCTCCTCAACGGGAGAGGCCACAGCAGTGAGAGGCCCGCGTACCGCAAAAAAAAAAAAAAAAAAAAAAAAAAAAAAAAAAAAATATATATATATATATATATATATATTATTTGTTATTATTTTCAAATACTCTTTTCTGATGATTAATGAGCTACTTAATAGGGATAAATCAGCTAGTATCTTTTTATTGCAATTTTCTAGTCAGTGAAACAAGGACACTAAGATATCTCTAGGAATGCTCTATGGAATAATTAATTTACTAACAAAACTCTAAAAATGTATGGATATTTTAATTTTAAAGAGCAAAATTTAAAGCAGCCCAAGTTCAATTGTTAACATTTATTGCAGAAGGGGGAAGAAGAAAGAAAAGAAAATACAGAGAAGCCAACGCCCCTGCACCCCAAATTTATACCAGATCTTAAGACTCAGAAATAACCCCTCTATCTTGTCTATGAACTTTCTTAAAACTACAATTTCTAGAGAGGGTTTATTTTCCCCAACCTGTTAATTATGTAAGGACATGTTTTTATATGTAAGCATTTTTTTTGAGAAAAAGAGCTGAAGGTTGGATTTACAATTGGGCGATAGCTGAAGAAACCTCAGATCTTGGTTTGCCTGGGATAGTCCCGCTTTGCTTGGGATTCCTGGTTTAGCTTGCTGTCTCAGCATTTATATTAACATCACCCCCTTTCACTCAAGTGTCAATGACAATGAATTATATGGCAATTTAGTAGGGCTAGATAGGGCTCAAGAAGGATCCTGCATTGTGGAAGAACTCCTATTTGAAACAACAGAGCTATTGAGTATATCCTAATAAAAATCCAGATTCTAACCAGCCCTCTTTATGTAAGGATGGTCTGCAATTTAAATTCTCTCCTAACAATCTTCAATTCATTCATTAATACATAATAGCTGAGTGTTCACCAAGAAGTGCACTTAGGTTCCACACAGGCAGTGGACAGACAGGCTCAGTGCTTTCTTGAGTATTTCATGCCCAGTCTCATGGTTCAATGCTTGGAGCTCCATCAGGAGTTCCTCTGCTTCCTAAATCTTAGATCGCTGCCTGAGGGGGAAATAGGTGAAGTGGAAGATGGGTCCAGTGACTGGCCTTACCTAAATTTGGGGATACTCTTCCATATATTTTATCTTTCTTACTCAAAATAATGTTGTATACTATTCTTTGAAAAGTTTTTGTGGGTCTAGTATAGGAAAATTCTGTGATTCATAAAATAATATAAAAGATGTGGTATCTGTTTCAAAGAATTTACACTAGAGTTAAAAAATATGAGGCATATAAATTAATTAAGTCCTGTGGCCTAAAATGCCTCCTATGATGCAGGTCCACACTCCCAAACTTCTTTCACAACAGAATTTTTCAACTTTGTGATAGTCGGTAAGTTTCATATGTGGGCATGTATTATCTCTTGTGATGAAAGTCAAAGGGAAAAAAAGATTTAGTTTCATGTATTGATTCCATAGCCAATATTTCAGAACACAATTTATATATATGTTATACTGGTAGTAAAAGATAAATTTTTAGTTAGTGCCTCTTTTAATGATCATGACCTTAAGTCAATCAAATAACTTTTCTTTTTTTTTTAAAAAAGAACACTTTAAACAGAGCATTTCTCTTCCTTAGACCAAAACAAGTATACCAATCAGCAAAGTGGGTATTATATTGTTTTATATTTGGAGTCCAAGAACACTATGTATTATCTTCTACTCTTTTAGGAAGTGGAGTGTTTAATTCTTACGATTGATAATTTAACAAAAACTCAAAATAAGGACTTTATTCTAGCCCTAAACTTAATTTTCTTGACTGGTTATAATCATTCTCTTGTGGAGAATGGGATTTAAAGTCATATATCTTAGAATTTAATGTGTAATAGGTAGTATTAGTAAATAAGTATAATTATATACTAATTAGTATAATTAGTATACATTGCTTTGCTATTTGCTAAATACTGTTATATTGAGTTATATTTTATTGAACCTCAGTTTCTTCATCTATAAAATGGGAATCAACAACTTTTACTTCAATTGATTATTATAAGGCTCAGATAAAAGAAATGCAAGGTATATTTGTAAGCTGTAAATCTGCTTTATAAACATAAGGTGATATTGTTTTTATGCTAAAAGGATTTGCACAAAGTTAGTCTCATCCTTAACCTGGTTGGTTTCTTTCTTTGTATAGCACATTCCTACCAGTTGAGGTGGCCCGCCACAAGGTTGTGTTCCGAGAAATAACGTAACACTATAAAGCCAAGCAGGCTCTTGGTGGTTGAATATTTTACATGGCTAAGAACCACTTCTTTCCCAGAACTGGTAGAGAATACAAACCATGGTGCTGTTCTGCCTTAGTGTGATTACAAATACAAGTCTTGACCATCTTTCTTAAGGCATGGGCATCAGTTTCTTCACTGATACGGTTTATTCATTATTGAGTCATTTCACAAAAATGTGAAGGTAGTGGGGAGGTGTTAATGCTCCAGTGGTTCCCAGTACCTTCAGAGTATACAATTTGTAACTTGGCTAATAAAGCCTTCTGTGGTTTGGTCCTGTCTGTCACCATTCCCTGCCTCAGACTCCACACTCCGGGCAAAATGAACCACCAGGAACTTTCAATTCCTCCAAATGTATTGCACTTTTTCTCCGCTTTGCCCTGTGGACTTGCTGTTCTCTCTGCTCCCTCCTCCTCCCCTAGCCTGGGTAAGGCTTTAAGTAAGTATCAGCTTCCTCCAGGACACTGAGATGCTTCTTTGGCCACCCCACCACTCCATTCTGGGTTAGGTAACCCAACACTCTCTCCCACACCCTGGGCATCACTGCCATAAGCACAGCACAGCACCCTGTGAAGACCAAGTTCTTCATAAATCTTTGTTGAGTGGGTGAGTGAATATATGAAGTCCCCCGCCAAATCTGTATTATCTGGGTCCTTGAAAAATAAGGGCAAGAAAAACCAGGATCCCACTACAAACAGCATTGATGCCTTAAGGGCTTACTCTTAACTAAGACATGAGTATAGTTGTACCATCTATGCCATTTCTTTACTACACCTTCCCAGAAATTCTAGAAGATAAATTGGGGTGCTCTCTTTGGCAGCTGCTCCCATGACTCAGATCCCAAGTAAGTAGAGGTATGAGGGTATGTAATCACAAATTTTTATAGGCTATTAAGTTGGAACAAAAACCACCTATAGTGGGAGGGGATGAAAGGCATGTTATGGGAAAGGCAATAAAAGCTGAACTGTGTGTGTGTGTGTGTGTGTGTGTGTGTGTGTGTGTGTTTAAAGCCCTTGGGAGTATATGTGAAAGCATGATACATTTTACTATTTTATTGGTTTAAAAATACTTTTAAGTATATGAAGCAATAGCTATGTCTAAAATGAAACTTTGCTAAAATTAAGGAACTAAACACCAAAAACCAAATTTTGTACTTTATGTACTCCTGCAAATCTTTCAATGCAGAAAGTGGTTTGTACCTTGACTTTAAATTTTACCACCCTTACAAGAGAATGCATATTTTACAACATTATCCTAACCTAGGTTGTAATTTTTAGAACAAATGAAAATTCAGGGAATTCCCTTGCAATCCAGTGGTTAGGACTCAGAGATTTCACTGCTGTGAAACCAGGGTTCAATCCCTGGTTGGGGAACTAAGATCCCGCAAGCCGTGCGGCGTGGCCAAAAGAAAAAAAATCTTATAAACAAATGAAAATGTGGGACTTACAAGACAAAGAAATGAAATCCCATATTCTCTGAAAAAATAATCTAAAAATTATAAGAAAGCATTCTAAGTTTGTATAAGGAAATGTTTGTACAGTCAATAAAAACAATCTAAAAATATTTATTTACATGTTATTGGTGAAAAATAGTGAATCTATGTATTCTACCACATGGCAAAAGGATGACTGAGGTCCTTTATATTATTTGTCAATAATAACAAAATCTGGACACAGAGAAGCATCAGGCCATTCCTTGACAATACGTTACATGGGGTAAAACAGGTTGCTTTAGGCTTGCCTATTTTTCTTTCCCTCGGGAATTTTGGACACATATCTCTGCAGGTTACATATTGTTTCCTCGTTCCTATATATTTTATGCACAGATTTGAAGTTAACAGGCTTGAGATATTGGTAGTTGGGTCTTTTCCATTTTATTCAATCTTTAATATAGAAAGCTGAAGTCAGTGGCACCCTGAACATTTACCTTTTGTTTTTTAAAAAAATTGTAGCTACATTTTAAAGAAAGGAGCAAGCACCCTCTTGGTGCTATAAACAGAGTTACTGCCTGTGATATTGTGTTTTATAATAAGAAATATATGTTTGGTCTTCACCCTCATTTCTGGCACAGAGTTCTTAAAACCCTTGGACACTCTTGTAGCGAGAAGAGTGATAAAGGTGTCTTTGGTTAGGTTAACGAAGTGACTTTTGCAAAGCACCTAAGATGGGGGCTGAATGCCAATGGTGCCATTTCAGTCCCACCCCCTGACCTCCAAGGAGGGGAGAGGAGTTGGTGGTTGAATCAGTTGCTAACGCCCAGTGATTTAAACAATCATGCCTATGTCATGAAGTCTCCATAAAAACCCCAAAGGACCTGGTTGGGAGAGTTTCTGGGTTGGCAAACACACTGAGATTCAGGGAGAATGGTGCACCTGGAGAAGGAACAGAAGCTACTCACCCTTTCCCTATACCGTGCCCTTGTATCTCTTCCATCTGGCTGTCGCCGAGTTAACATCCTTTTATAATAAACCCATAATCTAGTAAGTAAATGTTTCTTTGAGTTTTGCTCTAGCAAATTAATTGAACCTGAGGAGGGGGCCTTGGGAATCTGGTTTATAGACAGTCAGAAGTTCAGGTAAAAACCTGGGCTTGCAGCTACATCTGAAGTTGGGGGGAGGTGCCGAGATGGGCAGTCTTATAATATTGAACCCTTAACCTGTGGAATCTCATGCTATCTCCAGGTAGATAGTGTCAGAATTGAGTTGAATGGTAGGACATCCAACTGGTGTTCTGAGAATTGCTAGTTGGTGGTGTGGGGAAAACACTCTCCCAAACACATTGGAATCTGGCCTCAGAACACCTATTACTGCCTAATTGATAGCAAGTATGTATCTTTAATTAGCTGTGTGGTGGAGCTGACCTCTGTACAAGACCCTGATAAAAGAAGTGCTGTATTAAAAACATACTTGGGGCTTCCTTGGTGGCGCAGTGGTTGGGAGTCCGCCTGCCGATGCAGGGGACGCGGGTTCGTGCCCCGGTCCGGGAGGGTCCCACATGCCGTGGAGCGGCTGGGACTGTGGGCCGTGGCCGCTGAGCCTGCGCGTCTGGAGCCTGTGCTCCGCAACGGGAGAGGCCACGGCAGTGAGAGGCCCGCGTACCGCAAAAAAACAAAACAAAACAACAAAAAAAACATACTTGTTGGGGGCTTCCCTGGTGGCGCAGTGGTTGGGAGTCCGCCTGCCGATGTGGGGGATGCGGGTTCGTGCCCCGGTCCGGGAGGATCCCACGGGCCACGGAGCGTCTGGGCCCGTGAGCCATGGCCGCTGGGCCTGCGCATCCAGAGCCTGTGCTCCGCAACGGGAGAGGCCACAACAGTGAGAGGCCCGCGTACCGCAAAAAACAAACAAACAAACAAACAAAAAAACATACTTGTTTACTGTAGTAGCAAATCAGACAAGGTTAGTGGGGATTCTCAGAGGTATAAGATACAAGAATCAGCACAAAAACGAGGAAACGTAATTCCTATCTTATTGCATTCTGTGTGTGCCACGCAGTGTATTAGGGGCTTTGCAAACATTGTCATTCAAACCTTTTAACAATGCTATGAAGCCTTCCTTCAGAGGGATTCAGTAACTTCCTCAAGTACACAGTTCTCCTTAGCAGGCTTGGAAACCGAGGTGTGAAGTGGCTGGAAGCACAGGAGTTTGTGCTTCCCTTATATTGGAGCAGTGAAGTAATTTGAGGTGATGGCAAAGTCCCGGTGGCACCAGGTTGCATGAGTGGGGCTGGAGAGCACCAAGAGCTGTGTAGGGTGGATCATCTACGCATACTGAGGTCCCCAGGAGGGCCTGGGACACCTGGGATGACACTTTCTCTCACCTCCTCCCCACTCTCAATCCAATTCATCATCAAGTCCAGTCAATTTTACCTACAAAACATCTTTGAACCTTGGACTTCTTTCCAAATTTACTGCTCATATGCTGGTCAAAGTAACCACAATCTCACACCTTCCTCATGGCAAGAATCTCTGTATCAACCTGCCCCTACTCGCTTCCCCTCCTCTCCTACAATAATTAATTCTCCATAATAGAAAATGTCACTTAACTCCTTATAACCCTTTAAGGCTTACCACTATTTTTAAGACAAAGGCCCCAAACCTACCATGTTTTATAAGCCTCTGCATGACCTGGATTCTATCCACTTTTCCAAGCTCATCGTCACCACCCAGACTGCATTCGTCACGTCCAGCTACACTAGTCTGATTTCAAGTGCCCCACCTCAGGGCCTTTGCATAGTCCTTTTTTCAATCATTCCATGAATGTGTATTACACAGGTAGAATGGCCAGGCACAGCTCTAAGTGCTGCTTCCTCACACTGCTGCTCCCTCTGGAAAACTCTTCTAAAACACATAATCCCTCCTGGGCCTGGCACCACTTTACTCAAACCTCTGACCTCACTTCCTTAGGAATCCCCCAGATAAGATGACTTTCTTCTGTTTTCTCTTTCTTTCTGTTTACACTTTCTTTAATAGCACCCTGCACTGTTCTCTTGTAGAACTTATCACGATTTTTAACAACGCCTGTGTGATTATCTTATCAAAATATGCCTCCTACAGGAGAAGCAGCCTCTGTGGCTTTATGCATTCTTTTTAAGACCATTTCTGTTTGCCCTCAGAACCAGATGTAGTGGCCAACTTAATAAATACCTTTGAATGAATAAATGGATGAGGGAAGCTGCCTGTTGAACTCTTTTCAGTTACAACCTAAAATATGATTTGGAAATGTGTTACTGATGAAGGTAATAAAACTCAAATTTATCAGAAACTCCAGAGGACCTTATAATTAAAGACACGTTAATCGAAAGTGTAGACAGTTAAAATAAGTTTAACAGTTTGTTCTATAAAGACAAAACTTTTAGGAAATCAATGACAGGTGATCACTTAGGTAGCCAGTGAGAGGCGAGAATCTGTCAGAGATTCTCCATCACTAACCAGTGACCCAGACCCTTTATTTCTTGATGTCCTCTTCCATTTTTAAATTTAGAAATTTACCAGTCCCCCCAACCCAAAGTGGAGACAAGGTGCTTTAGCAGATGACTTTAGCTTAATGGAAATATTATTTTTGAGTTTTTTTCCTGTTTAATTTTATAGTCGCTAAAGAATTTCAACCATCTCTTGGTCCAACTTCTGACTACTCATTTCACTCTAAAATCAAGGAGACAGCAGGGGCTGTGAAAAGTGCATAGATCTCTAACCAGGATTCTCATCTCAGCTCTGTCAATAAATAGTGCTGAAAACCTAGGGTCCCAGTTTCTTATGTGCAAAACCAAGGTGTGCTGTAGACCGGATTTTATATGAATCTTTCTAGAATTAAAAGTTTGATTTTTTTTTCTATCGTTGTAGAACATAACATAGTTGCAGATATTCTGTCTTCTCTTAGGGCTTATCACAAAGAAGGTTTAAATCTATGAAATTTACTTTCTGTAGACAACTGGTCTATTTCCCAGCCATACACAAATCTCACTGTAAATTAATACATCATGAATACTTGAGTAGTGAATCAGCTTTCTGGAGCCTTGTTAAGTGTGAGTTTTTGAGCCTGCAAAGTTAAGGATCAAACTCTGATCTATGGTGCCCTGAAAGATAAAGGCAGCTTCTACAATATATTGATACTTGAGAAAAAACAAGTAATTCCTCATCCTACATATCATAAAAATACTAGTGAATCTAATCACAGCAAGTGATGATAGAATTCATAGGAAGGGAAGAAGTCTACCTTCTTTCCAGAGTGCTTTCTCATTTAGCCTGGCTCATGGCCTGCCTGACTGAGAGTGGTAATAGGGGAAGATTAAGAACTAGATCTTTTTTTTTTTTTTTTAAGAAGATGTTGGGGGTAGGAGTTTATTAATTAATTTATGTATTTTTGCTGTGTTGCGTCTTCGTTTCTGGGCGAGGGCTTTCTCTAGTTGTGGCAAGCGGGGGCCACTCTTCATTGCGGTGCGTGGGCCTCTCACTATGGCGGCCTCTCATGTTGTGGAGCACAGGCTCCAGATGCGCAGGCTCAGTAGTTGTGGCTCACGGGCCTAGTTGCTCCGCGGCATGTGGGATCCTCCCAGACCAGGGTTCGAACCCGTGTCCCCTGCATTAGCAGGCAGACTCTCAACCACTGCGCCACCAGGGAAGCCCAGAACTAGATCTTTAACAGTGATTTTTGTTCTTCTTGTTACGTAGATCCACATTTTATGTGTCAGAGAAGAAAGAGCATCTCTAGTAAATGTCAACCATATTTGTTTATAACGAAAGGAAATGAATTTCAGAGTTAGTTCTAACCCATAAATAAAATAGCAAAACATTCTACATATATCTGTCTAAATAATTTTGATCTTAAAACACCGACAGTAGTCCGCATCAATTTCTTAGTCCAGAGAAAATTAAACACTTTAAACTCAGGCTTTTCCTATTTCAGGCTGATTACTGTTTTTCTTCATCTATACTATAACTTTTGGTTTTCATTACAGAAGTCTTGCTTTATTTTTTTAACATTAAAGAATCTTTGCCTCATTGTTTTTATAATAATCCTCTAGGAACTTAAACAGAAGTTTTATTTCCCAGTAAATCCTCTCAGATTTGCCTAGGACTGACCAATGTTGATGATTTGAGTACTAAGTACTGGGAATACAGGATAGACCATTCTGGAATCAGTGTGGTCCTTATCAGTTCACTGCAAGAACAGCAGAATGGGCCTTCCTGTCTTTACTAGTTTTTCGTGTGTGTGTGTGTGTGTGTGTGTGTGTGTGTGTGTGTGTGTCTGGATGGGGGGTTGGGGGGTGGTAGAGAGCCATTTAAATTTAGGACACACCAGTATAAGTCAACATGTTGGAAAGGTACAGTAAACCTTTCATTATTCTTAGCATTCATTCAAGTATTCATTCATTCATGGATCCATTCATTCATTTAATATTTACTGGGCATAGGCATTGTTAGAGTTTGGAACCAAGAGATAAAACACATAACACTTGTCTTCAAGTGGCCAGCAGGTGAGTGAGAGAAAAACACAAGTAATGATATTATAGCATATGAATCAGGAAAAATAATCATATTGTAGGAACTCAGAGGAAATACAACAAAAAGTGGTTGGGGGCAAGCAGAGAAGACCCCTTGTAAGACTTGACTCCTAAGTGAGTTTTTTAAAAAAACAATTAGGAAGCCAGGCAGCAGGCAGGAGGAAGGAGCAAAGGGCAGTAGAAGAAGGTACCCAAGAGGACCAGACAACATGTTCATGCTCAAGCAAGCAGTGGAGAAGAGCAGTGAAGCTTCAGATATCAGACTGAACCAAATCTTCATGTAGCATATTACTGTCAGTGTACAACTAAAGGGGAATCACAGATGGTTACTAAATGGGCATTACTGTTCCAGTGAGTACACTGCAAACCCCAAATGAATCCTGTTGATTGTTCAACATTACAGTACCAAGAAGTTTGATTAGATTTTAAACTATATTGTGGAGTGTTGCTTTGAGGGGGGCCTGAGGAATTCTGAAGACTTGTAAAGCTACTACTCTTCCAGTGAGTGCAAGAATCAGAGTGACTTTAGGAAAGGCTTAACAAAGTTGTTTAGCTGGTGAATCAACAGCAAGACAATCTGCTGATTTTGAAAACAACCCAAATTTGTATTATGAAAATAGAAAAAACTTGAAATGGTTCAGGCCAAGTGCTGGTGTCACCTATGAAGTTAGCTTCCTAATTTCTTACCCAGGATTCAAGCTGTCAAAAAGTCTTGCTTTGGCTTTGTCTACTGTGTGACTACATGGATTATTTATCCAGCTGAGGAGAGATTTTTCTGAGACATAAACTGTTTAGTGGTCCCTTTTGTAATAAATCAAATCTCTAATAAGATTATTATTAGTTAACAAGCAAAGTCTCAATGCTTTATAGGATACCTGCAGAGTAAGTTCAAGGGATAATAACAGCCCTGACTGGGGATGGGCTTCCCTACTGTGATGGCTGGCTCACCTCTGGCCTGAGGCAGTTTATAAAAACCATCAAACCATAATAGCTACAGCAAAGTGCAAAAGTGTACTCTGTCCAGGTTATTGGGAAGTCCAATGAGATGACCCCATGTATAACCTGGTTACTGTAATTCTGGAAATAAGTGACAATAATCCACAAGATGGACACATGACTCTTCTGTAAGGTTGCATGCCTGCCTTCAGATGTTGGAAAATCAAAAACTTGGTTTTACAAAAAAAAGAAAAAAAAAACTTGGTAATATGGGTATATTGCTTATTGCCTCTGTGAGAGAGACAACTGTTCAAACATCAGGCATTTCTCCTGTTGCTTCCATACACCTTCCCTGCAGAAGTGGCCCATAAACGACAGAGCCAAGTCACATAACAAATCCTGTTTCCAGTTGAATGCTGCAAACACAGAGTAAGTCACATCTTGGAATTCTTCCACCGTGAAAACGTACAAGAAGCAAAGCAACTTTTCAAAGCATAGCAAAATCAACATTTGCTCCATGACTTAATGAATTTGGCACGTGGAAAATATGCACTTCCAGTAAACTTAGTGAGTTAGCTGAGGCACCGACTTCACCTTCCTGGTTGGTTAAGGCCACCTGACTGCCCTGGGAGGCTACTCTTACTCCTAACCCCACCACTAAGTCTATGATTTGAGGCAAAGCATGTAATCTTTAGCAATTAAAATAGCTCTTAACTGGAACAATGCTGCTGGCTATCACACAGCTCTTAGGGCCAATGTTTGATAATTAAATATGTTAGCTTAATATAAATATTTTGGTGGTACATGTTGGAAAGCTATGAAGCATGTAAATAATTTGAAAAGGTCAGCTTGGGATGAGGTGCTAAAACTTGTGAGTCATTTCAAGAGACTTCCCTAAATTGAGGAGATTGGTGGGAGGGAAGTGGAGACACTGGAAATTTCAAATAAGAGATATAGTTCGACAAGAATTTACTGAGGACCTTCTGCCAGCCCTCTAATTAGGCATTCTGGGCAGTACAAAAGAAGTGGGAGAGTGGGTCTTCAGGGAACTGGTTGGGGAACACCTCCAGGTGGTGTAGGATGTATCAAGTGAGTGAAAATACAGAATACGATGTGGGGCGATCAGAAGATTACGGTAAACTAGGGAGGAACAGAAGATTTCAGGGAAGTGGACATTTAAAGCTGGATCCTTAAGAAAGGTAAGATTTGGGAAAAAAATTTAAAGGGGAACACAGTTACACATGAACATAACAGCGTGGTCGAAGGCAAGGAGATGGGAATGAAATAAAACCCCTCTGTATCATAAATGACCATAATTGCTGTATTTGCTCATTCCAGCCAGTATGCCCTAGCAATAGTGCTTTTCATGCTTCGGTGACCTGGTTACCATGAAAAGCTCTAGCACAAAATGTATTTACTCAAAATAAATCTGGAGAATTATTTAAGGCCGTGCAACTCTTCTCTTCCTCTCTTCTTTTTTCCTTTTTTTCCCCCCAATAGTAAAACTACCTTTACTGAGTGTTTACTTATGTGCCAAGTGCTGGGCTAAGCACTTTATGTGTATTATTTCATTTACTGGGACTTAGGGATGGCACAGTACCTGGAATTCAAACTTGGGTCTGATTCCAAATCCCTAACTCTTTGTTGTAATTTATCAAGGCTAGTGTTGCCTGGATTCTCTCTGGACCTTAGGGATTTTCAGTGCATTCAGGTTTTTCACCCTACTAATACTATGCTGTGATGCTCCAGATTACAGCTTTCACTGTATCTTCTAACTACACTCCTGATCCATGCAGAGAAGCAAAGGAAAGCCTACTTTTGGGGCAAATGGTATTGCATAACATGACTCACCCAG
The DNA here is from genome assembly GCF_964165515.1 of Mesoplodon bidens. NCBI lineage: Eukaryota > Metazoa > Chordata > Mammalia > Artiodactyla > Ziphiidae > Mesoplodon > Mesoplodon bidens. The sequence continues at coordinate 74,351,800 of NC_138160.1, read as the reverse complement.
AGTGAAAGATATGTACTTTTAAAGACCAGTGTTTACGTATCACGTCAGCAGCCCATAGTTTAAAATGCCTGGGAAGCAACACACTCAGGGAGCGGCAATGGTCGCTCTTCTCTCCCCGCATAGATTCAGGGAAAGCAGGTCTTGAGAGCTGACAATACCTCAACAGGAAGTAGAGAGAAAAGCAGTGCGTGACTCCCCTTCTTCTACTCTGTTGGTTTTATCTTGTTCACTCTGAGGTCTGCACTGCCCACAGCAAAACTGCTGAAACCCTGTCTCTGAGGGACCACCTCAGTTCCAGAGACTTTTCAACTTCACACTTGAAGTGAAACTTAATTTTAATATTAAATAATTAAAATATTTCTTTTGATGTTCATTATAAAAACTCATACAAATTCAAATATAAGAGAGTATTATGGAAAACTTTAGAGTCAAATAGTTTTATGTAATTTCCCTGAACTAAACCAGTCAATCTAAAATTTTTCTTCCTGTTTTTCGGGAATGCCGAAGCCTGTTATGAAGAGATATTTTTGAGGAAAACTCCATTTTACAGAAAGTTTGCTTTTGTCCCACTTGTTACCTTTTCTGTCCTTCATTAAGTTAACTTCAGGTGTCTGTACTAAAGAGAGAAAGTTTTCTCCACAACTGTGGTAAAGTCACCACTGGCACTCTTCAATCTCCAGATCTAGTATTTTAGTCCTACTCTGGCTCACACTGCACCTATCTTGATAAGTGATGTGAAGCAAATAAGTTTTCACTTCCTTTTGATGCAGCAATACTAGACTGGCCTAAGGTAAAATTGAAACTTTACATAATGAACCTAACATTAACCCTACTTACTTGGGAGAGAAAAACAAGGCAAACATTTTTTAAAATTTTGTGGTGCCTTTGGATGGATGAACTCAAAATATACCAGAATTAATGCAATGGGAAATTTTAGGATAAAGGCCCCAAAAAAACAGATCAAAAGAGCTAGTCTAAGAGACAGTCACTTTGTGATACTAATAATGTAATGGAACTCACTAATGGCTACTCAGAAATAATACAAACAGGGACTTCCCTGGTGGCGCAGTGGTTAAGAATCTACCTGCCAACACAGGGGGCATGGGTTCGAGCCCTGGTCTGGGAAGATCCCACATGCCGCGGAGCAACTAAGCCTGTGTGCCGCAACTACTGAGCCTGCGCTCTAGAACCCGTGAGCCACAACTACTGAAGCCCACGTGCCTAGAGCCCGTGCTCCGCGACAAGAGAAGCCACCGCAATGAGAAGCCTGCGCACCACAACGAAGAGTAGCCCCCACTCGCTGCAACTAGAAAAAGCCCATGCACAGCAACGAAGACCCAACTCAGCCCCAAAATAAATAAATAAATAAATTAGAAATAATACAAAAACTTCTAGTCAGGAAAAAATTTAAAAAATAAATAGACAAGGAAGTAAAAGCTACTGAAGCTAGATTATGAGATTTTCCCTTGTTTCCTTTTAGATGTGGTCATCACTTGCCTTCTCAATGAGCGTCTCCGACCACTAATTTAAAACTGCAGCCCACTAGCCTGACCCTCACTCTCCTGAACTTGGCATTTATCACCTTCTAACATGCTACCTAATTTCCTTATTAAGTTTATTTGTATTATGTATCCACACACCCCCCACTCCCCACCCCCAAGTGCAAGTTTTTCAAGGGCAGGCATTTTTGTCTGTTTTGTTAACTGATTTATCCTAAGTACATATAACAGTTCTTGAAACAGAGTAAATTAATTAATTAATCAATCAATTAATTAAAATTAACCATCTTCTAGTGCTAACTACAGAAAATTCATAGTCCAGGAACAGAGAAGCAATTATTACAAGTCAATTCAACAAATGAGATTTGTAAAACAGGAGGTAACATTGAGAATAACAGAAAAAACAAAAAAGATGAACATTTATTGAATGCTTACCAGGTACTACCACTCTGAAATGCTTTACATATATTGCCTCATGTAATCCTTACAGCAGCACTGTGAGATCGGTACCATTTATCATGCTTACTCTACAGATGAGGAGACCAAGGCACAGGGATGTTAAGTAACTCGTCTTAAATCACAGAACTAGCAAATGGTGAGCTGTGATTTGAACCCAGAAAGTGTGGTGGAGAGCTTGTGCCTGCTATCTGCACACGCTCGAAGGTGGAAAACTGAGGCACATGGGTTTTAGGAGGTTCACTTTCTCTCTGGGAATAGGAGAAATGGGAGGAGGTCTCGGGGGGGGTCCCTTTCTAAGATGCCAATATTCTGGCAAGAGGCACACCTGAGACTGGCACCTTGAGACTGTCATGGGGGGTTAAGTAACACTGAACCACACTCAACAAAAAAGCACAATTAGGAGGTAGGGGGTAGACAGGGCAGGAGAAGGAAAACGACATGGGAAGCTGAGTGGGGAGCTACTAAAGATAAACTTTTGCATACTCTATCTTGAAAATATTACTAGTTATGTGTTCTGTCACTGATAGCAATGATAGTTTCCTGACCTGTATTTTGCCAGACTACTTTCAGCCATTGTTACAGGATCAGAAGAGGCAATTCAATAGAAATTTATGGCTTCTCACTGTTAAATAATGCTATTTTATTATTTTCACTTTTTTTTTCCCAAAAAAGAGGTTATGAGGTGGCAGTGCACCATGACCAGATCAAACAGTGCTAACAAATAAAAATGGTTATTTGGAAATAACCTAGAACAAATAGTGTTTTCTCTTTTTCTAGCCCTGTGTGTGTGTGTGTGTGTGTGTGTGTGCGCGCGCTCGGTTGTTCACCATCATCAATTATAAACAGGAGACGACCTCTCTGCTTGAAAAGCAAGTCCCTGGTTAGCATTTGGTAACTGCCTATGCAATATATTCAGTGAAAGACTTTGTTTCCATAACTATATTCTGTTCAAGAACAACAAAGGGTAGAAAAGCATAAGGGAAAAATTATGACAAAACCCACCCACATCACATGATAATATATATTCCACATATATGTACACACAGAGTAATCATAAACAACTTTTCCTGTCAAACTAGTTTTCTCCCTGCTTTTTCAGTGAAAGGCCCAGAAAGAAGAGGAAAGTAATACAAAGTCATTAACTTTATTGCAATCTAGTTCCTCTTGTTTCAGAGCCAGGAAAACATTTTTAGATTTAATTTTACTGGTAAATAAAACACTTCTGAAGTTCAATAACAAGTGAATGGTCCATGTTTCATTTTTTCCCCTCTCTTTAAGTCATACTGACCTTTATAGAAGCACAAGAACAACATCTGACATTTTGTGGAAAATAAAGAAACATAATTTAGCAATTTTTAGCCAATAGCCACGTGCTACAGCTTTAGAGTTGCTCAACTCTTTCCAGACACAAACGTCTCACAAACATGCTTCATATTCTTTTTAAAATCACAAGTAAACAAACAAAATTTTAATTAGATAAGCTTGCTTCGCATATTTGACTGATGTCAGCCTCGCCTCTCTGGGAAAAAAAATCAATTAAAAAGAAACAAAGGAACAAATACAAGATACGGATGACACTGTCTCTAATGCTGAGCTGCATTTTTGAAGTGCAGCTGGATAAAGCCAAAACTGCAGGTCCTGACTCACTTAATTAGACTCTGGCCCAACTCTCACACACCATAAAGAAGCGTAAAGAAGAAATACACCCATGCGCCCAGGGGCTGACATTTCTTTTGCCTTGTCCCACGACTCATCTGCTCACATGCCCCAGTCCTCCACGTGGAACAAAAATCGTCTGTTGTCTCCATCCCAGCCACTAGACCACTGGCACTGCTTCTATTTTTGGTGAAAATTTCCAATAGCCTGGTGGATGGAGGGGCACATTCAAGGAACACGTAAGGAAGCAGCACAGACCATGGTTACTGAGCTCCTGTACTTTTGATTTTCATGGCCTGTTTTTAGCTCCAGTTGAGGAATAGGAATGAGTACCATTCCCTGACACTCCCCATTCCATTGCTCCTTTATCTCCTCCGTCTCCGGCAGCATCTCATTCCCGTCTGCTTGGACATACTGCAGGTTGCCAAGCACAGCTGAGGAGGTCCTGGCCTGACTTGCCGGGCGTGTGCTTTTCCCCATCTATCAAGGATAACTGGATTTGCGCCTGCTCTCGGGCTACAGATCTGAGCAAGGTTGAACCCCGTGTCTCGTAATCATCCAGAACATCCAGAAGGGCCAGCCTCTTCCTCTTCCCCTTCCCCTCTCGGATCAGCCATGGACTGGAGGTCACTTGAGGGGATGGATCATCCTGTGGCCACCCTGGGAGTTGGGGTTCGTTCCAGACTATGTTCAGAAAAGGGGTCCAAGAATTCTTAAAACAACTCTGATTTTTAAAAAAATGTTCGGTATAAAAAAAAATGTGTAAATGACAGCGAAGCCGGGAAAGAGTTTCTTGTCCCTGATCCACATGGACTATGAGGGAAGAAGCCCTTCAGTGAGTGCCTCCTAGGTAAAGCCAGAGGCCCCACCCTGGCAGCTGAGCATCACCTGCTAACACGCTGTGATTGGCCTGTACACTATTTCAAGGTTGCCTTTAAATAGTTGCCAACATTAACAAATTAGGAGCTTGCACATCAAAATCTGGTTTCTGGCTTCTCTAGAAAAATCGTAATGATTGGGCTGACACCAGCTCTGCTTCCTGTCTAGTAAACGCTTAGCTGGAGCCAAGTAGCTGCTGCCCCTTTAGACAATGCACGCTGCCTCTTGACCGCAGGCCCGGCCTGTCTGCTCTCAGGCCTTGGAGCGTGGGAGTGTGTGCAGCTGCTCGTGAAAGCAGCCGAAGTTCCTAAGAGAGAACCTGGTGGAAGCACTAGGCTGTTGTCAGCAGATATTTGGCAATTTGCCTGGTACTTTCTCTAACCTCTTCCTTCCCCTTTCTACCTGCCTCTGAGCTGCTCTGAAACTGCATGCGGGCACTTACTAGTAAGAACCATCTTCCTTTGCCAAAGGGTCAGAAGTTCAAGAAAGGCCCAAATGCCACCCTTCTCTGATGGCCTTGTGTCTGTGAATCGAATTGCTTTGGCAGGAAAAGACTTATGAGTGAGGAAGATAGATAACTCATATAACTGAGCCAACTATTTGTCAATAAAAAGACGTAACGTCATGCTAAGGGAGAGAGTGCTAAGGGCTAAAGGAGAAGTGTGTGTGTGTGTGTGTGTGTGTGTGTGTGTGTGTGTGTGAGATTTTATTTTATTTCTTAATGTGGGCCCCAAATTGGAATGCAAAGTTGATAAATTTAAGGCCTGATGTCCGAAGTCAAGATAAGGGCACTCAAATATTTTCTTTGCTTCAACCTGAAACTATGGAGATTACATTTAGACTCCGTATTCAGGACAGCTGCCAGTTCTCTCCTTAGAAAGCAGCAGAGGCTAGCTTCTGGTGAAACGCAGCGTGAAACCTGCTGCAGGACTAGGTGATAAGTTGGTAACACAGAAGCAAAAGACAATTGGGGTGATTTTCAAAGTGCTTCAGGGCCTGCAGCTGTAAGACGCCCGTTGACTGCACAGCAGTGAGGCAGCTACATTTCTTTCTTTCACACAGCTCTGAAAACATAAGCAATCAACTCTGGGATGACTTGGGGAATCCAGTTGCCTGCCTATGATTCCTCAGAGCACCGGCCATTATTAACTGCTACTAGGAATGTGCATTGGCTTTCTGAAATCGCACAAATCTGGATGTTTTATTCTGTTTTTTCACCCTTTCTGAACTGGGAAATTCAGCATGTCTCCTAAAACAAACAAACAAACAATGCCTTGCAGAACACTATTAGGTGGATTTCTTGGCTTTGTGTTTTCAGTGCAGAGATGGGTCCCTGTGTGCGGAAGCCTTGCTGTCTCAGACGATAACATACATAGTTATCTTGAGGATTACTGACGGAACCCCGAATGTGTGAGAATGATCAAGACAGATTAAAAAACAAGGAGAACAGATGCAATCAAAAACAGATGTTGAAAGGGAAAGAAAAATGATAACGAAGTCCAGCTGATGGAATAGAGATTGAGATAGGAAGAGAAAAAAGGGAACGGCCAGTGGTTTTAGATGGATATAAACAGTGCGAAGTTCAGGTGCCTTTCTCTGTGCCTTAAGGTTGGGATGAGGTTCTTTCACAGCAGTGCCCCTTGGTGCAGTGTCCAAAACTGTTAAGTGCTTTCTGGATTCAATTCAGCAGGTTCTCAGCACTATTGGAAGGGCTGGGATTGTGAGATGCATGGAAGATTTATAAATCATGGCCCCTGATCTCAAGATTACACTCTGGATCACAATTTTATTTTATGCATTTATGTTTTATTTATTTATAACACATTTCTTTCATGCTGCTCGGAGCTCATGCTGAGGCAGTGACAGTGGGAGGAGCAAGGGCATCCGTGGTTATGGTTCTGTGTTCCAGCAAAATAAACACCCTGGTGGCTGTCTTTGAACTTGTCTTCATAGATGGAATGCAAAAGAACTGAATTAAATATTTACAGTGGTCAAGGTATTTACAAAAGAATGATTTTTTAAAGAAGTTTTAAAAGAAGTTCTTGAAACTGTTCTAATAGATCTCATAACAATGTGGCGAAAAGACTTTGCTCATGCCACCTCCCCACTCCCACTCCAGGGCCTTTTCAATGCTATTTCTTTTTATTCTCCTACATAAGCGTCATTCCAGTTAGATGAAGATGACCATGTGCTTTCCCATCTTGTGCCTTTGACTGATCCATTTCTTCTATCTGAAGACCCTGAAGAGACTTTCTTCTCCTCCAAACTCATCCAAATTTGGAATCCTCTGCAGCCCAGCTCTAGAACCACATCTTTCATGAAGTCATCTCTGCCTTTTCTAGACCTTTCAGCGAACTTCTCTAATTATTATTATTGTTGCTAAGAATGATTACGAATAAGACTAGATCGCAACCATCACAGTAAGAGTAACTAATATTTCTGAGCAGTCTTTCAACTCCACAAACTTGACCGTGGTTCACATATATTATGTTTGTCATATTATTCAATCTTCAGGTAGGTACTATTATCATCCCCATTTTTCAGACAGAGAGAAACTGAGGCTTAGAGAAGTGAAGTACATTTCCCAGTGATACCTAGTAAGTGATAGAGTATTCTTGTCAGTATCATCAATTTAGCATTTAACTATAAATATTTGTGTCTCTTGAGTTGCTATTTGTTACTGTCATTAAACTATTTTATTTTATTTATTTTTAAAAATAAAGTTATTTATTTATTTAATTTTTGGCCACGTTGGGTCTTCGTTGCTATGCGTGGGCTTTCTCTAGTTGCGGTGAGCAGGGGCTACTCTTCGTTGTGGTGTGCGAGCTTCTCATTGCGGTGGCTTCTCTTCTTGTGGAGCATGGGCTCTAGACACGCGGGCTTCAGTAGTTGTGGCATACAGGCTTAGTTGCTCCGCGGCATGTGGGATCTTCCCAGACCAGGGCTCGAATCCACGTTCCCTGCACTGGCAGACAGATTCTTAACCACTGCGCCACCAGGGAAGCCCCATTAAACTATTTTAAATGCACTGTTTGGGCAAGGGGTTTTAGTATGAAACAAAACTGGGGTTTCAAATACAAAAGGTACTCTTGTGTTAATCCTGTGATTGCTTTTCAGGGTTCTGGGAGACTTATGAGATATCTGAGATTGAGCAAAGAGAAGCGTGGAGAGCGCCTATGAGTGAAGAAAGGGCAGTGACAGCACAGAAGAACACTGGGATGTCATCTGGGACCAGTGGTTGTTTGCTGGAAATCCGGGTTCAGTTCCCAGACCAACCCCTCATTGGTCAGTTACCCTAGAGCTCATCTTACTCTCTGAGGTCTCGGTTTTCCAATTGAAACAAAAGAAGAACAGAGGGCTTCCCTGGTGGCGCAGTGGTTGAGAGTCCTCCTGCCGATGCAGGGGACATGGGTTTGTGCCCCGGTCTGGGAGGATCCCACATGCTGCGGAGCGGCTGGGCCCGTGAGCCATGGCCGCTGAGCCTGCGCGTCCGGAGCCTGTGCTCCGCGACGGGAGAGGCCACGGCAGCGAGAGGCCCGCGTACCACCAAAAAAAAAAAAAAGAACAGAAAATGTGTACTTGCACAAGTTATAAAAAGAACGAATGGCAAAAGCAATGTCTCCGAAACTTTTCTGATTCCTCACACAGAGCATTAGTCATTTTTATAAAGTTTTGGAAAAGAATCATTAAGTTCCAGAGCTAGGCAAGATATTATTTGATTCTATTTGTTTCATAGATGAAGAAATTCCGGCCTCATGACTTGGTCAGTGTCACACAATTAACTAGGGACATATCTGTGCTTCCCAATTCTTAGTTCAAAGCTTTCTTCATGGGTCATCACAACCCATAAGTACAACCTATTGTATATGCAAGTCTATACATGTCTTTTTGTACTTGGGCGATATAGTAATACATTTGTAATTGATTTCTTTTTATGATGGTGTTCTTCAAGGACTATTTTGGCCCCAAATGAAAATAAAGAGGAAAAGTAGAAATTTTAGAAAGAAAACTTAGTGACTTAGCAAGTCAACCTCTCCAGCCTTGGCTTCTTCATCCATAAGGTAAAGTAGTTGATGCAAGATTACTAAATCAGGGGACTTCCCTGGTGGCACAGTGGTTAAGAATCCGCCTGCCAATGAAGGGGGCACAGGTTCGAGCCATGGTCCGGGAATATCCCACATGCCACAGAGCAACTAAGCCCGTGTGCCACAACTGCTGAGCCTGTGCTCTAGAGCCTGCGAGCCACAACTACTGAGCCCACGTGCCACAACTACTGAATCCCGCGTGCCTAGAGCCCATGCTCTGCAACAAGAGAAGTCACTGCAATGAGAAGCCCACACGCCGCAACGAAGAGTAGCCCCTGCTCACCGCAACTAGAGAAAGCCCGCACACAGCAATGAAGATCCAACGCAGCCTAAAATAAATAAATTAATAAAAATAAATTTAAAAAAAAGATAACTAAGTCAGTGAGAATCTGATAGAATGATAAAACTACTTTTGGTGCCCAAGAATTACCCAAGTTGTCATAGTGAAAGGAGCAAAAAATGCAATATATGTGATAGGAGATAATAATCCAGAGGAGTAGAAAACAAAGAAGGTTAGGCAGGGGCAGGTGACTGTTTTAAGTAGAAGAAGGGAATTATAAACAGTATGGATACCAATAGAGAAAAGTGCAGAATCTCTCAAAATTATGGTTGTATACAATGAGAGGGAGAGGTCTGCAGAAGAAGAGTAATGTGTAAAAGAAAGAACAAGCTGGAATGAATCCTACAGGTGTGTGGGGTAATAGTGGCAACCAGACAGGATTCTCAGAAAATTCACAGTGACAGGCAGAGGGGGAGCACAGCTATAACTATAGCACGACAGAACAAGTCTCCTTCCCTCAGGTCAGTAAAGGGAGGCAGGAGAAAGGAACAGAGTAGTGAGCATCAAGGCCAGGGGTGTATAGGATTTTGTTAATTCACACCAATTAATGAAACCATTTGTTGATCCAAACAAAGCCAGATTTCAAACAGATTTTATATATGGTTTCAATTCACTTTTGCATTAAAAATGTGCATTCCATGCTTGAGAGAGAAGAGCACATGATGAAATTAAGTATCAAGGACTAGCGAAATGTGGTTTTGTTTTGGTAGAGATGACCTTTCTGTTTCAACGACTCTACTTTTCCGAATAAAATGTTTGATTTATATGGTTTAGAGGCATAGAAAAACACTGTGGACTCTGTCCAAAGACGAAAGTACTAAATTATAGTGTACTAAGAGAAACCTACCAGTTACAAAACACTGTGGATTTTATCATTTATACATAAGTAACATACTAGAGCATGGACGAAGAGGACGAAAAAAGAATTTTACAAGCACATCTTAATAAAACCTACAAAAATTGGGGTGATAAACACAGCAAGTCCACAAAATTTGCAGCAATGATTTGAAGGCACCCATTCTTCAAGGTAACTCTTGCACTGGCAGTACACATCTATATTATTCTAGGTTAATGTTTTTCAGGTAATTTAATTTTGAAGTGGAGCTCATGAGTGAAGAACAGAGCAGAGGTTCTCGTATAGAACCTGTATTCAACTAGTGTAGTCAACAGGAACTTGTCACTCTCTGTTTACCTGTAGTATATTATTTCATTGTACTGAAGACTGTACACACATAAAGTCACACTAGCACTGATGAGAGACATCCAAACACTTTAAAAAGTATTCGAGGGTTTTCTGATTAAAAAAAAATCATGGATAAATTTATTCAATTCTAACTTGCCTATCACTCTTCATTGAAAAAAGAAAAAAATTCCTTTGAAAAACTTCCTTTTAGCAAATGATCAGGTCACTAATACAGCTCTAGTAAGCAGCTTATACAGGTTATACAGTTCTAGTAATCTTTTTTCCTGCACTCTTTCACTTAAGATTCTCCAACTCTTGCTAGTGCTGGGGATGGAGTGGGCACTCAGTGATGAAACAAGAAATCTTGTGCAAAGTGCTGCTACCACATCAGCAGACAAGAGACTGCCTAAACCCTCAAAAAGGAGAGAAAGCAGAGAAGCAAAAGGGAGACAATGGCTTCTCAAGCATCAATTCCCTGACTTCATTTTAAGAGACCCAAGCACATCTGGGACAATTGCTCCTTGGATTGAATACAGCCAGTGAATCCAAAGTTTCCGTTCCTTTTTTTTTGCAATTCCATCATTTCAGATGGCTTGTCTAGCCCTAGTTAGTGCTAAGTTTACTATGTCTTTGTCTTCACTGTAAATATCAAGTAAGAGGAGAAAAATAAAGCCAGAGACTTATGTTTTCCTAGAAGAATGTTAACTGTACTGTGCTTTTGCTGCCATGTTTAAACTTAGTTGATATTCATTGAAAAGTAATGTGTTAGGGATTTCAGAAAACAGTGGAGTTCATGGATAAGAGTGTTACCAGAGGTTTGGGAAAGCCACTCCATCTGGCCTGTTTAGCTCAAGGCGTATGGTTTTTGGATCTCCTTTAACGATCATCCTCCTAGATGCTTGGAGCCTGGGCCATGTAATCCAACACTTGATTTCTTCTAGCCCTGTCTGAGTCTCTAATTGTGTCCCATATGTAAGTTTTTTCCTACCCAGTAAGGTCCATATGATATTTAAAAAGACAGACTAGGCAATTGGTCCAGGTGGAAGGCAGTTCAGTTGCAGCAGCAGTTAGGAGCTTGGGCTTTAGAGAGTGGCAGAGACAATGAGAGATGGGAAGAGAAAGCAAGGGATCTGTAAGGGAGCCATAAACATACCACCAACTTCACATGTTTTTTTTAGAACTTTTCCTGCCTCTGAAGGTAGGGATCATTTTTTTTTTTTAATGTCTGTTTCAGTTTTCTCAGTGTTTACAAGTGTCCTAAGCAAGCCACAGGAACCTGACTTGCTAACTTGACCTGATGCTCAAGGTCACTTCTATTAAGACTGCCTAAATTACAGAACTAGGGAAATGAAGGATGGCAGATAACTTGTGGGTAGCATATTCACTGTGGAACCTCCATCTAATCTGGAGTCTGCTGTATGATACTGCTGCCCCACAGATCCCTCAATGAAGATCTTCAACTAAGCCAAAAAGAGACTGTTCTTTGGGAGAATGTGACTTTATAGTGAACATCAATGTTAAAATAGACAAACATTTGTTGAAATGCATTAATTTTTATAAGTGAAAGATAACAAAACAATAATTCATATGTTAACTATGCTTATTGATTCATTTTAATTCATCTTGTCTCTTTATGCATTTTAATTTAGCAAAATTTTTAATTCAACAAGCATTTATTGAATAGCTACTATAAGCGCAGCCTTCTGCTAAGGTACTGTGGAATAAGGAAATAATAGGAGGTTCTACAGTCTTGCAGCATTGCAGAGCCTAGTGGGGGAACTGATCATAGTTTATAGAATGCCAGCTCATAAGTAACTGGGTGTGTGACCTAGCCTAAATTACTTAACTTCTCTAAGACTCTGTTTCTCTGTATTTAAAATGGCAAATATAATAGTCTCTACCTTGCAGGGTTGTTGTAAGGATAATGAAATAAATACAATTCCACATAATAAGCACTTAATAAATATTAGTTACTATTGTTGTGATTTTTATTATAAATATATATTGAGCAGAGAGGCATGGAGATGTGTGGTCTAACATGTACATACAAAAACACATTCTAGATTAATGTTTTTGAATGGATGAATATAAAATTTCCAGTGTTATGATACTGGCTCAAACAATAAGGTAAAATACATGTAATCTACCATATTACCACTTTATAGTGAGAGTTTCCAAGGCTGACAGAGAGTCTGAAGTGTTTATAGTTATACTCATAACTAACATTTTGGAACAAAGGACACCCTATAACTAACAGATGTCATATTTATATCACATTTATATAGTATCTATACACTGGGGTCTTGTAGCTAAATAAGATCATTGAGATGAATGTGGCCTGTGACATCAGCAGGTTCTGAAAAGACCGAATAATCAGCAATTAGAGAAACACTGCTAACTGATTTCAGTGGTATGCTCTCAAGATCTGAAGCTCAGAGGTTTCATTTGTGTGGAAATAATCTTAAATGCATATACAATTATGGTGTCTCATGAGGGAAAGAAGAAAGGCAGTTAATGTTACTATACACCTATTATATGCTAGAAATTTAAAAATATTTTTTGCTTGATGTCCACAGATGCCTTACAAAGTAAATCATAGTATTCCCATTCTGGAAGAATTAAATAATTTGCCTAAGATCACAAAGCTGAAAATCTGTAGGATAGTATTTGTATTCCAAAATACTTTTACCTCACTATTTCATGGTATTTCTCAAGCTAACGAGAATGTTATTTAAATATTTGCAGAGGAAAACAGTAATATGGAATTGATTTATTCTGAAGGATGAAGATAGAACGTCCTGGATCCATCTATCTAAAATGATTTTTTTTTAAATTTTAGTTTATATTTGAATTCATGCCACTAAAACTCTTTTCAGTAGGATTTTAGTTGGCATTTTTTAAAATCCATATTCTGAGAAGGCCGACCTGTTTCCTAGAGCAGTAACCTTTCAAAATATGCACCTTTAGCTGCTCCTCTGTATTGACTGTCTGTTTGTCTTATTGGTGTATTTTAGTTTTGTGAAATAGGTATGAGGTTATTCTATAGCCAGAAAATACTTTTTGAATCTCAGTCTTCAATTGATGGATTATAAATTCTAAGACCTTACTCATTTTTTATTTTTCAAAATACTATATATATATATACATAATATATATATATTATATATATATTATATATGTTTTGGTGATTTAGAAGACATAAAGTACACCTCACCAGTTGACCTTAAGAAGTTGCATGTATAGGCTTCCTCATCAGTGTTCCCAGGAGCACCAGCCCAGTGCATATGTTTTAAGAGGTATCCACTGGATATCTGATGAATTGCAGTGACTCTAAATATCTTCATTTATTAATGTGCATTCTGTTTATATTAAACATTTATTAGATATTTGTTGAAATAAATTTGAGACTTTTGTTTCTGGCTCTGATAGAGTTTATATCAGATTAACTCTAATTGATTACAATTCTACAAGCTGGAGAATATACTTTCAGACACACATACACACTAACAAAACAACAACAAATACAGTAACAAAACAGCAGAGGAAGGCATACAAACAGCTAGTATCTGAGGGACCAAGATCCTAGAGAGAAGCAAAACCCATTGAGTGGGGAGCCCTATATTCACTGCTTTTTTTTTTTTTTTCTTCTTCAGGGAGTTTTCCAATTCAAAGTGAGATGCTCAGAGGCTGAACAGAAAGTTGTAGCTGGGACTTGCAACAATCTGACTAGGTTGGGGAGACAAAAAATAGAGTTCAAATCTACTAAAGCAACCAGGACTTGAGGGGCCAAGGCTCCAAAGAGAAAGGGAACAGTAAAGGCATTTGCCACTTCTGAAGCTGCATGGGGCTGAAAGGCTAAGAAACTAAGCAGAAAGCAGCTGCTCAGAGGCTCAAAAGCTAAGCGGAGAATTCAGCCGGTTCACAGTACCAGGGAATGAAACAATGGAGTCCAGAGACTGCGAAGAAGAGGAGTTCCAGGAAACACGATAGGCTTTCAGCTGAGTCACCTGGGTCCCCTGAAGAAACTTTTAGTTTGCCCCAAGAGAGGGGGCAAACCATAACTAGAGTAACCATCGCAATGCCTGAAACCCAGTTTCTGCTGGACCAAAGAGGTGATCAGCCCGTATTCTCTTTCGGCTTCCAAAAGAAAATTAAATCCTCTTCAGAGAAAGAAATTTGAACTTCTCTTTATATGGGAGTTGCACACTGACTGCCACCTATGAGAATTTACCTGCCAAAGCTTTTGTTTGGCCCACACAATGTTTGCTTTTCTCATCTGCATGCTTTGGGGAGGAGGCTCTACTGTCTGGTTCTTCTACAGTCCCGACCAATCCCTGCAGTCTCACAATAAACCTATTTTGCCCTCATAAGTTACTTACCTGAAACTGAAGGCGTGTGCTACACATTTAAAAGCAGATGAGTGATGACAACAACTTATGTTGTAAGCCAAGCACTGTGAGTGTAATCTCAAGGGACTGCATGAGGGGAATACCTAAGAGGGGATGAGACCATTCAGGGGGAGAACCAGTGGCCAAAGAGAGGATTTAAAGACTGAGCTCTGACAGACACAGAGAACAGGCTTGTGGCTGTCAAGGGGGAGGGGGACTGGGGGAAGGATGGAGTGGGAGTTTGGGGTTAGCGGATGCAAACTAGTATATATTGAATGGATAAACAACAAGGTCCTATGGTGTAGCACAGGGGACTATATTCAATATCCTATGATAAACCACAATGGAAAAGAATATTTTTAAAAAAAGAATGTATGTATGTATAACCAAATCACTTTGCTATACAGCAGAAATTAACACAATACTGTAAATCAACTATGCTTCAGTAAAAAAAAAGACTGAGCTTACAAACTTCCTCTCTTTGGCCTCTCATTTGACTTCATGTAGCTTCTGACAAACATTTCTTCTGTCCATTTATTCATTTATAGAACTTTGTATTTGTAAAACATTATGTAGTTTACCAATTATATTTTATACATATATTTTTATATAATACTTAGGACAAAACTGAGAGCAAGAATTAGCATCTCTCTCTGGAAAGTAGATAACTAAAGCTCAGAGATGTCAAGTCATTTGGTAGAATAGAGGTTGCATGACACTTAATTGTATGCTTCTTCTACTATACCTAACAGCTCAATATTAAAGAATGCTATCATAAAATATACATATAAATGTATTTACAAAAAAATGTATTCTCCCCACCCCAATGTCTGAGTAATACATGAGATAAAAACAAAATTTTAGACCCTGGAAAAATTATAAATTAACACCAAGGCAAAGAATCTGAATGACTGAGTAAAAACTGGCTCAAACGTTAACTGTTTTATTCTCCCAAAACTGTTTTAATAAGGGGAGGTATGTGTCTCGCTTACTCTAATTCTTGTAGGTTTGATAATTCAGAATCAGAGCGTGCTAAATCCTTTCACAGGTAAAGTAAAGGCTCACAAAGCCCAAGAAGCCGTGTTACACGGTTAAAATGCAAAAAATGCAGTCATAGAGGGCACAGGAAAAAACTTTGAAATGGAAAAACCACCGAATAAGAAACTAACATAGGATTAGGGCAGGAGAAATGGGGTACCTGTTTTGCAAGGATGCAGCCAGGTGTCAAAAGGTAGTCTATTCAATCCCATCATTTCTAAACCTGTATTTGGAGAAGACATTCACTGGCAGATCAGATCCTGACATTTGTATTTAGAGAACCCAGCACAAACAAAAGTAAAAATCCTGCAGTCTGTCTTAAGAGCCCTGCTCGCCAGTCAACAGGCTAATGAGAAGGTAATGCGATCATTCATCGTCAAATGGAGTAAGAAGTTTATTACGTGAAAACTCAAAGATATTTCACCAGCCCAGATGCTACTGAACACTGAACAGAGTTGCATGACCTAATCAAGACAATTTAAATACATCTACTTGTCTTAGCTTCTGTATATTTATTTGTAAAGTTACAGAAATGTTCTGGGACATTCTGAAGAGCACAGGAGGCATTCATTAGTTTCTGAATTTCACTCTACAAAACAAGTGTAGTAATTTTTTTCCACTGAACTTGACATGGTTCTGGGACAAATCAATGATAGAATCCCAACCTCCTCTGGCTTCTACATGTTTATTCCAGGGTTTTCTGGGAACATTGCTTTTCCACTCTTCATGAATAGTTCATGTGCTAGTCTCCAATGGAAACAAAGTGACATTTCTTATTACTGCTGGCTGTTGGAAAGCAATGGCAAAGGGAGTGCCTTGAAACAATTAGTCCTCTGTAACTGATTATTTAACAATGTGTATTTCCCAAGAGCTGTTTATCCTCAAAAGGAAGCAGCCAAGACTAAATAGGTACTGTATCTATGTAGACACCTGCACTGAAGCCCTCTGGATGCTAAACGGGGATTCTCACAGAAGAAAATTAATGGAGGATTCTTTTCTTTTCTATTCCATTTGCAATGAACCCTGTACCTTTTCGTGAGCAAGGAAACATATTCCATTTCTCATGATACCTCAAGGACTATTTTTATTGGGAAAATCTCTTCATGAAAGATAGATTTTGTTTTAAAGCTGAAATTCAACATAGAACAACAAGAGATACACGGAAAAGCAAGGAAGGAAGAGAGGAAAGAAGGTAGAAAGAGAGGGAAGGAAGGAAGAAGGGAGAGAAAGAAAGAAGGAGGATAAAGAAAAGAAACACTATTTTTTAGTAGAAGAAAAATGTTTTATGTGTTCAAGGCACTCTAATGGCCACTAAAAAACAATAATTTTTTAAAATGTAGGAGAAACTGTTCCCACCTTTAAGTCACTTATTTCCCTAGCGATTTAGCTGTTAAAGATGCGGGGCTAGCAATGAAAATGATTTTAACTAGCTGACCTTAAATTTGAATACAGGCTATATATTTTTAGCTACAAATTCCATGTTGTAACTCCCTTCTCTGAAATAGGGAATGATTCAAAAACTGCCAGGGAACATCTCGAGACCAGATGCTCACATAAACAAACAAGCACAAGTCAGTTACAGGGAGACAGTCAAGTAAGATTCTGAAGAATGTGGTCTCATAACTCACATACTGAGAAATGTCATATCCCCATACTATGTAAAGTTCCGCTCCCTTGCCAACTTATGCATTCCAAGAAGAATGCATTTCAGCTTTTGGAAAGGTTCTTCTCTGTATATGAATCTTCTCCAGAACTTATTTTTCAGCATCTCCAAGAAGCTCATGCCTTTTTTTTTTTTTTTTTTTTTTTGCGGTACGCGGGGCTCTCGCTGTTGTGGCCTCTCCCGTTGTGGAGCACAGGCTCCGGACGCGCAGGCTCAGTGGCCATGGCTCACCCCAGCTGCTCCGCGGCATGTGGGATCTTCCCGGACCGGGGCACGAACCCGTGTCCCCTGAATCGGCAGGCGGACTCCCAACCACTGCGCCACCAGGGAAGCCCCAGCTCATGCCTCTTTACTGCCGGCTACCCTCATTATCTTACCTGGGATTCCCTACATGTATGAAGATTGTCAGTCAGTGAAATTTTGACGTAGTCCATGTGAGAACCCTAGAGAAACCTGAAATAAATGCTGTATGTAAGTCTGAAGCTGAGTGGTTAGGTTAAAAATAGAAATGTATTTTAGAACATAGTTAAGCTAGGAGCGATGCACAAAACGTTTAGAGTGTGCCATAGGCACTGACCCATCAGACTGCAGGTCTAGTGCTGGAGCAGGGTCCTGGCGCTCCCTGTCTAGCCAAGCATTAGCCTTTTAGCTGCTAGAGGTCTGTGGTGCTTCTAGCTTAAATAGCTAGAAGTCTGGGACACTTGCAGCAGGCTTAGACAGTAGCTATTTCAATATTATGATGACTGATAGGGTTCTACTAGTGACTACCAGCTGAGTATCAAACTTAGTGATTATTTTCTGTAATTGTTACACAAATGTGGATATACCTTGGACTAAACATTTTAAGAAAGTTGTCATCTCTAAGTTTTAGCATAAATATACTTAGAAACGACAAACTCAACTTTTTTTTAAAAAATAGAGGTTATTGAATTAATGGATGAGAAAATTAAGAAAAATAATGTAGTCCCTTATGACTTTCCTGTGGACAATATAGAGACATTTGGTTATATGATGGATCTCAAGGATATTCATAATAAACCTATGTCACATTGATTAAGTTTCCTAGTAGTTTGACAATAGCTGTCCTTGGCCTTGTCCAACCATATCAATGAACAGGAAAATTTAGAAAATATATATAATGGACATCTGTTACTTTGGTCTGCCTAGCACTGTTACCATTCTATTGGTAAGAGATTATTTTCTTCTGGTGGGAATTCCATTCCATGTGGTTTTTGTGAGATCAACTCATCTTCCCACTGTTAGTGTCTGCTCATGACCCAGGCCTGGCTAGAGTACCTGCCACCCTGTGACTGGTTTCTGGATAGTCAGTGATTCATTGAAAGTGAGGGTAATTTAAGTCCTTCACAGGATTTTCCCTGCTGGGGCTGGAAAGCCGGTAGGAATTAAGACTGGTGGTAGCTACCATGCTCAGTGCACTCAGAAAGCCCATTTAGCAAAAAACAAGATAGAGCCCCGAGGCCTTTGGGATTTGGGATTGCTAAGCAAGTATGTACAGAACTATTTTTTTCTTTTTGGAAATTTTAGAGTTCCTCTTTTGATACAAAAGAAAGCGCAATGGAAATCAGGATTTGTTCACCTCACATCCACACATCAAGTGCATCATGGGGAAGTGAAAAAAAAGCAGATACCATAAACATGCTGACATGCTAGCAAGCAACTCCTAGAATTAAAAAAAAAAAAAAAACCCAGGAAATAGACTCAGAGGACATTTCCCCCTTTATTCTTGTTCTGCTTACTCTTGATACTCAACAGTTTAAATTTTTTTAAACAATCAAGAAGATGTAAATAACATGCCTAAATCAATAAAAATTTGAATCAAAGTTCAGTTCTTGGGGAAAAAATGTCTTAGAGTTCAAGGAAGAAGCAATAAAAGTAACAGTAGACGTATTTAGAATAATAAATTTTTTTACATCACATTTGCATCCATCATGCTTTAGAAAGTATTTCATATACATTTTCTTAAAATGCTCAAACATATTAAAAGTTTGGTAGCTCAACCCTGAATCTTCAGAAAGTGATCAAGAAATTTCTGATAATATTTCAAATGATCAAGATTTTCTTTTTTAAATTGTACCCAATAATAAATATCAAATATCAGAATATTATAAAAATATAAATTTCATCTGTCTGTTTCAGAGCACCTATGGTATAATAATAATCTGGATTAAAAAGTGAGGCAGTAATCACCTCTGAGCAAAATATAAAAGCCAAGCATAAGATATATAGTACACTTTTCCGGTCACAGGTGTTGACAAAAGCCAATAAGAAAATACAAAAATCAGGGACTCCCCTGGTGGTCCAGTGGGTAAGACTCCGTGTTCCCAATGCAGGGGGCCTGCGTTCAATCCCTGGTTGGGGAACTAGATCCTGCATGCATGCAACAACTAAGAGTCTTCATGCCACAACTAAGAGACCTCATGCCACAACTAAAAGATCCCGCATGCTGCAACTAAAGATCCTGCATGCCACAACTAAGACCCAAAGCAGCCTAAATAAATTAATTAATTAATTTTAAAATAGCACGGAATCATGGAAATGCCCAAGTTGAAGACATGAAGTAGTTTATAAATTAAATGAACTTTAATAAACCCTAGAGAAACCATATTTTCCAAGTGTTTCTTAACAGGCATTCCTTTTAGGACTGACTCACTGAGCACTGGTGCTAGGAACGTGCCAGTGCACCAGATACCAGGCAACAGTGATACAAACAGTCATTGCTTCAATGGTGCCGCATAGATGGAACTAAGCTCATTAAACATGAGTTTGAAATATTTTTAGTTTTTACTTATACTTAGCTTGTTTTCAGTTCCTCAAAGAAAGAGATCATAACAATTCCTTTTATATCTTCCTGTGAAATATAGTTTAATCCTCAACAATCCTCCTTTATTACCAAACCTCTAACCTCCATAAGAGCTCAATAAACCTTTCTCTTGTGTGTGGTCTGATAGGTTACAATGGCTACCATTTCAATCGTAAGGCTTAATTTATTTAATTACTGATGAATTACAATTACAGATTTCAGGTGTCCGACCCGAATCCCACCAATTTCTCTCTAAGCAGTCATTTCTTTACCATCTTCCAACCCACCGTAATTTATTATTTACTTTCTGCCTAGAAACTGCTCCTTACCTTTTACTATTTTTACCACAAGCTTTTAATCCATTCCTCTCAACAAATGTCCTTGCTTTTTGCCTTTCAGAGATAAGAGACAGCATTACATACAAACCCCAACTTTCCAGACTTTCAGCTCCAGAACAGTTTTTCGTGTACTCCTATCCTTCCTTCTTTCCTGAGCCTCAGTGAAAGAAACATGTCTAACTCCTCCCTCAGACAGGCCGTCTGTCTCTTCTGTTTTCCCGCCCTGTCCATGATCTTGCCAAGGCAATGAGCCTTTCCTCCAGTTGTCAGTTTCTTCTTCTCTGTTGGTTCTTTTCACAGGGAAAGAAAACCAAACCCCCAAATTTCCTTTGAACCAACCAACCTTCCTTCCTAAGCTATTGCTTTCTCCATTAAACTTCTTGAATAAAACAAAGAAAAAAAACTGCTCTTTAAGTGTGAGTTACTGTACAATTGCTTTATGTTCATTATGCCATTTAACTAAGTCACACTGTAATCCTAAATGGTATTTATTCCCGTTTCACAGATGAAGAAAGTAGAACTGGGTAAACATCTGTGACTCAGCTGAAGTCAACCAGATAGTAGGCTGGTGGTTACGATCACACTTACTTTAACCAGTGGTTCTCAAGCTGTGGTCTCTAGAGCAGCTGCATCAGCGTCTCCTGGAACTTGTTAGAAATGCAAATTCTCAGGTCCCACCCTGATCTACTGTATCAGAAGCTCTGGGTGTGGGACCTACTATCTGTGCTTCAGCAAGCCCTTCACGAGATTCTGATGACACTACAGTTCGGGGACCAGTGCACTAGACCACAATGCCCTTCTGTTCTCATTCTATTTAACTTCTCTGCTACACTTGACAGAGGTAGGTGTTTTCTTTTGAAGCCTTCTTTTCTACCAGAAACTCCAAACTACTATATCTTGATTCTCTTTCACTAACAATCTCTTTCAGTAGCCTTCTTGCTAAAACATTGGTTAGCTTTACCAATGTCTCCTGAATCTCACCAACTCACCAACTTTGCTGCATGTTCCCTAGGACCCTCTCTTGATGTAATCTCCATGTTGACCAAAGGAGTCAGTGCCCAGTCATTCACTGCAGCCAGCATCTCTAGGTGACATTGCCCTCTTGCCCCCTACATTCCTACATTTAATTGGCTAACCAAATTTCGTCAATATTTATCTCTAGAATATTCTCAAACCTGTCACCTATCTCTATTTCCAGGTGCACTCCCAAACATTATAGGCTGGAATATGATAACAGCCTTCCTGCCCGGAGCTGCTCTTCTTTTCAATACCTTCCTAAACATTTCCAGTTATCCTTCTAAAAAGCAGGTATAAGCATGTCATTCCCATTCAAAATATAAAAATTAAAAAAAAAACCTAACAAAATTTAAAAAACTAATCAGAATAAAACAAACAAAATACCCAACTTATATGGCTTCCCTTTACCTAAAAGCTGACGTTTAACATCCCATTCTGAGCACGGTAACATGGCGATTAAGCCAACCTAGGCTTCTGTCTCCTCTCCCACCACTAACTGCAAAACCTTTCTTCCTCCCCCTAACCTTTGGTAAATGTAGGCAAGATTAATCACGTTTCTTTTTTGCAGCCTAGGCTAACACTGTATTCTCTGCCTGAAGTACCCATCTCTAACTATCTACTCATCACTTATTTAATAAACATTAAATATGACACAAACTCAGGGGCAGGTAAAATGAACAAATAGAATATATCGAGTATAATGAGGTAACGTGCCCCATCTAAAGAGGGCAGCATCTATTCAAGACTTGAAAATTGCTGCCATGCAAATACTGCCATTAGAGAAGAGCCAGACATTCAGGTTTTCATGTGAAATTTCTCAATTTAAAAATTGAGCAAATATTTATTTATTTATTTTTCACATCTTTATTGGAATATAAATGCTTTACAATAGTGTGTTAGTTTCTGCTGTATAACAAAGTGAATCAGCTATACATATACATATATCCCCATATCTCCTCTCCCTTGAGCATCCCTCCCACCCTCCCTATCCCACCCCTCTAGGTGGTCACAAAGCACCGAGCTGATCTCCCTGTGCTATGCAGCAGCTTCTTACTAGCCATCCATTTTACATTTCGTAGTGTATATATGTCAGTGCTACTCTCTCACTTCATCCCAGCTTCCCCTTCCCCCCATCCCCGGTGCCCTCATGTCTGTTCTCTACACGTCTGTGTCTTTATTCCTGCCCTGCCACTAGGTTCATCAGTACCACTTTTTAAAATTCCATATATATGCATTAGCATATGGTATTTGTTTTTCTCTTTCTGACTTACTTCACTCTGTATATTAAAAAAATCTAAAATCCCCTTCTGTGTACCATTGTGTGTCCACCAAATAAAACACATCTATAGGCTGTCAATGTGGACTTTGGTGTTAGTTCCGTTAGGCCTAGGTATTCAAAGGTGACAAAGACAGGGCCTCTGACCTGAGTGGCTCACCTTTGGTGTTCAGCTCAAACACTAGCACAGGCAGGAGTAAACAAGTCCTCTACTCTGCTCTCATAACACTGTGTTTACATGGCACCTGCCAGAGTATACCCTTACAGCTAATTGTTTGCTTACTCCCTGAATCATCAGACCCTAGAGAAGCAGCGCTGTCATCTTCATCCTAGTAATGGTAGCACTGGCACACTGTGCTAGTAGCTGGTACTCAATTATAACTCTATTGGGAGATGTCTATATATCAACTTGTATCAACTTGATTCCAAATGTTTAAGCCACTTTGTATTTTTCCCTCCCTAAATCGATATTATGTTTTGATTAGGCACCATGCTGTTAGATATGATTTCACTAATGAATCTGTCTCCTAAAAAGCAAACCTAAATATGTTTTGAGTCATGTTTCAGTTTTATGTTATAATCCTACTATTTTTCCTACAGAGGTTTCTTGTAAGATGGTGGTCCAAACAAGGGCTGTTTACAGATATCCTTGGCAAGTTCAATAAATTGTTTTAGTCTAGGACATATCTTTTCACTTTGAAAAATAAGAAAAAATGTGTTCATTTGTTCAATTTGCTAATTTCAGGGTACAACTTTTTTTCCATTTAACAAAAGCACTAAAATAGTCAGCTTTAACTTTTGTTACAGTTATATAATTCCTGGTTATGCTATCCAAACATTCTCACAAAGCTAATTTAAGCTAGGCATTGCCAGACTTGGAGGATGTCAATCATTTTTCAGTGAACCAAAACACCAAGCACCAGACTCAAGAGGGAATTGCTTGACCATCATTGTTATTTTACTCTCAGTTGATCTAATTTCTAGACACAGACCCACTCCAAATATGTGCATATGCCCTAGATGGCTGCCATCTGTGAAGTATATAAACATCAATCCTATTGAAAAAGAAACATGTTTTTGTAGTTACTTAGGTGTTGTCAAAATGAAGGAGGGTAAATATTTTATGTCTTCCCTATTTGTATAACCAGCAGTTAGAGGTCCAGCCATATTTCAGGTGTTAAAAAATTTTAACATAATCTTTGCCATTTTATTCTAAAACTGTGTGTGATGTTTTTGTGCATACGGATTCACCTACATGTGGACACTTGATTTCATTACGTTGAAACTCCCTGCCTTGTGTTCATGTGTGCTGTAACCAAACTGTAAGTCTTACCTGCAGACTGTTGAAAATGACAAAGAGGACCAGCATCCACAAGTGTCTGTAAGCCATGTGCAGGCCTCCCCAAAGCCACGTCATTGAAATCAGGGCAAAGAGATATAAAACCAGTGGAATTTCTAGACACCATAAAATAAAAAGAAAAGAAAAAGAATTTTTGAACTTCAGAATACTGCATAATCATACATATACACAAAATTATTTTTAGCTATTTTCTGGAGATACTCTCTATGTCCAAGCACTCACTTTGAAAGAACAACCTTGGAAATACCAGTCTTACGACAGAGAAGAGAAGGCAACGGTAACGTTGTTGAGTCCACCTTCCTTCTGTTTTGCTGGTAGGCAGGGGACTGAAGAAGGATGAGACTGTTCCTCTCCTAGACTACCACCTGCTGGACTGTTCAGGAAGTGCCACCAACAACTGGGCAGATGCAATCACATTTCAATCCCAGGGAAGACCGGGTATATAAATCTCCTTAAAAGAGCTCTGTACCAGAAAATGGTAGGCAGGAGTGTGCTCTCAAAATTACTGTAGTCCAGTCTGACATTTTAAAACTTAAGTGATATAACTTGTTTGTATGTAATGGAAAAATACATATTTATCTCTTTTTCTGACTGAGTGGACACCAAACGTCACAGCTGTGGTTAACAGCAAAGATGAAGTGAAGGATTCACTACTGACAACACTAAGCTTATTCTACCCATCATTTTATTGTGCAATTTGTTTTAATAGTTTCCAGAACAGATTTCTTCAGGGCCAAAGGACTTCATTACCCTTTCTACTTATTTTTGATATTTGGGATTTAGAATAATAATCTTAAAGAAGGGTTATTAATATTTAAATGGAAAGCTATAGAATATTTGGAAACTGAATCAGATCTTAGCAGCTGCACATAAACACATTTTCAAGCTACCGAAAGACATCAGGAAGGACCACACATCACTGACAACTCTCATGACAGACCTCAAAGTCCATATATACTCAACATCATCAATTAATGCCTAAAATCTACATACATTGCGGAAATCTGAACAGTTATTTACAATTTTAGCAAATTAAAATTTTTATTTTATTTTGAAACAATCTCAAACTTATAGAAGGGTTGCAAGTACAGTATGACAAGAAAGTTTTGTTTTTCCCTGAACCATTTGAAAGTTGCCAACCTGATCCCCCATCACCCTCTGAACATTGTAATGTATATTTTCTACAAAGACATTCTCCTACATTAACACAATACAACCATCAAATGAGAAAATTAACACTGATATGTTACAACTATCCTCAGATCCCACTCAAGATCTGTCAATTATTCCAGTAATTTCCTTTGTAGCAGAAGAATCCAGTTGACATTTCTGTAGTCTTCTTTCATCTGAAATGGCTTCTTTAACAGTATGGAGGTTCCTTAAAAAACTAAAAATAGAACTACCATACGACCCAGCAATCCCACTACTGGGCATATACCCTGAGAAAACCACAATTCAAAAAGAGTTATGTACCACAATGTTCACTGAAGCTCTATTTACAATAGCCAGGACTTGGAAGCAACCTAAGTGTCCATCGACAGATGAACGGATAAAGAAGATGTGGCACATATATACAATGGAATATTACTCAGCCATAAAAAGAAACGAAATTGAGTTATTTGTAGTGAGGTGGATGGACCTAGAGTCTGTCATACAGAGTGAAGTAAGTCAGAAAGAGAGAAAAACAAATACCGTATGCTAACACATATATATGGAATGTAAAAAAAAAAGGTCATGAAGAACCTAGGGGCAACTAGGGGCAAGACAGGAATAAAGATGCAGACCTACTAGAGAATGTCCTCAAGGACACAGGGAGGGGGAAGGGTAAGCTGGGACAAAGTGAGAGAGTGGTAGTGTATATATGGACATATATACACTACCAAATGTAAAATAGATAGGTAGTGGGAAGCAGTCCCATAGCACAGGGAGATCAGCTCGGTGCTTTGTGACTGAAGGGCAGGATAGGGAGGGAGGGAGGGAGACACAAGAGGGAAGAGATATGGGGATATATGTACATGTATAACTGATTCACTTTGTTATAAAGCAGAAACTAACACACTATTGTAAAGCAATTATACTCCAATAAAAATGTTTAAAAAGTAAAATGGCTCCTTTGAGTGTCGTTGGCTTTTGTGACTCTGGCATTTTTGAAGATTACCACCCAGTTTGTCTTGTAGAGTGCCCTTAAATTTGAGTTTGATATTTTCCTATGATTTAGATTATAAGCTTTGCCAGAAATCACAGAAGTGATCCTGGGTTCTTTTCATAACATTCTATTGGTTAGCACAAGATTTCAATTTGTCCCATTATCTAGGATGCTCATTTTGGTCATTTGATTAAGGTAGTGGCTGTATGAATTCTCCACCATAAAGTTAGTCTTTTTCCCTTTGTAATTAGTATGTATCTTGCATGGCATTACTTTGAAACTAGGTAAATGTCCTTTCACTTAGCAAATATCTGATTTATTCATTTATTTATTTTTATAATATGGACTCAATATATTCTCAACGTAATGGGTTATCATCTATTACTACCATTTATTTTGATGCTCCAATTGTCCTGATTAGTGGGAACCCCTTCAAGATGGTTTCTGTGACTTGTTATGCCCTCATCATTCTGTTTTGGCCCAACAAGATGTTTCGAGCTCATCTTGTACTTTCCCTGCCCCAGTCCTGGTTTCCTTTAGGGTAGAATGGCATTCAGAAACCAAGATCTGGGGCTGGGTATGGTCATTGCTATTGGGGTGCTGCTACTCCTACGTCCTCTCTGTAGACAGAGCTGGGGAATACCTGTCTGCAAACATCTGCACACACACTCATTTCCATCTAGATTTCTATAGCTATCTCTGTACAATGAAAATCATTAGTGTATACCAATATTTCCAATTACAATCCCATGCCACAAGGTTAATTGTAATTGTCTCTTTTTCTGTATTTGTAACTTCCTTCTCTGTTGGCAAGAAATGTATTTCTCATTATTCTTAAAATATTTACCTATTTGATCAACTCTATTTGATTGTAACCAATCTCCCATTGCTGTTGTCCCTGCCTTGCACAGATGGGCTCCCAAATCCACTCAGGTTCTTAGGAGCCTCGTGAGTACACTCCACCCTTCACACAGATGCCCCCTCACAATGATTGGCTTGTGACACTCCATGCTTGACACCTTCCACTGGATGCATACCTGGCTCTGTCAAACTAATGGCTTTAAGATGGAATTGTTCTGGAAGGGAAAAGAAAGGAAAGAAAGAAAGGAAGAGGGAACCTGAACATTTTTTTTTTTTTGAGAAGAAAAAAGGCGTTCGAAGGACACCATACTGATATCTTGTCAGATATCCCCTTTTTAGAAAAATGTCAATTGTCTAAGTTATTACAACTGCACAGAGAAAATAAGAATAATATAAGACACAGTTTATGCAGATGAATAGTTCCTGTGTCATCGATGCCTTACCACAGGACAGGAGCGAATATATTAAGATTTATTTAATTTTTTTTTAAAAACATCATTTTCATTTAATGAAATCATACAATTTGATAAAGGGCCAGAAGGCTCTTTTTTACTTTTGACAAGATACCTTAATATTTAGGAAATTGCCTAAGCTATGCTCATGAAAGTTTTCAGAGATTAGGTATTAGTCTGGCAATCACATTTTGTGCTCTCACTGTGCAAGTACAAAATTCTATTTATGGCTCTGTGTACAGTATAAAAGGACATGCATATTTTGCATGAACAGCTAGGAACCAAATTTTCAAAATTTGGCCTGCATGTTCCTGTGAGTGCCTAGAGCCAGACAAGTGCTGTGTGCTGACAAAGCTCCATGAGGAAGCCAAAAGAGCATACCGGGGCTGACTAGGAACACCCAGGGCTCATGTTTTTCTGTAACTCTGCAGAAAAGTGTGGTAGTTTGGCAACCCAGATCAGAAACTGCAAGGAAAGAAAGCCAGTCATAAATAACTCAGTATACTGCACAATAGACCCCAGGTTGGTTTTCCAGCAGTGCAACAATAACTAAGACATGATTTCAGATGGAAGAAACATATCCAGAGGTACATCCAGATTTTGTGGGACTGAACTTTTATAAAACTTGGAAAGGCTTCTTTAAAAAATAAAAATTTCAAAAGCATAATTAGGTAGAAGATCTTGGAAGAGGCCCATGCAAGTAACAGGCCCTAAAACGTATGCCTCATCAGCTTTATGGTTAACCTAAAGGAGGTACCTTTCACCTCTGGGGCCTAGAGTAACAATGACCAAAGGGAGAAGGGGTGTGAGAGTGGGTGATGGTGATGAAAGTGGGGAGGAGCATGTTGTTGTTTAAAAGTTACTATGAATTCCACTTGGCAAATTGAAAATTAATGTTCTTTTAATGAAAATCATTTAGTTACATATTTCCTAAGCTGATACTTCACGTTTGGTGAAATACTAGTAACTTTTCTGTTGGCTATATAAGTCACTGCTTACTGAAGCAGGCATTTATAATAGGTAATGTTAGAAATATATGTTTAGGAGTGAATTAGTTAATAGAAAACAGAATCATTTCGATGTTCCCGATAAAAGGGAACCCTAAAAACACAGTATTGGACCCATGGAATAAGGGTATCTATATAAAGACTGTGCTATCCAGAATATACAAGGAACCCCTCAAAGTCAACAAAAAACAAACAACCCAATTCAAAACTGGGCAATGGACTTGAACAGACATTTCTCTCCTAAGAAGATATACAAATGGCCATAGAGCATAGGCAAAGATGACCAACATCACTAGTCACTAGGGAAATGCAAATCAAACCCACAATGAGATACTATCTGTACCCACTAGGATAGCTATTGTCAAAAAATGAGAAAGTTACAAATGTTGGCAAAGATGTGGAGAAACTGGAACCCTTGTGCCTTGCTGGTAAGAATGTAAAATGGTGTGGCTCCTGTGGAAAACGGTTTGGTGGTACCTCAAAAAGTTAAACATAGAATTACCACATAACCTAGAAATTTCACTTCTAGGTGTATGCTCAAAATAATTAAAACCAGGGACTCAGAGACTTGTACATCAATGTTCGTGGCAGCATCATTCACAGTATCCCAAAGGTGGAAACAACCCAAATGTCCCTCAGCAGATGAAAGGAAAAACAAAATACAATGTACACATACAATGGAATATTGCTCAGCCTTAAAAGGAATGAAATTCTGACATATGTTACAACGTGGATAAACCTTGAAAACATTATGTTAAGTAAAATAAGCCAGACACAAAAGGACAAATATTGTATTATTCCACTTATACGAGGTGCCTAGAATGGCAAATTCAGAGGCAGAAAGTAGAATAGAGGTTACTAGGAGCTGGGAGGGGGAAAAGAGGGAGTTATTGCTTAATGGGTACAGAGTTTATGTTTGGGATGATGAAAAAGTTCTGAAAATAGATGGTGGCGATGGTTGCACAACACTGTGAATGCATTTATTGCTACTGAATTGTACACTTAAAAATAGTTAAAATGGTAAATTTTATGTTATGTATATTTTACTACATGCTAAAAAAGACAGGCTTGTGTCAAGATGAAGTTCCACAATGAGGGAGAAAACAATCAATCCTCAAAGTACTTAAAATACTTACAACAGCAAGAGTCACTCATGTGATAAACAAAGTAATCTGAAAAGGTTTTAGTGAAAGAAATTACTTGTGGAAAGTATCAAAAAAAAAAAAAAAAAACCCGGACAAGTGGATTTGTTATTTAGTACTACTATCATTAGTAAAGTCTACTTATGGGAGTTAGTAGATTCCATTGAGGATACATAAAATCTCTTTACTTGTTAGTGGAAAATATGATTTCAGTGCATTGCCATTTTTAAAGGAAGTATGGTTCTATATTATGTCTTTTCTTTGTAATTGCAGTCTTGGCTTTATTGCTATGCACCAGTGACAACAATAATGGCTTTATTATGGAAATCACACCTCATCTACATGAAGCTGAAATTTATTCTGTGTTTACAATCTTCTAAAGTACTTGTTTTAATTTTACCTCACTGACCTTCTGATTCTAACAATTTGGATGTGCTACTAAAACAAACTCATCAACGTAAAACAAGGAACACAACTGTGAAATAATGTGGATCTAAGATATTTATGGGTCTATTTCCAACAATAAGCATGCATTATTATTAAATTAGAAAAAAAGGTAATTAAAAAAAGGCATCAAAAGGTCTTATTTCTAAAATATGGGCCTTTATTCTGAAATGAGCAGATACTTGAAGGTCAAAAAGTTTCATTGATCTGATCGATTTCCTGGTGAGAAAATATTAAATGTGTTCTTCAGCTTTCTTAACAAGGGTTAATACACAATGTATAGTCACCCACCAGTATTCTCAGCAAATAAACCTAATGTTGTAGAAGAGAACAAGGTACATATTTCACAGAACTGCCAAATCAGCATTAGGATACTGTGGCTGGAACAGATAACAACAAACTTATGGACTGGATTTGTAAATTGTTCAAAGAAACACTCCATACTTCATCTGGGTAGTTTGCATTCCTAACCTTTGGTCACTAGTCCTATACTTGGTTCTAGTTTTAGAGTTTCCTTCTTGCCTCAGTACTTCAACACGTTCCCAAAAGAGCTCTTGAGAACCATCTGGACAACAGGGAACCCACTCTGAGTCCTGTGGCTCTGGTGTCCAGACACAGTTGCAAACGTTTGTTGCAGCAGGCTGGACTCTGTGTATGTCACCTGGATGATGTGCCAGGCTCTTCACTTTATTTAGCCATCCTTATCAAACTTATAATCTCTAGTGTCACCTTCTTTCAATGAGCATTTTAGGCCAACAATATCCAAATATGCATCTCCATCTCTCCTGAGTTCTAGACCTCCAGGTCTGGAGATCCTCAAAGCATCTCAAATTCAGTTCATTTAAAGCTAAATTTGCTATCCTTCCTCTCAAACTCTCTCTTCCTTCTGAGTACAGGTACCACCATCCAAATGGATTTACCCCATGACTCATTTTTCCTCATACACTGCACCAAATGGGGGGAGAGAGAGAGAACCACGCACAGAAAGCAGTCAGCACAGAGCCTGGCACAAAGCACGTGCTCAAAAAGCCTTACCTCCTATCATCTTCACCCTCATCCCATCATCCTCACCCTCATCACCATCATGACTTTAGTCAAGTTAGAGAAACAGCATATGGCTATAGATAGCCCTCTCTTGCATCTTTAAAAGGCCAAAAAATCATGTTATGTTTAACTTTTTTGTACCTGGATTTTCCAAACTTATTTGGTGTTAGAACCCTTCTGTTTATCCTGATGTAATATGACGATCACACAGAGAGGAAGGTTGCTTTCAATGTGCAGACTCTAAGTTCCATCACATCCAAACTGTCACTGAAAACTTCCTGACCAACCTATTTAACATGGACCTCTCCGTATCCTCTATTCCTCTCTGTCTCTCTATTCTATTCTATTCTATTCTATTCTATTCTATTCTATTCTACTTTATTCTCTCCAATCCCCTCCCATCCCCTCCCATCCCGTTTCATCCCACTCCACTTTAAAATGCTGGCAATGAGACTCACCAATGTATTGTGACCCACAATGTGTAAACCTCTGCTCTAAAAGGTAATTTAAGTAGCTAGTAGGATATCTCAGACACAAGGTAGATAGAGTAAATGTAACTATCATGGGAGGCCTACAGCCACCATGTTCTGACATGGATTTACCCTGACCCTTCCTGCTATACGAAGGAGGCAAGCCTAATTTGGAGGAATCTGTACAGGTGACACATTAGATCTGCAGGCAGAGCAGAGAGCCAATACTGGCCTAGAGTATATTTTCCAGGGGTAAAGAGGAGGAATGTGAGCAAATTCTCAGAGGAGTCTCAAGACAGCTGGGACCCTAAATAGCAGTACTTTGTCAATGGCTGACTTGAGGCTCTCCTGGATACTAAAGACAGTTGAGTGTCAGGCCTACTTTGAGGGTGATTTATTGGGATTGAAACAAAATGGCAAAAGCCTAGAATTATGGTCTCGCCTTGCAAAAACTATGTATAATTTTCAATTTGCAGGCTATAATTTTGAATCCAAGGAGAATAATCAACTTAGATGAGACCTACCCACACGGACCTTGCACGCACTGTTATTAGAGTAATACCATTTGAACCGTGTACTTCAAAGTTGCCAGAGAATATCCTACTGACGGGGATCAGATAGGTCTGTGATTCTTAAGGAGAAGGTTAAATGATCAGTTTTCTTCTTGTGAGGAAAAATGTCTTGAAACTATGGGAAGGAGAATTACCATTTGGTTTCATAGCCAACATAGTAATTTTCTACACACTTCAGAAATGTTTCATAAAATCACATTATGACAAACGTTTTTAGAAGATCAGAGTTCTAAAACAACCATGAAGTCAGCCAACCAACAATCGAAGACTGGCTTAACTTAGCTTCCTAACTACATTCCCCAGTTAATTAGCCATTAAGGAGTTCAGAACAGTCATCTCCAGGCATGCTCAGGCACCTAACAGCAATTCCCAACACACTCTGCTTTGGTAACACAATGAAGACACACAATGCATCTTTCAACCTGCTATATCTATATTTTAAGTCTTACTAGATGGTCTCATAATTTGGGAAATCAGGTTGCTATGTATTTGGCCATGACTAGCCAGTTATGTTTAAAGATAGTTTGATAGTACATCACAGAGCAGTCATTACCATTTAATAGGCTCAAATTCAACACTGAAGTCTTGAATCAATTCTGACACAATGTCTCAGAAAAATTAACACTAAAAATAACTCTACATGTTCAAGAAGATATTTTTACAGTATGTTAAATATGTCAGTTCCCAGAACTGTTTCCTGGTAGAGACCCTCCATCTGGATAAATGCCAGCTGACCTCAATGCGTATTTCCTTTCTTTAATTTGGTTCTTTAGGCCTCACATTACAAAACTGTAACACCAATTTAAAATTTTATTTTATTTTAATTTCCTTTGCCATGGCACTATTCTAAAAAGTCTAATTGAATGAAATCTTTTGGTTCCTCTCTGTCAATGTGATTAATTGCATCTCTTCTCCCAAAAGATATTCTGGTATCAGATTATCAGGGCATTGTCTTGTCTTAAAAATAATGTTATGTATTTCTCAAAAGCTTTGGGGATATTACTCACCCTCTGTTGTTAAATAACTACATCTGCAAATACAGAAAACTAGTACCAAACCCACACAGAGAGCTGTTTTCGGGAATATACAAGAACAGACCATAAAGTGGTATAACACCTGTGTTATATAAAAGCTTATCGTTAACCATTAAATAATGGCACAGTAACAGTTGTGCCAGGAAGGTCTATGCATATGGGAATGAACTAATGTTTTATTGCTCATTCTTACTAACAACCTTGGATCAAGCCCTTACAGAGAAAAGAAAGAGAAACCATTGTGCTAAGAAAGAAAGGTAATCGCCAGATTGAATGGCATGTGTATGATCTAGGGAGAAGGAGGCTGTCCAAAAAAACATCTACATTGACAATACTTCTATATTAGTGATCAAAGTAATTTTATCAAAGTGATTTGGACCCAATGATAAACCTGAAAATTTTCTTTCTGTATTTGTCAATGTCATGTGTAGACCTTAAAATATGTAAGATTTTAATTCCAACTTTTTCTCCTCTTTCATGTGGAATTAAAATTGTTAATGGTTACACTGTTTCACAAGTGTCAGATGTTAGTAGCAAATATAAGGTAGATATTAGAGCTTATTTTTGCCTCAGGCTCAAAACTATGTTTCCACTCCTTCCTTCCTCCCCACCTCCTTCCCTCCCCATAATCAAATTAGCCCATGTTTCCACTCCTTCCTTCCTTCCTCCCTCCCTTCTTCCCTCCTTCCTTCCTCCTTTCCTTCCCCTCTTCCTCCCTCCCTCCCTTCCTTGCTTCCCAAGCCCCCAACATAGAGCTACTTTTACTATTCAATTCCATCTTTAATAGGTTAGACAGATCCTGCTATATTTTTCATTTGTTTGTTTCTGTCCTGTTTTTTTTTTAAACCAGGTGAAGTTTATTCTGTTACAAAGTTTGTGAGCCACATTTGTAAAAAACAATTTTTTTTTCATGGTGGCAAAGCAGCTTTACTATAACCATAGATTAAGTGTTTATTTGCAAAGACTCTGGCATTAGTGGGAAAATGATGGAAAGAGGGAAATCACCACACTTCTTGGAAACCTTAAAATTAAATGATTATAAGTATCAACTATTGTTCATTTCAATTACTTGTTAATTTACAACCACATGGATTTATACTGTCTTTATAAAACTGTACAATAGAGCTTCAAATTGCTCTTCAATACTTTTAATGTTTCCTACGACCCAATTTCTACTTCTTCCTTGAAGTTGATGTATCCTAATTATAAATCACATCATTTGCTTTCCTGAAGGTTATTTATACTAAGTTTTCTAATTTCCTTCTGTTAAATTCAATTAAAAGAAAAAGATCTGTTTTGAGTATGGGTAGTCAGTCAAATAAACTTTTTTAAAAAGCATGCACTGGGACTTCACTGGTGGCCCAGTGGTTAAGAATCTGCCTGCCAATGCAGGGGACACGGGTCCCAGCCCTGGTCTCGGAAGATCCCACATGCCGTAGAGCAACTAAGCCCATGTGCCACAACTACTGAAGCCCGTGCGCCTAGGGCCCCTGTTCTGCAACAAAGAGAAGCCACCTCAATGAGAAGCCCACATACCACAGCGAAGAGTAGCCCCCGCTCGCTGCAACTAGAAAGCCTGCGTGCAGCAACAAGGACCCAACGTGGGCAAAAATAAATAAATATATAAATAAATAAATGAAAAATAAAAAGCATGCGCTGAGGTTGACTGAGTGGGATTTATTCATCAAAAGGCAGAATACTAGAGTGGTTATGAGCATGGACTCTGGAGCCAGATTACTTGAGGGCCATTTACTAGCTGTGTGACCTTGGTGAGTTACTTGACTGCTCTGATGCACAATTTCCTCATCTGTATAATGAGAATAACACTAGTACCTCCTAAATACAGAATACTGAATTCAGTTAGGATTTAATGGTTAAAATGCAGAATACTTAGAACAGTTTTATATAAACTTTGGCTATTGCTTATTATTCAAGAAATATATATTTATTGAAGATTCAAAAATGTATTTGATAAAATGTGACAGGTAAAAGGATGAATTACATATGGGTCTTCTTTTAAATATTATATATATATAAAATATATATATCCACTATAATAAAAGGTAGAAGATCAATATTAGAAAAGAGGGATAAAGTTATACAAAAATTCAGGGAAAGCAGCAGTTACCTACCATTGATGGTATCAGAGAGGCCACTGGCATTTCAACTGGGACTTAAAGACGAGCCATATTTGAACATGTGGACTTTGAAGTCAAGGTAGTGGAAAGAGGGGCAAAAAGGCAAATGCATAAATTAGTGTAAAATATCCCTTTTGATTGGCGTGAAAGGTCCATGAAGGTAAATAGTGAGAAGAATATTTGCATCATGAGGTCATGAAGGGCTCTTGAGGACCAGGTTGAGCAGTACAGAATTATTTTACAGGAAATGGAGAGACATTTAAAATTTCTGAGAAGATGTGTGGCCCAATCAAAACAGGAATTTCCTTAATCTCACAGGAAAGTAAACAGATTGGTGGAGAGAGTGCTGGTGGCAGGGATTCCAGTTAGGTAACTGTTGCAGTGCTCAACGTGAGACATACTGAAGGCCTGGGGCAGTGGCGGAGGAGGGACTCCCACAGTGGAAAGAAGGGGATGGACACAAAAATATTACAGAGAATCTAAAGGTGAAGTACCCCCAAATCAGAAAACAGCGAGAAACTTTAAAAATTATACAGATATTGGGACTTCATCTCTGGAGGTTCCAATTCACTGAGCCTCTAGAGAGACTCATCAAACAATCATTTGTGAAAGTGTGATTTTGATGATCAGTTTTGACAACTACTGACCTAAAAGTCTAGGAGTGTGGAGTAAAAGAAATTACACTGGCATCAAAATTAGGAAAATGAGAAAAGGATTAAGAGGAAGAAGAGAAGGAAGAGGGAGAAAGAGTAACACAGAGATCAGAGCAATTGGGGCAGGCAAGTTATTGACAAGTTTTGTACTTCCTGAGGACAAGATATTGTTCCCAGGAAGAGGACAGAAAAGAAGACGGGAAGACAAGTTGAGCTCAAGTTGACAGATTTGAAAATTACTACTGTGATGTGAAAAAGGCAAAGGCAATCCCTGGAAAACACATACACTCCAGAGTTATGAGTCACGAAAAGAATGAGTCATGGCCTGGGATTTAACAGGAAAATAAAAAAGAAGAGAGCATCATGAAAACCAAGGGAGATAGACTATTCAAGGAAGGGAAGTTATCGATTTACGCAGACGAGTTTAGGGATAAGGACATGAGAAAAGTGGTCAGTAGATTTGGTGTCCAAGGTTATAGGTGATGAATAGAAGAGAATAAGCAAGGTACTCTCAAGGCTTAGCAGTGCACATAAGGTGATGAGTATAGATAGCTCATAATGACTACTCTACAAGAAGTTTGTTGGTGAAGGAGACAGGCAAGGAGGTAACTTGATAAAGCAACAGCATTATGAGTAAGTTCTTTCAGGCACTGAAAAGTGATGTATGTTTTTAGATGGAGAGGAAAGACCCAGAATAGAGAGATGTTTAAGATGTAAGGCAATTGTGGAAAATTTAATGAAACAAGTTCCAAAAAAGGAAAAAGAGATGAAGGGCACAATTGGGAGGGTTGGCTTTGGTGAGAATGAGTTATTTACTCCCTTCCTAAAATGGAAGGAAAAATGGCAAAGAAGGGAGAAAAGAAAAGAATTGATCAGATAATATAGGAAAGTTGAGTGAGAGAACATCAGGTTGTTTTCACATCTTATATAGAGAGTGAGAATAGAAGGTATTAAGCATAAGACTTAACGGGCAATCTGTTTCCAAGATTACCAAAGAATCAATTAAAAGTAATCCAAAGGATTACTGAGAAGCAGAGATGGCTCAGTTAAGATTACTTAGACTAAATTTGTATCTATTACAGAGTAGCATTAATTGGCTGGTAAAAAGAAGAGAAGGACGTGACATAGACTGGAATGGTGATTGGGAAAATTGCTTAAGGAGAGAGCCAAGTTGGTGAGGAAATCAAGGGAGCTAGTGAAAATATCCTTGGATGTTCAATCACAAGGTCAAAGAGAGGGAGGTCGCAGTGAAGATAAAGACCAGTAGGAGTGAGAAACTGGGAGAGGAGGGCAGGGAGAGATATGAAGAGGGAAATGGTGACCCAGGAAGGGAGGATAGCATGAGAAATGGTAATCACGGTAATATGAATAGGAAAAGGGTGGTGTAAGCAAAATGCAAAAATTTTAAAATAGGAAAAGTTATTAAGCAGGGACATAATGACCTTGAAGTAAGTGCAAGATGGAACAAAAATATTTTGATATACTGTTAGTTGGAAGGAGTAGCCTCTTACAACTGGTTGTAAGGAAAGTGATTGGTTTACGAGGCCACCATTTTGGTTATGATAAGGCAACTGAGTCATTTTATAAAAGGATCAGATCAAGTTTGTTACTGCTTTCTGGCCCAACGAAATTCAAACTTCACCTTATATGGATGTCCTTTTCTTCCAAAAGGAAACAACTTATTATAAAAATGTCCTTTTTCACTATTCAACTTTCTGAGTTTTATAATGCATAAACTATTAAGTATACCACTGTGATCACAGACGTGCCAACTATACATTTTTAAAGAAATTTATGATGCAATTGCTAATTCCCCAGATTACTTGTCCCCACTGCCTATTTTCCCAGACCTATCAACGCTATTTTCCTTTATTTCTGGATCTTCTCTTTAATTCTGTACCAGTTGATTTATTAAAGTGTGATCAAACAAACTATTATTTTGTGGCTATGTATTCTTTAAAGAATTGTATAGGCACTGAATAATTGAAAGTATCTCAAAATAATGAGAATGGTAATAAATAATACATGAAAAAAGTTGCAAATCACAAGTGGAATTTATACCTTAGAACTTGGGATTTGCCTGATTACAGAGAACCATGGAATATCACAAGATCACAATGTTGACACCAACTGAGGTGGCTCACAGACCAGGTTGAGTGGGAATATAGTGTTTTCAATGCCATAAATATTCCAAGATAAAACAGGCTTGAAAAACTCATTTTTCTACTTTTCAGTAGAGTTTTATATACATTCTTTGGCAATGGTCTAAATACAAATTTGAGAGAGACATGTTAAAAAAACCCAGAAATTGTATTTTCATTAGCTAAGAGTTGAATGAAAGACTTCAGTCACCGGTTAAAAAACTGAATGTGCTCTTAGATCAAAGCAATAAATATGAATAACTGTTTCATGTAATTTTCAAAAGAGTAGAAAGTAATGTCTCACTGTAATTTTTCCAAGATAACTAAAAAAAGGATTTAAGGCGGGAAAAGTCCTTTGAAAGAGTGGAGTATGCCAGGAAAGTTAAAATGTAAACTTTTAATTAACTTGGGAAAAACTGCCAAGGAAATATTTGGAAACTCAGCCTATGCATAAAAATTATAAACAATGGGGAAAGTTTCACTGACCCTCTGGGTCAAGCTGAGGCATGGCAATGGTATTGGCATGGCAATGGTAAGCCTATGTCAATAAGAGAGGAAGGGCAAAGAGTCTGCAGTGAATCCAAGCAGCAATGCCACTGTGATGCTCTTAGACACTGGCTTTAAATGTATATCATACTGACCACATCTTCCACTGACATTCTACTGAAGCCTATTCATGATGGGTATCAAGAAATTAATTTCAATTCCATTCCTTCTCCTCCCCAAGCACCATAAATGATGAACTCAGCACGTGAGAGTGAATTCAGTTATGTTGTTTAAGTCCAGACTTATCAGACATCATGTTACTTTTAGGCAACAGCACTAGTTCAGTATGGCTGTGCATATGGAGAGTTTATGCAGGGAAGTATTGGAATTTTCCTTTTATCCTACAGTTTAAGGATTGCTATTGTTTTTTGTTTGTTTGTTTTTCTGCCACGCCTCACAGCATGTGGGATCCTCGTTCCCAGACCGACCAGGGATTGAACATGTGTCCCTTGCACTGGAAGCACAGAGTTCTAACCACTGGATGGCCAGAGAAGTCCCTAAGGATTGGTACTGGATGAATTAATGATGTGACCAATTTCACCTTTTAGATGTTCAATGTGGAATGGGGACAGACAAGAATCAAGGAATATCAGTTTAAGAGAGCTGTGAGATGATGGAGGATATAACCCAGGTGCTATGAACTGAACTGAGGCCCCCCCCAAATTCATATGTTGAAGCCCCACCCCTCAATGTGATGGTATTTGGAAATAGGGACCTAAGGAGTTAAGTAAGTCATGAGGGTAGAGCCCTCATGATGGGATTAGTGTCCTTGTAAGGAGAGACATGAGACATTTCTCTTTCTCCCTTTCTCTCTCTCCCTCCCTCTCTCCCCCATGTAAGAACATAGCAAGAAGATGATCGTCTGCAAGCTAGGAAGAGGGCTCTCATCGGGAACCGAATTGGCCTGCACCCAGATTATGGGACTTCTCAGCCTCCAGAACTGTGAGGTATAAATTTTAATTGTTTAAACCACCCAGTCTACGGCATTTTGTTATGGCAGCTCGAGCTGATTAATACATCAGGCATAATCATGAAGAAAGGAAGAGAGAGGCATACTTGAGAGACATTTAGTAAGTATACAGGACAAAGTCTGAGTATATTCTGCACCAATTACATATTGAAAGAGTTGTTATGCTAACAAAAATACCAATGCCTACTGAGTGCTTACTATGTTTCAGAGAATGTGCTAAAGACTTTATATGAATTGACATTTAATCCTTTAATCCTTCAAACAGTGCTATAAAGTTATATATTATTATTATAACTGTACTACATATGAGAATAGTGAGGAAAACTAGGCATGTTTCAGTACCATAAAGAGAGGGGGCAGTCTTTCTTGGAAATAAGAAGATGAAGAAATAATTTGCTAGCCTGGATCACTTCACATTCTTTCTCGGGAATAAAATCTAACAATTCCTTTTATGGAATTAGAGATCTCTAGGTTTAATTTAATGTTTACATGTTATTTTTCTCAATGACAGTTTCGATAACAAAATGGTAAACTGTGAAGCATTGCTGTTGGCCAGAGTCACCTGTGGTTCTAATCCCAACTGCACAATTTAACGGCTTTGCAAATCTGGACTTTCCTAATCTCTCTTTTCCTTCATTTTCTTGTCTCACTATAGGAATAGAAATACCTGTTTCACAAGATTCTTGTAAAAATTGAGATAATATATACGAAATGCTTAGCCCAGTGTCTGGCATACGGTGATTGGTAGTGGTGATGAGGATAATGATGATTACCACCAGGGCCCACATCCTTTCACAGCTGCCACTTACATGCCTTTTACTCTCTCTCCCAAACCTACTACATCCATGCTCTATGCCCGCTGCCCACCTAGAAAACAAATGTAAGTTGAATTTAACAGTTTAGTACTGAAATAGCCTGAATAGAGGACCATTCTTGTCTCATCAGTTTTAACAGACTAGGTAAAAGGCAGTCACTGAGGTACAGACATTCAGGAAACTTGAGTTTTAGAAAGACCCAGCTCTGCCACAAATTACTAGTCCCTTTTCTTCATTGGTTACATGCGTAAATCAGGAGTTCAAACAGAAATTCAAGCTTTCTCTCAACTCTCTGATTTTATTTTTTACTTTTTATCTTGATGTTCTAAGCCTTAGGAAACTAATTCCTGATGCTATTGTTCTAGGAGTTTTTAATGAGCAATATCAAATCCCCAATTTTTTCAAAAACAATAATAAAAAAAACCAACACACATTGAATGACTACACATCATCTTTCAGGCTCAAAGATTTCTGATTTGAATCTTTGAAGACTGAGGTCATAGATATAATTCTAAGCAGAGGATGAGCATCCATAATGTTTTTTTTTTAAATATTCTGGATTTTCCCCAGCACTATTGACAAAATGTGGGAAGACTAAACTGTGCTCACAAAGATTTTTTTAAGCTCAAGTGGAACAGATTGTTCATTGTGTAGTGAGGAGCTCTGGGGTTTTCCTTAGGTCCCTAGGCATTGTTTTTTATTTTCTTTTCAGCAATGGAACTGGGAGTAGACTGCAAACAAGCAGCTTACTGCCAAGGACATGTGAAACCTGTTATATTGGTCATTCTGGATCTGATTCAAGTACATACTGTTGCTAGGTAAGATTACTTTTACTTTGCTTTAGTGGAAGCCTCAATTTTGGTTTAGGGAAAAAAAAATCATATTGTGTTTTTCCATTTATATTTATAAACCATGTAAAATTTAAAACGATAATGACACACTTAGAATTCTGTAATATGTATTTGAAATGACAAGCAATAAAAACTAAAATAAAACAGCACAATAAAATAAGAATGAAAATAAAATTTAAAATGACAATAACATACTTAGAATTTTGATGTGAGAATAATAAGGATCCTAGAACCAGAGTGTTTCAGCTATTGATTTCTACATAATAAACCACCACAAAACTTGGTGGCTTAAAATAATTTACAATCTGGGCTGGGCAGTTTTCTGCTCTGTGTGGTGTCTACTCGGGCTGGAACCTACAGGAAGGCTTTTTACTCCCATGTCTGGAATCAGACGCCTGAAACAACTGGAGGCTGGTCAAATATGCCTATTCACATGGCCACTCCATATGACTAGCTTGGAGTTTCTAACATCATGGTGGTCTCAGAGTAACTGGACTTCTTACACTGTGACTGGCTTCCAAGAGAAAGGAAGCTGAAACTGCTAGTCTTCTTAAAGGTTAGACGCATTATGGGGCAGTATCACTTCCATCAGATTACCTTGGTCTAAGCAAGTCCAAAGAGTTAAAGGGAGGGGAAATAGACTCCGCTGCTGTATGTGAAGAGAAGCACACATGTAAAGGGAGGGAAATAATTGATGGTGGCCATCTTTGGAGAACACAATACAGAGTGTACTGCATTTACTAGGAGCTATTTCCTATTTCTTCTTTTTCCTTTGGCTTATATTGAGTTTCTCTGAACTCTTTTTGAAATTTCTAAGATGTCAGGAGAAAAAAAGTTACTCAACCTTAGGATGAAAGGGATGATACTTCATAATATTCATTAGAGCAAGTTTCCAATGATTTTCATAATAGCAATAGAATCTTGATTTATGTTAGTATTGTTCTGTAAATATGAAGACATGGAGACTCAGAAGAAATGGAAGCATTCATCCTCAAATATATTACCAAGCAGAGAAGCGGCCATTATTGTACCAGTAGATTCCAAATACCTCAGATTCATGTTATACATGGCTGGCTGGATCAAGCCACCTCTACATTTTAATATATCATATTGAAACATATGCATGGGATTTTTATAAGAAAGGGATTTGTAATCTGCTTCCTCTTTTTATTCAAATTAATTTTCCTTCCCTGATCCATGAATCATTCCTCACATAAGAACTGGCTGATGAATCAGAAAAGAGTCAGTAAATTCTAATGAGCCTAAAAGGAGAGACAAGCTTATCATTGCCAGAGATCAAAACCAAACCCTAAAATTACAGGCTTTGTTTAAAATGCTGTTTGAGACACTGAAATTTAGTTCAGGGAACATACCTTTATCCTGACTCATTCTCACTGCACACTCACTTCACTGAAGGAGGAGGAGGCCAGTGAATTTCACTAGGAGCCACCGACCTTCGAAAATGGTTCACAGCAGTCGAGCAGCAAAAAGGGCACAGAAGGAAGCAAAGCTGACATCACTGTCCCAGCCACGCTCAGAAAGGGAGGGACTGACAGTGGCTGTCTCTGGAGACTACAGCACAGAGTGTATTTGATTTACTAGCAGCTCTTCCTCTGTTCCCCCTTTCCTTTGGATTTCAGTGGAAATTTGAGATGAAATTAAGGGATGTCAGGAGTGAAGAAGTCACTCAAAATATAGAGTATAAAGGGGTTGATACAGAGCGGACATAACCAACACACAAGTGTTGATGTAAAATTGCTCCTGTTGTCAGGCACATCTAATCTGCACCAGAGTGAATAGTTTGGAGAACAGTTCTATAGAAATATGGAAGATTCCAGCCCAAACAAAATGACTGATATAAGCTCTTCAGTTATTCAAACAGGGCTGATGCTGGTGTTAACTAATCACATCTGTTTACCAAACCTAAAACTCTAAGGTAAATAAATAATCATAATCATTCTAGCTACTAAAAACAAAAAACAGCTTGGCTATAAGGAAACTATAAATTGACCTTTCCTTCTCATAATGCATCTTACTCATTGTTAAAGGTAATTTAGAAATAAATAAAAAACTCTTGACAAGGTTTGACCAAAAATACTCAAAATTTAACATAATTTGGAAAACTAGGAAACTGTGCTTCTGTAATAAAAGGGAATTTACCTTCAACTCTTGATTTATTATTTGAGAATATATTTCTCATGCTACTATCTAATACAGTTAAGCCTTGAACAACGCAAAGGTTAGGGGTGCCAAACCCCCTCACAATCAAAAATCCACATATAACTTTACAGTTATATATATAATAATATATATATTTTCTGCACCTGAGGATTCAACCAACGGTGGATGGTATAGTACTGTAGTACGTATCTATTGAAAAAATGTGCATATAAGTGCATAGTTCAAATCAGTGCTGTTCAAGGGTCAACTGTAATATCTGAAAATACTCATCCAATTAAAAAAATGCAGGGGACTTCCCTGGTGGCACAGTGGTTACGAATCTGCCTGACAATGCAGGGGACATGGGTTCGATCCCTGGTCTGGGAAGATCCCACATGCCGCGGAGCAACTAAGCCCATCTGCCATAACTACTGAGCCTGTGCTCTAGAGCCCGAGAACCACAACTAATGAGCCCGCATGCCACAACTACTGAAGCCCACGTGCCTAGATCCTGTGCTCCACAACAAAAGAAGCCACCACAATGAGAAGGCTGT
This sequence comes from Mesoplodon bidens, assembly GCF_964165515.1. Classification (NCBI taxonomy): domain Eukaryota; kingdom Metazoa; phylum Chordata; class Mammalia; order Artiodactyla; family Ziphiidae; genus Mesoplodon; species Mesoplodon bidens. Next base: position 74,307,798 of record NC_138160.1, on the reverse strand, counting down.
GCACCGCAACGAAGAGTAGCCCCCGCTCACCGCAACTAGAGAAAGCCTGCGCGCAACAACGAAGACCCAACACAGCCAAAAATAAGTAAATTAATTAATTTTAAAAAATTAAAATTTAAAAAATGCAAGGCAAAATAAAACTAAACTATAAACCATCTCAGCTGCCTTAGGAAAAAGGGCTATTTTGCATGCTTGGAATTGTAGAGAACTAAGCCAGATCTGCTTGAGACTACAGTCTTCCCTCTGTATCCATTGGGGATTAGTTCCAGGACCCTGCAGGATACCAAAATCCAAGGATGCTCAAAGTCCCTTATATAAAATGGCATACTATTTGCATATAACCTATGCACATCCCCTGGAATACTTAAAATAATACCTAATACAATGTAAATAGTTGTAAACACAATGTAAATGCTATGTAAATAGTTGCTGGTGTGTGGCAAATTCAAGATCTGCTTTTTGGAACTTTCTGGAATTTTTTTTTCCCAAATATTTTCCGACCCATGGCTGGTTGAATTTGCAAATGCAGAACCTGGTGATACAGAGGGCCGACTGTAACTGGAACTGCCCTCCTTCTCAGATATAACGTATACATGGAGTATAAAAAGTACAGGAATCTCAGAGGAAAGAAGAGAAGAGGCTTGGTACCAGTCTGTGTTGCATTTGAAGCTTTGGCTTTTAGAGAAAGTAGTGGCAACTGCTTGCACTGTGGACTCAAACTCCTGAGTGGGGTTTGTGCCAATTATTCTAACAATAAAGAATATTAGAAGCAAAGAAAGGGTACTTACTATCCAGTTTTCAAAAATACAGATGTGGGAACTTTACTAATATAGTAGACTTTTCAGCATTCCCCTACCCCTCTCCCCCAATTTTTAAACAAGGTAGATATTTATGGGTAGTTATGTTAATTTCTTTAATTCTAGAAAATTCTCAACATTACCTCTTCAAACATTGATTACTCTCCATTCCCTCTATTCTTTTCTCCTGGCAATGTATTCTCATACTTCTTAGCTCTGTTTCCATATTTTCTCTTTTTTTGTATCTTTCACATGAATTCCTTAATCCTAGCTTCAGATTCTAATTAATTAATTCTCTCTTCTCTGTGTCTCATCTATATTTTATCTCAAATATCAAGATATTTAAAATTTTCAACTAGTGTCATTTTTCATTGCCAAGATTATTGAAATCTTTTCATTTTCATATTGGTCTGTTTTAATTTTATTTGCTTATATCTATTTTTTTTTTTTTTTTATGTTTAAGTGCTTTGAATGGATACATCTTCCATTTCGTCAGGGGTCAATGGTCAACCATTTTCTGTACAGGGCCAGATATTAAACGTTAGGTTTTTCAGGCCACATGGTTTTTGTTGCAACTACATATACTCAACTCTGTATTGTGAAAGCAGCCATAGAATATATGTAAACAAATGGGTGTGGCTGGGTGTCAAGAAAAACCTTTACTTACAAAAACAGGTCACTGCAGCTACTTTGGAAAACAGTTTGGCAGTTCCTTAAAATGTTAAACAGCGAGCTACTGTATGACCCAGAAATTCCAATTCTAGGCATATACCCGAGAGAAATGAAAACACATGTTAATACAAAAACTTATATATAAATGACCATAGGAATGTTCTTCATAATAGCCAAAAGGTGAAAACAACCCAAATGTCCATCAACTGATGAATAGGAAAGCAAAATGTAGTATGTTCACACAATGCAATATTATTTGGCAATAAAAAGAACTATGTACTGATAAATGATATAAAATATGAACTCTGAAACCACTATGTTAAGTGAAAGAAGCCAGACTTAATAAAAGACCACTTATTCTATAATCCCATTATATGAAATGTCCAGAATAGACAAATCTATAGAGACAGAAAGTTGACTAGTAGTTACCTAGGCTTCAGGGAAGTGGAGAATGGGGAGTGACTGCTAACAGGTATGGGGTTTCTTTTTTGGGATGATGCAAATATTCTAAAATTAGATTATGGTGATAGTTACACAACTATATAAGACCAATGAACTGTACAATTTAAACAGATGAACTTTATGGCATGTAAACTATATCTCAATGAAGCTGTTAAAAAAATAAATAGATAAAATGAGGAAACAGTTAAGTGGCTGGCAGGGCCATAGTTTGATGATTCCTACTTTATATTTTTGAGGAGCCTAAATAACTTGACAAAGTTATTTATAGTTTATCCTATTTTTATATCTTTTTCTATGTTAAATTCATCTCTTTGCTGATTTTAAGGGCTATCTTTGTTAGTTTTCCTCCAATATTTGGGACTTTTATATTGCAGCTAATCTTGAGTAGAAAGCATTTGCTTCCTTGCTTGTTCTCTCTCTCCCTCTCTCTCTTTCTCTCTGGCTACCTTTTTCTGTCTAATGGTTTTGTGGTGGCCTCCACTTAACCCTTCTGTCCAAAAAGGACTAGTTTGGTGTCATGGGTCTTCTGTCCCCATAATGACATATACATATGAATATGGCAGATAAACTCTGTGAACTCTAGAGATTTTGGCCCAGGAACTTGGTGAGATGCTTCCTCTGCTTTCTCTTTGGGCTCCCAGATCCCTAAGCCAAAGCCCAAGCTACTATGGCAGCTCTTTTTCAGGTTCCTTTCCTACAGGAGCTACTGCTCCAGTCTACCGGCCTTGGGTGAGACCTTTAATTCCCAACTTACCACCACAGCAGTTGAGATACTCCTGCATTCACAGGCTTGTGGACCCAGAAAACATCAGGTCCTTGACAGTAGCCCAGGTTATACTTTGTGTTTCTGCTCTTTCTGATCCACAATTCATCTTCTTTTTAATTTTCTCTTGTTATATCTTGTCATTAACTGCTATGTATATGGAGCAGGGAAATGGGCAAAACATGAATTTACAGTCCTTCTTGACTGGATATTTTTCAGGTCAATGAAATGGAATTTTAGCAGATAGATTCAAAGAGAGTATCAAATGCTCCTTGGTAGAGTAGATTGACATTTTTTTTCTTGAAAATTTGAATTTGAGGTAAGTGGAACATGTTCAAACAGAAGAGAATTAAAGGAGGTTTCAAATAAAATGCAAGATATCAGCTTAGAGGTCAAAGCTGAACACATAGTTTTGGGAATCACAGAAGTCAAGGAAAAAATGATAGTCCTAATAATAACTTTTAAAGGGATACCTACAAACAGATCAATGAGATAAATTCTATAATTTCTACTTCTGATGATAAGACAGATTCCTTTTCTTCTTAAAGCTATATTTAGCTTGGGGATCCATTCCTATAATCATAAGATTTTATGGTGCATTGATTATTAATTTATTCATTTTGTCAACAAATATTATTTATGCTCCTGCTATCTACTGAGCACTCTACCGGGCTGTGGTGATATAGAGATGAATAATAAATGGTCCTTACCCTCAAGGAATTCATAATTTATTAAGGAAATCAGCCACACACACCAAAACAAGTCACCATTTCATTCTGAAATAAGTGCTAAGTGCTGTAATGACTGTAGGAACAAAGTGCTTTAAAAGCATAGAAGAAGGAATGAGTAATGCTTATTTGGTGTGGCTCTGTAAAGAGGGAATTCCAAAGGCGTCACAGAAGAGGTAGCATGTTGGGAGTTTCCAAGATTTCTATAGAAGAGTGAGCAGTATCTTGCTGGAAGGGCTTCCTAGAGATTAACTTGTGTTTGTTCAGCACACCACTTTTATTAGGACAGCTTTGGGGAGATAATGAAGGTTATGGAAGGGTAATAAGCACCTTCCACCTCTCTTTCATCCACATTTTCTCACATTATTCACGAAACACATGAGTTTTATCAACTGATGATGAGGAGTTCATAGAGGGCGCCTTACAAGAGCAAAGATGACAGTATCAGGTAATTTTAAGGATGAGTAAGAGTAGGGGCTTCCCAGGTGGCACAGTGGTTGAGAACCCACCTGACAGTGCAGGAGACATGGGTTCGAGCCCTGGTCTGGGAAGATCCCACATGCCGTGGAGCAACTAAGCCCATGCGCCAGAACTACTGAGCCTGCGCTCTAGAGCCCACAAGCCACAACTACTGAGCCCGCGTGCTGCAACTACTGAAGCCCGCGTGCCTAGAGCCCATGCTCCGCAACAAGAGAAGCCCGTGCACTGCAACGAAGAGTAGCATCCGCTCGTCGCAACTAGAGAAAGCCTGTACACAGTAACGAAGACCCAACACAGCCATAAATCAATCAATCAATCAATCAATCAATCAATAAAATTTATTAAAAAAAAAGAACGAGTAAGAGGAGTAAATTGATGGCATGGTCAGAATGCAGGCTGAATGGTAACTAACTTGGGGATGAAAAGATGGCCCAGGGGTGGACTTATAGAGACTCTTGTGTTATAAAAAGACTGGACTTTCTGGGCTTCCCTGGGGGTGCAGTGGTTGGGAGTCCGCCTGCCTATGCAGGGGACACGGGTTCGTGCCCTGGTCCAGGAGGATCCTGCATGCCGCGGAGCGGCTAGGCCTGTGAGCCATGGCCGCTGAGCCTGTGCTCTGCAGCGGGAGAGGCCACAACAGTGAGAGGCCCGCGTACTGCAAAAAAAAAAAAAAAAAAGAAAAAAAAGACTGGACTTTCTTCTGGACAATGAGAGAGACTTTGAATGACTGTAAAGCTAGAGAGTGAGGGGAGCCACTTTGTTGAAATATAGACATCTGAGAAAATGATACTGGAGAAGAACTAGAACTAGTGACCTATCAGGAAAACACTGTAAGAGTCCAAGTGAGATAATGACTATTAGATTGAGTGGGAATAGGGGAATCAGAACTGCCATAATTTTTTTTTATTTGAAAAGCTACAATAAAAGCAATGCTTCTCTTAATATTTCATTGCAAGAGAGGTTTCGCTAGTTGAGAAAGAAGTATGCTAGGGCTTTTAGCATTATGTTCAATGCTTGAGGCTGTTTTTCAGATAATCAGAGCATTGTTTATCTACTGTATTCATGATGGATCATATCCAAAAAGGCACAGGGGTGATTCAGGCATGAAAGGACTAACTTGTTAGGTTAGGCCCTTATGATGTTATCATTATTGAAAACATGCAAACATTGGCACTTTTACATAATATACAGAACACAATAAATATGGTTATTTGGGGAAAGAAACAAACTTTTCCTTCAAAAGAGAATATGCATTTTAATAAAATGAATCTCAAGTTGAATAAAAGCATAGCTTCTAGATAAATTCTATATCCCGTGAAAAAGGTGGATTTCTACATTGAATATTGCTTTTTTAACTGAAGAATCTAAGATTAATCATAACCTTAAATAATATTTCTGCCCACATAATAACTGCATGCTAAATGAGAGAGAAGAGGGAAGAGTTGGCTAGATACAACTATCTACAAACTACCCCACAGACTAATATAAAAGAGTCCCTTCTTTTTACACAACAAGGAAAATCTTTTTGCATCTTCCCTGACACAGTTTAGGAACTAGAGGCTTTTCTTATATTAGAATGAATCCTTTTATTAGCCTATAAATGACAATATCTATAGAGTCTCTAATAATGTATTAGACATTATTATATTATGTATTCTAGGGACTTCATATATGGTATCTTGTTTAAACTCTGAAAAGCACTTAAAAAGTGAAGAACTTCTCCATTCATTTGGCTTTAGATTTGTAAAAGCTTAGAAAAGACTAGTCTTCCTCTTGGCCCAAGCCGGATTCCCCCACCCCCAGCTCATTAGGTTCTCCCTAATATCACTCAAACCATTTTAGAGTGAGTTTTCTGTATGTAGGTGTTTGGTTATTGTTCCTTAAAACAATTCCTAAGAGATGCTAATCTAACAACAGAAAAAGAAACACATCATAAAAACCTGTGTTAAGTATGATTCAAAGGGAAAAAATGAGCTGTAGTGAAAGCCAATTTGAGCTGGAAAGACTGTACTCTTAAGTAACCAGACATGTGTAGCCACTTATGAAGCTGTCTGGTCACATATGTTTTTAAACATTTGTCAGCACAGTCAGAACTCCACATGCAAAATACAGCACTCCCAAGCATTATGGAGGTTTGTGAAGAAGTCTCAGAATCTGAACGAAATGAACAGACTTCACAGGTTGAACACAGGTTGTTACTGCTTGAGTTGAAGAACACTTGGGGAAGCAGCTCCCAAAGGCTGTGAGTCATTTACTTGAATATTAATATCTTAGGGACAAAACTGGCATCGGAATAAAACCTGCAGAGCCCTGAAGAAAGAGAGATGTCAGGAAGTCTCAAGGAGCGGGAGAAATTGGAGAACTATAATTTAACTTATGGCTTCAGAGCTGAAAGCTGAGTCGAACCTCACTCCTTTTCTTTTTTTTTTTTTTTTTTGCGGTACGCGAGCCTCTCACTGTTGTGGCCTCTCCCGTTGCGGAGCACAGGCTCCGGCGCGCAGGCTCAGCGGCCATGGTTCACGGGCCCAACTGCTCCGCGGCATGTGGGATCTTCCCAGACCGGGGCACGAACCCGTGTCCCCTGCATCGACAGGCGGACTCTCAACCACTGCGCCACCAGGGAAGCCCTCACTCCTTTTCTTGATAAAGAATATTCAGTGACCTTTTCCCTCCATTAAAAGTCCCCATCTTAAAATACAAATACAGTTTCTTTCAAACCTGCAGCATTTGTTCTTCCTCTGAAGACATCATCATATGCTTTCCACTGTGGCTTCACCTGGTAGGCGTGGATGAACACCACAAATACTACCACGAGGCACATTAACGGAACAAGAGCTGCACTGAACAGAGCTGCATAGATGTTTGGGATGAAACACCTGGAAGAGACAAGAGAAGAGATAACTCAGCTTCAACACAAACATTTCTAAATGCACCATGCATTACATCACCGCTTTGTACTAGCTCTTTGTATCTAAATGTTGGCAAAAGCAACTTTCTGGCTTGCCAAATTGGAGCTCTGTTTGAGTAGAGGCTACATGACTAAATCTAACCCACTGCTTCACAAAGTAGGTTCCATGGAACATGCATATCCTGAGGTGCTCAGAAAACTTCAAAAAAGGTTACGGCCAAACAAATTTCAGAAACGCCTACTTGCTTTTCCAGCTCTGTCTTCTTCGTCTAATGAGACCACGGTTTCACTAGGGACCACATGAGGGAAGGTATTGTTTTCTTTTATCTTTTTAAACTTTTTTATTGAAGTATAGTTGTTGTACAATATTATGTAAGTTACAGGTGTACGATACAGTGATTCACAATTTTTAAAGATTATACTCCATTTATAGTTGTTATAAAATATTGGCTATATTCCCTGTGTTGTACAATATTCTCTTGTAGCTTACGTTATACCGAAGAGTATAACCTCTTACTTCCTATCTCTTTTATACCTAATAGTTCTACCCCTATATTGCCTTTCCCTTTTCCCTCTCCCCACTGGTAACCACTAGTTTGAAGAAGGTATTGTTTAAAGGCTAATTTGAGGGTTCCCAGGGCTCAACTCTGTAATTTCCACAATTTTGTTCTCTGCTTGAATGACAGTTTTGTCATTCCTAAGCTGTACATTTCCCTAGAGCCATTCATTCTCTTGAAAATGATGACAATTTTCCATTTAGAAGCTATACTGTATAACTGTATCTATTATTACTGGAGTTTATTTAGATCAATGAGGTTTAATGTAAACTTAACATTATTTATATATTTCGGTAATACTGAAATTCCATGGAAAATGGTCTTAGAGATGTAATTGGAAGATTTTACTCACGGGTTATAAAAATCATCTTGTTCATATAAAATCTTTCACAAAAAAATCTCAAAATGGAGGACTGTTAAATAGGTTCTCAGTATCTAAAATTGTGCTTCTGAGGTATTCTTATAGAGGACACACCTCCTACAACTTAAAATGGCAATAATACTTTATAAGAAATCTTAATAGTAGAGAATGTCTCTTGTGAAATATTTTCCCCAACTTCTCCATTTTTTTTTTTTTTTTTTTTTGCAGTACGCGGGCCTCTTACTGCTGTGGCCTCTCCCACCGCGGAGCACAGGCTCCAGATGTGCAGGCTCAGCGGCCATGGCTCACGGGCCCAGCTGCTCCGTGGCACGTGGGATCTTCCCGGACCGGGGCACGAACCCGTGTCCCCTGCATTGGCAGGCGGACTCTCAACCACTGCGCCACCAGGGAAGCCCCTCCATTTTTTAATACATAATATCTGCAAACCTAGACTGCAATATAGCCAAAAATAATGGATGCTGATAACTCAAGGAAAAAAATATAACTTATTAAGAAGAAAACCTCAAAGTCCAAACTATAGGTAATCAGGGGAAACACCCATTCTTGCAACTTGGGAAATCAGTCCCTTTGATTTTATGTTTAAAAAGAGATACGTTATTAAAGACTTTACTCAGATATTATTTCTAATTAATATGATCTGCTAAATGTATTCCTCAAGTAAACAAGACACATTTCAAGAGATATTTCAACACACATTCTGCATCTGCAAAGAGATGTCAGGATGATGAATTTCCTGGCTTTTAGAATTTAATTTGGACAGCATAAAGCCTGAATCCTTCCCTGTACACTCATTTGTATGCCATAAGACCCACATCTTGCAGGTAAAAGGCATGTGATTAAATAAAACAGGCAAACATTAATGGCTTTGATCTTGAATATATTTCTGCACTAAAAATAGGGGTCATGTTGGCTACTTGTTTTTATGTACATTGGCTTTAAATGATTTCTTACTGTTTTCACCTGAATTATGGATTCACTTCCACAGGCTGGCTTAAAGCAGCTTAGATAAACACAGACACTGACAAAGGAAGTCACATGGGCTTCAGTGTTTTATTTTTTATCTTGAAAAACGTCATCACAAGTCCATGTCAGGCTGTAAAATGGGGATAATTACCGAATCTACTGTGAGCTGTTTTAGGATAATAAACATTTTGTACACAGTGTTATGGCGTATAGGTTTGGCTCTCCACCATCTACACTTGCCGGTGGCTGGCCATGTTTGGTTCTCACCTCTCTATCTGAAGTGCTTTCCTGAAAACTTTCCTTTATTTTAGAGGAAAACATTTGCAAGGAGGACTTCAATGAATGCTGTGCGATCCTGGTCAAAAAATCAATTGGGCAAAGTGGACCTCTGGGAGGTTAGAAGTAACCAGTCACGTGTGCAGTGGCTTTGGGAAGAGGGGGAGAATTCCCAAGGTGTCACAGCTCTTCACAATCTCATTTGCAATTCTCCCTGTTTGTACAGTGACTTGGCCATGTTGGGCCATTCTTCCAGAGAAAGGGGCAGGAAAATTATCGAATCCTGAAGCAACCCTTTTCCCCTCTGTTTCTTCAGAGCCCTACAAATCATGGCCTCTCATTAGCATCGGGCTGGTGAGAGTGCCCTAAGTTTGTCCTCCACCTGGTCAGCATGGGGCCAGATCATGAATGAGGAGGGCTTGGGCCCCCAGCGCGCCTGCCCTGTTTGCAGCCCCTCCTGCCTTCCTCTCCTGCTCAGGTACTACAGTCCGGCAGGGGCTTCCCTCGCCCACTCCTGTCCAGCTGTGACTCCATCCCAGTCTCCCTCCAACAAACTCTCTGCCTTGTGTACTATCTCTCTTAGGGATTAGGGGGTCAGACAACTCTCCTGCAACAAACACTAACAACTGCAAATGAGACAGGGCTGAAAGGGTAACCCACAAGCGCAGGCCGCAGTCAGGGTCCCTACTCATGTGACTTGGGCCACGGAATGCAGGTGGAGCTGGCTATGTCATTCTACATTCTACCTTATATACTAACACTTCCTTGTTTTAAATACTCATTGAACTTTTCCTTTAAAGCTAATACGTATTCTAAGTTTCTGATCAATCTTTTCTGAATGGAATTTCTACTGATGTAGAATAAAACTTGCGACATACATTTAAAAGTTCCCAAGATAAATGAACTATACCCTACCCTTAAAGAAAAAAAAAGCCTCACTAACCAGAATTTTCTTTAGTCCAACTGACTAAGATGTACAGTACATCCAGGTAGTCTGAAGATTAGATCACATGAAAGTGATGTGGGGAGTTAGGAAACTGAATATCATGTTCAAAACAGTTTCTGAAGTAAGGCTGGGAACAAATTCTTGGAAAAACAATGTAATGTAAGAAACAAGCAGACTGAATACTATGCATACACAGGGCTGTGGAAGCAGCTGATTAACCTGCTGGCAACTATTGCTTCAAGGACAGCTGTGGCAGTTACCAGAAAATGAGACAAAGGCCATGTGGATTTGCTTTCTTAAAAAGGGCGAGGAAAGTTGTTCCTTGTAATTACTAGCTCAACCAGCTTCAAAGCATTTTGGTGACCCTTCTCTCTTTTGGTGTTAAATATTCTTTTGGGTTCTTGTAATCACATGACTAACTTTTGCTGTTCCCTTTTAAAGTTTCATGGGTAAATTTTCTTTCTTATTATAACCCTCAGACACTCCTACTTTATTTCAAAATCTTGCCAGGACTTCATCTTTTTCTCTATTTTAAGCCAGATGAAATGAGTAGATGTTGTTTCACTATCTTCAGTTTTTCCTCTTCAAGTCTACCCTGGAGCATTCACAATGCCTTATGTCACTTTCTCATTTATTTATTTTTTTAAAAAAATATTTATTTATTTATTTATTTATTTATTTTGGCTGCATTGAGCCTTCATTGCTGTGCCTGTGCTTTCTCTAGTTGTGGCAAGCAGGGGCTACTCTTTGCTGCGGTGTGAGGGCTTCTCATGGCGGTGGCTTCTCTTGTAGCGGAGCATGGGCTCTAGGCATGCAGGCTTCAGCAGTTGTGGTGCACAGGCTCAGTAGTTGTGGCTTGCGGGCTCTAGAGTACAGGCTCAGTAGCTGTGGCGCATGGTCTTAGTTGCCCCATGGCATGTGGGATCTTCCTGGACCAGGGCTCGAACCCGTGTCCCTTGCATTGGCAGGCAGATTCTTAACCACTGTGCCACCAGGGAAGCCCCTCACTTTCTCATTTAGTAAGATTATTATTACCCCCTCACCCCACCCCGCCCAGGTAGCTCTTTATATTTATTGAAGTGTTTCTACTTGTATTACCCAACTTGATTAAAAAAAATTATGTGGGTGGTATAAGGTATTTCAATTTTTTTAATTCTTGTATGAAATCAGCATAAGGAGGGGCTCAGAAGCAAAGAGTCCAGGAGAGACAAAAGCTTCACTTACAACTGCTAAAAATATTGGAAGAGATGCTGGGAACTCCCTGTACGTGAAACTGTAATTTGAGTCCATTTAAATTATATTTTAGAGAACAAGTTGACCCTGGCGCACTGGAGGACATGAAGCAATCCAGGCAGCTGACATGTGCGTTACATCTGGGTTACATAGGTAATGAAAAAGGAACTAGAATAATAGATGTTTGTTTCTAAGGTCTTTATAAGTACTTCTCCTCAACAAGACAATGATAATAGTTATGACTCATAGGCTCATGTGCCAACCTCCCCCAGGAGGGGAAATTTCTTTAATGATGGCACCTATGTCACAGTTACATTTGCCGCTCCAACCAGCTTTTTCTTTTCCACATGGAAACTCATGGTGATGCCCTACTTTATATGGGAAAAAAAGAGATGGTCTGTCAGTTTTATTCCAGAAATTTTAAAATGTATGATGAATCAAGAATTGTCCACTTATTGCAAACTGAGTTCTACTTTGTGTAGAAAGTACAATACATCAATGTACTGGCCCTATTAGTTGAAGAATACAGATGTTATTCATTATGTGGATGCTTATAAATAATATCTAAGCCAATACTTATGAGTTCAATATTCCTTTCCTTGCCCGCTCAATTTACTTTCTTTCCAAAGATGATGTTATTATCTAACACACACTTTTAGTTCACCTGTGAATTTATGTATGTTTGTATGTATGTATGCATGTATTTCTGTGTATATGTGTGCATTTCCTGTCACATCCAAAATGACTGGAGAGGTTTAGAGAGAGCCCTTTAAGCACATTCATTTTTTTCTCAGGAATAAATTTATGAAGACATTGGAGTGAAGAGAAAATAACTGCTTAATGAGCTGCAAGTTAGGAAAATAAACTCTTCTAGAAGTCCTTCTGTTGTACTGCATACAACTGAATTCTAAAATTCATTTTCCTTTAAACTCTAAACAAGAACAATATTAAGACTAAATTGCAGATAAGCCCTACAAAGTGAAATTTCATATTAGGATAATGTATGGACTTAGAGAAGGAGAGGAAGAGCAAAGTATTTTCTTAAACTGAATTAGCTAGTAATGAAAACAATCTTAAATATTACTACTACTGTTTCTACTTCTTCTACCACTACTAACAGTATTAGCAGTTATCATTTACTATGTGCCAGGCATGAAACTCAATCCTTACATGTATAATCACACATAAATATCACAACAGTCCCCTTAGCCTCATTGTACATATGGAAAAATGACACAAAGTATATGAGGTCAAATGCTATAACATAAATAGGCTCATTCTGCTACCCCTACAATTCTAAAATTATTTCACAATTCTAGCAAAGACATATTAGAGTTAGTAGGACAGTGTTTCCTTGAGGACTTGGACTGTAATTTTAAAAATATTTCTCCTAGTCCTTTGCATAATCAGACCCTTAAGAAATGTTTATTTATTTCACTGATTTTTAGCAGTCTTTGAAACCACTCACTTCTTAAAAAAGTAGGCATAGAAAATCCTGTATTTCCTGTGTGCTTAGTTTAATCAAAACCCAAGCAACATTTGTATCAGGTATGGTGCTGGACACGGAAGGGCAGATGAAGATGCCTAAGGCACAGTCCTTCCCATCAAGGAGATCATAGTTACAATAAGTCAATCTAATCTTCTATTCAAAGCATTGTTAATTCATCAGCATCATCAACACTACCTGGGAGTTTGCTATAAATGCAGAATCTCACACTCCATGACAGAGCTCCTGATACTACATTTTAACAAGATCCCCTCGTGTTTCATGTGCACATTGAAAAGTTGGAGAAGCACTCTTCTAGCGTACTCCTGAGGCATAAAGTAGCTTAAAGTAATTAACAAAATTAACTAATCTTTACATCTATTTGGCAGTGAAGACAAGTATCACCCCAAAAGGAGAATCAGGCCCAGAGATTTTGCAGCACATGGTGGTCACAGCAGCCTGAAGAACCAGAGAGAGAAAAGCAGCAGGAAGCAAAAAAGATAGAGAAGCAGAGATCCGTCATATTTAGAAGCCTGGCAATTAGCTTCTGTCACATTTAGAAGCCTGGGATTAGCAACCTGAACATTCTGGTTACAGAAAAGGAGAGAGAGAGAGAGCGAATAAAGTGAGAGAGGACACAAGCGATCTGCAGACCGGTGGAACAAAACAAGAAGGGGAGTGCTGGGCTGTGACAGGTGTGGATGGGAGGTAAATAATCCGCTGCATCTAAACAACCCTTGAAGGAATAAGGGTTCTGTTAGTTGTGGGCACAATAGACATGTTCCATAACTGCTGACACTGCTCAAGGGTTCTGGAAGAGCCTGTGTTCCATATACCTCTATCCTCACACCCCACCCACAGATCACCCAAATACAGGTGACTAGCTCTGAGATGGATACCTGACCCAAAGACAGCCATTCTTCTGGCTTGCCCCTGATTTATAACTTGGTGACTCTGCTCTAAACGTTGAGCTGAGCCAATCAGTTTTTTGCTCTTGAGAATTTCACATGGATAATTGCCAATTAGTGGTGGGCACTAGAACCATTCTAAGTTCAGGGCAAACAGCCATTTTGGAGTAAACACACAATGAATATAGAGTATAAGTGGATAGAAAAATGGCAGGGGGAGGCGAGGGTTGGGAGGGGCACTGAGATGTTCACCACGACAAGAAGTGAGACTCTGTGGCCCCTGAGAGATGAAGAGTGTGGTCTGGTCTTCAGCATTTTAATTCCAGGTCCTCTGAGGTCCAACTACACCTCATTTCCTGCCGATATCACTGCCATGTCTACCAGTTTTAGAGCTCAAATCTACTTCATGGTTAGCATTGCTATCTACTTCTATGCATTGACAAGTGATTAAAGAATCAGTCTCACCTTTTAGTATTTAAAATGTATCGACATGCTTATATTACTTGAAAAGATTGAGCTAAGAAAAATGTGGACATATCCAAGCAATACTGTTTCATCTACTTCAAAAGGAGCAGATATTCTGATTCACTGAATATTAAACTGCCTAAAATTTTGAAGTAGTCAGATATACTACATACACTAAAATGCAGCCTTGTACTGTACATAATTAGCTCATTAAAAACTTAAAGTATTAACAGCATAGAAAGGATTGATAAAAAACAGTCTTAAAACTCATGGTACCCCCCAATGACCTTTTGTTTTTGTTCTTTTTCCAAGAAACTCAAGTCTGAGCAGTCTGTCCCCTGATGATACTGTTGAAATCGGTCCAGTGGACAGTGCTTGTCGACTGCGCTCCAGGTAGGTTCCAGTGAATCAAGCCCCTTCAGAATTTAATCAGAATAAGGTCTGACTCGTTACTTTTTGCATGTACTAATGCTCTATGTCCTCATAAAACAAAACTGATAGGTACTGGAAAATGTCATTGCCCTAGAGCATTCAAAGGTGTCCTCCTTAACCTCTTGCTTACCAAGCCTCTGAATGGATGGCTAAAAAGTTTTTTTCTGACTAATCCTATCCCCTTCTTGTATCTGAAAAGGTGATAGAGGTGACCATGGGAATACAAGATTAAAGTCCAAGAAATATTTATCTTTTTGCACCCCCTATCTTCATTCACAATTGCAATTACGGACAACGATACTCAGAAAATACTCATTAACTGTAGTATCATAGACCAGCTCTAACAACCACCCAGTATGAACATATTAAGGGTGTGTAGATACCTTAAAACACATCTTTGATGTGCTAACCCATTACTCTGAAGACCAACATCCTTAAATATTTGTTCAGTAAAAAATTCAGCACATCAGATTGAACTGGACAGTGAGGAAAGCAGATTCAGGTGAGATAATCCCTCATCCCACAGGCAGGATGAAGTACCCATACTTTCTGATCTTAGATTGACGTTGGAGATACAATTTTTTATTGTTTGTGCTTTGAATCTGTGATTTCAATAAACTCAAAACATTTAGGGATAGTTTAGAAGAAGTTAGGGGCTATGTTTCATGAGAGCATAAATATCCTCTTCTTTTCCTGATCAAGACTCTGTAGACTTTGGAGTACTTCTCCCTCCACAGTCTTAGAACACACTTGTAGTGTTTCATTTAGAGCCCATGGAAATTATGAGAAAGGTAGAAGTGCATGTCTATGCTTACAAAAGTGTCACTGTGGCCACTCTATTAATGATATAGGTGTTTCAAGTGGCAAAAAATCCTGAGAGCAATGGTACTCATTTTTCAAAAGGGCAAAATCACTTGGTAGAAGGATAATCTAACTTTTAATCGACTATATACTACTGAACAGTAGCCACATTACACTGTCCGGAAGATTAGGCCCACAGATTTCTCTGGCTTTATGTGAAAGTTGCAGATACTCCAAGAAAAAGTGCCTAGAGCATTCCCTGTAGGAGTGAATGCTCAGTCATACCCACATCTTGTATCATTTATACTCACATTAACATTTATAACACATTGCAATAAGTAATGTTCCTAAATATTGACTTAAAATCACTAAGAAATTGTTAATTGAAGTTAGTCATACCCTGTTTAAAATACACTATACACTTCCTTGTGCTTTCTGTAAAATTTTAATCCTGGAAACAACAGTGTTAACTTTTAACTATTGAGAGAACAGGATAATGTTTAGTAGATGAGGTGATAACGTCAATTATTTCAAGGTCATTATGTCAAGTTGTAGAAAACATAGTTATGTCTCAACTCCAATACTCACTCTGTTGCTGAGTTCAATTCAATCTGATGTGCTGAATTTTTTATTGAACAAATATTTAAGGATGTTGGTCTTCAGAGTAATGGGTTAGCACATCAAAGATGTGTTTTAAGATATCTAAACACCCTTAATATGTTCATACTGGGTGGTTGTTACAGCTGGTCTATGATACTACGATTAATGGATATTTATTGAGTATTTTTATACCTCCTGCACTGTCACAGTTACAGCTGGAAACTTAGCAAATGTAAAAGGCATAACTTCTTCCCTGAAGGGTCTTGGAGCAAGAGAAGTACAATGTAAAAATGAGAGAACATTATAAAATCCCATAATACACTGCCAACATGTGAGGGATATCTAATAAATGCTTAAATGGTTAAGAAATACAGGCCAAAATATCTGGGGGAAAGGAGATAGAATTTATGGATTAATTTCAGAAAAGGAAAGTAAAACGGAAGCAAATGGAGGCCAAAATTCTGTCCACTCTAAGGGGAATCCCCAGCTTTGATGGGAAATGACACATTTCACTTTCCTTGAAGTTTTGAAATCTTAAGGATTAGATCATGCAGATGTAGAAGCAACGTTTGAAAGTCCGAAGTTGGAAAGTCTTACACTAGATACCAGATACATAGGTATAAAATGATTTCCTTTATGATTTATGTAGAGAACTTTCTCAAAAGAAAATGATGTTGCTATTGACAATTTATGTGCGGGAAGAAGGACAGAGGAGGAAAAAGTCTCTTACTGGATCAGGATAATACTGCCTACAAAAAAAAGAGTGTACCGTTAAGAATGAAGGCTCTGGAAGCAGACTGTCTGAAGTCAATCCTAGGTATACCTTTTACTGACTCTGTGATCTGGGCCAGTATTGAGCTTCTCTATACCTCAGTTTCCTAAAAAATAAAATGGAGTGAACAACAGCATCTGCCTCATAAGAGCGGAGTGAGAACTGAATGTAAAGCTCTTGGATGGGAGCCTGGAACACTGTAGGTGCTCAATAAAGATATTTATGATTATATATATGTATATCATCTATTACTAAGCCCCAAATCCTCTTATGTCTATACAAGACTTAACCTGTATTTGAATAAAAAGAATTTGTACTGTTCTTTTTTTAGTACAGAGGGAAGTGTGAACACCTAGCACCTTTTTTATCTGTTAGAGAAAAGTGCTGAATAGTACGAGTTTAACGATAGAAAAGTCTTTAAACTGGGGTAGTCAGGGAAGACTTCATGGAAGAGGTGGGATTTGATAATCAGCTTTTTCCCTCTGGAATTCCTTGCCAATCAGCAGATACTTAGTGTGATTTAGTCATGCAAATAAGATGATCTGCCTTTGTCCACAGAGGCTCTGCAAGAGGGGAAAGAGGAAAACTTTCCCCTTGCAGCTTTTCCACATGACTCATCTGTGTTTCTGCAAAACCAGTTGTTAAAACTTGGTTCCAACTTGAAAAGTCAAGGTAATTATGGGTCGGTCATTCAAAAAGAGGTAGGTAACCCTCAAGGAAGTCCAACATAACATTATTGCACTGCCACAGGCTGACAAACAGGCCTGGTCCAGAAGTGTCAGCAGCAGGAGACAGAGCTGGGTTCAGGGGCTTCTCTAGGCATTTGAACAGATGGTTTCTTACCTGCTGTCCTCTAAGGAGAAGGCAAACAGTTCTGGAGGGAAAAGGCCAATTAGCTGATGGTTTTCTAGAAGAGGGAGAGTTTCAAGCCACTGGGAAGCCCACAGTCTGGATGGGGTGACTGCTGAAGGACTCCCAATGTTGACTATCAGAAAGCAAGGCATTGTGAATGTCCCATCAACCTGACCCGTCCACCAGAAAGATAACTGTACCTCCTCCTTTCACGAAGGCATTTTTTCTTCATAGAATCTTAAAACTAGAAGAAATAATAAAGGTCATTCCACCCTCCCTCTAGCTGTATGGGTGAAGAACCCAAAAACCAAGGACTTCTGAGGCCTGCCCAGAACCTGACTGTCTAAACTCCTAAGTCGGTGTTCCAAATGAGGGTCCAAAGCATAAGTCAGACTCAAGAAAAATAACCCCAATGTTTTCAGGGGCCATATTCTGCAAATAATCTAAAAATTCCTTTTTTAGGAAGTGTCCCCAGTGTTTTATTTTACCTTGCATATGAATTCCCAGGGGCTAGGGGACTACTAAATAAATCATAGAATGAAACAATAAACATGCATATTTCTGAATATAATACTCAATAGTAGTGACCCAAGCAGCTTAGACCTTACTTATCCCTCTCATGGAAGTTTTTAATGACACCACATATTAAGTTTTTGCAACATATAAATATTCATACAAAAGAATAAATATCATTTAGAGATATAGCAAAGATAGGAAAAAAGGCCAGTGAATCCAAAGATATGAAGAAAGGGCAGTGAATGGCACTCTGTCATTCATAAGCTCCTCTCCCACTGAGGAACTTCCCACCCTCCAAAAAAAATTGGCTTCAGTTGAATTAATACTTTATCCTAAGGAATTTATTTTTGACAACAGGATGTTCCTGTTATTTTCAAGTCCTGTACTTTCAACAACAGGATTTCAGGGCAGTGAAATGAAATGGGAACAGCAGAGTAATATTAATTTCTGAGCATAATCATGAATGTATGAGAAAAACCCAAATAGTCCAAAACCTGTCTTAAAAAAATTAAGGCTATCTCCTTCATGAATTTTCTGAATTTCTTTTAATTAGAAAATATCATGATTTAACATGCAGTAAAGATTTTTTTTTTGGCTAAAATTCTTAACTTTTTCATTGTAGCCAAACTTCTTAAATGTAGATCTGGGCCAGCTAAAGTCTTGAAAAACTTCCCTTTATGATGGTATACTAGTGTATTCTCTTCTTTATTTCTTATTCTCTCTTTCTTCAAATGAAAGTTCCATGTGCCACAAAATGGAAATAATTTTTAAAACATGCTGAAAATGCAAGAGTGTGATATACATGCTGTCTGGGAGGGTATCATGTACTTTTATGATAAAATCTTACCAAATGTCAAGACTGTTCTTGACCAAATGTCACGGCCTATTACTCAGGTGTGTGGCGAGAGGAGTCAGGAGATATTATCTCCTCTAAATCAAACACTTGCTTGAAGATTCTGCTGCCTGTTATCACTAAAAACAGAGACTCATCTAACTGGCTTTGATTATGGGTGAAAATGCATCAAAACCCACTACTGTCTGGGACATTCTAAATGGAAGACAGGAAGAATATGATGATTTCACAAAACAGGGAGTGAGAAAGTGAAGTGCTTACAGATGTGGACTCTGAATCAGATGGGCCTGGCTTTGAACCTCGGCTGCTACTTAATAGCTGTGTGACTATGGGCAAGTGAAGTTACCTCTCTGAGCTTCAGTATCCTTGTTTATAAAATATGAATAAAATCTATTTTTTTCATAAATGTGTTATAAGAATTAAATTAGATTAACTTGCTTAAAGTGCTTAGCACAATGCCTAGCATGTGGTAAAGACTCAATAAAGGACAGCCGTTACCATTCACTTTAGCACGTGAATTGGTTAAATTACTTTGCTGAAACACTGTAATGTGAACTTGTGAATAGAAATTATATGTGGCCTTTAACTGTATTCAGATTGTTTCATGTATTTGGTTAATATCACTGACTTTTTTTGTCATAGCAAGCTTATCCACAAAGTCATCATCACCTATAGCCCAAGGTCCAGCACCATTTCTCAGAAGAGCAAGCATTTCCTTTAACACCCATAGCAGTGACTTGAATCAAAAAATTAAAAATAGTACTACCATATAACCCAGCAAGAATTCTACTTCTGGGTATTTATCCCAAGAAAATGAAAACAGTAATTCAAAAAGATATATGCAACCCAAAGTTCACTGAAGCATTATTTACAATAGCTAAGATATGGAAGCAACCTAAGTATCCATCGACAGATGAATGGATAAAGAAGTGTGGTGTATATATACACACACACATACACATACAATGGAATATTACTCAACTATAAAGAAGAAATCTTGCCATTTATGACAACATGAATGGACCCAGAGGGTATTATGTTAAGAAATAAGTCAGACAGAGAAAGACAAATACCATATGATTTCACTTATATAGGGAATCTAAAAAACAAAACAAATGAACAAACATAATAAAACAGAAACAGACTCATAGAAACAAAGAACAGCTGGTAGTTGCCAGGCACGGGGAGTGGCTGGGTGAAGTAGGGGAAGGGGATTAAATGGGGCAAACTTCGGTTATAAAATATCAATAAATAAGTCACAAGGATGCAATGTACAGCATAGGAAATATAGGCAATAGTATTGTAATAACTTTGTATGGTAGCAGATGGTTATTAGATTTATTGTGATCATTTTGTAATGTATAAAAATATTGAATTACTACGCAGTATTCCTGAAACTAATATATAGTGTAAGTTAATTATAAAAAAATTAAACAAAAAAATGTTAAGGGGGCTTCCCTGGTGGAGCAGTGGTTGAGAATCCGCCTGCTGATGCAGGGGACACGGGTTCATGCCCCGGCCCAGGAAGATCCCACATGCCGTGGAGTGGCTGGGCCCGTGAGCCATGGCCGCTGAGCCTGCGCGTCCGGAGCCTGTGCTCCGCAATGGGAGAGGCCACAACAGTGAGAGGCCCGCGTACCACAAAAAAAAAAAAAAAAAAAGTTAAGGCTCTGGGTCGATATTTAGTCATTTGAAAGCTAAGACAGACATGCAATCTTTAAAAAATATATGTTTAAATCTTCAATTGGTACTGCTGAGGTAACCCAAAATTGTTTGCACTAAATCCTAGGTTTAAAACCACAGAAAGGTCAGGTGTGATGAAGTCTTCATGTTGGGATGTAGATTGCCTAACTGCTTAGGGATGTGTTTCCCTATGGTTGCTGTTTTGAAGGGTAAAGGAACACATGCCATCACAGTGGTCTCCTTTGTTATGACTAAGCTGTTATTTTCACAGCTATGTTACTGTCCTTGGAAGACATTTTCTTTGGCAGCTGAGGCAGCTTTGTAAATAAGCTGCCTATCATGTTATTTTAATACCTGGGTAATAGTAAATAGCATTCTCAGGGTGTTTTTTTCCCCTACTTTCCTCCTCAGCAAAGAGGTACTGGACCCTCTTTATGCTTCTTTATTATTCCTATAAAATACGAAAGTTTAACTAATGTTCCTAAAAGTGTTTTAAGTAGTTTATAAAGACATATAATCTACATAATATAAAATAAAAATGGGAGAAACGAGGCAAATAAAAAATAAACGAAGACTGCATCAGGAGTGGGGTATCAAAGTACTATTTGCTAAAAATGAGCTATACATTCATTCCAGTGTGCTTTTTCCAGCAGATGTTTCAGAGGCATGCACACACACACACAGTAGTTCAAGAGAAGTACAACTCTTTCCAATATGAGAGCAACATGGTTACTGTGTCATACAATGGTCAATGTTCTTGCTACATGTTACAATGTTCATGTTACATGACTACTATTCATTCATTCAACATACACCTACTAAGCAAAAACTATGTGCATTCTATTTGCCATGCTATTCATCAGTGATGAATAATACATGCCTCTTGACCTGGAGAAGATCAGAGTCTACAGTGGAGAAGAGGCTCGTGCCAAATTTTATTGCAACGTGTTAAATATGATAGCACAGCCACCTGGAGGGTGGCGGGAGCTCAAAGGAAGGCGTGAGCTATTGTGTGCAAGGGGAGTTGAATGGTGAAATCATATTTGCCAAGAAAGAAAAGAGATGAGAATTGAGAAGAACATTTGTTACTTAAGTCACCTGATAGGAAAATGATTTGGACAGTCTTGGGAGAGCCATACTCCCTTTCCCGGACAATGGCAAAGAAAAGGCAATGCTCAAAAACTTCTCAGCTTTGTTTCCTGTTGCTTCAGGAATCATCTGTGCTCTTAAAAAGGAAGCATGGTCTGAGATTTTCAGGAAGACAACATAATTATGATTAATCTTTGTTCCTCTGGGGCTATAAAACTTTCAAGGCCAAGGATTTGTGTATAGACCCTGATTTGGGCATATGCAGTGACCAAAATTAATAACTATATAGAATTAAAACAGAGGCTTGATTGGTCCAAAGATACAAGAACTGTGTATTTTACTAATTTTAGAAAAAAGGCCCAGAGTAAAAGAGAGACATGTCATTTCACAACCCCTCCAATACAGTTTGTGTGAAGGATAATTATGGAAGAAAGTTCAAGAGAACTGCCATATAAGAATTTCAAAAGAAGCCCAGACAATCCAGAAATCACAGCAGCCTCAGGAAGGAAGCAGTTACTGAACCAATGCTCTCTTCTTAGGACCTTTCAACCCAATGGACATGACAAGATGTGATCCATAAGATCAAAGCTGAGTGGAGGGGGCTTGGGAAGTGGAGTAGGGGTATAATTCACCACCCCTTGAAAAATTCCACTTGTGTTAGCTGAAAACTAATCCAAACTTAACAACTGAAGAATGTACTAATATTGGATAAAAAGTAGCAAACTGAAGAACATTGAAGAAGCAATATTTCTGGAGGGAGAAGAGGCCTTTGATACTGCTTTCCCCCCCTCCATATCTTTTCAAGGTAAATTTGTCCTTGATTGCTAAATAAAAATTTTTCCTAAACTATAACTGGAATCTGACATAGACATCTTTAACAAGTCACAAGATATTTAAAATGCTAGGTCTAAAAGCTAGACTCTCCTGATAGCCTAAAAGAAGTGTCACCATCAGCATGTAAAGCATCTATCTTGTAAAGAAATATGGCAGAGCTTCTCCTGTATGTCAATGCTTTTAACAAAAACAGAGTATAAAATACTACAGTCCATCTAATAAATGCAATTACTATGCAATTTTGAAAAGTTAGATTCTAAGATGCATCTTTTTGAGGAGAAAGGATTAAGAAAATAAAGAGGCTATCAGCCTATCACACACACAAATATCAGATGTCTTATGCTTTGTAACTCTTTTTTTTTTTTTTGCGGTACACGGGCCTCTCACTGTTGTGGCCTCTCCCGTTGCGGAGCACAGGCTCCGGACGCGCAGGCTCAGCGGCCATGGCTCACGGGCCCAGCCGCTCCGCGGCATGTGGGATCTTCCCAGACCGGGGCACTCCCCTGCATCGGCAGGTGGACTCTTAACCACTGCCCCACCAGGGAAGCCCTAACTCCCTTTCTTTAATCCTTGTAAAATCTCACTGCAGAGGTCCTGGTGTTAATATTTGCATTTGCTTAGAGTTCTAAGTGGAGCACTATCTCTAGCCTTCTTTGATATTAATTAAAAAAAAAAAAAGAAAAGAAAAGCCAACAAGTTGGTTCAGTAGTTTAAGTGTCATCTTTATCAAATGAACAGTGCCAAGACACCAGTCAAATAAAGATCATGAGTAGTTCTCAGTCTATGGTTTGGTAAACTGTTTAGGATATTATTTCATCTTTTATAAGAAAGAAGCTTGTATAAGCCAAACATAAAGCAAATTGCTAATGAAAATCATAATGAGCTTCTCATCATTATAAAAAATTCATTTACTATAAAGATGAGGATGCTGAATATAATTTTCAGAAGTCAAATTTATTTAAAACACGCATTTAATCAGTATCAATATTTAAGGGTTGACGTTCATACACTTAAAAGTCAGGTTTGGCATTTCTGGGTGTGATATGAGTCCTTTCAGGGTTTTTGGATTCCATCTCCTCCTGTATTAGGTACTTTTGCACACAACCTTTAGTTTAATCCTCATGACAAATCCATAAGACTAGCAGTGTTTTCTCCATTCTTTTCATTTAGTGAGTACTTACTGAGCACCTATTAAATTCCAGAGACTGTTCAAGGCTCCAGGACTAGAGCAGTGAATAACCACAACAAAAAGTCCTTGCCCTTCTGGAGCTTACTTTCTAGTGGATACTGCTTTTTCTTAATTCTTTGTAATCAACCTTGTCCTGAGCTAAGTTATTAGAAAGAAATTAAAAAGTAAAAACTTCCTCTTAGACCACAACTGGAATCTGACATGGATACCTGAGAGAAAGAAAATATGAAAAAAACTCATTCAAATAAATAAATAGATACTACATCTGATGGTGATAATACCATGATGGAAAATAAAATAGGATAAGGTCACTAGGAAGTTCTGGGAATTACTAATACTACATGAAAGGGTCAGAGAGATATATCTCAACTGAGATATGAGATTTTTCTATAAACAAATCAGTGAACTGAATGTCTCTTTCAAACAACAGGAAAAGATAGTAATATTCCAGTATTATTACCAACATGTTGTTGTCCTGAACAAATTAATGCTAAGTCTTGAAATGGCAGAATATCACCCAATGAACACCTTACTCTACTGGAAAAAAATCCTATCAATCACTTTATTTCTAAAACATAAAGATCCTCATTGTCACCATATGTACCCAAATGGGTATGGTTAATTATTTTTCTAATTCTTTATCAGGAGGATCTGGAGGAGGACATCTGGAATTCTCCCTGACAGGCCAGCACGTGACCCATGTCAGTAAAATAGTTGCACTGACTATCTGGTAAGTCTACAGATTTATATGAGGCATTTCGAGATCTCATACACTGTATTGTTTTTTCACTTACAGTCAGTTTATATCTTTTGCCTAAAGCATTCTCCCTTCAAAAATAATCAAAAGACACTGGTGATTCGAACCTTAAATTTGCCTGAGGGTGACATTTTTTCTATCTTATTAGAATCCAATTCATTTGATTATAGTCATCCCTTAAGTCTCAGTATTTGCCTAAGCACAAGC
The DNA here is from genome assembly GCF_964165515.1 of Mesoplodon bidens. NCBI lineage: Eukaryota > Metazoa > Chordata > Mammalia > Artiodactyla > Ziphiidae > Mesoplodon > Mesoplodon bidens. Next base: position 74,283,187 of record NC_138160.1, on the reverse strand, counting down.
TATCCAGTAAATACTTTGAATAATAGTATTTGTTACAAGTCTGCATTAATACATAGGGCAACAAGTGTCCATGTGGCCATTTGATGTAGTATGCATGTATTTACCTAGTTATTTAATTTAGTTCATTTTGGAGTAACTGTGATTATTTTGTGCTTTAGAGAATTCTGATAGAAAGATCCATATATCTATAGAAATGTACTCTAATGTAAATATCCTTTTAACACAAAATCTTCATTTATTGTGTCATCAAATATTTGTTGAGCACCTACTATATATATATATATATATATATATATATATATATATATATATATATATATATATATACCAGACACCATTCTAGACTCAAGGGATATATAACATTATACAAAAATCCTTACTGAGATTACATTCTTTTTGAAGAAACAAAGAGTTAGAAAGATGAGATAAATATAATATATAATATTGGGTGGTAATCAACGCTATAATAAAATAAAGTAGCGAATAGAGATAGAGTGAAAAAGATGGTCAGGAAAGGCTTCCCTGAGGCTTGATAGTTGAAGTGAAAGAGCATGCCATAGGAGGCTTCCCTGGTGGTGCAGTGGTTAAGAATCCGCCTATCAATGCAGGGGACATGGGTTCGACCCCTGGTCTGGGAAGATCCCACATGCTGCGGAGCAAGGAAGCCCATGCACCACTACTACTGAGCCTGCGCTCTAGAGCCCGTGAGACACAACTACTGAAGCCCGCGCTCCTAGAGCCCATGCACTGCAATAAGAGAAGCCACCACAGTGAGAAGCCCACGCACGGCAACGAAGAGTAGCCCCCGCTCGCTGCAACTAGAGAAAGCCCACGTGCGGCAACGAAAACCCAATGCAGCCAAAAATAAATAATACATTTAAAAAAATGTTAAAAAAAAAAGAGCATGCCATGGGAGTATCTGAACGAAGAACATTCCAGACAGAAGGAACATCAAGTGCAAAGGTTTTGAGACAGGAATAGCTGTAAAAATATGTAACGCCTAAGTGTTATTTACTAAATGCTAGGCACTCTTCTCAGTAGTAGAAGGGTAGAATGAGTGGAATAACATTTAATCCTTAAGAGGTAGTACTAGTATTATCATCTCCATTCTACAAATGGGGGAATCAAGAAGGCACAGAGAGGTTAAATAACTTGTTCCAGGTTAACTCTAAGAGGAGGCAGAATCAGAGTCTGAACCCAAGCAGTTGGTCTACCTCCAGAGTCCCTTCTCTAACCACTGCACCACATTCCTTCTCTCAACAAGGGGGCTCTGGGGGTTGGGCACTGAGTGAAGTCTCCTTAAAAAGTTGTAGCAAGAACTTACAGAGCTTCAAAGAGTATTGCTATCAAGATGTAAGATACTGGCTTTAATTTAAAAAATTAAGATTTATCAGCTTGAACCAACATAATACTTAATATAACTATACCTGGAATAGAAATTCCTCTAAAAGAATAACGAACACAGATGGAATTCTGTCCAGGTTAGGGACAACTCTACTGTATTAGAGTCAAAAACACTCCATAGGCTTACTTCTTTGATTACATCTGAAATAATGAAGCAGAGATGAAACTTCGGTGCTTCCTCTCAAAAGAGTTACATCTGCTTTTCCCAGATGGTGAACAGGAAATTGCAGATAAACATTGGACTGTGGATAAAGCAACCATAGAAAGCTCAGCCTGTTGCTGAGCACACATTAATAAAAATGCTTGGGGGTTACTATTGGCTCAAACTATAGCTTGTTTGTTCTCTTGGGAAGGAAAAAAAAAAAGCCAGAAATCAAGTTTTAAGGATCTCAATAAAGAGTTGGAACGAAACAGTGAATGCTTTCAGCACTAGGAATCCCATGTAAAAAAAAAAAATCAGGCTGCCTTCTAGGGTGCCTCCCATTTATGGATGTACAAGCAAAAGTTTATTAAAGCCCCGACATACATAACTTTAGAAATGCATAAAGGAAACAGGAAAGAGATTGTTTGCTAATGTGTAGGGTATTATTTTTAAAAGTCTGCTGTATTTTCTAATGCTGACATTTTATTCAGATTAAATTATCCTGATTTAATAGATAGCTCTCTGCAGTATGATTGGCTAAAAACCAAAATGCATCATGCTGAAAAAACGTTACATTTGCTTTAATGTCCAAGGTGGTAGACGTGTCTTGTGAAGTCCAAATGGACAGCTCTGGCCCAGCTGTGAATGAAATAAAACAGTTTTCTTTGTGGCTGTAAGAAAGGTGTTATTTTTTAATATACCAACTGTACTGTGATGCTTAATATAACCCATTATCACTTACGGTGGCTCCCAACAGCATGATTACTGGATACTTTATTATTCAAAATAAAAGTGATTGTCTGTAGCAAAGCACAATCTTTTCATAATGCATTAACTACTCAACTGATTTCAGAAAAGTTTAGGTAGAGCTTGGGGAGATCTTTGAACTGAATGAGCATGTCTTCCTGGGCTAGTGGTGTAGGTTAATCAGATTGAAGGTAAATCGGTAAAACTGACTAAGAACCTCAAGTTTAAATGCAGTTAAACAACTTCCTCATTTCTTTATCCTTAAAACTACCTTCTAATGGAGACCTAATTTTAAATACACAATTCTCAGGACTTCCTTGGTGGTCCAGTGGTTAAGACTCTGTACTTCTGCAAGAGGCGTGGGTTCAATCCCTGGCCCGGGAACTAAGATCCCACATGCTGCTTGGTGTGCGCCCCCCACCCCCAGAAAAAAAAAGAACCACAATTCTCAAATCTAAGATGTTCCTTATGTATAAAGAGAAAGGAAAACATATTAAGCCTGTATTTATTTGCACGTGTGGAATTTGTTTTCAGAGCATCACGAAAAAGAAAATTACAAATCAATCTCATGATGGTATTAAGGTAGGGATTATATTAACCAATTGGAATGAATCTTTCAATTAAGAAAGAGCCTGTGAAAACTTTCCTCTGACTTCAGGAAATTTTCGTATTTTAAGCAGGTTCTAGTCCAGGTTCTGCCGTAAAGAGGTTATTTCACATTGGGCAATCATTTAACATAGTTAGGTCTCAATCTCATCACTTAAATAATGAGATGATTATAGGAGAGGTTAGGTAGAAGATGGGCCTTCAGTTTCTTTCTGTAACCCAAATTCTATCACTCAATTCCATTTTAACCTGAATTCAATATTAAATCTATTTATAAAGGTGCTATGAACATGTGCTTTTTATTTTTATTTATTTTTTTTTTTTTTCTTTTTGCGGTATGCGGGCCTCTCACTGTTGTGGCCTCTCCCGCTGCGGAGCACAGGCTCCGGACGCGCAGGCCCAGCGGCCATGGCTCACGGGCCCAGCCGCTCCGCGGCATATGGGATCCTCCCAGACCGGGGCACGAACCCGTATCCCCTGCATCGGCAGGCGGACTCTCAACCACTGCGCCACCAGGGAGGCCCTGTGCTTTTTATTTAGTATAATTTATGATATTAATAAGTGCCATCTTTCATAATTATTGTTAAAATGAACTCTTAGTTGATGACAATAATAGAGGGAGACTATGGACCAGAGGATCCAAAATTGCAAATAATTAGAAATTATATCATTTCACATTGTCATTAATCTTTTACTTGGATTAACAGCATATCCTGCTTCTATTCACTGAAAACACAGTAGCTAGAAAATTGGCAGTCTAGGCATCTGTTGTGCATGATGACAACACCAGCATAAATATAATATTTATTTGGCAGATCCACAAAACAGATTCCATACACAGATAATTAAGAATTGAGTGTATTATACAAATTAGCATCAACACACATTTACTCAGCAAATATTTTAGGGTCTGTTATGCTCCAGCCCCTGAGATGCAAATTTGCAAAACACATGATTCCTGCCCTCATGAAGCCTATATTCATCTAACTCTTCACTCTGACTCTGAACAGCACAGGGTCCTCACCAGTCAAACATATAAGAAGGAATGCTATTTTAAAAGATTTCAGAAAGGCTTCTGATTCATTCCAATGCTTTATTAACTCTTAGCTAAAAATTTCTCTATCTCAAATCCAAATGTTTCATGTTTCTTTTTTTTTTTTTAAGAAGATGTTGGGGGTAGGAGTTAATTAATTAATTAATTAATTAATTATTGCTGTGTTGGGTCTTCGTTTCTGCGTGAGGGCTTTCTCTAGTTGTGGCAAGCGGGGGTCACTCTTCATCGCGGTGCGCGGGCCTCTCACTATCATGGCCTCTCCTGTTGCGGAGCACAGGCTCCAGATGCGCAGGCTCAGCAGTTGTGGCTCACGGGCCCAGCCGCTCCACAGCATGTGGGATCCTCCCAGACCAGGGCTTGAACCCGTGTCCCATGCATTAGCAGGCAGACTCTAAACCACTGCGCCACTAGGGAAGCCCCATGCTTCTTCTCAAACTTCTTGTATTTTTTTTTTTATCTTGAGTACAGATGCATTTTTTTCTGAATTAAAACTATATATAAAAGTATTCAACTTCTCTTTTACTGCTGCAATACTTTTACATATTTTATCTATCTCAAAAGGCTTTGTTTTGCATAGACAAAGCACTACATTCATATTATTGATTTTTAAATTTCATTTTCTACCCACTACACATTTTTGTAAAACTCTTCTGAATCTTTTCCAATTTATTTTCAGTCAATTTTTTTAGTTGAAGAGTACCAGTTTAGATACAAGCATCTCAGTTAAGGGTAGTAAAATAGTAAAACTAAATCATCATTCCCATATTCTATACAGTTTGTCTTTTTTAAAAAATAAATTTATTTATTTATTTTTGGCTGCGTTGGGTCTTCGTTGCTGCACGCAGGCTTTCTCTTGTTGTGGAGCACAGGCTCTAGGTGTCCGGGCTTCAGTAGTTGTGGGTCGTGGGCTCTGGAGCGCAGGCTCAGTAGTTGTGGCGCTTGGGCTTAGTTGCTCCGCGACATGTGGGATTGATCCTGGACCATGGATCGAACCCATGTCCCCTGCATTGGCAGGCGGATTCTTAACCACTGCACCATCAGGGAAGTCCTATACATAGTTTTTATTCATCCTTGTACTTTCTTGACTTTAAAACTTTGGCACCTACTGATTCACAAGCAACACAATATAGTCTTTTCATCTTTTTATTTATATTATCGCATAATTACCTCCTCTTCATCTTACATTTATATACTTGGTTTTAACCTTTCAGGTCTGTAACTCTGCTTTTGCCCTTATTGAAATCATTCAGTGATGCTTCAGCACTTTTCCTATTTTCCTACCTGAAATGACATCTATTGTTCGTTAGTTTGCATGCCCATCCATCACCTCTTCCCCATGTTCTGGGATCACATCCCCCATTCTTGTGGAGAGGAGATTACATATAACACTGGTTAAGCTGATCAAGGCAAACAGGTGACTTCAGTTGGACAGTAAGTGCTTCATCTTTTGGCCACACTGATTGGTTCAGAGATGGGTATATGACTCAAATGGTCTTCCCTGTTTTCATGGTGGGTAAACAATACAGTTTTCCATTGGGAAACGAGAAGGACCACATAGGCTAGGAGCTGCCAGTGGCCTCTCTTCCTGCCTCATGGAGAAAGCCTGCCAATAATGAAAGTAACAAAGGAATCTAGAGGTGAGTCATGGAGTGAGACAGAACCCTGATGACTTCTTCTGTATTCATAGCTGCTGAATCCTACTCTGCTCTGAAGGATTTTACATACATGTGCTATATGTTTTCTTATGCTACTTTGAGTTGGATTTTTGTCAATTACATTTTAAATACTCCAAGAATATGCTTCTAGGAGTTCCTAAATGCTAAGAAATAATTTACACATTGTGAACATCAGGCTCAATACATATTTGATATAGTTGCTTATCTACTATATATTCAGTATGTCTGAGCAGTAAGACAATATGAGAAAAGGACATAAGCCTCAGAATTAACATGCTGGGAATTTAGGGAGCATTAATGATGGCATTATACCCTTTTTTTTTTTTTTCTTCTTTTTTTACGGCACACGGGCCTCTCACCGCTGTGGCCTCTCCCATTGTGGAGCACAGGCCCCGGACGCGCAGGCTCAGCGGCCATGGCTCAGGGGCCCAGCTGCTCCGCGGCATGTGGGATCCTCCCGGACCGGGGCACGAACCCGTGTCCCCTGCATCGGCAGGCGTACTCCCAACCACTGCGCTACCAGGGAAGCCCCCTAATTTTAATTGTAGGAGTTTGGAAGGGATCATACTGGTGGGAAAATTTGAGGCATTATTTTTTACTAACTGATAGCATAAGGGTCTTATTTCTTCAATGAACTTAAGCAAAAAAGCAATATATTTTGAGGTTAAGAGGTATATGCAACATGTCAATTCCCTACAGCTCATCTTTCACCTGCACCAAAGTTAGTTCTTAGAGCCCTGGAGAGAATCAGGTTCCTTATGTGTATATCTAAAATGCTTGCTGTCACTGAAATAGAAATGAATTTATGAGATAAATCCTCAAGAGGCTAGTTAATTCTTTCTAGGCACTCTGCCTGTGCAGTTGCCCATGCCAGAAATCTGAGAATCATCCATGACTTTATTTTTCTCTCTCTAAATCAAATCAATCACCCAGGCCTGACAACTATACTGTACTTTATGAATATTTCTTGAATCCATTCATTTCTTTTCACCTACATTGCCACTGCCTATAAACCAGATCACTATCACCTCCTGCCTGGCTTATGGAAATAAACTTTCAACTCCACTGTCTGCATTCACTATTCCCCTACAACCTGTTTCTTATACAATGGTTGTGAGAGGGAAGCTTTTAAAAATGCAAACATAATAATGGCATTCTCTCTCTTAACCCTTCAGTGTCTTTGCATTGTCATCTGGATCAAGTCTAAAATCCAATGTAGCCCCTGTTTATTTTATTCTGATCTAATAATCCTGGCCTTCTTGTAGTTCCTCAAATAACCTAGGCTTCCTTCATCCAATAGGAGTAGGATCTTCCTTCTACCTAGAACACTGTACGCTCTACTCTTAACCTGATGATTCCTACTACTCTGTTAGGCCTTGTTTTCAACTGTTACTTCCTCAGTGACACCTTCTTTGACATCATGAACTAGATCAAGTCCCCCCAATATATAATTTCATAATTTAATTTTAATTTTCTCTGGTAAAATTTATCCAAATTGCAATTAATCATTTTAAGGCCTGTTTAAAACCTGTAAGCTTCCTGAAGGCAAACACTATGTGTATCTTGTTCCTTTCATATTCCTCCTATTATAATGAAGAGATCATTGTTTATCTATCCATATAACTAACTTTATTCCCCCTTACCCAAAGAACATATGACAATACCTTTCTACCCTGACTTGATGGGATAAATATTGGGGGATAAATATTGGGAGAGAGTTCTCCATGGGTCTCTCTCTTTCTGGATGGCTTGCAAACAGAGGCACTGACAGCTTTTGTTCTGGACTATCTTTTGAAGAATGTATGGACAGCTTTGGAAGGTAGAGATAGTGCTTCCTTGTGGAGCAGAGGCGGATTTAGTTACTGTCTGGTGTAATAAGTATTTGTCCTTCCTGTGCAAAGATCAGATAGGTTTGCTTGCAGCCCATTATAAAAGACTGGGGTTTCCTAAACTTGAGGGTCTTCAGCTGGGATGCAAATCCACTCTGTGCACAGCACCCACCTAGGTTGCCCTGCATTGCCCCTGTGCATCTTGGGGCAGGGAGCAGTGAGCAGGGCAAGGGGAATTGCTATAAGGAGCTGAACTGCTGGCTGTGTCAGGAGTATTAAAGTTGCTTTGTCTCTGACCCAGAATTCTCATATCTGCCAGTATCCATGAGCTGTGGCAGGCTAGGAAGGAAGGTGAACATTTAGATCCTGAGTTTCTGACAACAGGAGATCATCTATTTTTTGTAATCCTTAACATTAAAAACAATGCTAAAACTTCTTTTGGCATCTGATTTCCTACTAGAAACTCTTATTTATTTATTTTTTATATCTTTTTTGGAGTATAATTGCTTTACAATGTTGTGTTAGCTTCTGCTGTACAACAAAGTGAATCAGCTATACGTATACATATATCCCCACTACTAGAAACTCTTAAGCCATGAATTTTTTTTTTATTGAAGTACAGTAGATTTACAATATCATGTTGGTTTTAGGTGTACAGCATAGTGATTCAGTATTTTTTCAGATTATACTCCATTATAGGTTATTACAAGATAATGGGTATAATTCCCTGTGCTATACACTATACCCTATCCTTTTTGCTTTTCTATTTTATGTATAGTAGTTTGTTAAGCCCATACCCCTAATTTGTCCCTCCCCCCTTCCCTCTGTAACCGCAAGTTTGTTTTCTATACCCGTGAGTCTGTTTCTGTTTTGCATATAGATTCATCTGTATTATTTTTTAGATTCCACATATAAGTGATATCATGTAGTATTTATCTTTCTCTGACTTATTTCACTGAGCATAATATTTTCTAGGTCCATCCATGTTGCTGCAAACGGCAGTATTTCATTCTTCTTTATGCCTGAGTAACATTCCATTGTAAATGTGTATCACATCTTCTAAATCCAATCGTCAGTTGATGGTCACTTGGGCTGCTTCCATGTCTTGGCTATTGTAAACAGGGCTGCTGTGAACATTGGGGTGCATGTATCTTTTCGAATTAGTGCTTTTGTTTTTTCCAGATATATACCCAGCAGTGGAAGTGCTGGATCATATGGTAGTTCTATTTTTAGTTTTTTAAGGTGCTGCCATACTGTTTTCCATAGTGGCTGCACCAATTTACATTTTCACCAACAGTGTATAAGCGTTCCCTTTTCTCCACATCCTCTCCAACGTTTGCTATTTGTAGACTTTTTGATGACAGCCATTCTGACAGGTGTGAGGTGATACCTCACTGTGGTTTTGACTTGCATTTCTCTAATAATTAGCAATATTGAACATCTTTTCATGCCATTCTGATGGGTGTGAGGTGACACCTCACTGTGGTTTTGATTTGCATTTCTCTAATAATTAGCAATACTGAACATCTTTTCATGTGCTTGTTAGCCATCTGTATGTCTTCTTTGGAGAAATGTCTATTTAGATCTTCTGCCCATTTTTTGATTGGATTGTCTCTTTTATTGTTGTTGAGTTGTATGAGCTGTTTGTATATTTTGGATATTAAGCCCTTGTCAGTTGCAAATATTTTCTTCCATTTCATAGGTTGTCTTTTCATTTTGTCGACTGTTTCCTTTGCTGTACAAAAGCTTTTAAGTTTAATTAGATTCCATTTGTTTATTTTTGCTTTTATTTCTTTTGCCTTAGGAGACTGATCTAAGAAAATATTTAAGCCATGAATACTTAAGCTGAGGTACCAGGATGGGCTTCATGGGAATAAAGAATCCAATATATAAGCACTATTGTTTTAACAGAGTTCTTGAAAAGAGTAAACTGCTTTTTATTATATTTTCCAAAAGGCCAGAAAAAATGTTAAGAACAATTTAAGGGTGTATGCCTTATCTCCTTATGAATATTTTATATTTATTTATGATATACTAGAATAGGTTGAAAACCAGCAATTTTTTCATTAAGTATGTTTTAAATGTCAGATATCTGTGATACTTAATCTAAAAATCCCGATCGGTCAAACTTCTTTATATCATATTTTTGTTCTTAAGTACTTGAAACAATGTGTGTGGTGTGAATATGTGAATCTTAGCTTACATGGTGCCTGGCATTGTTCTAAGAGCTTTATGTGTATTAACTCATTTATTATGTACAGCATCCATACTATTATGATACTATTATTATTGTTATTATTATTATTGGATGTTACAGATGAGAAAACTGAAGAGCAAAGAGGTTAAATCACTTGTCCAAAACCACACAGCTAGCAAGTGATGGAAGACTTGAAACTAGACAGGGAGATATATGAATTTATATATGACCTTCACACATAAGCTATATTAGCTTTTCAATTTGATTAAAAATTCAAGATCTTTTGGATTCCTTTTGCTGTTACATATTGGCCTATGTGTGCTACTTGATTTGATTTAACTAAGTTAGGCTAGTTAATAATATAACTACGAAATAATAGCTAACCAATCACATTCTTGAAAATTACATTCTTATAATTTTTATTATTTGACAAAATCAAAGTTGGCTGAAGCATTTCAGAAAATTGAGATTAAGCAAAAATGATTCTAAAACATATGTTGAGGAAGAAAAAAATCTGATTTCAAAATGTGATAAACAGAATTCTTCTTATGGATCTAATTTAGTTAGCAACACTTCTTAATAGGCCATTGGGAGGTAAATGCATGGGCCTCAAGAGAAAGAAAAGGTGGGACCAAGGGAAGATTGATTTGCTCTTCAAAGAAGGTGAGAAAAAATTTGTTCCTTTCCAGGGGCAGCCAAGCGGGAAGCAGTGAAAGCTTAGGACATAAAAGAGGGTGGAGGATAGAGAAGATATGAAAGCTGGATGATAGAAGAAGGACCGGGCTGGAAGATAGAGCCACAGAGAAAGTCTCTATGTCACAGAAGACAGGAGAATAATTAAAAATAGGGATGTCAAGCAAGATGTCCATTATACTGTTTTGTCTCCTCTTTACCCTGACTTATGCTTGTAGAATTTGGCAGGGCACAAAAAAGTAAAAGAAGTCTATGTTTTCTGTCTTTATTGATAAGAGAAAGAAGAAAGTTCATGAAAGAAGCTAGATGCAGAGTGGAGAGGGGGAATACAAGGAAGGCAGGAATCCAAGCACAAGTGTTCATGGAGATACAGGTGAGGACACTGCACTCCTCACCTCTCCTGTGATGGGGAATCAGGTTAAGTTCTCAAAACCATTAAATGGAAGGGTGACCCCTGGAGGATGGAGTACTTGATAAGTAAAAGTTCTAAAAGGATCCTTTTTCTAAAACAAAACAGATTAATTGATGTTAATAATGTCACCCTTCTTGAATCTCTCTTCAGATGTTCAGTAAACCTTGCTTCAGTGCAGTAATCTATGAATTTTTGTGTTAATTCTTCTATGAGTTTCATGGTGGTCAGATTTTAACCTGCTTAAAGTTTGCATCCAGGGCTTCCCTGGTGGCGCAGTGGTTGAGAGTCCGCCTGCCGATGCAGGGGACACGGGTTCATGCCCTGGTCCGGGAAGATCCCACATGCTGCGGGGCAGCTGGGCCCGTGGGCCATGGCCGCTGGGCCTGCGCGTCTGGAGCCTGTGCTCCGCAACGGGAGAGGCCACGGCAGTGAGAGGACCATGTACCGCAAAAAAAAAAAAAGTTTGCATCCAGGTCTTATTGGATTGAAATGTTATGTGTTTGTATTTAGACTGGCCTTGACTAGTTTTTACAAGTCTCAGAAAAATGTGTGGGTAACCTCCTAGCCTACCCTGGCCTCGGTCTTCCAGCTGCAGTTTGGAAGATTTAGAGAAAGCAATCACTGTTCCCATGTTCTTAGAAGCACTCAACCAAACGTTAAAAGTTTAAAAAATTTTAAATTTTGGTATTCATATATAAAAACAAGTTATCACAAAACAGCAGCTGGTTGAGAATTTCTATATACTGAATTTTATTTCCCTTATATAAAGGAATTAAAATATTTGGTGACCCAAAAGAAGAAAAAAAAAACTTTAAATGAACAATGTATTTGAACAATGTATTAGAAATATGAAACAGTATCACTAATATTCTGAATATCAATTTAAAGTAAAAATGTGGAGGTGGACTTTAAGTCAATATGGTTGACTATACTGAATTCCCCTGTACTCCAAATAAATTACTTTAAAAATAAACAAGAAAAAATAAGTAAATAAACAAGAATACTAAAAATGTAAACATATAGCCTAACTGAACATATAACACAACCAATCCTTACATGCCAAAATTAAAGCCACACATTGGTCAATGGGGGCTGCAAGTCCTGTGACACAGAGCAATCAGAACCAGGGAGGTCTGGGTTTAATGTCTGTGCGGAGGTGGCAGGGCTTTGCCTGCAAGCTGTAGAACTGAGTTACATGCAGAAATCTAGGACCCGTGAATGGCTGCCAAGATCATGAAAGGGGAACCAGAAAAAATCTTTGCACACTGCCCTGAAGAAGTGGAAAACAGTTACCAGCCAGAAATTTGAACTCCAACCCCTACCCTATATATTTAGATGTGGCATCCAAATTCACATACTCATATAATCAGGAATATCAAGCTGAGAAATTAAGATAAAATTGGTTTGGAACACGTTAATTGTATAGGACCCATTAAAGTGCACAGAAAATTCCTGTAGAAAACAACCCTTGTCTAGCTAAACTTAAACTAAAAAAAATCATACACCACACAAGGAAATAAAGGTCCTTGTATCATTCAAGAAAATGTTAAAGACACTATTAACTTTAAAAATTTTGCTAAGTATATATATTCAAAAACTACACAAACCTGTAATTGCTTAATTAAACCAATGAAAGAACAGCAAAAAGAAAAGCTAACAGAAAGCTCAGATTCACAAAAAATACAAAATGAGTTAGTAGAAATAACTCAAGTTTTACCAACAATCACAGTAAATGTAAATGTATTAAACCCACTAGCTAATAAAGCTTAGATTTGATTTAAGCAAATCCAGATATATGCCACATAAGATTTACCTAAAAATCATACCCATAAAGTTTAAAGTAAAAGGTCAGGAAATGCCACAGTAAAATAGAAAACTGGGATAGTAATACTAATACAAAACCAAATAGAGGAGAAAGCTTATAAGCATTGATAGAGATAAAAAGATATATTATTTAATGATAAAAAGAACAATTCCTCCCTGGAAGATATAACAATTTGAAACCTATATGCACCTAACAAGATAGTCTTGAAAAACATAATGCAAACACTGATATAAGGTAAAATCAACAAATCTACAATCTAATTGGGAAATTTCATTCTTTTCAGAAACTGATAGATCAAGTTGACAAAACAAAAAAGTTAGAAAAACAATGAAAGAATAAACTATATAATTAGGGATTTGGCTAAATACAATGTTTAATTATAATTAGTAGAACAAAATAGTTAAGAAAGGGTGGCTAATTATTCAACTAAAGAAAGTAGAAGGAAGACAGTAATAAAGATATCAGCCAACACTGCTAAAATAGAAATGAATAAACAAAAACAGCAGAGAGAGATGATTCCAAGTTCACCTCTGCAGTCCCACTGCTACCACCTTGGGCTAAGTGGTCATTATCTCTTGTCTCTATTATTGCAATAGCCTCTTAACTTCACCCTGCTTCCTTTACATTTGAAATCAGATCCTGTCATTCCCACCAGAGCAGTCTCAGTGTAGACCCAGAGTGATTACACTTACCTATTTCCCTAACTTCTCCTTTCCTCTTTCTCTCAGTCACTCTACTTGGGCCACACTGGTCTCTTTTCAATCTCCAGTCATACCAAGAATGCTCCTGCCTTAGGGCCTTTGCACTGGCTGTTCCCTCTACCAGGAATTTCTTCCTAGATACACACATGGCTAACTTCCCCACCCCCTTTAAATCTGTTCAATTCTTATCTTCTCAGTGACACCTCCCCTATCCACCTTCTTTAAAATTGCAACCCACATGCCCCCTCATATCCTATAGCACTTCTGATCCTGCTTACCCTGCTCCACTTTTTTCCATAGCTTTTCTTAAGATATCTCATATAATTAATTATATTTTACATTTGTTTTTCATCTCTGCCTCATAAACTCCACAGGAGCAGGGATGTAGGATCTGTTTATTTTTCACTGCTCTCTTTTTATCCCCATCCTAATCACTTAGAACAGAGTCTGGCATACAGTAGTTATTCAGTGGAGTTTACTAGTCACCTTAATGAAGCGTAATTGTTTAAAAAGCTACTTCTTTGAAAAGACATGAACAATCATTGGCATTTCTGGTCATTAAAAAGAAAGAAAGCCAAAAGACATGTTAAAAATGAAAAGGGGGACATAACTTTAGGTATTAGAAAATAATATCAAGTACTTTATGCCAAAAAATTTGAATACTTAGGTGAAATAAACTGTTTTCTAGAAAAAAAGTTCTAAAGTGACTCAATAAAAATAGAAAACATGAATAGACTAAAAATTATTAAAGAAATTAGAGTCAAAACTCATCCCATATTTTCAGGTCATTAAGGTTTTACAGGTGAGTGTTAAATAAACTTTTATGAAATTGATAACTCCATCTTATACAAATAATATTACAAAATAGAAAGTTCTCCACCTCATTTTTTGATGTTACCATAACTTGGGTATCAAAGGGCCAGAAATATATGAGAAGGATCATAATAAACCAATCTTGCTTATGAAGATGCATGCAAAAAATCTAAATTAAATATTAGTAATTTGAATCCAAGAGTGGACCAAAACAAAGTAGGGTTTATCCAAGGATTTCAAAGATAGCTTAACATAAGAATATCTATAAATATAATCTTATCATGCACAGATTATAGGAGAAATATCATGCAGCAATTAAAAGAGTATGATCTTGGTACAGGGATAAGCAAAAGGAACAGAAGAAAGAGTCTACCCACATGCGAAGGGGAATTTTAGTATAAGACAAATAATGGGGCAAGAATAAATTACTCAATAAATGGTATTGAGACAATTGGTGGCTATTTTTAAAAAAATAAATCCCTACTTGACACCACTCACAAAAATACATTCCAGATAAGTAAAATATCTAAATGTAAAAAGTAAGACTTCAAATATCTTAGAAGACAATATAAAACATTATTAATGGTATCAGGTTAGATTTTTTTCTTAAGCAAAGTACATGTTAAAGGAAAATATTGTTTAATATGACTACATCAACTTGAATATTCACTAGATACACAGAATTAAAAAGACAAGGGACAGACTGGAAGCAGATATTTAAGACAAATTATTATCATGAAAAAAAGTTATTCAAACTCCTAAAAATCAATTAGAAAAGGATAAACTATCTATTGGAAAAATGGGCAATTATTTGAAAGGACCAGTTACCAAGTGTCGTCAGAGCTATGGGGATATGCTCATGTATGTCTGGTGGGGTATAAATGGCTGCAACCATCTTCAAGAGCAATTTGTCAATTTCCACTAATGTTTGAGATGTGCCTCCATTCATTTCTAGTTTTAAGTCCCTGAGAAATTTTTGTTTATTTTCTGCATATGCACATTTTTGCATATGCAAATGTGTTCACTGACCCACTATTTATAACAACAAAAAATTAGGGAAAATCTACATGTCTATTTATAGTTAACAAATTGAAGAAATAAATCATATTCTATTTATACCTTCGCATATAGGAGAATGGTTTAAATAGGTGAACTAAAGGTATATGTACCATGTTGGAATAACCTCTAAAACATTACATTGATTAAACAACCAAATGGCAGAAGGATAGGTACATTTAAATAAATCAATATTCTATGTAGTTCATGAAGAGTATAAAAACATGGGTAGGGCTTCCCTGGTCGCGCAGTGGTTAAGAATCCGCCTGTCAACGCAGGGGACATGAGTTCGAGTCCTGGTCTGGGAAGATCCCACATGCCGCAGAGCAACTAAGTCCGTGCGCCACAACTACTGAGCCTGCGCTCTAGAACCTGCGTGCCACAACTACTGAAGCCCATGCACCTAGAGCCCGTGCTCCACAACAAGAGAAGCCACCGCAATGAGAAGCCTGTGCACCGCCACAAAGAGTAGCCCCTGCTCACCGCAACTAGAGAAAGCCCGCGTGCAGCAATGAGGACCCAACACAGCCAAAAATAAAAAAGCAAAACAAAACAAAACATGGGTAGAGGACTTCCCTGGTGGCACAGTGGATAAGAATCCGCCTGCCAATGGAGGGCACAAGGGTTTCAGCCCCGGTCCAGGAAGATCCCACATTCCACGGAGCAACTAAGCCCGTGCGCTGCAACTACTGAAGCCTGCGTGCCTAGAGCCCGTGCTCCGCAACAAGAGAAGCCACCGCAATGAGAAGCCCGCACACCGCAACGAAGAGTAGCCCCTGCTCGCTGCAACTAGAGAAAGCCTGCACGCAGCAACAAAGACCCAACGCAGGCAAAAAATAAATAAATTTATTAAAAAAACAAGCTGTGACAAAGCGAAAGAGAGGCATGGACATATATACACTACCAAATGTAAGGTAGACAGATAGTGCGAAGCAGCCGCAGAGCACAGGGAGATCAGCTCGGTGCTTTGTGACGCCTGGAGGGGTGGGATGGGGAGGGTGGGAGGGAGGGAGATGCATGAGGGAAGGGATGTGGGAACAGATGTATATGTATGACTGATTCACTTTGTTATAAAGCAGAAACTAATAAAAAAAAATCAAAAAAACCCCCCACAAAAACAAACATTGGTAGAAAAGATATACAGTAACCTTCAGAATATAGAGGATAGAAAGGGAAGTTGAACTGTATCTACGTAGTATGCCTTTAAAAAAGAAAACTAAGAAAAAAAGTCTAATGTTTTCACTTGTTGGACTTTGGTTCAGTCATGTTCAGTGAGTCTGGTAAGTCTGGGACAGGCTGTATTTAAAGAGTCTTGTCCTGGATGGTAGAGATGTCGTAACACTGGGGCAGGTTAAGGCATCACCAGATGATTAGGATGTTTCTAGTGTGTTATATTCCGGCCATGTTTAAATGGGCCTTATTGCTGGGAGAATCAGCTTAGGAGCAGGATGTGAGTTGGGTCAGACAAACAAAGCGCAAAATAAAAGGATACCAAAACCAACCTTAAGAATATCAAAGACAGCTTAAATTCTTTTGAAAATACAGCCACAAGTAAATAAGCAAGCAGTCAAGATGGAATGGTGAAACAGACCTCGGTAAATGTAATTTTCTGGCACAAACCCGGCCTGTAACCCAGGCCAGCCATGGCTCTGTTTGAAACTCTAGGTTCTATGGGGTCAGGCCCTCTATCTAGGTTTATGTAGATAACTGGGTATGAGGGTGAAGAGGAATTTTGGTAGGAATGGATTGTGGTAGGAATCCTTCCCTACACCATGATCCAGACAGCCTCAGAACAGATTCAAGAGCAGGGATGTATAACTCTTCTTTACTCATAAATCTGTCTTTCTACTCTTTTTACAAGAAACAAAAACAGAGAAAAGCTGAAATTCAGCCATTCATTGGTTTAAAGAATTCAAAACAAAACAAACCACTGGACCTGAATAGCAAGTGGTCTCTAGTGTCTTCTAGACACAAAGCCCGTTATTTAAGAAATCCTGATTTAGAAAACAAATTCCATTCACAACAAAAGAAAGTCTACTGGCCTGGTAAAGCATAGAAACCAGCAGGCTCTTAAAAAAAGTTCATTGTAAGATTCAGTATTTACACCACCAAAAATATTGTCAATAAATTAGACTTACTATTGTACAACGCAGGAAAAGAGCAATGTTCCTTGTTTATCTTTGGCTGCTGTTTACTTTTCGCTCTGCTGTGGGAAAGAGAACTCGAACAATGCTAAGCTTTTCCTTAATGAGATCCCGATTAGACAGTCTGGATGAAGGTATAAAGCACAGTACACCAAAGCAGTAGAGCAAAATTAAAATCTTTGTCACCCCCTCCCCTGCAAGCACAACCGTCAAGTCACTCCAGTTTATCCTCGGCACAGAGCTGAGTCTTCTCATTTCAATGATCTCCCTCTTGTCACTGACTGCCTGTCCCAGCTAACCCAATAACCTTCTGATGCCCTTTCTCATGCTGTTCCTATATCTTTCCATATTCTGGGGTGGCCTTGCCTTGTTCCCAAACAAGGAAACACACCCACTGTATCTCAACTTCTCAGCATTACACCAAAGTAGGCATTGTAAAGAATGTGAGAGATTTAACCTATATGTTTTTAACCTAGGTTCTATGATGAGGTTTAGGAGCCCAAGAACACCACTGAATTTATGCCTGCACGTTTCTCAAGAGAGAGAGTTCTGAGCTTTCATTAGATTATCAGAGAGGTTAGCAACCATTACTTAGTCCCTTAATTATTTTATGGATTGGAAAATGAATAACTGAGAGATTGTTCCTTTCCTCCAGTCAGGCAGCTTGTTAATGGCAGGGAGGACTGATTTCTAGTCCTGTGGACTTTTGGTCCTATCCTCATCACACTATAAGAGCTGAGGTTAACCTGTCTTCATGAAAACATTCATTCTTACTGATAGACGAGGTATTTGGCTAAGGCCTTCAGTGTTCCCATCTCCCACCTGCCAGGTCTCTTTGGCATGCCTCTAAAATCCAGTCGCAGCACAGATGGCTGTGTCACCTATGAGTTCAGGAATGTTCATGTTCAAAGTGCTATTAAACCTCCCTAAGAGCTTCAACAATGAATACATTCCTTCTATTAACTGAAATCCAAGTAGGCACCAATCCAAAGTCATCCCTAGTTAATAGCATATACTTATTTTCCTACTACTTCTCAATATCGAGCTCAGAGATTTAATCTTGACGTTTTCCATTTTTCAAGACTTGTGTTCCAACATAGGGAAAGGGAATTGCACCATGATAGAAAAATATATATTATGTAATAATTAAATTGCAGGCTTTTTAAATGGTAGTTTGGTTAATGTTTCCAAAGCAACACAGTGGTCAAATACTCTTTGCTTTATTTTTAATTATTTTAATTTTAATTTAATTAAGTTTAAATTAATGCACAAAAATCTCTTGCATTCCTATACACTAACAACGAAAGATCAGAAAGAGAAATTAAGGAAACAATCCCATTTACCACTGCAACAAAAAGAATAAAATACCTAGGAATAAACCTACCTAAGGAGACAAAAGACCTGTACTCAGAAAACTATAAAACACTGATGAAAGAAATCAAAGATGACATAAATAGGTGGAGAAATATACCATGTTCTTGGATTGGAAGAAGCAATATTGTGAAAATGACTATACTACCCAAAGCAAGCTACAGGTTCGATGCTGTCCCTATCAAACTACCAATGGCTTTCTTCACAGAATTAGAACAAAAAAGTTTACAATTTGTATGGAAACACAAAAGACCCTGAATAGCCAAAGCAATCTTGAGAAAGAAAAATGGAGCTGGAGGAATCAGGCTCCCTGACTTCAAACTATACTACAAAGCTACAGTAATCAAGACAGTATGGTACTGGCACAAAAACAGAAATATAGATCAATGGTACAGGATGGAAAGCCCAGAGATAAACCCACACACATATGGTCACCTAATTTATGACAAAGGAGGCAAGAACATAAAATGGAGAAAAGACAGCCTCTTCAATAAGTGGTGGTGGGAAAACTGGACAGCTAGCTACATGTAAAAGAATGAAATTAGAACACTCTCTAACACCATACACAAAAATAAACTCAAAATGGATTCAAGACCTAAATGTAAGACCAGACACTATAAAACCCTTAGAGGAAAACAAAGGAAAAACACTCTTTGACATAAACCACAGCAAGATCTTTTTTGACCCACCTCCTAGAGTAATGAAAATAAAAACAAGAATAAACAAATGGGACCTAGTTAAACTTAAAAGCTTTTGCACAGCAAAGGAAACCATAAACAAGATGAAAAGACAACCCTCAGAATGGGAGAAAATATTTGCAAACTAAGCAACAGACAAAGGATTAATCTCCAAAATACACAAACAGCTCAGGGAACTCAATATCAAAAAAAACAGAGTCCAATTAAAAAAATGGGTGGAAGACCTAAATAGACATTTCACCAAAGAAGACATACAGATGGCCAAGAGGCACATGAAAAGATGCTCAACATCACTAATTATTAGAGAAATGCAAATCAAAACTACAATGAGGTACGACCTTACACTGGTCAGAATGGCAATCATCAAAAAATCTACTAACAATAAATGCTGGAGAGGGTGTGGAGAAAAGGGAACCCTCTTGCACTGTTGGTGGGAATGTAAATTGATACAGCCACTGTGGAGAACAATATGAAGGTTCCTTAAAAAACTAAATACAGAACTACCATATGACCCAGCAATCCCACTACTGGGCATATACCCAGATAAAACCATAATTCAAAAGGACACATGTACCCCAATGTTTACTGCAGCACTATTTACAATAGCCAGGACATGGAAACAACCTAAATGTCCAATGACATTTGGAAATTTAAATGGATAAAGAAGATGTGGTACATATATACAGTGGAATATTACTCAGCCATAGAAAGGAACAAAATTGGGTCATTTGTAGAGAGGTGAATGGACCTAGAGTCTGTCATACAGAGTGAAGTAAGTCAGAAAGAGAAAAACAAATGTTGTATATTAACGCATATATGTGGAATCTAGAAAAATGGTACAGATGAACCTATTTGCAGGGCAGGAATACAGATGTGGACATGGGGACACAGAGGGGGAAAGGGAGGGTGGGACGAATTGGGAGATCAGGATAGACATACATACACTACCATGTGTAAAACAGATAGCTAGTGGGAACATGCTATAAAGCACAGAAGCTCAGCTAGGTGCTCTGTGATAACCTAGATGGGTGGGATGGGGGTGGTGGGTGGGAGGGACGTCCAAGAGGGAGGGGCTAGAGGTACACATATAGCTGATTCCCTTCATTGTAAAGTAGAAACTAACACAACATTAGAAAGCAATTATACTCCAATAAAAGAAAGTAAAAGGCATTGTTTTATGCCCTGCTCCAATGAAATATTTTACACTTCATTTGTTGGCATCATACTGATTCTGCTTTAAAGCATTTGCAAATATTTAATCTTGTCTGTAAGTCACAGAAGTTTCCTAAAAGTCAGCAGAACGGTAGGCTAGGGGTTTAAAGCACTGACCTGGGAGTAGGTTCACATCCCAGCTAAGCTACTTGTTAGCTGGGTGACTTGTACAAGTTTTACTTCATTACTTTGTGCCTCAGTATTCTCACTTCTAAAATGGATATGATAATAATAGTATGTACTTCATAGCAGCACTTTGTAGTAAGCATTCAATAGGTATTTATTATTATTATTATTGTTAGATGGCATTTTTTGGGTTATCATCTCATCAATATAATGTGCCCAATTCTTCAAATTTGTCACCTCTGCCTTATTGAGAATTGAGGTGCTTTCATGTGTTGAAGCTCAACTGCTGAGCTTTTCTATGTACTATGCCTTATTTTTTTACCAGTATATCCAGAGTTCCTGGGCCAACCACAGTGGAATAAGAGCACTAAAACAGTGTTCTTTCCATTCTCTGTTTGGGCTATCAGTGGAGGTGCTGGCGTAAATGCAGTGGCCGTTCATGGAAACAAAAATTAAGAGTTTGTGTGGTGTCTTTTCACTGCTGCAGAGTGGTGATGGCTGTGGTTTATAGGCTGAATGTTGTGGCAGAAGGGAAGGGAAGAGTACACCACTGGCTCTGTCTTTTGCTTGTGGCAGTCCATTGAGACATCGGCAGAAATGAACCTTCTTTATCTTAGAGCTTGCCTTTCCTCAAGGTCTCTCACAACCGAAAAGGTCCTACATTTTCTAAAGTAATTATATCCATTGTTCCAACTCTGTCCACAAAGGTCAATCATTTTATCCTAAATCAATCCCAAGTTCTTTTAAAGGTATGTGTGCATCCATTTTGATAATTGGTATTAAAATGCTTAATCGTCAGGCTTAGGTAAGACATGGCCTCAAAATCTTCCTTCTGCCCTTGGGCAACTTTATTGTTTTACAATAACGCTAGCTCCTGATTTTGTCCCTGACGAATTGTGGGATTTTTATGTAAGTTAGCTAAATTCTGCATGGGGGAGGAGGTGGGGGACTGTGAATGGGAGAAAGAGTAAATGGAAAAACAGAACAGAGAACCAAAGGGATGCTACAGAGAAGGGAGGGAGAATTATGCAGAACAGCGAAATGTTACTCAGTGTGTAGTAGGTCTCCTACTTGCATGGATCGGGAATGTTCTCGAGGTTGCTGGGGTTGGTCAGAGAACGTTGTTATAGGCATTCAACTTTCCTAGTCTAATGAGAGCTCAAAAAGCTGCAGTTTATAACTCAGAAGTAGCAATGGAAACCTTAAAGCCTTTTATCTTGGCACAATTCCCAGGGAAGTCGATGTGGAGACCCACTGGCTACCAACACCATTCTGTGCAATTTGACGCTTTTCATTTGGTAGAATTTTGTTGCCAAGGTTATTGCATCAAGTTACTGAAATCTCAGTGGATGTAAACTGTCTCATCTGTCATTTAGCCTGGCATGAAATTTAAAGGGCATGCTTTCTCCTTCAATGAAAGATTTAACCTCTTTAGCCCATTATGCAATAAGCAGCATTCTAAACCCTACAGAAATGCTCATGCTTTAGTTTGTGTCTATGAGAACTGATTTTTTTTAACCAAAAAGTAAAAGTTTTAGTGGAAACTAGTTGCCCTCATTATGAAATATGCACATATTCAGAGGCATATTCTAGGGATTAGGAATTTAATTTTACATCTTTTAATCATTTTGTATAGTTGTTCAGTTTGTTAATATGTGTGTGTAACTGAGCACTGCTCTTAGTTAAATCCCAGGAGAGAAACAAATCGCTACTGATTTATAGAGGATGTAAACAAAGATTTAATGTTTTCAAACCCTAAATGTTGGCAGAGTAAAAAGAGCACTTAATAGAGCATTACCTTCGGGTTTATTAATCTACAAAAATAATTCAGGCAATAGAGAGAGTGCTTCCCTTTCTAAAACAAGATATTACTAACATGAATTTCCTTTCTTCATCTAGAGTGAAAGTGCTCAAACCTTCAATTTCATTGCCATTCTTCTCTGTCTCAAAATCATCACACAGTAAATAAGGCTAGTAATACCATGGAGGAAATGGCTAAGATCACCAAGAGAACAAACAGCCGAGACAAAGCGATGCTACGTGGTTGGGCATCCAGAGATGAGGAATTCAACTCTGGCTGCACATTTAAATCAGCAGGGGAGTTTTTAGAACCTACTCACATCTGGGCGCTAGGCCTTAGGTGCAGAAACTGGCTTAGTACTAGTTTCAAAAAGTGATTCTAATGTATAGTCAAGGTTGAAAACCACTGGTCTATAGGATGAAAACCATGAAGGGATAAACTTTAATGTGTGAAGTTCTAGTATGGGTAGTTACTAGTTGCTATATATTAATTATTGCATTTACGTTCTAAAAATAAACAAAAATAATATTTTAAAAGCATTTAAGTAACACTCTGTGTTTTTCATCGCATCTCTGTCAGTATAAACACTTGCATTTTCAAAAAAGGAAATGTAGCTCTAACAGACTTGCTCAGGGCTCCAGGGGGAAGCTTTGCTAGGACTCTGGGTTTCCTGTCCCCTAAGCTACCCCTGCATCTTGGGGGTGGCCTAGGATCCTTTTGAGATTATGAGATAGAAAACATAGGTGTGGATATAATTTATTTTTGAACCTGATACCAGAAAGCATTTCCAAATATCTTTCACCCACTATTCTTGGGCAACTAAACCTGCAACAGTTCAGGAAAATTAACAATTCTCTAACTCAAAAACCAAACAAAAGAAAGGGAGAGGAAATCATGCACCTTTTAATTTGAATATATAGCAACAATTGTTATTTCTGGTGTCAGGTCCTTGTTTTCCATTCCATTCCCACTGAATCTCTAAGTAAGGTCTTTATCACCTCACCTTTACCACTTCTTTAGACTATCACACTTTTTCCCTGGGCTCTGATATCCCACCCTTAATTCAGCCTGTGAACATCTGCAGATTAATCTTAATGCTCTGAGTATGTAGTGCTTGTACTAAAATCATAGTTTAACTACATGTTACAGTGTTTTAGTCATAAGACTGTTTTTAACATTTAAACACTGGCCTTATTAACTGTAAAACTGTAACATGTAAGTTTGCTTATAAGTAATGGTTTCTGTATAAGCATCGATCCCCTTTTAAAACCATTAGATCTTAAATTCACCTGCAGGATCTTCAATAGGGAAAAAGAAATCACTTCTAATTTAACTCTCTCAGAAAGGAAGTAAGACCTGAGACAACAGGGAGCTTAAAAATGACAGAAATAATCATAGGATCTCAAATTTCCTTTCAAAGGTCCCAGGATTTCACACCTAAATTTAGGTATTGTTAGCTCTTTTGTCTTCTTTAAATGTAACATCTTAAAACAGCAATACAGAAAGCTGTAGGCTAAAAGTGTAACTTGTAAACCTACTGGAACAAATTTAGTCCTCACATTAAGGGAAACTAACTTGCTGTATTCATCTCCCCAAAACTGTATCTCTACCAGTAATCAAGCTTATCTGTGACCCAATTCTAGCTGCTCATAAATGGGGGTGGGGTTCCGCAAACCCCACAGTTGGAGACACTTGAAGGATTTATGAGCCTATAAATGAATGTTAGCCATTTCAAGAAAACGGAGGCCAAGCTAAACTCTTAGCTGTCTTTATTTAGCCTCGATTACAGGCATTACACAAATAAGAACCCAAATGTATTAAGGACTCAGAAAATTGCTTAGAGGCTTTCCTTTCCATAAATCTTAAAGCACAGGGGGTACTCTATGTTGAGCATCTGAATCAAATCTTTCAGTCAGATTTTTTTTCCTGCTACCTATTTTCATGGCAGGAAAAAAAAAAAGAAATTCTTAGAAGTCATAGTAAATTTTTATAGCTCAACTATTCAACTCTCTCTGATGGTAATCTTAGTGGTTCTTCATGCCTTTGTTCCATGGACATTCTATAAGCAGTTGGATGTATCTAAGCTTAAGTCTAGCTTTAGCAGAAATATGTTTACTTGGCTATAAATTCTACTCATAAAGATCTGTTATCACAGAACTGAGACTGCATTGATACACACATGGATGGTTGAATCGGACACATAAGGCTACAAGACAGACAATGATTATGCTATTTTAACTAGTTCAAAGTGGAATTGTTTTGAAGGTGGTGATTACTCTATGACCGTTCCACAATTTTTTTTTAAATTTAAAAGTGTTTTGCATTACGTGCTATACAACTGCTTGCACAATTTTACAATCTGTCACTGTATTCCCATCCTCAATTGCCATCGTGCTGACTGAAGAGGACACTAATAACCATGCTGTCCTATTCTCACGGGTAGGCAATCATTTAAAAAATGATCTTCACTGGCTCCCTCCCTGGATGTACGATACCCTGGCTCATATGAAGCATCTAAATCTGAATTCCGAGTGTTGCAGTTGTTCCAGGTGCAGATACTATTATGCTCTCTACCTAGACACTACCCTTCCTTTAAAATAAAATTCAGAACTGCTGCAGTATTTTCTGAAAAACCAGGGCAAGGGTCACCATGGGCCTGTGCCACACAGATGTAATGATTTGGTGGTACAACCACACTATATCTACCTGCTGCCAGCCTTTGTCAAGAACCAGTGTGATTTACACTTACCTTGGTTTTGCACTTCCTTGGTAGAGATTCACATAAAAGCTGATGAGATGGCACAGGATTATTTCATACAGGAAATGTGAAAGATAAGCAGTCTCTAACCTGGTTCTCTGTGTGGGCTTAATTAGGTCTCTGATTCTTTCATGGGCACAGAAATTATCAGTCTCAGCTTTGATTTCTCCACCTAATATAAATAAAGCTGAGTTTATTAAACCATTTGATCTACTTCCAGCCACTCAAATTGGATTTTATGTACTTAACTGTGTAAATACAACGTTGTGAGGAAATCGAGAGAAAAATAATACCACCAAGGGAAAAACAGTAGCCCTTGGTTAGAAATCAAGTCATATTTACTTACTGATGAATGAAACTGACAACCTTATGCCGTTCTGCATTATAGCCCCCCAAAATCAGTTGTGACAGTGGTAACTGACATTCTTGAAACAAGCTAAAACTGAGGTTAGATAAAATAAAATATTTTCTTTTTGCAATTCTAAGTCCCAACAATAAAGTAACTGACAGAAAATAATTGCCCTTAGGGACCCAAATAATTGATTTGTGTCTCCTTCTGATATGGAAATATATGCTCTAAATTTACATTAAAATTTGAAAATATATAAAAAGGACTTAAAAGAGAAAAAGCATGCTTTTTCTTTTTGCATACTAGTAAACGGGATAAGTTTGAAAGAATTCAAAGTTAAACATTACATATTTCAAAATACGTGACATTCAATGAAAATATTTTATTTGAATTGTGATACAAGCAGCGCAAGAACTTATACGCAGTCAGTACCTCTTAAATAATATTTCAGAAATTTAGTCGGCAAGGCAATGGCACTCAGTAGGTTTAATGTCCTTCAAGATGTCTCCTACTGGTTCATTCTCTTCCCAGTGTCTTCCCAGTGTCTCAATTTCTCTCAAGCCCTTATGCTTGCCAACTAAAATTCCTCAGACTTGCAGCCTTCCTTAAGGACATGAACAATGGCAGAGGGTCTTCCACACATGCTTTGCTTTGTCTCACGGTCTACAAATGCCAGAATGGATTCCAGGCAACAGCATGATGGAAAGAATACACATTAAGTCCAGAGTCAAAGTCCTGACACTGTCATTTCCTACTTACATGACTTGGCACAATTTATGAAAGGTCCTCAAGCTCCAGTCTACCCGAAAACTTAGGATAACGATACCTCATCTGTTATGAGACTCAAGTGGGATAATGTACATGAAAATAGTTTCTAAAATGGAAAATCACATACAAATGGAAGCTGTCTGGAAAGTTCTTTTTTCTGTGATCCACTGATTAGGTAATGCAGGCCAGTGCCTATGTCAGCACTAAGAAAGTCACATAGTTTAGAGGGCTGAGAATGGAACTGGACACACGTTGGATTCCTAGTCTCACTCCTTAGGGCTGAGAATGGAACTGGACACACGTTGGATTCCTAGTCTCACTCCTTAGGATCAAGACCAGCTTCCAAAAGCGTACCCATGGCAGCCCAATAAGAATGACTACTGGGACCTGTCCAGAAATAACATAAACCAGCAAATATTACAAGATAGTAGCATCATATGCAATCTATGGGGAAGAAACCACAGTCATTGTGCCATAACTATAAGCCATGAAGAAATTACATTTAAAAACATTATCGTATTTTCTTTAAATTTTTCTTAAACATGACCTTTTTTGATCACCAAGGCCTAGCTAAGCCCAACTTATTTGATGAGAATTTTAAAGTTCCAGCTGCTCAAATGATAATTATACAATGAGGAAGTACTGGAGACCTGGGAGTGGGAGAGATGCAGAGAGTAGGAAATAGCTAGACAAATGAATAAGGAAATTCTCTGAGAAAGAAGAACTGGACCTCTCTCCATATATATTTAAATAGTTATGCAAATCTAAAGAGTTAAAATGTGAAGAACTAAAAATATTCATTAAAAAATGTGCTTGGATGATGGTATTTTCACCAACAACCATTTTATTTGGATGACATCTACCACAAAGAATCCTGGGTGTTTTATAATTAAAAATAAATAACAAAGCAGTTTCCTAATCATCAGACTCCTATGAAAAAAGTGAAGATCTAATGGCATCATTTCCAATTTTTCCCCAGAGAATGAGAAAAAAAACTAAGTGAATTAATGACACATCAATGGTCAAGCTACCACATCTATTACCATTAGACAAGTGTACCAAAGAGCAATCTCAAATTGGTTTCATTTTACACTAAAGTGTAACATGCTTGCTTATTCAACAGTTTAAGGGAAGAAGAGATTATTAAAAGTATTATATCTAAGAATGGTCATCTATACTAGCTCAAAGTAGACCGCAATCTCATCAGAAGAGTGGGGATCAAAAAGCCCCCTGCTATTTCCCTTATATTTCCTAACCCTAGGATTAATTTCCTGTAGATTTTTACATATTATTACTTATGATGTACCTATGTAATACACACAGTTGCTAGTTGCCTGCCCAGCATTTATTCCTTCTTCTTCTGGTCACAGAACTTCAGAATTTCCTTTGAGATCCATGTGATTTGGTCATGGCTTACCTCACTCTTCCTTGCTCTAAGAATGGGCCTATGACCTGGCCAATTGATGTCACCTGCTCCCCTGTTCACAGGGGTAAGCTCAGAGCTGGACACTGACTCTATGAAGCCAATGAGACTCATATTTAGGACTTTTGTTAGAACTTTTTTTTTTTAATTAATTTATTTTATTTATTTATTTTTGGCTGGGTTGGGTCTTCATTGTTGTGCGCGGGTTTTCTCTACATGTGGCGAGCAGGGGCTACTCTCTTGCGATGAGTAGGCTTCTCATTGCTGTGGCTTCTACTTGTTGCGGAGCACAGGCTCTAGGCACGTGGGCTTCACTTAGTTGTGGCATGCAGGCTCAGTAGCTATGGTGCATGCACTTAGTTGCTCCACGGCATGTGAGATCTTCCCGGACCAGGGCTTGAACCCATGTCCCCTGCATTGGCAGGCAGATTCTTAACTACTGTGCCACCAGGGAAGCCCTAGAACTCTTGAAAAGAAAAATCTCTTTCATCTATATTGGTAGGATGAGAGTCTGAAGCCACCAGCTATCATGTTGCCACCATAAGGGAAGCATCTCGCAGTGATAAATGACTGAAAGACTGATCGCTATGACATGAGCTCCACCCCTGGATGGTGAAAGTCACAGTGCTATGACATCTTGAACCCCTGGATTCAGCAATGCCTGAAGCCATTCATTCACAGCACGTCAATTAACATACAAAATCTTTAAGGCTTATGCCCTGCCAGTTTGCACTGGGTTTCTGCCTTTTGTATTAGCATGAATTCTGAGTAATATAATCTTGCTTCATAAAATGTGGGGATTTTTATTGAATCGGTATCAATGTGCTTTAGAACACTGCTTTGGAAAGGAATATCAATGGGACTACTGCATAAAAGGATTTCAGACTCACTTCTTAATTTATTTGCATGAATATACAGTACATTTTTTCTATTAGCTGATTTAAAGCAAACATGAGATGGAAGACTTACAGTGTCTGTTACTTTTTAGAAGGGCAAAAGTTGCCTTTCACACCTAAGAACCCAAAAAACAAACACTATTTGAGGTCAAGATGTTGAGTAACATAAATCTCAACTTTTCTATCAACACCTCTCTGAAGAGGCTCTGCCAAAACCTCTGTCCTACAAGCTAGTAAATCTCCCATATCAAGTTTACTTACGGTATCTCCCATGGAATCTACATCCAGGTCCTGGGACAGCAGACAGAACTGCTGGAGAAACGCAGCTGGCTGCCAGAGCTGCCTGGAGCTTCAATTAACTCCAAGTAGTTAAGGGCAGGGAGAGCTGGCAGAGTATGAAACTGCATTCCAGAAAGCCCACCTGGGACTTCCTGCAGGACACCAGCTCTTAAAACAGACACGGTCAGAAGGGGCAGGAGATGGCTCAGAGGCTTGAAGAAAAGGTTTTCCTTTCCCTTTCGGGACCAGATTCTTTATTGGGTCTCTGGATGTTGCTTTCTTTTTCTAAATAAATATGGGAAACCCAGCATGTACTTGGTAAAATCTGGGTGGGGCTGATTATGAACAGTTTCAATAAGATAAATTTGTTTTACATTGTCTTTCAGTGTATGACATATATTCTCTACTTTTGAACACGTAATTATTATAATTTTATTTCTATTAACCAGTTAGTTACATTGACTGACAGGAAAAGATTCTTTTGCTTCTAGGTCCCTAGCTTTCAAACTTCAATTTGCATTAGAATCCTTCAAGGACTTGTTCAAAGTAGACTCCCAGGGCCTACCCCAGATCTGAGGAATCTGAATCACTGTAGGCAGAGCCTAGAAATCTGAATTTTCAGGTGATGCAAATCACCTGAGAACCACACACTGAGAAACATTATCCTGGGGGGAAATTCACATCCAAGGGCACACAGTCATTTGTACTTTGCATTCATTCCTACTTTGTAAATGCAACAGCAATTTACATCGCTGGTGCCATATCTTCAACTTGATGCTTTTAGCATAAAATCTTATTTATCAAGAGCTACAGAGTTAATAATTTGAGTAGAATATTGCTCT
This sequence comes from Mesoplodon bidens, assembly GCF_964165515.1. Classification (NCBI taxonomy): domain Eukaryota; kingdom Metazoa; phylum Chordata; class Mammalia; order Artiodactyla; family Ziphiidae; genus Mesoplodon; species Mesoplodon bidens. The sequence continues at coordinate 74,253,365 of NC_138160.1, read as the reverse complement.
GACTACTTATTTTGTCTGCTATCACCCCCAGTATTCATGCCATGGGAGGATAAAGTGTTCCTGACGGGCTGAAGTGGCAGCGCAATATAAACAAACAGCTTCAGTTCTCCCTCAGGTGACAAAGCAAGACATTTCATAGACTCCCATGGATCCACTGATACATTTTAATTTGAAAGGTTAACATTTTGAGGGGCGCTTATTTTTTCCTCTAATTTTTAACACAGAATTATAGGAAAGTGCCTGGTGTTTTACACTTTACATTAGAACACGTTCTGCCAATTGTGGTCTAAATGCAGTTTACATGGTTTGGTAGCTGATCAATTGCCACTGCAAGAGAGAACATCTCTCAACGAGAAAAAATATGTATGTAAAATTGAAAATTTAGCAAGAGCATATAGAACAAGGCTCTTCATGAGTTACATATATACATTTTGAAAGCCACAGCTTAAAGTAAGGCATGTTTGAAATATGTATTAATTCCTATAGGCTGCTAGGTACCACTGAATGCAATGGGACAATAGTTTCATAAATGGTTCTTCCATTGGAACTCCTCAAATTATAGCCTAAACATCCCTAGGTTTTACAATCATGTGACAGTCGAGTGACGTCAGAGTCTTCTTTTCTGCTCTCTTTTCTCTTTATCCTCCCCTTTTCATCCCTATACCCTCTCTCTCTCTACTATCACTGGGAATAATGTCAGAGACTACTTTCAATACCATACCTCCAATATCTATTAGAGTGCATGGCACATAAAAATGATTAATAAATACTCCTTGAATGAATGAACAAGTGAATGAATAAATGAATTAAATGGCTTTTTCCCCCTTTGGTCACATTATCTTTTATTCCATCTTAACTTTACTCAGTCTCTGTATTCAAGGTGAAGTGGGTGAGAGTAATCTCTCATTCTTAACCATTTGCCACAGGACACCTAAAATCCATCAACCTTGCCCTTGGCAAGCTTATGGGATTGATGTCTGCGTTCTCAATGGATGATCCCGAAGGATAGAGAGGTTTTTATGGAATACCAGCCAGCATTTCCCCTCCCTCCAAAGTCCCAAGGGTTTCTTTTCTTTAATTAGTAGTCAGCTTAAGGAAATTCGGGTAGAAAAAGAGGCCAAGAAAGAGACCAGCGTCCTAAGTTTGGATCCGTGGAGGTGGGTATTTGTCTCTGCATTTGTGGTGTGAAACTTGCAGGGGCTAGGAGCTGAGGCAGTGACTGGACTCCATGAGAGAAAGAACCCTCCAGGTTCTGGTAATTTCTGAAGAACTCCCCACCACACAGTGCCTGGGTCCAAACAGATAATCCGTAAATCTTTGCTGAATGAACAGAAGGCAAAGTATGGCCCAAATCAGTCAATTAAAGGTTGATTAAAAATTACAATCAGATGTATATTTGAGCATCTCAATTTTAAGCATATTTTAATCATCTGTGAATATACTTTATCACTAATCCTTTGTCAGACAGGGAGCAATTATTTCTTGTTTGCCGTGGAAAACATCCCCATCAGCACACTACTTGACACACAGTAGATGAGTAAGTTAATAAGGAGAGAAAAAGCTACAGAAATTATACAAGAAAATATGTGGTAAGTGCCATAAGAGTGTTTAAATAAATAGAAAGCTATTCACAGGAGTGACTGCCTATAATGAAAATGAAGCAACTCTTCTAGAAAGTCATGGAATTTAAACCCAAAGTATATATAAGATTTTAACAAACAAGTAGGAAAGGAAAACTGAAGGAGATTTATTAAAACAAATGGTATAAGCAAACGGGTGGAGAAAGGAAAGAGTAAGTTGTATGAAGGGGAATAAAAAAATATCCCAACTAGACTGGAATAAATGGAATGTCTAACAGTTACAGATCAAGCTGAAAAGGTGTCCAAGGATATTGAAAGTCAGGCAAAGGGAAATCAAATTTTATTTAGGCATTAGTAGGAAACCAGTCACTAGAAGAATGGCAACAGGGGAAGGTAGACCAACCCAGCCCCAATGTAAAGAGAGACTGAAGGCGACCAGCAAGCTATTGAGGTTGATTTTATTTCAATATTTCAGGTCATGGATTTAAGTGGTAGTAGTGGGAATGGAAAGAAAGGTCGAATGTGAGATGTGCTGCGAAGGAAGATCAAAAAGAAGGGGAGATTGTATTTGACGTGAAGAATGGAGGAGGGGAATGGAGTCAAGGTAAGTTCAGATACCTGGGAGAATTCTCAGAATTGAAGGAGATCATGGCTCATTTCCCAGGCAGGAAAGTGTTTTAGTTTAAATGGATAGATCAACTAATTGCTACTATTTTCAATGGAATGCCATCTGAAGCTAATAAAGTAGCTCTATTACATCGGAAACCATGTCTTTTTAGCACCACCTTTTTTTTCTTACCTTACTAAATCTGCACAGTAAAAGCCTTTGTGAAAGGAAAGCATAAACCATATTATTAACAGATAAATTGACAATGATACAGGGATAGTAAGAGGAAGAATAGAGAAATTTAAAATTCATCACTTTCTAGTTTTATAGATGAGTAATGCTGTATATGTACACAACATGCTAATATACTAATACATATAAAGGGTCCATGAAAGTAAATATTTTTAATTTAATAGTGTTCTAAATGAATGAGGAAAAATGTGGAGTGAAATCTCCTAGGATACAGTGTTTTTTGCCACTTAGTAAGGCGATATGACTAAATGAGGAAACTAGAAGAAAGGGAAATGGATACAGAACTATGTAAAGAAGCTGAATCCGAGAAATCAGAAAAGAACTAGAAATGACACATTCATAATTATAAAAATGTTCAAATTAAAATTTTCTTCCTCTGGAAACAAAAGGAATAGTAACAAAACCTCGTGAAGCCTCCAATATGAATGTAAGAGAGAGTTATTTGCCAAGTTTTCCGTTCTATGAAGCTTTAAGGTGCCATACATTTTTGGCCTTAAACATTATTATTATGAAAGTAATAGAGCAAGTTTGTGATAAACACAATCAGAAGACTCCAAGGCAGAAAGTAAAGGCCTCCTGACCCCTTTCGCCATCTCCTTCCCTAGAGAAAACAACTGTTAGTGGTTTCCTGTACACTGTTACAGATTTGTTCTATGCATACTAACATTTGTAATATAAATTGAATTCAATAAAATATGTTGCTATCTCTTTCCAAGAAATCATTCATTTATCAAATAGTAATTCTGTACTATGCTGAGAATCTAAAGTCAAAAAGTGTCTGGATTTTATTTTCAGGGAATTTACTATCAGGAAAGAGAGAGAAGTTAATTATTATAATACAGAACTTAGTAGTATGAGAATCATTACTTTGTCTAATGCATATTGAATACTTCAAAAATTTCAGAAAATTTTTAGAAATTAAAATTAACATATTTGAGTGAAAGGTGATTTCTAGGATGCAAATCTAGATTTTCAGAAAGTTTCTAATGCAAATATTACAAGAGTTAGCCAGGCATTTTCAGATAAGTCAGGCAAAGTTTCTTTATATTACAGAGTGACTGTCACTTAAGGTGTTCATTCTCCAGTGGTTTTAATTACTGAAAATATCTTTGACCTAAAAATTGTCATTTTATTTTTGCCCCACCAAAAATCCACTGAACAACTGTGAACACTGATTTCTCTATTTCCAAATATTTTGGGGCTCAGAGGAAAACAAAACTTCACTTACTATTCATAACTATGCCTGTACAAGGGCAAACAAGAGTCAGTGAAAAGTGCCTCAGAGATCATCTGATCTCTGAGAACAAGACTGGTGTTTTAACTCAGGCTTTGTGTTCAGTCAAGCATTTCCCCTTCTTTTAGAAGATGGACAGAGTATGCTCATATTTAGGTGGTTCTTTGATCCACCCTAGGAACTGCGTATGTAACTACCGTTTCTCAGAAACTCTGAATGAGATCATTATTCATTACTTAGAAAGCCCATGTGTCATGCTGCATTTAGCTTTTATACATTCCCATTCATTTTGTTCCCCTACTAACATCTACTTCCTACCCCATCCAGCTTTCAGTAACTCACATTAAAAGACTATTTTGTTTGTGACCTACCATAGACAGATTTTTGTGAATGAGATGCTAAGATGATGGCAGTATTACTAGGGTGACCCTGATCCAGTCAATGTCCCTTTGTTTCTGTAACACCTTAATGGAACTCAGAAATAAAAGCAACTTTCAGTGTTTTAGAGACACATGAAATGCATACTTATAATTCACATAACTACCCTTAAATTATTGAAACATATTTAAATATATGGCCTTAATTTTCTGATGCTTTTAGTCTCTCCTCCTCCTTGACTCCAAATACCTGAAGGGCTATGATAGAGTGTTTTCAAATCCACCCAGTTTAGTGACATAGGCATTATAGCACAACTTAATAAACACATATTATATAACTTTAGTTCATGACATGACTGATTTGCCACTCTTTTGCCATTAAAAAATGGAAAAAACTTAAATGGAATTCTTTTTATTAAAATCATACTCAAAAGTTACAGCTTTAACAAAAGAAAATTTGTAATTATTATTTTTCATTATTTGTCTCTAATTATCTGTCACAGACAGATATTTATTATATGACAAAGCAAACATCAGAGGTATGAACATTTGGAATAAAAAAAAGCATTCTGAAATCTCCCAGGAGTATATTATTTCATGTCAAGGGAAATCAGCAGTAAGTCATTCTTGGGACTTGCCAGGACTGTATGGTTCTCCTCGTCTTGTTTCACTTCTGTCCAACAGAACCAGGAGGTACAACCTGAGGACATGTGGCCTGATTACAATGCTGGGCTAGTAAAACCTTATCAGAGGAAATACTGACAGCTCTGGATACCACATCTATTCTCTCCATCATTTCCTTGATGAAAGATCATTTTGCAGAGATCCTAAGAGTAGAGGTCATAGTTGCTTCCTTTCACCTCATATCTACATGAGGGGGAAAGTCACACTTGGAGGAACTTTAGGAAATAGTCAATAGTCTTTTCCTTAGTCTGTGATTTGCCCCTATGGACTACACATTTTGAAGACTTTTATGAATTGAAGAGATAGCAAGTCACATACAAATGCAACAGATTATGAGGCTAACATCAGTTATCAACTTGGGGGAGGTATTAGCATCCCTACTCCACTACCAACATGATTTTTTAATAGAATCCTCTGAAAATGTTATGATTTATCAACATTTGCTTCTAAGGAACTACAAACAGTGTTGTGCTAAGGTTGGCTTGTACAAGCTCATGAGAAGTGATTGTTAAATTTTCAAGAATTCTGTGAACCAGTTGTTAAACAGACCCATTATTAAAAATGAAATTATACAGACTTACAGTTAATTATATTAAAAGCAAAGGTAATAAATACTCAAAACTCACCATTTTCTAATTATTTTACTTCATTTTATTATTACCCATGCATCTATTATATTTGTGTGGTGGAAATGCCATATAATGGTGTGCTATTATGCATCCCTTTCCACCTCTGTTTTAAGGATGGCACACTGATAGCTTGAACCCAGCTATAGTGGGAGCATTTACAACATGGAAACTAACTAATGCTACAATCAGTCGTGCCCTGCTCCCATGAGCCACTTGTTAAACATTTACCAGCACAATACTGGCAGGGTGGGTCCCAGGATTACAAAGAAGAATAAGACCCTGCCTTCATAGAAATTATGACCTAACTGGGAGACAGGTAAATACTTAACTATAAGATTGTCTTGTAAGTGACAAAATAGGGGTTAAAGGTGTTACAGGAAAAGAAAGATATGTAATTAATTTTGCTTGAGGTGTTCTTAGAAGGTCTCATAAACAACTTTGACTAGAGGTGTTCTTAGAAGGTCTCATAAACAACTTTGACTAGACCTTAAACGTTGAATAAAAATTCACTAGCAGAGATGAAGGGAAATGCTCTTCCAAAAAAGAACAAAGGGTAAAGCATGAAATGCCTTGGCATGTTTTGTAAAGGGCTAATAATTGAATATATTGAGGGCAGTGTTTCTGAGACTTCCCCACTCAGAACCATTAATGGCAAAGAATGAATGGGTTATTCGGGTGATCTGAAGCTGCAGCTTGAAAAGGCTCACTACTAAGAGACATTTCTGTAATTTCATCTATTTTGCCTTTAAAATTTATCAGAATTTTCCATCATCCTTATGTATTGATATTTTCACTTGGGATAGGGTTTGCTTCATCTTTTTTTCCACCTTGACCTCTCCACTAGGAGGGAAAAGGTCTTTCAACACATCAAGTATTTAAAGGCATGAGGGAAAATCAATATTATGAAGGGAAATATTAGTATTTCTTGTATATGCTATGCTCTGAGGGTATAAGTACCCATTAATAATCTCCCAGGATGGAGAGAAAAATGGGCAAAGATGCAGTAGCAAGATGGAGCAGGGCCAATGAGATAGAAAAGGAAGTAGAGAGATCAAAGAGGGAAAGCTTCTTGGAATGATTCTAAGCACTGAACGCTACACTGTAGAGATATGTTTTCGAACTGTCCCCTAGACTCCAAATATGTATATGATCAGGTATCAGCAGACTTTCTTTCTTATAATGAACCAGCGTTGGATGTACCAGGAAGCTAATGAAGCTTAAGCTTAAACTTCAGGACTACTCACTTGCATAAACCCTTTTCAAGGGTCTGGGAATGGCCCTAGCAGTATGTTCATCTGGTTATGTGTTTTTGTAAAATTTATGAAACTAAGATATTTTAATTGCAATCAGTTAAGACTGCTGTCTTTTCAATCCCAACTCTCCTTCTGTCACATTACCTCTTGTATTAGGTGATACTGGAATGATTGATAATTTGGGATGTGGCTAAGGGGAAGTTCAGATGGGAGTAAATTTCGCTGGAATGTGTGGGATATATTCATGTGGCATAGAGTCACTTCCATTTATGAAGTTACTGTTAGACATCATCCACGGTACCACCTCGCTGGGCATCAGTGGTGAGGACATGCAGGGTCAGAGGTTATATAAATATGAAAATGTGCAAATGAGTGCAGCCTTAGAAGAGCATGGTGGAGGAACAAGGTTTAGAATGTATATACTCAGAAGTTGGCCTGCAGAAAATGCTTCCAATTATGATTACACCCCTCTTCTCTTCTGTCAGAAATATATCTAATGAGTAAAATGATAAATATTCTATATACTTTTTTGTTTTTACTAAGACTTTATTTTTTTAAAACGGTTTTAGGTTCACAGCAAAATTGAGGGGAAGGTACTGAGAGTCTCCATTTATCTCCTACCCTTACACACTCATAGCTTCATTATCAGCATTCCCCATAGTTGTGGTACATGGGTTATAACTGATGAACCTACATTGATGCGTCATAATCACCCAAAGTCGATAGTTTACATTACAGCTCACTCTTGGTGTTGTACATTCTATGGGTTTGGACAAATGTATAATGATGTTTCCATCATTATAATATAATACAGAACAACCCCTGGCAATCATTGATCTTTTCAGTCTCTCCACAGTTTGCCTGGAATCTGGATCAGCCCCTGTAAGGCCCTGTGCCTGTATTCCCACTCAAATGTCAGAGAGCATATTATGTCTAGTATAAAAATAATATTTTAATTTATGTACCAACTAAACTATTTTATTTTTACCCTAGATATTTAAATTAAATTAAATTTCAGGAAGGTAAGCCATGTCTATTCTGAGGCTCTGTCTACGACTCTGGGGCATTCTACAAGTACTCTTAGTTTGAAAAGTATAGAATCAGGGCTTAGCATACACAAGTGGATATGAACGGCTGAAAAAAACATAGGCGTTAATGGTGCTGCTTGCTGTTTATAGGAGTTTGAATTTTTTTTTCCAGAGAGTGGCTGAAGGGTTTTAAGCAGAACTTGTTTTAGAATAACTCTGGTGATAGTACAAGGAAAGAATTAAAATGAGGAGTAAATAATAAAATAACTGACTTTGAAGCTATTGCAATAGACTTTGTTCAAGACTATGAGGACCCGAATTAGACCTATGAAAGAGAACAGGACAGGAGGGAACAGGTTTCAAGTGTTATCAAAAGGAGCAACAGCTCTGTGACTAACAGGATGTGGAAAGTAGGTGAGAGGAAGCTGCCAAAGATGACTCAATTTTCTTGCTTGAGCACCTAGAGGAATAATACGGCTGATAATAAGTTGGAGAATGCAGCATAAGCAGATTTTCACAATGTAAGTAATAATGGCAAACAAATTAGAATTGCTGCCTTAAAAAGTTTTGTACACTTTTAAAATAGATTTGTTAAAATACTGTCAAATTTCTTTTATGAGTATCTTGTGCTGTCTTCTTCCCTTAGGAGAAGTCAATTTTGGGGTTATCAGTTATATCCTAGGTGATATTTTAGCAACAAATAGAATCTTAAAGCAAATCAAGTTAACCAAATATATTTATTGAGTATTTATTGAGCATTTACTCTAAAACCAGCACAGATAAGCTATAAAGTTTTAAATGAATTCTGAAAAAGCATACACAGAACGCTCTTTTAGTGGAGGATTAAATGTAGTATGTTACACTTAAAAGCAATTAAAAAATACAAATCAGTATTTCAGGTTTATAAAAGAGAATCATATTATAAACCATTGAGGGTAGAAGAACTTTAATGGTCATTTAATTAGCTTTCAATCAAAGCTTGACTCCCCCGGTCTCCCTTTTTGTTATGTCAGTCCTTCACACATTTGAAGAAAGCTGTATTGTGTCCCCTAAGACTTTTCCTTTATAACAAGGCCCCGCTTTTATTCATAAACCCCTACATAATGTCATTTGACATCCTCCTAACCATCACGGCCATTCTCCTCCAGACAGCCTATTGTTTTTTGCATGTCTCTCTACCTTCAGAATTCAAAACAAATTATTAAATCAATACCCGTTAGATACATTTATTTAAGCAAGCATAAGATAACTCAACCATATCCAGTCCATATTTTACCATCTTATCCTTAAAAAAAAATCATAGGAAAATATGTCACAGATTACAATATTTATAGGATTCTCCTGATATATTGATATACCCCTTATAAAGGAAATTGGTCTAAGAGTATATGTTATCTTTTAGTTTATCACCACTTTCTTTTTTCTAAGTGCTCCTAAGGAATCAATTTAAGAAGATATTTTGGGAACTTTTTTCAGGACCAGGAAGATTGAGAATCCAATTTATGAAATTGGGGACAATATTTGCTTATTCTCCATTTGTTCCCTAACTGTCCTGCATTCCTCAGTGTCAGTTCAGCAAATTCTCTCATACTTGAATATTATCATTAATGCAGGAAGAGAAATGTGAAGTTATTTAGAACACTTAGGTGCTCTCATAAACAGTTCACCTCTTTGAGATTTCAAGTCTTTTACCAGCAGCCTTTTTTTTTTCTTCCCTCTAGAGGCTCTTTCTACTTGACAGAGAAAGGTAAAGCAAAATCTACCTTAATCATGCTTTCTTTTTCTAATTATTAAATGCCTTCCTATAGTAGACATTTTCCTCACTGTTTAGTGTATCTTTAATCTGAACAATAACTTTAAATGGCCCCTCCTTCCCTTCAGTTGTCATTTTATCATTTTTTTTAGCAAGCCTCACGTCATTTGAAGTTTAAGCTTCCCTTTTTCTTATATTAGCCATTCTTTTTCTATTAATGATATATTCCTACTTTCTTTCACTATGCCTGTCCTTGTTTCTTTTGAGCCCACCAGAAAGAATACATATACCCTATTGATTCTGATGACTATCTTTCCTTTTTTTATCTTTAAAATTATTTCAACCATTTCATTTGAATTTAATTTTTAAACTTTCTCCTCTAGTACTGTTTCCTTTTAGAGTCTCTGGTCATAAATATTAATATTATCTAATTTTTATCTGAGTGTTTTAAAATTGAACTTCCTAAATTTTAGTGTGAACACATATCTAATTATGTTCAAGCTTTTCCTCTGTTTATCAAGGGCTCCATTTGGCAAAGGTTGATAGCTGCTGGATCTTATTGTTTCAATTTCTCGAATTGAACAGAATTATGTCAAGTTTGCCTCACTGCTTCCTCTACCTTCTGAGAAACTGTCAGATATTCAAATAAAATATCATCAGTTACTCTGTTTTAAGCAGAATAGGATTTCCAGTGTGCATGTGAGAGAGCAGCTATGGACCTACGGATAATCAAACCCACTGGGTTTAATCCTGGCTGTGCTACCCATAATTTTTCTGACTTTCCACCTCTTTGCACCTTAATTTCTCATGAAGAAACAAGTTACCTAAAAATTCCCATGGCATTCATTTAGCTAATAACAACCAGGATCTCTATCGCTAGAAAGCTAGGCAGCTCACAGAAATTTCCTTGTGAGGTAGCCAGAGTTCTTTTCCTCCTGCCAGCAGTCTACTCATCCAATTGATACAAATGACCTTCAGCCACTGTTTCCAAGCCTGCATTTCACCAAATCCATAGGAGCAGTAGAAGTAAAGGGGACTGTGTTGGGCATCGTACTCTGAGAGGTATGGTTCCTAGGAAAGATGTATTTCATAGGTACAGAGACAGGAAAAACCCTGGCAGCAATGTCTGCTGGGGGCTAACATTTTTCATGTATTTTATTGGTTTAAAGTGTCAGACAACTAGGCTATATAGGCAGATGAAAATGCCACTTCTATCCTATAGACCTGCAGCAGAGGTATGCTATACATTATTGTTAACTGGGCTATTATCATGTACATAGATATTAAATCAACCTTGATATTTAAAAAGAAGATTCTAACTAAGAACAAAGCGAGCAGAGCTAACCATCACAGCTTCATGTATTGGACAACAGAAGGCTCCATGGAAATCTCATTCTAGGATGAGTAAATAATTTTTGAAAAATCAACATGGGACACATGAGAAGAAACAGTGAAACCCCCAAAATAAAATAATAAAAAAGATACTGGTTTTGAAAATTATTAAGGTGCCAGAAAAAAATTTTTTCTAACTGCTTAGAACTTAAATAGAATATAAGAAGGCAAAGCCTAAGGAAAAGAAGCAAAATAAGGCCCAGACAAATGTTGTCTGAAGGAACTGTCAAAGAAGCAAAAGAAATGGGAAAAAAATGTGTAACAACTGAAATCTGCATTGGAAGCAGGGATAAGCAGAATAACAATGCAGAAACGCAGCTGACTAACAGAGCAGACAAACGTGAGAAGCTGTGGCAGGATGCATGGGGAAAAGTCAAAGAGTTGAAAACAATTAAGTGTGATTATTATGATCATAGAAGACAAGGTATAGTGATAAGTACTCATAATACTTTGTTATCTCTAATTCTAGAACAACGGGAAAATAGCAAAGAAAATGTATATGATTGAAAAACTCAATGAAGCAGAACACGCTATGTCTGTGGAGTTAAGAGCCCAAGTACCAGACACATTTAAAGGAAAAAATAGCTATATCTCTATACATTCAGCCCAAATTTTTACATTATAGAAATAAAATGTTAAAGATCTACAAGCATCCAAGAAGGTAAAGAATAAATTTACCTGATTGGAAAAACAGTATCAGGCTAATCTCTGTAACATGAAATGCCAGACAATAATAATATATTATTTCCCGAGTTCTGATGTGAAAAATAATATCCAGCAAAAATAACAAATTATTTAAGAGCGTAGGAAATAAAAAATACAGTATGCAACTGAATTAGCAAAAAGTAGAAAATGTTTGAGAGAAAAAAACACAAAGGGAAAAGAAATTAGGGAGAATATAATGCATATACAGGAGATACAAAGATCCAATAAATTAATTGGTATTCAGGAACTAAAGAACCTCCCTAAATGGAAGGGAATAGAAAGGCATTAAAGATGTAATTGAAGAAAAATTTTCTGAAATTAAGGAAGAAATAAATCTTCATGCTGAAAGAACACAAAACTTTTGTAAGCATACAAATAATAAGCCAAGAAAAATGCAGGAAAAGATGGATAGGTTTTACTACAATTTAAAAACGTGGATCACAAATTGTGACAAATATTTCATCAAATACTACAAAGGATAATGTCTTTAATAGGGACAAAGCTCTCGCAAATCTATAAAAAAATAGAAAAACAACATGAACAATTTTTTTTTTTTTTTTTTTTGCTGTACGTGGGCCGCTCACTGCTGTGGCCTCTCCCGTTGCGGAGCACAGGCTCCGGACGCACAGGCTCAGCGGCCATGGCTCACGGGCCCAGCCGCTCCGTGGCATGTGGGATCTTCCCAGACCGGGGCACGAACCCGTGTCCCCTTCATCGGCAGGCGGACTCTCAACCGCTGCGCCACCAGGGAAGCCCGTAACATGCACAATTTATAAGAGAAGTACAAATGGCCGAATAAATATATGAGTGTATTCAAACTTCCTGGTCTCATTAAAGAAATAGCAATAGAAACAATAATAAATCACTGCATGTGATGGTTAATTTTATTTGTCAATCTGACTGGACCATGGGATGCTTAGATATTTGGTCAAACATTATTCTGCCTGTGTTTGTGAGGGTGTTTTTGGATGAGATTAACATTTAAATTGGTAGATAAACTGAATAAAGTAGATTTCTCTCCCTAATGGGAATTTTTCCTACTTCATGGTCTTTGAACTGGGACATTGGCTTTTATCCTCCCTCAGACTCCAACTGAAACACTGCCTCTTCTGAGGAACCAAGCCTGCCAGCCTCTGGACTGGAATTACACGATTGGTTCTCGCAGGTCTCCAGCTTGCTGACTTTCCCTGCAGATTTTGGTAATTGCCAGCCTCTGTAATCTCATGAACCAACTCCTTACAATAAATTTGTGTCTATCTATCTATCTATCTATCTATCTACCTACCTACATCCTACTGGTTCCATTTCTCTGGACAACCCTAACACACTGCATTTACCTATCAAAACCATAAAGCTCACAATCAAGACTAGCACTGCTGTTGGGAGACCGGTACTCTCCAGAAACATCATTAAGACTAAATTTTTAATCTTTCTGGATGACAGTTTGGCAATATTTCTAAAAATTTCATATTTTTAATCCAGTAATTTCACTTCAAGAAATCTGTGATGTAGAAATGTGACACAGCACACACACTGCAGACCTTTTAAATATTAAAAATGAGGAAAGGGAAGAACTTAAATGTCCAATGCTGGGGAATAGTAAACACACTATGATAAAGTCCATCTTGAGACAGATATGACATTGATGCCATTAAAAGACAGTGATGCCATTAAAAAAATGTGGAGGTATACCCAATGGCATGGGAAATTCTAATGATATAACATTAAATGAAATAAGGAGGAGATAAAACTGTGTGACCTCAATTTTACATAATAAAAACAAAAATCTATAAATCTAGATATAAACAGAAACATATAAACAGTTAGAAGTACTAATATTTGAATGATGGGAATATATCTGACTTCTATTTTTTAAATTATATTTTCTAAGTTTTCCATAATTTCTAAAACAATGTAATTTTATAATTAAAAAAATACTATTTTAAGAAAAAAAAAAGCAAGCAGGTTCCTTGCTCCTGAAAAGCCACAAAGTAGAAAATATAACCCCCAAATCAACTGTCAGAAAATCTTTTTGAGCCAGGAATGGTTTTCTTAAGTCACTAAATATCCTGTTGGACAAACTGTTTATATTTGTGGGCATTTCCTTTTTCATTAGAGACTTCAACAAAACTTCCCCTGTAAATAACTGATTTATTTCCTGAACTAATACACGATTGACCATTTGTGGTTGTAAGAGCTTTCTTAGATTTCCAAATGAGAGTTTTTAATATATTGCAAAATACCTTGTAATGCAGAGCACCTGAAAATGAAAGCTGATCAATTTTTTCATTTCATCTGTAAAATTTTTAAAGAAAATAAGCAAGATGAAATGCAATTCACTGGCATCTCTCATTACAACTCCACCTCCTGCAGTTTTACAATTACCTCTTTCCTAATGCTTTATTCAGCTTGATATTTCAAATGCCTAAGTTCTTAGCACTCTGCATTAAAACATAATCATTATTCTTCCTGATTCTGCCTCTAGTTAATAAATTAGGATGAACACAGACTGAGATTCTTGTGGCAACACGTTTTCACCATTTTGACCCTGAGTAAATCACTTTAAATGTTCTCAATGTGTTAACTGTACCATTATTGTACTTGGAAAATTTAATTAGCACACAAAACATTTAAACTAATTCTCTGAAATAATCTGATATCACACAAAACTTATCTCATACATTAAAATGTAAATTTTCCTTATAAATGGATAGGAGAAAGATGTGTTAACAGAGAAATAAAAATTCAAGGGAGACAAAAGCTAATAGCCCTAATATAGTGCACCTCACCTCCAAAAAAAGTGAAAAAGAAAACAAGGAAACACTACTCTTCAAATTATTGGAAAACATGAACAAACGATCAGAAAAATTAATGGAGGAAGATGAACAAGCAAGTCATAAAATAGATAAAAATGGTAAATAAGTGTATGCAATGATATATAAATGAGACGTGTACTTAGGATGATGTCTGATACATAATAAATGATGTTATTAAAACATATATATAAAAACGTATCTGTATATACATATAAAACATATGTATATATGTATATATATAAACATATATGTCTATGTGTGTATGTGTCTATCTATCTATATACCTACCTACCTACCTACCTACCTACCTCATGTTGGCAAACACTGAAAAAAAACTTACAATGCCCAGAGTTGTCAAGAACGTGGAGCAACAGGCTCTGTCATATTTTGTGATTTGAGTGTAAATAGGTGTGTCCATTTTAGAAAATGCTTTGGTAATATCTTTTAAAGTAAAAACTTATATATGTCTTCTTTGAATGAGCCATTCCACTGCTCAAAATTCATCCTATGGCAAACAATAACACAAGTATACAAAGATACCTATAAAGGGATATTCATTACAATGTTATAAAGAAAAACTGGAAATAGCCCAAAAGTCTACCAATAGAAGTTTGGTGATATAAATATAATAGAACATTACAGTACAAAATGTGATTGATATATATGGATATAGAAAACTGTCCCATAAATAAAAAGTAGATTGCAAAACAGAACATATCCTGTTTTCATCGTGAGTGCGTATTTATGTAGGTATGAGCATGTGCATACATATATATTAGAATATACATAGAGAAAAGGTAGAAAAATACATACCAAATACCTTTAATATGAAGATATAGGTGAAGTTACATATTATTATAATATTGTTATAAGTATTGAGACTTGGAAAAAGCTATTACTGATACTACTGAAGTAATCACAAATAAAAATACTGTCCGAAAATAATATTAGAATAAATCTAGTTGTTTCTGGATATGGAAGGATACAGTTCCTCATCTTTCAACATAAATGAAGCTTATGTTCTATTATTTTTTACAACTTGTGGCCTCCAAAAAGGAATCCCTGGAACTAAATGGATACTTAATCTTTCACTTCAGATTGTATTTACATTTAGATAAACTATAAAAATACCAGCTATGGACTGAATGTTTGTGTTCCTCCTCTCCCCAAATTCATATGTTGAAACTCTAACCCCCAATGTTATATATTTGGAGATGGCACCTTTGGGAAATAATTACTGTTAGATTAGGAAATAGGGTGGGGCCTTGTGATGGGATTAATGCTCTGAGATAAGAGGAAACACAGGATCTCTCTCTGCATGTACCAAGGAAGGCCATGTGAGGACAAGACCAGCTAGAGGGCCCTCACCAAGCATCTGACCTTGCTGTCACTCTGATCTGGATTTCCAGCCTCCAGAACTGTGAGAAATAAATGTTTGTTGTTTAAGTCACCCAGTAGTCAATGGTATTCTGTTATATCAACCTGAACCAAATGAGACAGTATCATAGAAGATTGCAAACTTTAGAGGCATTTTGTTCTCATTTATGACAAACACAAAAGAAAGCAAAATAAACCAAACTCCTGACTTTGGTTGATAAAAGCTTCTGAGTTTCAGAAATATTAGAGAGTGTATTATTTGTAATCCTAATGTCAAAGATGCAAAAGAAAGTGATAGAAATAATTTAAATAATAGTTTCAGAATAACTGGAGGTAGTAAAAGGATAAGCTGCCCTTCAGGAATTCAGTAACGTTTAGCCAGGCTTGTCTGATAGATTACATGTAATTATTACTTCACGTGTGACACACATTCACAGACCTATCACAAGGCTGTCATGAACTGACCCCACCCCCATCCCCATGCCAGGTACTGCACGTGCATTTTCTCTACATGCATCATCTCACTCAATCCACATCACAATCCTATGACACACAGGTTTTATTATACCTATTCCACAGATGGGGAACAGCAAACTCTCAGAGGGTAACCGGCTCAGGGTCACAGAGCTAGAAAATAGCAGAGCCAGCAGTTGACGTCTTGTCTATCTACCTCCAAAGCCTCTGCTCTTTCCACTGTGTTCCGATCAAGAAGAATTTTACAGCCACTTCCCTACACAGAGTGAGTACAGTGAACTGGCTAAAGTACACTTTTTTTAGGTCCCTACATTTCAGTACCTGGGTGTGCCAAATATTAAGCACATTTACTTAAGAGTTGGATGCCTGTGTACTAGAAATAAGAGTCAGAGTTGCATCTGGCCATGTGTGCTTATTTATAAGTGTCAACCAGCTAGAGTGACTAAATGAATATTCTTTTTACTGATAATGCTATTTGGTGATGCTATCTCCTTTACATAGAAGGATATTACAGGTGGATTTTAAGTGAGTGTTAAAAAATGTGTAACTTTTACTCAAATATAGGACATGGTAGAATTGGTTTTTTGGTTATCCTATATAGTATTCAATGAATGCTTATGGAAAGAAGGAGTAAGGGAGGTAATCTATCTATGAATTTGTCCAGTAGTTATGACAGGTAAAATGACTCAGGTCATTTAACTTAGAATATTAAATTGATCACAGATAATTCTCATCTTTTGTCTTCTAATGGCAACTTCTCTTACTTGACTAAGAAGACTTATTTTGCTTGTGTATCTTAAGTAATACACCACATCATGGGGACACAGGTACAGAATACAAAAACCCTTGTAATTATTATTCAAATTAAACTGAATAATGGCAAAGGTATGCTAGACACATTTTAAGGCTATTATATGCCTTCTCTTCATTATCCATAGCTACAAGCAATTAATAAAGAACTCTGTCATGCTGTCTGACATTAGCCAAACTAGGTCACTATGGTGACATCATTTGTGGAGAACAGAATTTTATGTTTGTGGGTATATCATAAAGAAGTGATGAGGATTTGCAGTCCTCCATGCAGATGAATTTGAAAACCTACACACAATGGATAAAATCCTAGTTTAATACCGACTATCAAGATTGTTCCCATTTGATTTAGAAAGCTTAAACAGACCAGTTTCTAAAGAGAACTAGAAAAAGTTATTGAGGGACAACTCCACAAAAAGAAACACGTCCAGATGATTTCACAGGGGAATTCTACCAAACCTTTTGAGACCACACTGTCTCATGCACTGTTAAAAGGAAGAAAAACTTCCTAAGTCCTTTTATAAAGCAAGTAAAACACTGTTACCTAAACTAAATAAAGGCAGTCCAAAGGGGAAAAAAAACTATAAACCAACATCATTCATGAACAGTGATACAATAATACTAAGTGAAATATAAATAAAGAGAATCCAACTCCATATTAAGAAATAATACAATGACCAAGAGGGATTTCTTCTAGCAATGGTAGGTACGCTCTATATAATAATATCATACATCACATTAATATATTGAGGTACATTAATAAAATCATATGCTTGTCTCCAAAGATGGAGAAAACTGGCGAAATTTGAAGGTTTACCATTTAGTTAATAGTGTTTTATCATAGTTAATTTCCTGGTTTTGATCACTGTACTATGGTTATATAAGTATGTATATATATGTCCTTGAGTGAAGGATATATGTGAACTCTGACAATTTTTTCAACTTTTCTGTGTTTAAAATTCTTTCCAAAATAAAATGTAAGAGAAGAAGATGGATATAGATGGATAGATAGAACAAATTTAGAGGAGAGCTACTAAGATAGTGAAAAGACGCAAAAGCATGCTATATGTGGAAATATTTGAACAAATAAGAAATGTTTAGCCTGGAAACAAAATAACAGTGACAAACTGAAGAATTATTAAATTGAAATGTTTAGGGGTTTTTTGATGTGAATCCAGCAATTAGATTTTGAGCCAGAATCTAAAAGATTTCTACTCTATGTGGAAAGTCCTGGGAGGAAATACATAGATGAGTTCAAATATAAAGTGAATGAACATTTGTCAGGGATTGCTGTAAAGATTACCCAAGGATTGTATGGAGACTGGATCCAATGCTTTATAAAGTTCTCTTTTCACCTAGATTCCACCTTCCATGTGAAGAAGAGGATCCAGGGACTTAAGAGAAGTCATGAGGGGTGTAAGTCAAAGCACCAGTTGGAATTTTTCTCGGAGAGATACAGCAGTAGTCAGAAAAGCTGAGGCTGGTGCTAGGAGAGCTCAAGCTAACATAAGCTAAGAGAATGAGGTAAGGGTAGTAGAATGAGTTGTATAATCAGTAGCTATAAAAGGTCATATAAACTGAGTATGTTTAGAGTAAGAAGTTCAAGAAGCTAACAAGTCTCAGAACAGGGGTTTGAATCATGATATGCCTTTGAGGACATGCCTGGAAGTTTTCCAACCCCTTGATTCTATGATTCTAAGACTTTGTGGAGAAGCATACTCTCAATATTTTTTTATTTGGAGTTCTGAATAAATGGAAAATGCGAGTCGAAAGCTGCTATTTCTATTCATGTATTTGTGTGTGTGTGTGTGTGCGTACACACCCATGTGCAATAACACACCACCCACCTGAGAAAATCCTTGAAGAGATCCTGACATCTCTCTTCCATAGATTTACTGCAATTTTCTCTAATCCTCAGATGATAGGTAAATAGGCTCCCTGTATTTATAAACATTTTTCATGATTCTCTTTTTAAGTAATTCAATGAAAATAAAGACTCTCATATGATATCATACTTCCCATACAGAGCTATATCTCCTACTTAGTTCTAATTTAGAATACACAGATTTGCCCTCTACGCTAACAACATTTCTCCTAATATAGCTAGCAAAATTAGATTGTTTTCAGACGATTGAGTTATTTATAAAACAAGTAATTCAGTTCAGGAGGAGGATAATCAGAATAGGTTATAACTAAGATTTGTTAAGAATATCTAAAATAAAACATGATGCTAAAATATTAAGAAACTAAAATACTGAAAAACTAAAAAACTGTAATCAATTTTTAAATTAAGTTATGCATTTTTTCATCATGAGCAAACAAATTCTTAGCTTAAATATAAGAGAATTCACTTAGGCCTTAGCACATAATAGTTATTCAGTAAGCAATTTGCTGATTTTTTCTTTAAGGTTGAATTCATATGACCCAGCAAGAAAGAGAAAAAAGCAAGTGTTTTGGAAGTACAAAATAACCTATCATCTTTGTTATGTCATTTTTACTGTTACTGACATTTATTAATGTGTCAGGGTCTTACAACTCAGAGGTAGGAATATGGAGATAAGTAAGTTTTCACTCTCCTCCCCTCTGTATGACATGACTCTGCCACTCATTCTCAATCACTCTATCCTTCCATAGTCACATAATTGTGGCCCCAGATTAACAGCATATTATCTATTTAGGGACAATGTCTCAGGGCCATATTCCCTTGGCTTCTACCCTGGCTCTTGACCCTTCTGTATTCTCTTTCCTCTGCATTTGGCATGATAAAACTAGGGATTTTTCTTCAGATTGTTCCTTTTCCTAGAGCAGCTGAGAAGCCAACCCAAGAAAAATCAGTAGCTACTTCCAAAGATACTAAATATACACCACGCAATACAGACTACCTCTAGGTACTCTCAACAGAGTTACTTCTGGTAACCAATGGAAATCAATTAAGGACAGACTTCATTTACTTCAGCTTTACTTTAGTTAAACACTGTTCAATTATAAGATAAAAAAGAAAGCTAGAAGAATATCTAGCACAATTTTCAAAAAGTGATGAAAATGTCTTTAAAATTTTTTAAAGGTATAGGAAGCCTTCTTTTGTTAACTTTGAGTATAGTATAGTGTTTCATAGTTTCATAGCATTAACCGGCTCAGTGACAAAGAAGCGGTAACAAGTCTATATTGGGTGTTCTACTTCATAGACAAAAGTAAATTTAAAATTTTATAGGCTCTTTAAAACCTTTCTCTAAATCATGTTGTGTGATTTAAATCTAGATCCAAAAATCCATTACTCTTGGTAAATGAGAATTTTATCTATTATATATGTATAAGAAGACTTTTTTCTTATAAGATATGACATGCCTCATGCAGTATTTAAAATGTTGAGACATTAGTATCATTTGGTGACTTCCAGGTATTTTAGATACATTTCGCTAACCATATTACTGTGTAAAATTTTATTAGGTATATATTATAGAGAAAGCATGAAAGTTTTCTCTAAACCCACATTTGTGTAAACTTGCCTTGGTTGTTAAGGCTTTTCTTTTTTCCAGTTCAGATATTTCCATCAAGGGGTAAATTAAGCCCCAGATTCTTCATAAATTTATTATTTTTACCATATATTCTATAATTAATCACTGACCTCCAGGATGAATTTCAATTTACATAGCTAACTTACTCAAGTATTCATAATACTTGACCACCTGGAGGGGTGGGATGGGGAGGGTGGGAGGGAGGGAGATGCATGAGGGAAGGGATGTGGGAACAGATGTATATGTATGACTGATTCACTTTGTTATAAAGCAGAAACTAATAAAAAAATAATATATATAAAAAAAATAAATAAATACACAATATAAAAAGAGGTAAATTGTGACCCAAAAAAGAAAAGGGGAGGAGTAAAAGAGCAGTTTTTGTACGCAAATGAAGTTAAGTTGACCAATAAAATAGACTGTTATATCAATAAGATATTTTATGTAAGCCTCATGGTAACCACAAAGCAAAAAACTTACAGTAGACACACAAAAGATAAAGAGAAGGGAATCAAAGCATATCATTATGAAAAATCACCGATTCAAAAAGGAAAATAGCAAGAGAGGAAAAAGGAAGAAAGGAACAATAAAATAGGCAAAAAAACAATTAATAAGATGTATTAGTAAGTCCTTATCGATAATTACTCTAAATGTAAATATATTAAATTCTTCAATATAAAGGCATAGAATGGCTGGATAGATTTTTTTTAAAAAGGTCCAATATATGCTGCCTATAAGAGATTCACTTCAGCTTTATGGACACACATGAGCTCAAAGTGAAGGGATGAGAAAAGATATTCCATCAAGTGGAACTGAAAGTGAGCATGGGTAGCTATACTTACATCGTACAAATAGACTTTAACTCAAATGGTGTAGCAAGAGATGAAGAAGGCCATTATATAATGATAAAGGGTCAACTTATCAAGAGTATATAATAATCATAAATATATATGTACCCAACATCAGAGAACCCAAACATACTACGCAAATACTAACCAATCTGAAAGGAGAAGTAGACGAGAATACAGTAATAGTAGGGGACTTCAACATCCCACTTTTTTTTTTTTTTTTTTTTTTTTTTTTTTTTTTTTTCTTTTTGCGGTATGCGGGCCTCTCACTGTTGTGGCCTCTCCCGTTGCGGAGCACAGGCTCCGGATGCGCAGGCCCAGCGGCCATGGCTCACGGGCCCAGCCGCTCCGCGGCATATGGGATCCTCCCAGACCGGGGCACGAACCCGTATCCCCTGCATCGGCAGGCGGACTCTCAACCACTACGCCACCAGGGAGGCCCAACAACATCCCACTTTTAACAATGGATATATCACCCAGTCAAACAGTCAATAAGAAAATGTTGGACTTGAGCTATTCTTTAGACTAAATGGACCTAAAAGACATATAGAACATGCCATGCAACAGCAACAGAATATACATTCCTCTCAAGTGCACACAGAACATTCTCTAGGATAGATCATATATTAGGCCACAAAAAAGTTTTAACGAATCTTAAAAGACTGAAATCATATCAAGTATCTTTTCCAACCACAATAGTATGAAACTAGAAATCAATTACAGGAAGAAAATTGGAAAATTCACAAATATGTAGAAATTAAACACTACACTCCTAAACAACCAACGGCTCAAAGAAGGAATCAAAAGGGAAATTAAAAAAATCTTGAAACAAACAAGAATGGAACACGATATACCAAAACTTATGGGATGCAACAAAAGCAGTTCTAAGATGAAGTTTGTAGTGATAAAAGCCTATATGACGAAAAAAGAAAGATCTCAAACAACCTAACTCTAAACCTCAAGGAACTAGGAAAAGAAAAAACTAAGCCCAAAGTTAGCAAAAGGAAGGAAATAATAAAGATTACATACTTTTGGTGGGGACATAAATTGTTACAACCACTACAGAAAACAGTATGGAGGTTCCTCAAAAAGTTAAAAATAGTACTAGCATATGATCCAGCAATCCCACCTCTCGGTATATATATATAAAGGAAATGAAATCAGGATCTTGAGGAGATATTTGCACCCCCATGTTCACAGCAGCATTATTCACAATAGCCAAGATATAGAAACAACCTAAGTATCTGTCTATGAATGAATGCATAAAGATGTGAGATATATATTGTAATATATACAATACACTACAATATTATTCAGCCACAAGAAAGAAGGAAAGCCTGCCATGTGCAACAACATGGATAGACCTTGTGGGCATTATGCCAAGTGAAGTACTTTAGACAGAGAAAGACAGATATTGTATAATCTCACTTATATGAGGAATCTTAAAAAAGCTGCACTCATAGAAATAGAGATTAGAATGGTGGTTGCCATGACCTGAGGATGGGGAAAGTGGGGAGATATTGGTCAAAAAGCACAAATTTCTAGCATAAGACAAATAAGTTCTGGGGATCCAACGTACAGCATGGTGACTATAATTAACAATAATATATTACATACTTGCAAGTTGCTAAGAGAAGAAATCTTAAATGTTCTTAACCACACACACACACACACACACACACACACACACACACACACACAAAAGGTAATTATGTAAGGTGATGGAGGTGTTAACTAACCTTATTGTGGTAATTAGTTCACAATAGATGTGGGTATCAAAGCATCAAATTGTACACCTTAAACTTACAAAATTATATATGTGAGTTATATCTCAATAAAGCTGGGGAAATTTTTTAAAATAAAGTAAATACATAGTACCTGGCACATAGTAAGCAAAGCAAATAAAATAAGATAAATAGAATAAAAAAAAAGAAAAGTCAGATAAAATCCAATAGTAAATCAAGAAGATGAGTCTAGAAATTGATGAAATTGAAATGAAATTTAAAATAAATGCACAACAGAGAATATCAAGAAGTCAAAAGCTGAATTTGGGAAAAAACAGTAATATTCATAAACACTCCAGCAAGACTGATGAGGAGAGGAAAAAATAGTGAAAGAAGACACTAATTGTCAATATCAAGAACGAAAAAAGATTCATTACTACAGATCTTACAAACACTAAAAAATTTGAATAGTTAGATGGAATGGAAACATTCCTTGAAAAAAAGACAATTTATCAAACTGACACAGAAAGAACTGCATATGGAAAATATGAATAGTTCTATATGTTTACAAGAAAATGAATCTGTAATTAAAAGTCTTCCTACAAAGAAAACCTGAGGCCTAGTTGGCTTCATGTGTGACTTCTTCCAAAATAATAAAGAAGAAATAACACTAAACTTGCAAACTTTTTCAGCTAATAGGAAAAGAGCAATCACTTACCGGTTTTACGAAATTATCATAATTTTGGTTCCAAAAGTTGACTAAAACATTGTATATATAACAACTTGAGCATATTAATACATTAAAGATCTACTTAGAGAAAATTCCTCACTAAAAATAAAGTTTTATTACTGCAAACAACCACTGCACAACAGATGTCCAGTTATTTTACAACCACAAATCCTACCATCTCCAGAGAAAAGGCATGTTTTTGAATGATGATATAAATATACAATATTTTACAAAAATAACATAGTAATTTATTCTTACATTGAGATTAAAGTAATATCAAAAATACGGAATTTCTTAAAAAGTGGAATAAGTTCACATGAATATTCTATGTGAATGAAGAAGAAAAGTAACCTATACTACTTACAAAGGTTAGTCACTTTTGGTTGAATAAGGCTATAATTTTAAGATTGGGTAAAGGTTAATATATTTTACATTGCATTTATTATAGTTGAGCTGGTAATAAAGAACTTTCTGCAAAAGCCTCAGAAGGCAAATATTTTAAGAGTCAGTTGATTTGGACATTCTTGTATAACAGTTAATTTCTCTCTTAAAAATCCTTTTAGAAGCATCAAGAGAGAGTTTCTTCTAGTTAACATCACTTTCATCGGGTGATACACACCCATCTATCCAGACTGGGTGTGTATACATGTGATGCTAAAACTGCTGCCAAATAACTCCAATCTTGCCAGGGAGCTCATGAAAGAGATGGCTACTGGCCACCAGGACTTGTCTCATGGTTACTTTGTACTTGACAAAGAAAGATGCAGAACTTTCTGAAATTAATCCTGGCAGCCCAAGATTTAAATTAATGCAGGAGTAGTAATATGTCATAATATAACTGTGAAAAGACACAACCATTCCCTTCTAGAAGATCAGGCTTTTAGAATTTTATATCAACAAAATATAATACTATATTTCAATACTATTGTTGTAATGCTATAAATTAATCAGCATGAGGGAATCTTACTGAATTGCAATAAAAAGACTAAATTATATATATGGTATCTCAATGGGTGTGTATTACATAGCTCATCTCCTTTGGTTTAATGTGGTATGGGATATTAGTCTGCGATTGCCCACGTGTGAAGTATATCTGCATACATCAATAACAAGTGTTGATTAATATATAATGGATGATCATAATTGATCAGAGGCAATAATAATATGAAAATGACTTCTGCTTATATAGTACTTTTGCTTCAAAAGATTCTTTACATCTATTAACTAATTTTTATCTTCACAATAACCTGTGAGATAATTAGGTAACACTGTCTTCATAAGATTGTGACTAGGCTATTCTTTCTTATTTAGAAATGTTACTTTTTCCTCTAAATCCTCATTACACCAAGGGAGTTGATTAAGCTTTATTACCCAAAGTTTTTTTTTTTTTTAATGTGGAGTCAATAGAAGGGGCTGAGTGGTCCTCAAAGTTGTAAGATACCAGATTCAGGATTAAGGCATGCATATATATGTGTGTATAAAGATCCGTTAGATTTCAAGACTACAGTGTACTTTAATAAGAATCTATCAGAAGGACCCAGCCGACCTTGCCTCCTTCCCATGTACTTTTGAAGACACTCTCCATTCACTCTGATAGTCTTTTGGTATTTAGTGATTTTATGAATGATGGTGCCTGCCATGCTCCCCATCCACCGCCCCCCAAATATCAGACTCCTTAGATAACATGCCACACTCCAAATTTGTCACTGATTCTATTCTTCACCAAAATTTTCATAGTTCCCTGATTTCACTAGGTATTTCTGTTTGTCCCAATCTAACAAACTAAATTATGGTAAAGTATAAATTGCTGTGAACTGTTTGATACACCAATTCACCTGAGAAAACTGCACCTATCAAAGGAACTGGAGAGGCAATAGTTTCTTATTTATAGAGATAATTAGAGGAAGTAAGGTGTGGCAGGAAGGCAAAGGTCTTCATGGTGCTCCTTCAGTCAGACCCCTTAGTCAACTGCTCCCACTTTCTACCAGTAAATCTGCCTGGATACAGAAAGGCTGAGGAGGCAGTGTGCTCTGCCTGGATGTACTTACAGGTCACCGTGGATGAGTCCATAGATCTGCGGCATGCTCTGATGATAGATTCCTCTCAAAATAACTATGAGGAGAACCACCACAAAAGCTGGAAGTCCCCAACTCAGAAGAAAAAACAGCAGATACCGCCTTTCTGTGTGTTCATCATTCATCACCAGCACGTACCAGAAATTCACAGACTAAGGAAAGAAGCAGAGCATAAGATGAAAAGGCTCTGGTCTAGTGGTACGGGAAACACACTCACCTGGCTTAGGCATAAAGAGGGACAACAGATCAACAAAGGGCCAGGCTCTACTCAATAACTATAGTTTTGATTTGATTTTTAAAGTCAGTTCACACATTCATTTTTTTCATATACCCGAGAAATTCAGGGTATCTCAAAAGTCTGAAAACATTAGTAAATACTTAGTTTATTTACTGTACTTTATATTTTGCTTAATTTGTTTTGATTATGACGATTTGACTCAGTCATAATCGTCTGTGATTGTTCTGTCAATGTCTGAAGAAACACACAGATACTCAAACTTACTTTCCATACGAACAGCTTCATGATGATAATGAAGTAAATAGTCCTGTGTTCCAGACTTTTAAACAATGTTTACTTATTGAGGGCTTATCATGTGGTAGAGTCAGACACTTGTTCCAGGGAATGGGGATAGAGTTGTGACAACAGCCCTAGTCTCAGTCCCAAGTGGGAGACAGACAAGTAAACAGAAAATGTTTGCACAGAGAAAAATGTACTGTGATGGGGTAGGTTTTGCGGCCATTCTCCTTTCTCAATTTACACTCTCTTTTTTTCATTCATTCACTTAATAAATGCTTATTGAGTGCTTACTACATTTCAAAGGCCCGTCCAGGCACTGGGGCTATAACAGTAACAGAGGTGGTAGAGGTATTTACCTTCTTGAATCTTACTTTCCAAACAAATGGGAAGAAATCATTAAGGAAAACATTTAAATTTATATCATACTTTATATGTTATTTCTTATCTTCTTAAGATAAAAATATAAAAGGGACAAGTGTATATAAAGAGTGAGGGGGATGAAGGGATACATTAGATAAACAGAAGAAGGAATCCGAGGCCTGGAAATGTTACTACTGGCCCCAAATCACACCTAGCATGTATATAAGCCAAATCTAGAACTTACATATTCTGCCTTCTAGTGTTCTTTTCCCATGAGATCACTTATGTTTAATTATCTTTTATTACAGAAACAACATTGAAAGTCATATCATACATATTTCACACATGATGCTTATCCACTAGATAAATCCCCCTTCTCAATTTCATATTGTGGAGTGTGAGTACAGATTAATCATATATGTATATTTTTACACACTAGTGACAACAATCCCAGAGCAAGTGACAACAATCCCAGAGCAAGTGACAACAATCTCAGTTTCTTCAGTGTACAACAAAGCTATTATAAAGATTACGTAAGACACTACATATAAAGTGCTAAGTACATAGTCAGCACTAAAAAATGTGACCACCTCACTTAAATCTCCTATTAGGATGTCGGACAGTGTGAAAAACAAAAGATAAATAAAGACCAAAAGTAAGCAGTGATACAATGGAAACTCTTCTATGTGAGAAACAACATGCCTAATGTTCCTGGGAAGGCTTTCAGATAGTTTACTGAGGCTTCCAGGTAAGATTCTATCTGAACCAAATTAGCCTTGAAGGATTAGTATTGATTGGCCTAAACCAGGAAAGGATAAAAATGTTTGGTTACTTGAAGATTTTTGTCTCTGAATTTCTCCTGTCAGCACTCCATATCTTTATGTACATCTGCATCTATCTGTAATTAGGAAGGATGTTTTGAGTTGCTGCTTATGTAAATTTGTTCTAACTTCTTTTTAAAAATTATTAGGTCCAAGAGGCTTTTTTCCTCCTTTCTATTATTAGTGTAGGGACATGACTCAAATAGGTGGGACTGTATCAAGTGTCTGATGCTGGAGTGGTCAATACTGCCTGTTTAGAGAATGAAAATTCATGCAAAGTAAGGATGATTAACCCATTCCCAAAATAAAAGTATGGATTATTTATTTTAAATCGATGTGTGTATCCTTATAACATGGTAACTCAGTGGTGCAGGCGGTGGAAGAATCAGGAAGGAGCGCACAGATTGGTAAATGACTTTTAAGTTGATTCATCATGATAAAGATTGGGGCATTTCCAAAATGTCCACTTTTACACAGATGAACATTAGTTCCATCAGTTAGAGTCACTGAACGTTTCAGCAACTGTCTGACCTTTACCACAGCCTCAGATAAGACTGAGACAAATGTAATTGCTTGTTAGACTTACACACACAATGCTTCTGCTCTAAAGAGCTCAAGGTACAGGGTCACTGATTCTTGAATGTTCAGTTAAGCAAATCAAGCTCCAAATGTCATAAGCCTTTGTTAATTAAAAAAAAAAAATCTCTTTCCTTCTCAAAAAAATCCAATCATTGAGGTATACTCTAGGGACAGTATTTACCACTATATGACTTTTTTTTTTTTTTTTTTGCTAAGGAATGGAAACACTATGTAATGAAACAACATCTAATTATTCTGGAAATACCATATGGCCTAAACCTAAGATTTGTGTTGACTAACTCACTTCAAGTTTTACTTGAATTTTAAAATGTTTTAATATAGTATGTGTGGTAGGTATATTTTGGGATGTACGCCTAGGCCATCAGCGCTCTTCTCTGAACCCTGTCTCCCTCCTCACCTTCCCCCACCCCCTGCCAACATATGCAGGGTAGGCTCATGACCCTGTTCCTCTGCCCACAGCTGTGGATTTGGCGACAAAGCCTGAGCCAGGCTGGACCAATCATTTCTCATTGAGTTCCCTGAAATTTTGTGATAGCTAAGCTGGTCAACTGAGAAAAGAAAACATATGAACTTTAGTGGTGGCAGTAGCCAAAAGCACAGTGAAGAGAGAAAGTGTGTTTGCAGAGAAGAAGAAGGGACAAAGCTTTCCATTCCTGCTCACAGCTCCTTGAGGTCCAACTGTACTTACAGAACTTGGGTTCAATGAGTTAGCCTATATGCTTATTATTCCTTTTATGATTTGAACGTTTGCTTAGATTAACTTAGTTTTTCTTCATTGTTCTAAAAACACTGAGGCATATATTGCTCCTCTGAAGCACTTGGGTTAAAAGCTCCAGTACTGCCATTCTCCACAATAAGGTGGGAGTGGAACATTTGAGATACATTCCTTTCCCTGTAATCGTGGTTCCTCCTTTGTAATCGAAGGTTAGAGTATCAAGAGACCATTATCTTTGCATAATATTTTTATGTTGCCAGATATATAGCATATGTGCCTCAGTATCTGTGTTTATCCAATGTTAGAACTAAAAGAATTATGAAAATTCAGTGTAAGTTAAAGGTGTCACTCTCACCAACTTGCTTCATACTGACTGAGCACAGCTTACCACACTTACATATTTCTTGCTAAAGATGAAATGTGAATCGAAATTTCAGCACCTAGGTCTCCAGTTACATTTCTATCTCTAGGCTTTAAACACTTTGTTAGAACCATCTTATGGACCATCTCAAGACATTTTATTTAGAGATAAGGAAGCTGAGGCAGCAAGAGAAAAACATAGCTTTTTCATATTTGGGTTAGTTATAGAACAAAGCATCTTGTGAAGACTAAGGTTAAGATTTATTTCCATAGAAAGTCACACAAATGCTGACAATATTATTGTTTCCATGAGAGCTTATTTTTTTGTCCTCATTTTCCCACACTCATTGTATGTGCCAGTGGAGATGTATTTTCCTGGTTCAAGTATGGAGATAACCCATTCTCTTTCCCTCTCCACTTTTTGCCAGCACTAAATGAGAACTTATAAAGGCCTTAATCAGAATAGGAATGGCTGAAACATATCTGTGAGCTACGGTAGATTAATTTTTGTATACCTTGTAGTACCTAGTAAAATGCTCTGCATACAATCTTTATTGAGAAATATCAAATAAATGAAGATGTACACAATTTCAATATTTAACAGTCTTCATTGAATTTAATAACAATTTCATAATTTGGTTTAGTTATTGAGTTTATTCATTTATATACTACCTTCTCAGAAAGAATTGTAGAATTGATTTGATTGAACTCCTAATGAAGGGGGTCAATGTTAAACTGGTAGAAACTTACAAATGTTAAATACAACAGTTTAAGAGAAGAAGAATGGAATCAGTACTTACTAATTGGTTAATAAATGTAGACCCCACATTAAGCTGTATCTCATTTAATAAAGACAACTGCTCCCCTAAGTTTTTTTTTTTTTTTGTAAGATGTTTGGGGGTAGGAGTTTATTGATTAATTCATTTATTTTTGCTGTGTTGGGTCTTTGTTTCTGTGCGAGGGCTTTCTCTAGTTGCGGCGAGCGGGGGCCACTCTTCATCGCGGTGCGCAGGCCTCTCACTATCGCGGACTCTCTTGTTGCGGAGCACAGGCTCCAGACGCGCAGGCTCAGTAGTTGTGGCTCACGGGCCCAGCCACTCCGCGGCATGTGGGATCCTCCCAGACCAGGGCTCGAACCCGTGTCCCCTGCATTAGCAGGCAGATTCTCAACCACTGCGCCACCAGGGAAGCCCTCTCCTAAGTTTTATTATTATTATTATCATTAATACAGGAGGAAACTGAGGACAGGAGAAGCGTATTTCTCAGAATTGGGAATTGAGGCTGTTAGAATTTAAACTGGTTCTGATTAAGATGCAAACCAACCAAGTGAATTACCCAGATACAATTTAGTTCAAATATAGATAGGAATAAACTAAAAGATGGTGTATCTATAAGCATATTTACTTACATTCGTATACGGACATGTCTATTTATTTTTACAGTAACATTTTCAGTGATTCCCGCTACTATCTTCCAAGTGCACAGGAAAATTGAAGCTATACTGCGTTAAATGTTTGATGGTAATAAATCATAAATGCTTTCCTATGCTCTATAAACACAGATTCATTAGTTTGCTCATATAATATATGCTAATATAATACATATTATATTTATAAAATGTAAAGGAGAAATGCCTTTTCTTTTTTTAAGTTAAAATAGGCTGCCTGAATCCCATACCTTTTCATGATATGTGGAATAAGATTGGAATCTAGCCTGCTGTTTAATATTTGGTTATTAATTGTGTCACCAGAAACCTTGCACTGATATATAGCATCAAGTTCAGTCAGAGATCACAGATGCTATTAATTCTGTCATTACCATACATTCTTAGTCATTCATTTCAGAGGAGAGTCTAAGAAATGTTACCATGTGTCCTTGTTCCAGTTATCCTCCCTTTTAACAATTTTTACAAGGTTTTGGGAGGATTGGAGAATTCAGTATTTCCTGGATATATCTTTTTTTTTTTTTTTTTTGCGGTACGCGGGCCTCTCACTGCTGTGGCCTCTCCCATTGCGGAGCACAGGCTCCAAACGCGCAGGCTCAGCGGCCAGGGCTCACGGGCCCAGCCGCTCCGTGGCATGTGGGATATTCCCAGACCGGGGCACGACCCCGTGTCCCCTGCATCGGCAGGCGGACTCTCAACCACTGCGCCACCAGGGAAGCCCTGGATATATCATTTTTATCTTGATAATTACCAGTCTGTTGTCCTTAATACCTTTGATGTCCCCTCAAATTAAATCAATGGCAAAGGAAAAACACAGCTAATATTAGCATTTCCCTTCCTGTTGTTATGCTCTGGCACTAAGTAGTCTTTCTATCAAGAAATAAATATACATACATTTGCTTCTTCATAGCCAGATTTTAAGGAGAGATTAAAGCACAAGATATGAATGCTCAAGTACAACTGTGAAATGATTTCTAACTTTATTCTACCATTTAAGAAATATGTTCTTCAAGTAAGCTTTAGTTTCAAAATAAAACATTATAGTTTTGAGTAAGCTGTGTCCCTCGGCATGAAATGAACAGACTGCAAGGACAATCCAGGCTTGGATATTGATCATAACTGAAGCAGATTATTATATAATTTAACTTGGTGACAGGAAACGATCATAAAACTGGGCCAAATGAATATACAGGCAAAATTAAGTTTCTATTTACCTATATTATATACTAATATCTCAAATAATTTACTTGTGATTTATTTCCTGCATGAATTCACACATGGTCTGGCAATCCATCTGGTAGCATGTTTCACGTAGATGTTAAGAGCAAAGACATTAGTTCTAGGGATTTATTCTACGGATATTCTGTAAGTAAACAAATATTCAGAGTGTAAGGATGTTCCAAGAAACATTGTTTATAATAGCAAAAATAACTGGAAATAACCAGCATTTCATTAATAGGAATCAGAAAAAAATTATGGAATAACCATATTATAGAAGAGAAGAAAAAGTATATCAGTATGGGGTAAATTTATATGTATATTATATATATATAGTATATATATATATATACACTATATGTAAACATACATACACTATATACACACAAACACACACATGTGCTTCTTTATATATTTATAAATATTTATATGTTTGTGGAATATATCTGGAGGCATACACAGGAAACCATTAACTGTTTAACTTTGGGAGTAGGGTTGAGGGTAGAGCAGAGGGTGGAGAGCATATGAAAGAGGGAGAAATAGATGTACTTTTCATTTAATATTTCTCTATAGTGTTTGATTATGTTTTGTACAATTAGTATATGTTATTTCTAAAATGAAAGCCAATCAAAACAGAAAAAAGAAACAAAAATTAGAAAAATAACTAAGAAAATAGAGCAAAAGTACTATGAGGGCTTAAATTCTCACTGTCAATTTTTCTTAGAGTAGACATAACCCTGCTGTTTCAGTAATTTCAGAGTGATCTTACATGAAGAGCAAACAGAAGGATAACTCAATTTCCATGGGCAAAAAGGAATTTGTGAGTTGTATACTTCTAAAAAAATAAGCAAAATAATTTGTTACTCTATTCCCATCATTCACAGTGTGACTTCCCTGTCAAAGAAAGGGGAAGCCTAAAGAAACACTCAAGAAAGGGGAAGTCTAAAGAAACAGTCAAGGCCACTAGCTCTGGAGCCTGCTATGAGCCACACGTGCTCTTCAGTAAATAGGTTAGAGGTTATCAGCTTGCTAAGGCTTTTCAGCTCATGTCTGCCTCACAATGTCAGCTCTCTCGTTCCCCTATATCAAGCTAATTCTCTTTTGCAAAAAAAAAAAAAAGATGTAAATTATACTGGAAAAACAGAGTATTTCAACATGTTTCAAAATCTAAGAATTATTAGTCTACATATTTGCTTAGCCGATAATATGGGTAAATTCGTGTGGAGTGTGCAGTCTGTACCAGGAATCATTCCAAGTTCTTTCCATATATTCATTCATTTTGTCTTTTTACAGTCCTCAAAGAGAGGTACTGTTATTACAAATCTAATCATTCAATAAGAAAATCTAGGCTCAGAGAAGTTATGTAACATGTTTACCAACAAAATTGCTCTTTACCCACTCTAAAATAGAATCCCTTGTTACTACAATGTATTAAAAGTATGAAGTAAAAGTAAAATAACTTTTCAAGATAAATTCATTTAAATGTATTTATTCTAAGATTGAAGATATAATGCAGATCAAAATAAATAATTCTTGCATGCTTAGCTCAATGATTAAAAGTTAGTGATTAACTTTTCATCATAAGCTATGCACACATACATATATCAATTTCTCTCCTACATTGCTAGAAATACGAAGTAGAACTACTGAAATGTTAATATTCTTTCAATTTTTTCAACTGTTTGACTAACAAGATTGGATTAACAGTAGTCTTATCTTTTACATAATGTTTTAAAAACGAATTCTCGTTAAAAAAAAAGATTTTAGCAGACAGTATTTTATAAACAGGAAAATACAGGTTAGTAAAGGTGACAACCTCTGACCACAAAGTAACTCATTAGAAGTAACCTACCTAGAATCAGAAGTTATTGAATTTTTCCCTTGTGGTCACACCACAAACCATGAAAGTGTGTGGTGTACCATCTGAAACACATTAAACTTTACTGGTACTTTAAATAGTTTTCCTAAACCATTAGCCATGCAGAAATCTAATTAGTTTACTAAATGTGCATCATCCATGATCATATTTACTCAAAACTGGAAGAAGACATACAGAATACAGCAATCTCTATTAAGTTGGATGAAATTTTATATGCCATCCCCTAAAGCAGGAAATCTGTCTACAACATATTTGAAAGTTGGTCATTTCCCCTATTTGAATATATTTCAGTGATTGGACGCTCTCTACTTTTAGACATAGCTTTTTCAACTTTGAAATCCTTACTGACTGTAAAAGTTCTTAACGTGATTCAAAATTTGCTTCCCTAATTTTTGACCCATTTGTTCTGGTTCTTCCAAATGGAGCTATATAGTCCATTCTTTCTTTCCTGTAGCAGCCCTCCCAGTATCTGTAGACAGCCATCACATCTCACTAAGTTCTTTCCAGTTTAGTTGTCTCCAGCTGCCTCGAAGTTTCTTATAGGACTGTCTTCCAACTTCTCATTGGCTGGTTAATATTCCTGCTGAAAGTGGTTACAGGGTGCCAGGGTTGTCTGACTATTGTAGATTATAATTTAAACATGGCTCCCCCAGCTGCCTCCATACTGTTATTAATGTAACCCAGGTCTGTGTTGTTTTTGTAGTTACTGTAGTTGCTATGGTTTAAGCAATCTGGTCACACATTCGATTGCTACTGAGTTTGGGTTAAATTAAAATTTCAAGTTGTTTACATTAACCCCCATCAGATTATGTCTCTTTCACTCTCATTTTCAAGCTGTCACAGTACAGGTTTTCTATATTCGTTCTACCTGTACTCTTAACACAGGCAGCTTGCTGTTTTAGCTTGTTCCAGCTCTGTATCATTGCATACCTGATAAGACAGCTTCCTGTGTTTTCATCCAGGTCATTCATCAAAAACTGAATAGGTCAGGGACATGGACAAAGACCTTCAGCAAACCGCTATGGACCTCAGTTCAGGAAGATAAATGACAACATACACAGGGCGCACATAAAAAGTTCAACTTAGATAAACTACTAAAGAGAGTCAGAGAATCTTGCAAATGCTATTGTAATTTCAGCAAGCATTTATTGTATGTTGTATGGTTTAGATTTATTTTTTAATTGTTTGGTGGGGGACTGGAGAACACCATAAACTTTCCATAATTAGAGCTGCTCAAAGAGCTATAAAACAATAATTCTAAGAGGTAGGAATTATTATCTCCATATGCAGATTTAGAAACAAAGTTTGGAGAGAGTCAATAACTTGATTAAGGTTACAAAGATAATAACAGAGCCAGAATTCAAACCCAGATGCAGGCCTCCAATTGTTCCAAGTAGTTCTATTAACTAAACAGTTCAGTTTTCTTCTCCTTCAGAGCCAACTATAATATGATACTTGGGAAAAGATCCCTTCCTTGACTCTGTATGGTATTCTCTACTAATAGTATCACCTCACCTTCCTCCAATATTGCCAGATGGTAGAAATCCCACATCTTTCTTATTCAACATTAGAAAAAAGAACACGCAAGGGCCTGAATGCATCTGTTTACATAGTATACTTCACCTGCATACTCAGAAACACATATGAAACTATTTCTATCACATGAAAGATTGAACAACACCACCATGTAGAAATCACTTTCGAAGGCAGCATCTTAGTTGAGCTATTGAATTAGTGACATTAATAGTGCTTAAGTGGATCCAACTCTCACATTAGCCTCTTTATCAAGCAAATCAGCATTAGACAATAGAGAGAATTTGGGACTTTAGTCAGAAAAGGAGAGTTCAAATCTCTCCCCAACCCTTACTAGTTCCTCAGGAGAGTATGCTAGGCCTCTTTGGGTTTCACTCTGTACTCTCTCCCAAAGTGATGTCTTCCAAAGCAATGGCTCCATTTTCCAACTCTAAGTCAGTAATTGTCTAATGTATTTCTCTAGCATGGACCTCTGTTCTGGGATTTAGCTCTGCATATTCCACTTCTCCCTGAGTCTCCACTGGAGATCTCACAAGAACTTCACACTCAGCATGTCCTTAAAAAAAACTCATCATCTTCTCCCAGTCTCCAGGGATCATTATTTTAGTTCAAGGCACCACTATCTATCCATTCATTCATGCCAGAAACTTGGGTAACATCCTTGGTTCCACCTTCTGCATTCTTTATAACCAATCTCTACATCCTATAGTTCTAGTTTAAAAAAACAATTCTTAGAAGCTGTTCACTTCGCTTTGTCTCTTCTCCCTCTTTGGTTCACAGCACCACGTTCTTTCCCCTGAATACAGCTAAAGCTACTTAATTGGCTCCCATGTCCACTCTTCGCTGAACTCAATTCACTACAAACAGGGAGTTCCTTCTAAAATCCAAATCTCATCACATCACTCTCTTGCTTAAAAATAATTCTATGACTTCTCATAGAAAAAAAGTTAAAATTTCTTACTGTGTCATATAGGGCCTGCATCACAAGTCTCATCTCCTACCACTCCCTTATTTCCAACTCTACTAGATTTCTTTTCATTTCCTCAAATTCACTACACTTTCTAATGTTGTACAGCTTATAAGGTTTTTCTTGCATTGATCTCCTGGGAATGCAGTGATGGATATATGGAATTACTTCCATTTCAGTATAAAGAATATCAGATATAAAGGCCACTCCATCCAGACACATTGGAAAGCTGAAGGGGGCAGAGGGAGGAAATGAGGTACCAACCTGGATGAGCATCCAGCTAAACTGGCAAAGATACAGGTAATGTATGACAGCAGCCACGGCTGAACAGCTCTCCTCCGTGAGTTGGGGACTTGCATAGGCAGATGCCAGAAATACAATCTGTAAGAAACAAATACTTTTATTTTAAAATCATGTTAAAATCAATCAAGAATATTAAGAAAATAAACCATTTTCTTATCTGAATCGATGATTCAATGACTCAAAGGGAAAAGAATTTGATTTGTTGCCCAAAATGAGATGACTAAGTCACTCTAAAAATGGCAATACATGGATTTTTATGTTTATAAGAAACAATGAATTATATGAAATTATGCTACATACTGCATCGGACTGTCAAGAAGAAATTCTCAAAGTAAACCGTGTTCTTACAGATGGACAAAAATCATATGAAATACATTTATTTTATTTAAGTACAAAAGAGAAAATAGAGTGGAAATACCATTCCTTGTGTAAGTCAAAGCTAATAGGAGAGAAAAGAAAGAGAAGAAAAAAGCTCTGAGTCTACCATCATCTGCATCCTCTGGTCAGGAAGTACACATATAACAAAATAGACTTAAAATAAATGTAAAATTTCAAACCCTACAGTTACCCTAATTCTTGAATTTTTATTTCAACTACCCTCAAGTCTTTCTTCAAAAGTAACCTTCACAATGGGACCTTTCTTGACCACACTATTTAAAATTACACCCTCTTTTCTTCTCTCCTTCCCACATATGTGATCTCCCTACTCTATCTTTCTGTTTTTTTTAAACAGTACTTGTCACTTTCTAACATGCTCTGTCATTTGTTTATTTCTTATGTTTCTTGGTCATTGTTAGTGTCACCCACTAGAATGTAATCCCTATGAAGGCAGGATCACTGAATGTTTTACTCACTGGTGTACCCCACACTCACACAGCCCAGTGTCTGGAACACAGTAGGTACTCACAAAGTCTCTATTGGAGGTACTCAATAAATACTTGTTGAATAAATGGATAAATAAATGCAGTGAAACATTCCTATAATTTCTATCTATCATTTTCTCTACTATATGACTACTATGTCAAATTTTATAATGGAAAGTATAGATGGCAAGGGAAAATCTGGAGCAATAATAGTGTACTGTAACCTCTCAAGGAATAAATTCCTTTCCTCTTTCAGACAGAGACCAAGTCTTTTTAACTTAATATTTTAATAAGCTACCACTATGCCTGGAATATGTCTGAAATGTTCAATAAATAATTGTTGAAAGAAAGAATGATTGATTCCAAAACAACAGAGGGGTGCTGTAAGGAGAAAACTAGCTGACTTATGTCTCAAAATCTCTCAACTTCTAAAAAGGAAATGCAAATGTCATTCATGTTTCTTGGATTTTAAAAAATGAATAATTTGCTCAAAATCAAATCAGAATATTGTTTTTATTTTCAAATGAAATATGCCCCTCCCCAAACTTTTTATTTCAAAGGTGTGTACATTAAATCTTCTTGAAAATTTCTGCCCAGGAGTGTTCCCAGGATGGCATCATTGTGGAGAATGCCAGAATCTGGGATAAGAACATGCATGCTCCCAGCATCTCTATTTCATGGGGAAAAACTTACCTTAACCAGTCTCCTTAGTCAATTACAGAAGAACCAAAATGCTAATTAATAAATTCACAATAATACATACCTCATGCCATGCTGACTTCCCTCTTGGGAATTATTTATTGAGCACTTCCCGTACCAAGTATAGAAGAAAAAGAAACCTTTCCCCCTTTTTTTTTCTTTTTCAAGCTATGGACTCTAAACAAGTCAGTTTACCCTTCTGGGACTAATTCCCTCATTAGTAGGAGGAGGAAGTTGGAAAAAATAAACTCTAAAGTCTCTTTCTACTCCAAAATTCCAGGATTATTTTTTAAATGAGAAGTATTCCTGACTCAACTTTTTGTTTATTTTAACTCTAGTTTTGGAGTATTTGTAACACACAATTAAAAAAAAACAGACACTAGAAATGTATGTCTCGTTATATCCTAACAATCTGGTACAAATTAGCTCCCTGGAAAAAATAAAGCCAACAAATTTGCCTTTCCAGAATGTATCACAAATAGCTTTTGAATTATTAGAGCTTATTTTAAAAACATGCTTAGATTTCCCTAGATTTTAGCTTCAAACTTCTGAATTGTAATATATTATAGGTCATATATTTAAACTTCCTAAATTCCACAAATCTTCATTGAACACCTTCACCAAAACACTAACAATGAACACTAAACAACCAAAAACTATGCCTTAAAAGACCTTAGAAACACAGAACTGTGAGATTCAGCCAAATAAAAAATCCAGAAAACAAAAAGAATAATTTTAACATTTTATGCTTTTTCTTTTCACAAAGTGGCATCTTTTCATAAAGTCTTTATAAGTGTACTTATAATAAATTTGAGCCTCTCTAATTCAGATTCTATAATATGGATTGTGCTGAATTTATTTCCTAGTTTTGTACGAATCAACCTGAATGGTTTGCTAGGTAAAACAACAGTGTAATCCAAACTGTAATTGAATGTGTTTAGTTTTAACTATGAAACTACTTATAAATGGTATGCTAATTTAAATAACTCTTATTCTTTTCAACATTTTTTCTTTGAAGCAAATTAGTACAAGTTATTGTTTAAAACTATATTTATTTTCAGAATACAGTTTTAACATCCAAAATTCCATTCTTAAGATATGGCTTCTTCATATTTTATTACGTTTTGATCTCTTTTTCTAAATCATAAGACCAGTTACATACCTACTTTTGTAAACTATGAACATTCTTCCAGAATGTTCTCTGAACTATGAGAAATGCTTCTCTCTGTATGGGAGAAGGTTGGTAAGCAAGACAAGGTTGAGCTCTCAATACACATTACTACAACAGGGATGAGCTAAGAATACTTGGAGAACCAGAGATTATGTGTCATGGGGCCTATCTAAAATTAAATTGAATTAAAATATAAATTAAATGGTTAAAGTAAAATAAAATAAGATCGCCTAGCATATTTAGTTCACATATTCTTAAGGTACATAACCGAGGAAGAGAGGAAGTTTTACCATTGCTTTTTTACTCAAACACATAGAGATGATCAGGAAAAAGGTTATTTTCAGTCAGTTCTCTGGATACACTAAGTTGAACACCATAACAGAAAACAAGGAATTTTTCAATTGTTCTCAGTCATTCATATGTTGATTCATTCAGTAAGCAAGTGTTGGCATACCTACTAACTACAGAGCATTATGCCACCTATGCAAGATGAAGAATGTGATGGCGGAAAACTATGTACCATGTACCAGCAAGGTGCTACATGTTTTCTCATTTTTTTTTTGTTGTCCATGTGTGTGTGTGCAGACGCGCCACATATTAATGACGTGAAGTCATTATTGTTTTATCCCAATTTAATTAATGATGAAAGAAGATCTGATAGGGGAAATAACTTGTTTAAGGGTCACTGAACAAGTTTTAAAGTGGGATTCAAATCCTGGTGTTCTGATTTGAGAGGCCAGTGTTCTTTCTAGAACATCACACTGCTGCCCACCAAGCTACATCCAGCGTGAGTCCTGTCTCAAAGTGCTGAAATTCTAGTTCATTGTTTCTCAATCTTTTTTTTTTTTTTTTTTTTTGTGGTATGTGGGCCTCTCACTGTTGTGGCCTCTCCCGTTGTGGAGCACAGGCTCCGGACACGCAGGATCAGCGGCCATGGCTCCACGGGCCCAGCCGCTCTGCGGCATGTGGGATCTTCCCGGACCAGGGCACGAACCCGTGTCTCCTGCATCAGCAGGCGGACTCTCAACCACTGCGCCACCAGGGAAGCCCTGTTTCTCAATCTTTTTTAACCTAAGGGCCACCACAGGTTCACCACGGCAATAGAACATAATGCCCGTGGCAAATATAATGCTACTCTTAATTCTATATTGATATAACATATGTACATCTTAACTAAAAAAAAATAAATATATTTCCAGAAGAGAGTATCTGATATATTTTGTTAAGAACTTATAAAATTCTTTCTTCTTCTGGTTCCTTAGAGCTCTACTATAATAACCAAGGGAGGAAATACCTAATTTTTTTTCATTTAAAATATATAGGGGATGGAGTCAAGACGGCAGTGTGGGAAGATGCAGAGTTAGCGTCTCCCCACAACTAGGGTGCGAGCTGGCCACTGGTGGGGTACCCTGACACCCAAGGAGATGGGAGGAACCCCAAAGTGAACCAACAGGATGTGGGGGGACTGAGGTGGGGAGAAGAAGTGGAGGCTAGACAGGATCAGCATCCCTGAGGCCGGGGAGATCAGGAGAGGCAGGCACATGGAGTCATCCAGGAGAAGAGGGAGAGGAGTGGAGGGCAATCGCCCCGCCCACTTGGGCCCAGGGAGCCTGCTGAATTTCCAGGCTGGTACACCCCCTCCAAAGTCCTGTGCAGGCCATGTGGGTCTTGGGGGCATAAGAGGGAGACTGGAGAGATCAGGAGAGGCAGGCAGGAAGGGCCCTGCTGGAGGCACGGGAGAGGAGTGGAGGGCGTCTCCCCCATCCACTTGGGCCCAGGGAGCCTGCTGAGCTCCCAGGCCAGTCCCCTGCCCTCCAAGACCGCCCACTGCACCCGGCCGCATTGGTCCTGGGAGCATAGGAAGGAGGCCAAGGGGAGAACAGGAGAGGCAGGCGGAAAGGGCCCCCTAGACTGGAGGGTCAGGAACGGAGAGGAGGGCATTTGCCCCACCCACTTGAGCCCAGGAAGCCTGCTGGGCTCCCAGGTGAAGTCCCCTGCCCTCTGAGACCAGGGGTGAGGGGCAAGCCTGGGCCCCTTCTGTTCCATTGAGCCTAAGCCCCACCGCTCACAGCCCCCAGGGCCTCTTCCAGCCCTGTGGGTCCGAAGCATATGCCCTGCCCAGGCCCAAACCTCGCCCTTGCTTAGGCGCCCCCCTCCACAGCCAGGGCCCCCACCCATCTTTTTTCCTTTTCCCTCCTCCTCTTTTTTACTATTGTGATACTGTTATACCTTCCGGTTGTTGATTCATCTATAGTTTTATTTTTATATTCTTTCTAACATACCTGTTAGTTTCCTAGTCTAATATATATTTTTTAACTTTGTTATTGTTTTTTTTTTTTTTTGCCACCCCACGTGGCTTGCGGGATCTTGGTTCATGAGCCAGGGGTCAGGTGGGGTGGTAGCTCCAAGTCTGAACCACTAGACTAACAGAAAACCTCAGACCCCAGGAAATATTCATCGGAGGGAGGTCTCATGGAGGTCCCCGTCTCAGCACAAAGACCCAGCTCTACCCAACAGCCTACAAACTCCAGTGTTGGAAGCCTCAGGCCAAACAACCAGTAAGACAGGAACACAATCACACTCATTTAAAAAAAAAAAAAAAAGACACGACAAAAAATTATGTTGCAGATGAAGGAGCAAGTTAAAAACCTACAAGAACAAATAACTGAAGACGAAATAGGCAACCTACCTGAAAAAGAATTCAGAGTAATGGCAGTAAAGATGATCCAAAATCTCGGAAATAGATGGAGGCACGAATTGAGAAAATACAAGAAATGTTTAACAATGATCTAGAAGAACTAAAGAACAAACAAACAGAGATGAACAACACAATAACTGAAATGAAAAATACACTAGAAGGAATCAATAACAGAATAACTCAGGCAGAAGAACGAATAAGTGAGCTGGAAGACAAAATACTGGAAATAACTGCTGAGGAGCAGAATAAAGAAAAAAGAATGAAAAGAATTGAAGACAATCTCAGAGACCCCTGGGACAACACGAAATGCACCAACATTCAAATAACAGGGGTCCCAGAAGAAGAAGAGAAAAAGAAGGGGTCTGAGAAAATATTTGAAGAGATTAGAGTCAAAAATGTCCCTAACATGGGAAAGGAAATAGTCACCCAAGTCCAAGAAGCACAGAGAGTCCCATACAGGATAAACCCTAGGAAAAACACAACAAGACACATACTAATCAAACCAACAAAAATTAAATTCAAAGAAAAAATATTAAAAGCAGCAAGGGAAAAACAAAAAATAATATACCAAGGAATCCCCATAAGGTTATCAGCTGATTTTTCAGCAAAAACTCTGCAGGCCAGAAGCAAGAGGCAGGATATACTTAAAGTGATGAAAGAGAAAAACCTACAACCAAGATTACTCTACCCAGCAAGGATCTCATTCAGATTCAATGGACAAATCAAAAGCTTTACAGACAAGCAAAAGCTAAGATAATTCAGCACCACCAAACAAGCTTTACAACAAATGCTAAAGAAAATTCTCTAGGCGGGAAACACAAGAGAAGAAAAAGGCCCACAAAAACAAACCCCAAACAATTAAGAAAATGGTAATAGGAACATACATATTGACAATAACCTTGAATGTAAATGGATTAAATGCCCCAACCAAAAGACACAGACTGGCTGAATGGATACAAAAACAAGACCCATATATATGCTGTCTACAAGAGACCCACTTCAGACCTAGGGACATATACAGACTGAAAGTGAGGGGATGGAAAATGATATTCCATGCAAAAGGAAACAAAAAAAGCTGGAGTAGCAATACTCATATCAGATAAAAATAGACTTTAAAATAAAGAATGTTACAAGAGACAAGGAAGGACACTACATAATGATCAAGGGATCAAACCAAGAAGAAGATATAACAATTATAAATGTTTAGACACCCAACATAGGAGCACCTCAATACATAAGGCAAATAAATGCTAACAACCACAAAAGGAGAAATCAACAGTAACACAGTAATAGTAGGGGACTTTAACAGCCCACTTACACCAAGGATAGATCATCCAAACAGAAAATAAATAAGGAAACACAAGCTTTAAATGACAAAATAGACCAGATAGACTTAATTGATATTTACAGGACATTCTACCCGAAAGTGGCAGAATACACTTTCTTCTCAAGTGCACATGGAACATTCTCCAGGATAGATCACATCTTGGGTCACAAATCAAGCCTTGGAAACTTCAAGAAAACTGAAATCGCATCAAGTATCTTTTTTGACCACAACACTATGAGGTTGGAAATCAACTGCAGAAAAATAACTGTAAAAAACACAAATACATGGAGGCTAAACAGTGCACTACTAAATAACCAAGAGATCACTGAAGAAATCAAAGAAGAAATAAAAAAATACATAGAAACAAATGACAACAAAAACAGGACGACCCAAAACCTATGGGATGCAGCAAAAGCAGTTCTGAGGGAAGTTTACAGCAATTCAATCTCACAACAAGAAACAAGAAAAATCTCAAATAAACAATGCAACCCTACACTTAAAACAAGTAGAGAAAGAAGAACAAAGAAAGCCCAAAGTCAGGAGAAGGAAAGAAATCAGAAAGATCAGAGCAGAAATAAATGAAATGGAAACAAAGAAAACAATAGCAAAGATCAATAAAACTAAAAGCTGGTTCTTTGAGAACATAAACAAAATTGATAAAGCTTTAGCC
Organism: Mesoplodon bidens; assembly: GCF_964165515.1. Lineage (NCBI taxonomy): Eukaryota > Metazoa > Chordata > Mammalia > Artiodactyla > Ziphiidae > Mesoplodon > Mesoplodon bidens. The sequence continues at coordinate 74,209,357 of NC_138160.1, read as the reverse complement.
AGACTCATCAAGAAAAAGAGGGAGAGGGCTCAAATCAATAAAATTAGAAATTAAAATGGAGAAATCACAACTGACACCACAGAAATACAAAGGATTATAAGAGACTACTACAAACAACTCTATACCAATAAAATGGACAACCATGAAGAAATGGACAAATTCTTGGAAAGGTACAATTTCCCAAGATTGAACCAGGAAGACTTAGAAAATATTAACAGACCTATCACAAGTAATGAAATTGAAATCTTACTTAAAAATCTGCCAACAAACAAAGGTCCAGAACCAGATGGCTTTACAGGAGAATTCTATCAAACATTTAGAGAAGAGCTAACATCGATCCTTCTCAAACTCTTCCAAACAACTGAAGAGGGAGAAACACTCCCAAATTCATTCTAGGAAGCCACCATCACCCTGATACCAAAACCAGAAAACGATGTCACAAAAAAAGAAAATTGTAGACCAATATCACTGATGAACATAGATGTAAAAATCCTGAAAAAAACACTAGCAAACAGAATCCAACAACACATTAAAAGGATCAAACACCATGATCAAGTGGGATTTATACCAGGGATGCAAGGATTCTTCAATATACGCAAATCAATCAATGTGATACACCACATTACCAAATTAAGGGAAAAGAAACATACGATCATCTCAACAGAGGCAGAAAAAGCTTTTGACAAAATTCAACATCGTTTATGACAAAAACTCTCCAGAAAATGAGCAGAGAGGGAACCTACCTCAACATAATAAAGACCACATATGACAAATGCAGAGCAAGCATCATACTCAATGGTGAAAAACTGAAAGCATTTCCACTAAGATCAGGAACAAGACAAGGATGTCCACTCTCACCACTCCTATTCAACATAGTTTTGGAAGTCCTAGCCATGGCAATCAGAGAAGAAAAAGAAATAAAAGGGATACAAATTGGAAAAGAAGAAGTAAAACTGTCACTGTTTGCTGATGACATGATACTATACATAGAAAATCCTAAAGATGACACCAGAAAACTATGAGAACTAATCAATGAATTTGGTAAGATTGCAGGATACAAAATTAATGCACAGAAATCTCTGGCATACCGATACACCACCAACAAAAGCTCAGAAAGAGAAATTAAGGAAACAATCCCATTTACCGTTGCAACAAAAAGAATAAAATACCTAGGAGTAAACCTGCCTAAGGAGGTGAAAGACTTGTACTCAGAAAACTATAAAACACTGATGAAAGAAATTAAGATGACATAAACAGATGGAGAAATATACCATGTTCTTGGATGGGAAGAATTAATATTGTAAAAATGATGATACTACCCAAAGCAATATACAGATTCAATGCAATCCCTATCAAACTACCAATGGTATTCTCCACAGAATTAGAAGAAAAAATTTTAAAATTCATATCGAAACACAAAAGACCCCGAATAGCCAACAAAATCTTGAGAAAGAAAAATGGAGTCGGAGGAATCAGGCTCCCTGATGTCAAACTATACCACAAAGCTACAGTAATCGAAACAGTATGGTCTGGCACAAAAACAGAAATACAGATCAATGGTACAGGGCAGAATGCCCAGAGATAAATCCACGCACATGGTCACCTAATTTACAACAAAGGAGGCAAGGACATACAATGGAGAAAAGACAGCTTGTTCAATAAGTGGTGGTGGGAAAGCTGGGCAGCTACATGTAAAAGAATGAAATTAGAACACTACCTAACACCATACACAAAAATAAATTCCAAATGGATTAAAGACCTAAGTGTAAGACCAGACACTGTAAAACTCTTAGAGGAAAACAAAGGAAAAACACTCTTTGACATAAACCACAGCAAGATCTTTTTTGACCCACCTCCTAGAGAAACAGAAATAAAAACAAAATTAAACAAATGGAACTTAATTAAACTTAAAAGCTTTTGCACAGCAAAGGAAACCATAAACAAGACAAAAAGACAAGCCTCAGAATGGGAGAAAATATTTGCAAATGAAACAACAGACAAAGGATTCATCTCCAAAATATACAAAAAGCTCATGGAGCTCAATATCAAAAAGACAAACAATCCAATTAAAAAATGGGCAGAAGACCTAAATAGACATTTCACCAAGGAAGACATACAGATGGCCAAGAGGCACATGAAAAGATGCTCAACATCACTAATTATTAGAGAAATGCAAATCAAAACTACAATGAGGTATCACCTCACACTGGTCAGAATGGCCATTATCAAAAAAGCTAGAAACAATAAATTCTGGAAAGGGTGTGGTGAAAAGGGAACCCTCCTGCACTGCTGGTGGGAATGTCAACTGATACAGCCACAATGGAAAACAGTATGTAGGTTCCTTAAAAAACTAAAAATAGAACTACCGTATGATCCAGCAATCCCATTACTGGGCATATATCTTGAGAAAACCGTAATTCAAAAAGAGACATGTAGCACAATATTCACTGCAGCACTATTTACAATAGCCAGAACATGGAACCAACCTAAATGTCCATCGGCAGATGAATGGATAAAGAAGACATGGCACATATACACAATGGAATATTACTCATCCATAAAAAGAAACGAAATTGAGTTATTTGTAGTGAGGTGGATGGACCTGGAGTCTGTCATAAGAGTGAAGTAAGTCAGAAAGAGAAACACAAATACTGTATGCTAACGCATACATATGGAATAAAAAAAATTGTACTGATGAACCTAGTTGCAGGGCAGGAATAAAGATGCAGACATAGAGAATGGACCTGAGGACACGGGATGGGAGGGGGAAGCTGGGGCTAAGTGAGAGTAGCATCAACACATCTACACTACTGAACATAAAATAGTTAGCTAGTGGGAAGCAGCGGCATAGCACAGGGAGATCAGCTCCGTGCTCTGGGATGACCTAGAGGGGTGGGATAGGGAGGATGGGAGGGAGCCTCAAGAGGGAGGGGATATGGGGACATATGTATGCATATGGCTGATTCACTTTGGTGTACAACAGAAGCTAACACAGTATTGTGAAGCAGTTATGCTCCAATAAAGATCTATTAAAAATTTTTTAGAAACAAGAGACAACATTATATACTATTTACTGCTGGACAAAACTGTAATAAAGATATAAAAACATTAAAAAAATATATAGCACGTGTCTCTTCCTTCTTGGGTTAAATAATAACAAATAATAAAAACTGGTTTTCCTATAAACCTCAATTCTCAGTACTCCTTAATATACACTCCCCACCCCTCCCCCACACTTTACTATGGACATTCTCACTCCTCTATGAAATGCCCTTCTCTCCACTCTCCATCTTACCCAAAACCTACTCAGTTTTTACAGGAGCAGTTCAAATTCCACCTGCTTACTCTGATCATGACAGACTCCTAGACTTTCCTATTTTTTAGAGTGTTAACAGCATATGTTGTCGAGTATTTATAATGGCCAAATGTTGTCCTTTCTAATAGGAGAGCGCGTATGGGTGAAGCCAGACATGCACACGATGCAATAAAATGTAACAGGTGTTGTAATACAATATGGGGTAAAATATCAGGGGAATGCAAAGTCAAGACTGAGTAGTTCTGCTTGTGGAAGTCAAAGAAATATTCAAAGAAACAGAATTGCAGTGGCTTTGTCTACAAGTCCCATCTGCCCCACCTTCTCTTCCTAAGCTCACCTTCCACAGGACCCTGCATACTCCAAACCTGCTACTCTAACTGCATTGACTGCCATTCCCTAAAACACGTTCCATTATCTCTCAACGCTCTGCCTTTGTTCTTTGTCTTCCGTGTTGCTAGAATTGTTTCTTATCTTTCTCTGTTGAAAGTCCATTTTTCAAGGTGTGGTTAAAATGTCAACTCTGTCATGAATATATGGCTATTGCTTTCAACCTTAAATAACCCTTCCTTCCTCTGAATTTTTAAAACAGGATTTTATTAACATAAGGATTGATTTTCCTATCCAGTTCTCCCAATTCTTATATAAAAATCAGCCTTAATCTCTTGGAAAACTGTCAACTCCTTAAAGGCAACAATTCAATCGTATTCTCTAGTATTATTATTTTGAACTACATTTTTTTAAGAAGGAAAACATAGCAAATATTCAGTATCCCGTACAGACCCTATCATGATTTTGAGCATAGTGTTATTTTAAACAGCTTTATTGAAGTATGATTGACAGACAATACATAATGGTACATATCTGAAGTGTATGATTTTGACACATAGATACTCCCGTGAAACCATCCTCACAAGCAAGATAATTAACGTATACATCATCCCCAAAGCTTCATCATGACTTTTGCAGCACGCCCCCACACCACCACCACTCCTCACTTCCCCGGACAACCTGCTTTCTGTCACTACACATTAGCTTCATTTACTAGAATTGCATGCAAATGGAATCACAGGTACTTTTTTCTCTAGTTTATTTCATTTAGCATAATTATTCTGAAATTCATCCAAAATAATGTACCAATGGTTCATTCTCTTTTTATTGTTGAATAGTGTTCTAATTACATATCCTTTCACCTGTTGATGTGTATTTGGGTTGCTTCCAGTTTTGGGCTTTTACAAAGAAAGCTGCTATGAATGTACAAGCCTTTGTATGGACATATGCTTTCATTTATCTTGAGTAAATACCTAGGAGAGGAATGGCTGGATCATATGGTAAGTGTGTATTTAATATTTTAAGAAACTGATTATTTTCCCAAAGTGGTTGTAATATTTTACATTCCCATGAGAAATGTATGTATCCAGTTATTCCACATTCTCACTAAAACTTGTAATGGTTAGCTTTTAAATTTTTAGCCTTTCTAATAGGTACACAGAAGTTCCTCAGTGTGGTTTTAATTTGCATTTTCCTAATCAGCAATGATGTTGATCATTTTTTCATGTGTTTATTCGCAATCCATATCTCTTCTTTGAAGGAATTCCCACTAAACTCTTTTGCCCACTTTTAAAGTTGGTTTGTTTTTCTGTGATTGAGTTTTATGAGTTCTTTCTATATTCATGATAAAAGTCTTTCATCAGATACTTGTTTGAAAATATTTTCTCCAAGTCTGTGACTTGTGTTCTCATTCTCTAAACACTGTCTTTTGAAAAACAACTTTTTAACATGGATGAAACCCAATTACGAATTGTGTCATACATTTTTGACCTTTTATAGATTATACTTTTGGTATCATATATAAGGAAATTTTGCCTAATTCAAATTCACAAAGGTTTTCTCATATGTTTCCTAGAAGTTTTACAGTTTTTGGTTTTAAAATTAGGTCTTTGATTAATTTTGAGGTATTCTGAATACAACGCAAAGTATGGTCCAAAGCTTTTAGTTCTGCAGGTGGATAACCACTTTTTTCAGTGTAATTTTTTTGAAACACTACCCTTTCTCTACTGAATTATCTTTGCATATTTTCCTATATACATGGGGATCTATTTCTAAACTCTCTAATCTTTTCCGTTCATCAGTTTATGTTTACACAATACTATGTCATCTTGATTGCTGTAGCTCTAATTCTTGAAAACAGGTAGTGCTAGACTCTACTTTCTTCTTCTTTTTCAAAGTTGTTTGGGTTATTACAAGTCATTTGCATTCCATATGAATTTTAGAACCAGGTATTCAATTGCTACAAAAAAGTTCTGCTGGGGTTCTGATTGGGACTGTGTTGAATCTCAACCTGGGGAGAATTGACATGTTAAAAATATTGACTCTTGAGCCTCATGAACATTTTATCCTTCCATTTATTTAGGTCTTTTCTAATTTCTCTCAGGAGTGTTCTGTAATTTTCCATGCACACGTCCTTCATATATTTTAAAAAATATTCATCCCTAAGTATTTTATATTTTGCTATTATAAATGGTATTTCATTAAGCTTTAATTTCTGATTGTTCATTGCTAGTATATTGACTATACATATTAATTAATTTTGTATATTGATTTTATATATTGTATTGATTCTAAGTATTGATTGCATATTGATTTTGTATATATATTCTGCAAACTTATAGAACACACTTAACTAGTTTGAATAGTTCTTCTGTAGAAAACATTATATTTTCTACATGAAGGATCTCTGAATAAAGGAAATTTTACTTATTTTTTAAAATCAATATGGCTTTAAGTTCTTTTTCTTCCCTTACTATACTCACTGGATATAGACAGATGAATAGATAGATAGATAGACAGGTAGATAGATACAAATACAGATATAGTGTATATATACACACAAAGGTGGTGAAAATGAACATCCTTGTTTTACTTCTCATCTTAAGGCTAAACATTTGGTTTTTCACCATTAAGTATTTTTATGAGCTGAACTGTGTCCTCCCAAAATGCATATGTCGAAGTACCAAAGTCCAGTATCTCAGAATGTAATTATATTCAAATATGATGTCATTAAAGAGGTAATTAAGTTAAAATGAGGTCTTGAGGGTGGGACCTAACCTAATATGGTGTCCTTATAAGAAGTGAAAATTTTGGATACAGCAATCCAGACATACAGAGGAAAAATTCATATGAAGACAAAGGAGAAAGATGAACATCTAAAAAGCAAGAAAAGAGGGGTCAAAATGAAATCAACCTTGCCAATACCTTGATCTCAGACTTCAGACTCCAGAACTATGAGAGAATAAATTTCTGCTATTTAAACCATCTGGTCTGTGATTTTGTAATGGAAGCCCCAATAAATTAAAACAAGTATGAGGTTAGCTATGTTATTTTTTTCTGTAGGTGCCCTTATCAGGTTGAGAAAGTTTCCCCCTCTATTCCTCCTTTGTTGGGAGTTTTTATCAGAAATGGATATTGAATTTTGACAAAGCCATTTCTCTATTGAAATATTGAAAAGTATTACTCTATTTTTGTTCGTTAATGATAAATTACATTGCTTGAGACTTGAATATTAGACCAACCTTGCATTTCTGGGATAGTTATCACTTTACTGTGATGTATTATCCTTTTGATTTGCTAAAATTGTATTAAGAATGTCTGCATCAATGTTCATGAGGAACATTGGTTGATAGTTTTTTTTTCTTGTAATATCTGTTTCATTTTGGTATCAGGATAACATTGGCTTCAGAGAGTAAGTTGGGAATCATTTCCTCCTTTTAAATTTTCTTAAAGAATTTGTGTAGAATTGGTATTTTTTTTCTTCCTTAAATGTTTGAGAAAATTTACCAGTAAAACCAACTTTGGACTATAATTTTCTTAGTGGGAAGATTTTAAAATATAAATTCAACTTCTTTAATAGACATAGAGATATTCAGGTAATCTATTACTTCTTGAATGAATTTTGGTAATTTGTGTCTTTTAAAAAATTTGTCCATTTCACCACGATTGGCAAATCTATCGATGTAAAGTCATGTATGATATTTCCTTATTATCTTTTTAAGATCTTTCCTGAAATGATGTCTTTTCTCTCTTTCCTCATATTGGTAATTTGGATCTACTTTCTTTTTTTCCCCGATCATTCTGGCTAAAGGTTGATACTTTTATTGATCTTCTTAAAGAACTGGACCTTGGTTTCACTGATTTTCTGTATTGTTTTCCTTCTTTCTATTTCAGTAATTTCTGTTCTCCTCTTTATCATTTATTTATTATTTATTTTGAGTTTAAAAATTGTTTTTCTTTTTATGTAATCATATATATATATATATATATATATATATATATATTTTTTTTTTTTTGCGGTACGCGGGCCTCTCACTGCTGCAGCCTCTCCCCGCTGTGGAGCACAGGCTCCGGACGCACAGGCTCAACGGCCATGGCTCACGGGCCCAGCCGCTCCGCGGCATGTGAGATTCCCCCCAGACCGGGGCACGAACCCGCATCCCCTGCATCGGCAGGCGGACTCTCAACCACTGTGCCACCAGGGAAGCCCTATTTTTTAATATAGGCATTTAGTTCTTTAAATTTCCTCTTAATACTGCTTTAACAGAATCCTTCAAATTTTGTTATATTGTGTTTTCATTTTCATTCAGTTCAAAATACTCTGAAATTTTCATACTGATTTCTTTTTTGACCTATGAATTATTTTAAAGTAAGCTATTTAGTTTCCAAATATTTGAGGATGTTCCATCAATCTTTCTGTTGTTGATTTCTAATTTAATTCCATTGTGGTCACAGGACATGTTCTGTATGACTTTAATCATTTTAAATTTACTAGCCTATATTCCACGTGCACTTGATAAAAATGTATATTCTACTGTTGCTGGGCGAAGTGTTCTATAAATCTCAATTAGGTCAAGTTGGATGATAACATTTTAAAGATATTCTATATTCTTACTGATTTTCTGGGTCTTTTTCTTTCAGTTATTAAAGAGAGGTCTTTAAATTACCAACTGTAATTGTGAATTTGTCATTTTTTCCTTGTAATTCTATCAGTTTTACATGGTATATTTGGAAGCTCTGTTATTAAGTATGTGAATATTTAGAATTACTATATCCTCTCAATAAACTGACCCTTTTATTATTATGGAATAAACTTCTTTCTCTCTTATATTATTCTTTGCTCTGAAATCTACTTTGATGTTAATATAGTCAATCCAATTTTTTTCCATCTTTTTACTTTTAACCTAAATATATGTGGCTTTACATTTGAAGTATGCTTCTTGCAGGCAGCATATAGCTGTGCCCTGCTTTTTATTCATTTTGAAAAATCTCCATTTAAACAGCATATTTAAGACCACTTGCATTTAATGTGATTTTGTGGGCTGAAGTTTAAATCTATCATCTTGTTATTTGATTTTTAGTTGTCACATCTGTGAAAATTATCTGGTGATAATTTTAGCTTTAGTATATGTGAAAACATCTTTACTTTGAAAGATATTTTGGTTAACAGGTTTTTTCTCCTTCAGTACTTAAGCATGGTTTCTACTATCTCCTCACTTACATGATTTCTGACAAGAAATCTGCTGTATGGAATTATTTGTTTTTTATAATTTTTGTTGCTTTTAATATTTTCTCTTTATCACCGGTTTTAAGCAATTTGATCATGATGTGCCTTGGTATAGTTTCTTTATGTTTCTTCTGTTTGTGATTCATTGCAGTTCTTTCAACTTCTTGAATCTGTAGGTTTAACACTTTCAACAAATTTGAAAATTTGTAAATCATTATTTTTTCAAATGCTTTTCCCCAAGTCCTCTGCATATCTCCAGAGTTCTTTTTTATAGTTTTTTCTTCTCCAGTACTCTGTCCTGCAAACTCTAGCTGCCTTGGTTTCCCAAGACTCTCATCTTGTCTCCTTAACTCTGTGGGTCTGGGAGGAGTGGCCAAGATGATGGAGTAGGAAGACCCTGAGCTCACCTCCTCCCATAGGCACACCAAAATTACAACAATCTACACAGTTACTATTGATGAGAAAGGCTAGAAGACTAGCAGAAAAGATCTTCTACAACTAAAGACAGGAAGAATGAACAACATCGAGATGGGAAGGAGGGGTGGAGCTGCATACTCTCGGGTGGGCAACACACATGGAAGAGAATAATTACAATTGCAGAGGTTCTCCCCAAGGAGCAAGGGGTCTAAGCCCCACACAGGGCTCCTCAGCCCAGGGGGTCCTGCACTGGGAAGAAAGACCTCAGAATGTTTGGTTCTGAAGGCCAGCAGTGCTTAATTTTAAGAGTCCCAGAGGGCCGTAGTAAATAGAGACTTCACTACTAAAGGGTGCACACAAAATCTCACATGCTCTGGGAGACAGGGTAGAAGGAATAATTTGAAAGGATCCTGAGTCAGACACACCTGCTGATCTTGAAGAGCCTCCCAGAGAAGCAGGAGCAACTGAAATTCACCCTGGAGATATAGACAGTTGTGGCAGCTCCTTCTGGGAGTTTGTTCTACCATGTGAACACTGGTTCTGGCAAGCATCATTTTGCAAACGTCACTCCAGCTTATTAGCACAGGGACCCAGCCCCGCCAAACCAGAAACTGGCTCTGTCCACCAGAGGGCCCAGGAACCACCCCTGCACACCAGTGGCTGATACAAACTCTGGGACCCTTCGGGCTCTGAAGCCAGAGAGCCTGGAATTCAGCTTCACCAACCAGTGAGCTGACACTAGCCCTGAGACCCCCTGGGCCACAGCCCAACCTACCAGCAACACAAAAGTAGCTCCAAGACCCCAAGGCCCTCCAGCCAGAGAACCTAGGACATGGCCCACATACCAGCAGGCCAACATCAGCTCTGGGATATCTTGGGCTCCTCAGCTAGCTGAGCTGATATGTGGCCCCACCCACAAGCAGGCAGACACCAGCTCTGGGACCTCCAGGGCTCTGTAGCCAGAGACTCTGGTACCTGGCTTTGCCCTCCAGCCAGATGGCACTAGCCCCAGGACCCCATGGGGCTCTGCAGTCTCCTCATGACCCGGCCCCACCCACCAGTGGCTGGAAGCCTCCTCACAAGGCAGGGCCTGGCAATGAAATGGACAGGGCCAGCCACACTGACCAGGCTACCCACAGTACGCAGCCCTCCATAAAAGAAGAACCCACACAGCCCAAATAGGAGGTACCATTAATGCATACATCTCTGGTGACCAGAGGTGAATGTGTTTCTAGGACACATAGGACATCTCCTACAAAAGGCCACTTCTCTGAGATCAGGAAATGAAACAAACCTACCAAATATACAGAAATAAAAACAGCAAGTCACACAATATAGGGTGACATAGAAACATGTTCCAAATGAAGAAACAAGATAAAAATCCAGAAGAAAAACTAAGTATAATGGAGATAAGCAATCCACCCGATAATGAGTTAAAGACAATCACCATAAAGATGCTTAAAGATCTAGCAAGAAGATTGGAGGAACAGAGTGAAAAGTTATCAGTTTTTTTAAAAAGTTAGAAAACATAAATAAAATAGAACCAAACAGAGATGAAGAATTCAATAATAGGTATAAAAAATACACTAGAAGTAATCAAAAAGTTAGATGATACAGAGGAATGGGTCAATGAGTTGGAAGACAGAGTAGTGGAAATCACTGAAGCTGAACAGAAAAAAGGAATTAAAATATAAGGACAGTTTGGGACATCAAGTGTACTAACATTAGGATTATAGGGGTCCCAGAAGGAGGAGAGAGAGAAAGAGGCAGAGAATATATTTGAGGACATAACAGTTGAAAACTTCCCTAACCTAGGAAGGACATCCACGTCCAGGAAGCACAAAGAGACTCAAACAGGATCAAGACAAAGAGCAACCCACCAAGACACCCTGTAATTAAAATGGTAAAAATTAAAGATAAAGAGAGGATTTTAGAAGTAGCAAGGGAAAAGCAACAAGTTACAAACAGGTGAACTCCCATAATGCTATAAGCTGACTCCTCAGCAGAAACTCTGAAGGCCAAAAGTGAGTGCCATGATATATTTAAAAAGGTGAAAGGGAAAAGTCTACAACCAAGAATACTGTACCTGGCAAGGCTTTCATTCAGATTTGATGGAAAGATCAGAAGTTTTACAGACAAGCAAAAGCTAAAAGAATTCAGTACCACCAAACCAGCTTTACAAGAAATGTTAAAGAAACTTCTCTATGAGGAAAAGACAAGGCCACAACTAGAAACATGGAAATAACAAAAGAGAAAGTTTCTTCATTAAAGGCATATATATAGTACAGGTAGTAAATCAACCATGTATAAAGCTAGTAGGAAGGATAAAGACAAAACTGTAAACTCATGTGTATCCATAGTAAGTAGTTAATAAATACAAAAAACAAAAAGATGATAAATAAGATGTCAAAAACAGTAAAAATGGGCAGGGGGAGTAAAAATGTAGGGTTGTTAAAATGCATTTGAACTTAAGAGATCAGCAACTTAATCAAATATATATAGTATACTATATACTCACTTTTATCTAATCATAACACTAAAGTAGTCATCAAATCACAAGGGAAGAGATCAAAAGAAGAAGACAGGAACAAAAAAGAACCCCAAACAATTAATAAAATGGCAGTAAGTACCTATCAATAATTAATTTAAGTGTAAATGGACTAAATGTTCCACTCAAAAAACACAGAGTGGGTGAATAGATATGAAAATAAGACCCATCTATATGTTGTCTACAAGAGACTCACTTCAGCTCTAAAGACACCACAGACTGAAAGTGAGGAGATGCAAAAAGGTATTAATGCAAATGGAAATGCAAATAAAGCCAAGGTAGCAATACTTATATCAGACAAAATAGACTTTAAAACAAAGACTGTAACAAGAGAAAAAGAAGGACATTACATAATGATCAAGGGATCAATCCAAGAAGATATAACTATTGTAAATATACATGTACCCAACATAGGATCACCTAAATACATAAAGCAAATATTAACAGACATAAAGGGAGAAATTTACAGTAACACAATAATAGTAGGGGACTTTAACACCCCACGTACATCAACGGAAAGACCATCCAGTCAGAAAATCAATAAGGAAACACTAGCCTTAAATAACACATCAGACCAAATGAACTTAGTAGATATATACATAGAACATTCCATCAAAAAGCAGCAGAATACACATTCTTTTCAAGTGCACATGCAACATTCTCCAGGACAGATCACATACTAGACCACAAAGCAACAGTAAGTGAATTTAAGAATACTGAAATTATATCAAGCATCTTTTCCAACCACAATGCTGAGACTAGAAATCAACTACAAGAAAAAAAAACCCTGCAAAACCCACAAACACATGGAGGCTACACAGTATGCTACTAAACAACCAAGTATCACTAAAGAAATAAAAAATTACCAGAGATAAATGAAAAAACCCCACAACAATCCAAAATCTAAGGATGCAGCAAAAGCAGTTCTAAGAGGGAAGTTTATGGTGATACAAGCCTATCTTAGGAAACAAGAAAAAAATCTCAAATAAACAACCTTAAACCTAAAGGAACTAGAAAAAGAAGAACAAACAAAACCCAAAGTTAGTAGAAGGAAAGAAATCATAAACATCAATGCAGAAATAAATAAAATAGAGACTACAAAAACAAAAGAAAAGATCAATGAAACTAAGAGCTCATTCTTTGAAAAGATAAACAAAATTAATAAACCTATAGCCAGACTCACCAAGAAAAACAGAGGGCCCAAATCAATAAAATCAGAAAAAAGAAGTTACAACTAACAGCACAGAAATACAAAGGAAAGCAAGAGATTACTATAAACAACTATACACTAATAAAATAGCCTACAAGAAATGGACAAATTCCTAGAAATGTTCAATCTCTCAAGAGTGAACTAGGAAGAAAATGAAAATATGAACATACCACTTACCAATAACGAAACTGAATTAGTGATAAAAATACTCCCAACAAACAAAAGTTCAGGCACAGATGGCTTCATAGGTGAATTCTAGCAAACATTTAGAGAAGAGTTAATACCTATCTTTCTAAAACTATCCCAAAAAACTTCAGAGGAAGGAATGCTTCTGAACTTACTGGAATGCATTACTCTGATACCAAAACCAGACAAAGAAATCACAAAAAAAAAAGAGAGAAAATTACAGGTCAGTATCATTGATGAATATAGATGCAAATATCCTCAACAAAATACAATATATTAAAAGGATTATACAACACGATCAAGTGGGATTTATCCCAAGGATGCAAGGATGAATCAATATTTGCAAATAAATCAATGTGATACACCATATTAACAAACTGAAGAACATAAAACATATGATCATCTCAAAAGATGCAGGAAAAGCTTTTGATAAAATTCAACATCTATGTATGATAAAAATCTCTCAACAAATTGGTATAGAGGGAACACACCTCAACATAATAAAGGCTATATATGACAAGCGCACAGCTAACATCATACTCAAGGGTGAAAAGCTGAAAGCATTTCCTCCAAGATCAGGAACAAGACGAGTATGCCCACTCTTACCACTTTTATTCAACACAGTATTGGATGTCCTAGACACAACAGTCATACAAGAAAAAGAAATGAAAGGAATCCAAATTGGAAAGGAAGATGTAAAATTGTCACTGTTTACAGATGACATGATGCTATACATAGAAAATCCTAAAGATGCCACCAAAAAATAGAATTCAACAATGAACTCAGTAAAGTTGCAGGACACAAAATACAGAAATCTATTGCATTTCTATACATTAACAACTACCTATCAGAAAGAGAAATTAAGAAAACAGTCCCTTTTACAATTGCATCAAAAAGAATAAAATACCTAGGAACAAATGTAAATAAGGAGGTAAAAGACCTGAAATTGAAAATGACACAAACAGATGGAAAGATATACCATGTTCATGGATTGGAAGAATTATTATTGTTAAAATGACCATACTATTCAAGGCAATCTACAGATTCAAATGCAATCCCTATCAAAATACCCATAGCATTTTTCACAAAACTAGAACAAATAATTCTAAAATTTGTATGGCAACATAAAAGACCCGAACAGCCAAAACAATCTTGACAAACAAGAACAAAGTTAGAGGCATCACATTCCTTGATTTCAAACTACACTACAAAGCTACAATCATCAAAACAGCACAGTACTAGCACAAAAACAGACACAAAAATGGATGGCCCAGAATAGAGAGCCCAGAAATGAACCCACACTTACATGGACAATGAATCTATGACAGAGGAGGCAAGAATGTACATGGGGAAAATACAGCCTCTTCAATAAATGGCGTTGGGAAAACTTGACAGCTATGTACAAAAGAATCAAACTAGACTACTCTCTCATACTATGCACAAAAATAAATTCAAAATGGATTAAAGACATAAATATAAGACCTGAAACCATAAAACTTCTAGAGAAAAACATAGGCAAGCTCTTTCTTTTTAATTTTTTAAATTTTTTGCAGTATGCGGGCCTCTCACTGCTGTGGCCTCTCCCGTTGCGGAGCACAGGCTCCGGACGCACAAGCCCAGCAGCCGTGGCTCACGGGCCCAGCCGCTCTGCGGCATGTGGGATCCTCCCGGACCGGGGCATGAACCCGTGTCCCCTGCATCGGCAGGCAGACTCTCAACCACTGCACCACCAGGGAAGCCCCTAGGCAAGCTCTTTGACACTGGTCTCAGTCACATATTTTTGGATGTGTCTCCTCATTTGTAAGGGAAACAAAAACAAAAATAAACAAATGGGACTACATCAAACTAAAAAGCTTTTGCATAGTGAAGGAAACTATGAACAAAATGAAAAGGCCACCTACTAAATGGGAGAAAATATTTGCAAATGATACATCCAATAAGATGTTAATAACCAAAATATACAAAGAACTCATACAAGTCAACATCCAAAAAAACAAACAACCTGACTGAAAAATAGGTAAAGGATTTGAAAAGACATTTTTCCAAAGAAGAAATATAGATGGCCAACAGGCACATGAAAAGATGTTAAACATCATTAATCATCAGGGACATGCAAATCAAAACCACAATGAGATATCACCTCACACCTGTCAGAATGGCTATCAGAAAGACCACAAATAACAAATGTTGGCAAGTATATGGAGAAAAAGGAACCCCTGGGCACTGTTAGTGGGAATGCAAGTATGGAAGCTCCTCAAAAAATTAAAAATAGAATCACCAAATGACCCAGCAATTCCACTCCTGGGTATTTATCCAAAGAAAACAAAAACACTAATTTGAAAAGATATATGCAGCCCTCTGTTCACTGCAGCATTATTTACAATAGCTAAGATATGGAAGCAATCTCAGTGCCCATCAATAGATGGATGGATAAAGATGTGATATATATTGGAATATTACTCAGCCATAAGAAAGAATGAAATCTTGCCATTTGCAACAACATGACCAGACCTAGAGGATGTTAGGCTGAGTGAAATAAGTCAGAGGAAGACAAATATTGTATTATTTCACTTGTGTGTGGAATGTAAAAAACAAAACAAATGAACAAACATAAAACAGAAACAGAACTATAGATACAGAGAACAAACAGGAGGTTGCCAGAGGGGAGGGGAGTGGGTGGAGGAAAGAAGTAGGTTATGGAGATTAAGAGGTTGCAAAATAAATAAGTTACATGTATGAAATGTACAGTGTGGGGAATATAGTCAATAAAAATATAATATATTTTATGGTGACATCAGAACTAGATTTATCATGGTGATCATTTTTGAAATTGCATAGAAATACTGAATCACTGTGTTTTGTAACATGAACTAACATAGGGTTGTAGGTCAATTATATTTCAAAAACAAGCAAACTTATAGAAAAAGAGATCAGATTTGTATTTATCAGAAGCAAGTGGTGGGCAGATGAGGAACTGGATGAAGGCAGTCAAAAGGTACCAACTTCCAATTATAGGAAAAGTACTAGGGATGCAATGTACAACATGGTAAATATAATTAACAGTGCTTTATGTTATGTGTGAAAATTGTTAAGAGAGTAAATCTGAAGAGTGCATATCACAAAAAAAGGCAAGGGTTTACCTCATATATTACATTATATTATATCATATATCATATATCTTATATTTATCTCTTATATTGACTGAGGTACTGGAAATATCCTTTGTGAATCTAGCTGCAGATTACACAAATGTGTGTGTATATGTACATATATACATATATGTGTGTGTGTGTGTATATATATATATATATATATATGTATAAATTCATCAAACTATATGCTAAAAAAGTTCTGTGAGTCTGCTGGACTCCACCTGGGTTCCTCCTCCTTCTGCCATAGGCTGGAAACTCTCATAAGGCAGTATTTCAGGACAATTGTTAAGCTCACTTTCTTTCCCACACCTCAGGAATCACTATACTTCACTGCCTGATCTCCAGTCTCTTGAAAACTGTTACTTCATTTTTTTAACTTAAAATATTTTTTTATTTTTTATTTGTTTCAGATTTGAGGGTAAATCTGATCCCTGTCATTTCATTTTAGCTTGAAGCAGAATCCAGTAGGTATTCAAGGTATTGGATCTTGTTATTAGTACACTTTTTTTTTAATTAAAAATTTTCTGTTGTTATGGTGCTCTGTCTTAAGCTCAACTAAAAAGCACTGAAATCTAAATTATCAATATAATCTCTTTTGTGAATTTTTATAGCTCACTTTTTCTAACCTACTCAGCTTCTCTTGACCACAAAAAGTTTTACACTCTCTTCTTTCAAAGTTAGCTGGTAAGTAAGCTATTTTACACATTAGTTTCAATGACAAAAACAAGATATTTTAAGTTCAAAAAAAATCACAAAATGCTGAGCTCTGAATTATCTCGGTTACTTGTAAATCATTTATGTCTGCAAAATACCTTTTCATAGAGAATTGTGTATAACTTTAATCTGATGCTAGAGACAAAGAGATCTCTGCATGCTGCTGTTGCACTGGCCACAGTGGCAATGCCAAGTGTGTCATCACAAAGTGTAATGACACTTCCATGACACTAATGCATTCTGTGGTAACAGACTCCCTTTTGTTTAACTTTTTATCAGCATTACCTGTGCAATTTTAAAAATTATTTGAAAAAACATTTAAAATTGTCTGAAGAATTTTAACACAGTATTAAACATAAAATATCAACAGAACTTAGTGATACTCCTTAATTCCTTATGCAATAGTATAGAAGTCAGAAGTGGAAAAGTAACTCTGAGGAAAGGTTATCAATTTTTTTTCCCTGCTTGACTGTGCCCAAAAGAGATTGCCAGGATGATGTTCCTAAGAACACAGCACTTGGAATAATGCCATACTTAATTTCTTATATCTGTTCTTCATTACCTTGTGATCACACAGTATGTTTGCAACTATTTTTTTTTTTCTGGGCTAGCATATTTTTCACTTGTATTTCTACCCTATCCCTTAAGAGAGTGTTTAAATGTCAGGAATGTTCTGTCAATACCAAATCTTAATTTTCACTATTATTAAAACCATCTGACTTAACATTCTAATTATTTTCACCGATTTCACACAGCTATTATTTTCGTACATTGGCTAGAAGACTTTAAACATTCTTGAATAGCTTTCTTATGGTCTTCATGTCAAGGAATACAAAATCTATTATGTTCACTTTCATGACTTTCTCCCTTCCTTTCTTCTTTCCTCCCAACCTCCTCCCTCCCTCCCTCCCTCCCTCTCTTCCTTCCATCTCAAACAAATCTCAACTCCCTGTACTTTATACTTACTTTGACTATTATATAAAATGTATGGAATCAAAGACCCTTGAATGATAAACTAAATATGGCTGTGAATGCCTAGGTGTGTCAGGAAGGTGTTTTATGCAAGTTTCTGGCAACTACTGAATGTCACAAACTGGTCTCAACAGGTTTTTATAATTATTACTTTTTTTATAGCTGTCGTAGTGAAAATACAATAAAAAAAATCAATCAACATATTTATAGTTTTCACGTGGCACATTCTGTACATGTTCTGTCTTCAGTGTATCCTTGTCCCTAACTGCTGTAAATAACACAGATCTCCTACTCATGCTGCATGGTACTGTCAGAACACAAGTAAATCAGTAGCTCTTAGTCAGAAGCAGATGGAGATTGGGAGTGTTCACTCAAACTGTAGACACAGTGAGATTATCTGTTTAGGTATATGACTTAAAAAAAGTTGGTCTATAAAATGTTGTTAATTATCATTAAAAAATAAAAACCTTATGGCTTGTCTATAAACATCTTAATTTTGGTCCTAGCTCATCTTTGGTAAAGTAGATTGCTTGGGACATATGCCACCAAGAGAAAAAGACATTTTAAAAGGCCATCTTGTAAAAGACACCAGAATTTCCAAAAAATCTAACACTCTCTTAGTCCCCATTTCAGATTTTTTGAGTTATTTTATTGTGTTTTTATTTCTATGTTTTTCTTTAAAGAGTAATCTCTCTGAGAAACATATCTTTAGGAGTCATTTATTAACACCAAGACTAGTCTTTTTTATCTGGCACATAGCCAAAGAAGTAATAACTTATTTTTAACGGTAATAATAACAATAATACTAATTTCCATTTAATGAATGGCTATTATGTGCCAGGTACTATGCTAAATGTCCTACAAGGTATTATTTCATCCTATTCCTAAATAATCCATGCAATTTAGAGATCATTGCTTCCATTTTATAGAGGAGAACACTGAGGCTTTATAAAAGTTTTAAAAAACTTTTTAGGATTTTACATAGTTTGTGGGTATCCAATATATTCTGTTATCATTAAAAATCAATGTCAGCTTAACACTTAGTTACCCCAATATTTGTTTAAATATATGAAGTACTTTTTATTTACTATTGATAATTATTTGATCAATCCACTGGCATAGTTAAAATTAAATGAGCATGGCAGAAATTTAATTCACAATTAGAAAAACTAAACACATTTTTAAAGACCTTTAAAGAAAGAAGCTTTTATCTTTCATCTAGATTTTTAAGGAATAAAAAAACGAAATATGGGTTCGCCAAAAAGTTCGTTCGGGTAACATCTTACAGAAAAACCCAAACGAACTTTTTGGCCAACCAAGTACACTTTCTACAACCATTACCATACTCTTTCTTTCTTTTTTTAATTGGGATATAGTTGTTTTACAACGTTGTGTTAGTTTCTACTGTACATCAAACTGAAGTTCTTATGTTACTCTTTGCACCATTTCCCCTTTTAGAATTATGCAAGAAAATTATAACAATTATTACAAAGGAAAGGCATACACTATTTTCATGGTTAATTAGTTTCAATTCATACTTTTACTTCAAATCAAATCAAATAGCTAAACTTCTATATACAACTTTTTAAACTTTTCACTTGAATTGCTATTCTTCAAATGCAGGGCAAGTTGCATTGACCTTATCCGTAATTTCACAGAGGTTATTAGATTCACTAGTAGCAAAATAGATGCATCTGCAGGGTCTAGAGCAACAACAGCATATCTGGAAAGTGACATGACTGAATCAATTCTGGTGAGGGATATGTATTATTTAGAAAAAGACAGCTCAAATAAATGAAGCCTGCTCTACGTGTAGAACATGTGGCCCTCTGGAAGAAACGGGATACCTGTGATACAGAGTGAGGGCTCCTGAGGTATTATAGCAGTTTGTAATCGCATTAGTCAGCCCACAAGAACTAAAGCATCTAATCACCTGCTCATAAGGAAACTGAGAAGTTGAGTATTATATGAACAAGCCATGTTCTTTTATCAGACAATACAAATCTATGATGAAAACAAAAACTAAGATTACACACTTTATTCAAATCAGAAGAATAAGTGTGTATACCTAGATTTCTCCACTGTACCATTAATCCAACAAGGTTGTGCTCTGGACACTGCAAGCAACAAAGCTCGTTGCCTGATGGGATGAAGGAAAGGGCCAGAATTGTAGAATTTAGGCCAGCCTATTTTACTATTTCCAGTTCATAAAAATCTTTGGAAAAAAGTGAAGCCACAAATGCAAATTTCATCTGTGTTGTCATGAGAATCTCCTAAAGACATTTAATATTTGAAATTAAAGGGCAAGTTAAAATTAATTTCAAAAAATTGAAGTTAAAGAGAGTCTCAAATTGGAAAGTTGATGAACAGCTAGCAACTAAAGACTCCAGTTATTTCCAACTAACATGTTAGTTAATAAAATCATATTTTAAAGAAATAGAGGATACTATGGTATAAATGAAGTCACATTTCCTACGAGTTTCTCAGATTTTTCTCAGTTTGAATTGTGTTTTAATTTTGCATAACTGTTCTTAAAGTAGAAACATCAGGATGTTTATAAATTGTCGAGAGTCTTCATTATTTGAGTAGGTCAGTTAATACAAAACCAAAACCAAAACCTGCACTAAAAATAAACTAGTTCCTCCAAGAAGACCCAGTATTCCTGGGTCTAGAAGTGAGTACATAAACCCCAGAACTGTCTGAAACTATTGAGTATTATGGGGACATTGGGCAATGTTCTTTTTTAAATTTTTTTTAAATTTAATTTTATTTTTGGCTGCGTTGGGTCTTCATTGCTGTGCGCGGGCTTTCTCTAGTTGTGGTGAGTGGGGCTATTCTCCGTTGCGGTGCGTGGGCTTCTCATTGTTGTGGCTTCTCTTGTTGTGGAACACGGGCTCTAGGTGTACAGGCTTCAGTAGTTGTGGTGCACGGGCTTAGCTGCTCTGTGGCATGTGGGATCTTCCCGGCCAGGGATCAAACCCATGTCCCCTGTATTGGCAGGCATACCCTTAACCACTGCACCACCAGGGAAGGCCCTGGGCAATGTTTTGACTCAAATGGGGAGGAAAGTAATCAACACTTACTGGGTTTCTCAGGTGTGGTGGGCTTTCTGTAGATAGGTTATTTCATTTTAATCTTCATAACAGTCCTATTAGGTTATTACCCCTGTGTGATAGCTAAGGAAACAGAAACTCAAAGGCTTTACAGCTAACCAATGACAGAATTTGGATTGGGCATATCTGACCACTAACTCAATGCTCTTTTTGCTATTCTCTGCTGCTTTTATGCTGTTTCATGATAACTGCTAAAATTCAGGCAAGGACTGCCATTAGTTCTTCGAATGTGGAGACAGAATTGAGATTTGCCGCATGGCTTTAAAGAATATTTCTGTTAATACCAGTGTTCTCATATACTTGGTCAAAGCTAGTGACTCTCACAAGTGCTTCAAACTGTTCTTTTCAATGAATAAATTTTTTTAAACTGTTTTAAATTTATATTAATACTAAAATTTATATTCTTGAACTGATAAACTAGGTGACATAATTATCAACATAAAATCCAAGTGCTTCTCTTTTAAAATTTTTAAAAATGAAGAATTCCTCCTATAGACCATTCAGCAGCATAAAGGAAATAACACAGAAGAAGGCTATGTATAAGAAAACAGGGCAAGTCAACATAAACAGGTCAAGATCTACATAAAAGTTTACTCCTGTATCTAAATGGTAGGCATTTGAGGGGATATTTTGGCATTATCCTCCTATTATTATCCAAACAGAGAATTCGTGCCCCAAAGAAGAAAATCTTATTCTCCTGAGAGGGTTAAAAAAATACTATTTGAAATAAGACAAGGACTTAGGGAAGATGAATTGTACTTGATCATATTATACATGTTGGGTATCTACAGATCAGCCTTATAGCAGCTTCAGGTATCCAGGATGATTCAAACTTCAAAGTTGCTCACCTTCCCACATACCCCAATCTTTCCCATGGTCCCACTCTGAGGCACAAATGAGATTTAACACAATGACCACCCTTGAACAGAAAGTTGTAAGAAAAATAAAAAGGACTCAGAGAGAATAAATGGTAGCTCATGATTGATCACAAGGAAAAGAGCATGCCAACTGCCAAATGATGTCCATAAACAGTCAGCTGTGTGGAACTAAACTGAGGATTCTCTGGAGAAGTGGCAGAAACCAAAAGAAAACCAGAGAGAAAACACTGAGGTGGAGGGGTGGCAGCAGGACCGAGGTTAGAAGTGGAGCACTATCTTGGCAGCAAAGTCAGCACTAAAATTAGACAGAGAGAATTTTTAAAGATTCAATGTAGA
The DNA here is from genome assembly GCF_964165515.1 of Mesoplodon bidens. NCBI lineage: Eukaryota > Metazoa > Chordata > Mammalia > Artiodactyla > Ziphiidae > Mesoplodon > Mesoplodon bidens. The sequence continues at coordinate 74,186,961 of NC_138160.1, read as the reverse complement.
CTATGGGCAACTATCACTTCTTTGTATAATGGAGTTTTGGATGTCCATAAAAAATTTTCATTAATTTTAAGCCTGCATAGAAATTTCAACCCTTCATCTTTAGGGAAAATTTCTACTTCAATAATGACAAATAATTGAGCTTTATCTATATTGCCATTGACTGGCATGAGAGTATTACAGCAAATAATCCATTGTGTGGAAAAATTAATATAGCTTTATATACAGCATAATATATATCCTTAAAAATAGCTCCAACTCCATGTAATTAGATTTAATAAATTCTCAGCTCAGATTTAAGCACTTTGAGGGCAGGGCTCATGTCTTGTTTATTGAGGTATCCCTAATACTTAGTACATTGGCTAAGATCTATTGAGAATTTATAAATATTTGTTGAATATTTATTATTTAATTTAAAGAAATATTTATTATTTAAAGCAATAATTTAGAGAGTGTCATACAGAGTGAAGTCAAAAAGACAAAAGCAAATATATAATAACACATATATGTGGAATCTAGAAAAATGGTACAGATGATCTTATTTGCAAAGCAGAAATAGAGACATAGATGTAGAGAACAAACTTATGGATACCAAGGGGGAAAGGGCAGGGAGAAATTGGGAGACTGGGATTGACACATATACATTATTGATACTATGTATAAAATAGACAACTGATGGGAACATACTGTATAGCACAGGGAACTCTACCTAATGCACTGTGGTGACCTAAATGGGAGGGAAGTCCGAAAGGGAGGGGATCTCTGTATGTGTATGGCTGATTCATTTTGTTGTGCAGTGGAGGCTAACACAACATTGTAAAGCAACCTACCCTAATAAAAAATTAATTAAAAAAATAAAATTATTTATTATTTAATTTAAAAATATTTGTTGAATTTATTTCATGTAGGATATCAACTCATTTGGAAATGTTGACAATCTGTGATTTAGAAATTAAATTTGAATTGGAGACCTATTCATTTGATTGCTTGCACCATTTAAAGTTATTTGGTTTTTTTCCCTAAATATTAACTGTGTCAGTTTACTCACAGTCCTTGTTTCCAATAAAACAGAAATTGCATTAAGTAAAATGCTAATTTTTACGAGTAACCAGTGACTAAAATAAAACAGAATTTAGTAGGCTTATGAGAGAAGTAATGATAAATGGTACTAAATTTAAAACTTAAGATTTCAAGGAAATGTTTAAAATCATACAGTCTATTTTCAAGGATCCACAGTAATTGATGAAATTTTATTCATTCTTTCCTCAATAAAGTAGGAGGAACAGGCATCTTCAAAATTTTGTGTCACTTTAAGAAGAATCCGTAATTCTGCCGTGTTTCTGACTCGCTGAAAAACTAGCAGTCTCATTACCTCTCTACAACCCAATCCAACTAGTTCTTACCTAGCAGGCAGAGAATAACTAGCATTGAGGTGGGCTCTATGGAAGAGATTAAAGATCAGAAGAAACGTTTCTTAGTTGGGAACAGTGGATCATCTAGAAGCTAAGATGAGCCAATCTATATCAAGGCTGGGTCACATACCAGATGCCCTCCCTCCTACTATTTTTATGTCTTAATCACAAACTTTATAAAGGGTTTATTCTTTGTTCTGCAAAGTAGGAATAAGGATATAAAAGAAGACTGAGGCTTATTTCTGTTGATGGCAGTAAAATGAAATAGTCAGCATTAATGTTTTATTCAATTAGCCTCTCATCTATAGAAAGAGATACAGATAAGAGAACATTATTTATAAAGTGATTATTTATGATTATGGAATTAATGCAAGATATATACTCAGGCATAACCTCTCCCTACAAGGGTCCACACTAAAATTCTGAACCTCTCCATCAAAAGTACTCCTACTACTCCAGTGTTCTGTGTCCTAGTCAATGGCTCCACCATTCAACCAGTTACTCAAGACCTTGACTCCTTTTATTTTTCATCCTGTGTAATTAATTCTCAAATTCTATCAGCTATACTTTTCAAGTATCTCTGGAATATGTCAATCCTTCCCCCTCCTTCTATTATTATCTTTCATCTGGACTACTTCCTCTCCATGGTGAACAGGGTGGTGTAATTACCTTAATGTACAGGAATATATACACTCTATACCTCTCTCTCTCTCTCTTTCTCTCCATATATATATTCAATTTGATCCAGGAGATAAAAACAGTTTAAAATGAAGCATGAAACTTTTAAATCTACTCATTACTGTATTTTTCATTGAGATAACTACCATAATTATGAACTGATTGCCAGCTCTCCTATATTCAGAAACATTTGACTGTTAAGATACTGATAGGAATTATGGACCAGCCATTTGTACAAAGTCCATGTTTAACAATGCATTATTCTGGAAATGGTTAATCAAGCATGAGTGAAGTCATCCTTCCTTTGTCAAAGAAACTCCACATCAGAGCACCGTGTACTTTACTGAGTCACTTCCAAACAGTCAATGGAACACAATCCATTTTAAAATTAAGAGGGTTGGGCTGGATGCAAGCGAACATACCTTACCATACTGCTCTAAAATACCATGATTTTTTTCCTTCATTTTCTGACTTATATAAAAGCATCTCAAAATACTTGGGTCAGACTCTAAACCAAATCTAGCCATCATGTGCACGGGCATCTTATTATGCAAAGAACCCCTAGAGTTTCCCTGTAACAGGGAAAGGCATGTCCCATCTCTTTTCTACACCTGTGCTCATAACCAAATCCCTCTTCTGGTAACCTATTCTGGGACTCTGCTCTCCCATTTATTACCTCTACCATCTAAGCCCAATTCATTTTTAAATTCATTAAAATAAATTCATGTACACGGTTAAGAGAAATTCATGTACATGGTTTTAAGAGAAAAACTGTTTTAGAAGGTTCATAACAGACCAGCTGCTCTCTAAGGCCTGCTGTGCAGCTATCATCCTGAGATTTCCCTTGCATTCTGGATTCCGTATTTCCCTCTGTTTCCCTCCTTCTTTTAGTGAAGCGCATCTCTGTGAGAATACACAGAGATCATTTTTTGAGGTCTTGTATGACTGAAAATGTTTTACTTTTTCTGTCAATTGAATACTAATTTAGCTGGGAAAGTAGCAGCGATACAGAAACAATTTATTGTCAGAATTCTAAAGTTACTAATTTTTTGTCCTCCAGCACTGCTGTTAAGAAGTCTGACACCATTCTGATCCCCGATGTGCGACACTGGGCGTGGGGTCCTCTGGAAACTTTTACACCTTTTTTTAAAATTACAGTGTTCTAAAATGTCATGATGATTATGTGCCTTGTTTGGTTTTGTTTGCTAAGCATTTGAAGGGCTTTTATGAATCACAGTCTTCAATTCTGGGAATTTTTTATTATATTATTTCTTTGATAATTTCCTCCCCTCTATTTTCTCTTTTCATACTTTCTAGATCTACTATTATCCAGATATTGGACCTTCTGGCCTGATTCCTTCTTTCTTTCTTCTTTAAAAAATATATTCTCTTTATTTACTACCTCCTCGTTCCCCATCCAGCTCATGAGGATACCGTAAGAAAAATGTTCATTTCAAATTTTTAAAATTAAAGTCTACCTTACATACAGTAGATCTCAGGAATCTTTAATTGCAATTAGATAAAATTTTACATCTATATATACCCACAAAACCGCCACCAAGATCAAGATATAGAACACTTCTAACATCTTATAAGATTCACTTGTGACCCTTCCCTGTCAATACCCTGAAGCTTTAAGGAAATCACCATATTCACCCGTATTACCATCAGTTAGTTTTGCCTGTTCTTGAACTATAGTATGTACTATTTCATGTCTAGTTTATTTCTCTTAACAAATGTCTGTGAGATTCATCCATGTTGTTGTATGTAATACTATTTCACTCCATTTTTAATTGTTGTGTAGTATGCCACTGAGTGAATATACCAAAATATATCCATTCTACTTCCTATGGACATTTGGGTTATTTACAATTTGGGAATACTATGAATAAAGCTACAATGAATAACTTACAAACTTGTCTTCTATGGCATATTTATCTTGGGTGTATATTTAAAAGTAAAATTGATGGGTTGTAGGATAGGCACGTGATTTATATGTTTAGCAGAAATCCCCACTGGCAATACCTGGAACTGTATGTTTGTTTTTTCTTAATTTTAGTCATTCTGGTTGATGAACAGTTGTATATCGTTCTGGTTCACATTCATTTTCAACCTTCTTTAATCTAGGTTCCATAGTCACCAAGTAGCCACCAAAACTACTTTTCAGTCCTCATCCTACTTGATCTGTTTGATATTTCATGTTATTGGCATGCCTTCCTTTGCACTTGCTTGCTCCTAAATCTCTTCCTTATGTAACATAAAGATTTCATTCTTCTGAATCAGAGTCCTGGATTCAAATTTTAATATTACCATCACCTAACAGTGATGTCAGGTAAGTTATTCAACTTTCTGAACTTCAGTATCTACATCTTTAAAATTATATTTATCTTGTGGGGTCGTTGTGAAGAATAAGTTATAACACATTTAGCATATCTCAAACTTTTCTATTCATGTACCTCTTTTGGAGAAGAATATGCTTGTCTGACTCTTCTTGGGAAGTCTGGGGCTGTATCCTTGACAAAGACTTCTTTTGTGTGTGTGTCATACTTAATCCTAAATACTATGTGAATTTACATGTTGCTTAACATCATCATGCTTATTTAACTTTAACTACATATTAATTTTATTATGCTGTAAAATAACATTGATAACTGATGATGTAGGAAGATAGGACAGACATATGGGTTCTCATTCACCCTGCAACACTGTCCTCCTTATCTGGGGGATAAATATACCTGTGACAAGAATAGACTACCATGACCTTCTCCATGCTGTTTCAGAACCTGCATTCTCTTCCTCCTACCTCTATTAAATACTGGTATTTTAGGCCTCCCTAGAATACTAAAGAAAAAGAAAGAAAGAAGAAAAATCTGTCTTTTGAATAGGAAGAAATTCAGTTCGTTGGCCAGGTAAGGCCTAGTACCATTTTGCTTAGGAATTTTGGAATTGCATTTTTAAAAATAAAAGGGGAGCTTGTGCTAGTTTGAATAGTGTCACCCCAAAATTCAGATCTACCTGGAGCCTCAGAAATTGACTTTATTTGGAAGCAGGGTCTTAGTTTAGATGAGATCATACTGGCTTAGAGTGGGCCCTAAATCCAATGACTGGTATCCTGATAAGAAGGCCATATAGGGACTTCCCTGGTGGTTCACTGGGTAAGACTCCATGCTCCCAAAGCAGGGGGCCCAGGTTCGATCCCTGGTCGGGGAACTAGATCCCATATGCATGCTGCAACTAAGAGTCCGCATGCTACAACTAAGAGTCCGCATGCCACAACAAAGAAGTCCACGTGCCACAACTAAAACCTGGCATAGCCTAAATAAATAATAAAATAATAAATAAATATTAAAAAAAGAAAGATGAAGACAAATAGACACACACAGGGAAGAAGCCCATGTGATGATACAGGCAGAAACTGGAGTAGTGTAGCTACAAGCCAAGGAATGCCAAGGATCGCTGGAAATCACCAAAAACTACGAAGAGGCAAGGAAGGATTCTTCCCTAGAGCCTTTAGAGGGGGAACAGTCCTGCTGACACTGTGATTTCAGATTTCTAGCCTCCAGAACTGTGAGAGAATTAATTTCTGTTGTTTTAAACTGCCCAAGTTGTGGTACTTCGCTACAGCAGCCCTAGGAAACGAGTACAGGCTCCACTTTAGATGGGAAGGTCATGGGAGGCCTCTTTGAAGAAGTGACATTTCAGCTGTCCTCTTAGAGACAAGAGAGTGGCAGTCAGGTAAAGGTAAGAGAGGTTTTGCAGGCCAAGGAAACACAGCATGTGCCATGGCCCCAGGATGGAGAAGAGCCTGTCAGGTTCAGTAAGCTGAATGATTTGTCCAAGGTCATAAAGCCAGGAAGAGAAGAACTGAGACTTGGTTCCAAGACTTCTAATTCAAAGACCAGGGCTTAAAGCTTTCCTACTACATCCCAGATCTCAGAATATCCACAGAACAACCAACCAACCAGCCAACTCACCCACCCATTCACCCCTCGCTGTTCAATTTTATTCGCAATTAAAAGTGAAGTATGGCTAGAGGCAGGCAGAGCAGATATTGCTGACAAAGGACATTTTTATGAGGGACAGGAAAAGGCTAGTATTAAAGAGGTACTCTATAATTTTCCCTCCAGGCCAAGGCACCCTCAAGAAACACACGTGAAAACTAGCTTAATCAGTCTCCAAGTCTTGGTGATTATTTGTAGGTCCTCGTTGGAGAAGGGGCAGAAAAGGCTTCCTGGAGACTGTAGCTCTCTCCTATTCAAAACCACCTAGAGGCAACCATTGTGAAACCTTCCTGAAATATTCGTCACTTTCTCTGGCCTGATGAAAAAGCTGCAAGGCTCACCTTTTCCTACACAAATTGTAGGTGTAGTGTCATAGGCTGAAATCAGCTTCCAGGTAGGTTTTGTTTGATCTGCTTAGTGTTTTAAAAATCTGGATATTTCACACAACAGTTCAGATACTCAATTTTTCTTAAAAAGTCAGAAGTCGTTGCCACAGGGAATGATTGGTCTGAGTTGGAAAATGGCTTCCACTTAGAAAGGGCATGCAGTTATGGGTTACCACAGTCCCTAGAGACTCACTTAAATAGCTTTTCTGGTCTCTTGCAGGCATTTGGGTTTGTGAGCCTTGCTCCGTAAAGATAAACTTTACAATCTTCAACCTGACCCCACTTTATCTGTACACTTAAACTTCTCACTCGTCTCAAACTCAGAACCTACTATTAACTCTGAGAAATTCCTCAACTCTTCTGTAAATATTTCATATTCATTTCTCCTCCTCATCTCTCTTTTAGTCAAATCTACCCTCCGCCAGGGAACAACATAAGTTATGGCATCTTCTCCAAATATACCTGGCCCACTATTTTTCTAGAACTAACTCCTTATTGTGTCTGCTTCTTAGAGTTTTCTTAACTGAATGCTGACTGGCATTGCTAGTTAATTGTCAAGTACATGTATTTAAGCTAAAGATTATATAGGGTCATCATGAATGTGTTTGCTATCATCTTAGCACTTAACACTTACAATACTCGTGGTTAGTTCCATAAACTGCTTGACGAGTGAATGGTGTTAGTGACTTGGCTAGTTAATAATTCTAATTATTCACTCTTTGGATTAGATTAGCTAGGCTTCTGGCTTCACCCTCTTACTTCTAGACAATTCCTTACTTGATGGGTATCTATCAAAGAGTGGGGAGAATAAAAAGAAGGGTATGGTTTTCTCGTGGATGCTCTAACATAAGGCTTTATGAGGAGAAAGGTTGAAATCAATGGCTAAAGTAAGATAATTAGATTACCTAGGATTTTTGTGATCACAATTACCATGGAAAAATAAAAATCAATTTCATCATCGTATTTTAGCTTCCAAAATCGTTATAACACTATGAGCTCATCCTGGATGGCTTCTACAAAATGCAATGTCAAATTAGCTATGGGTTTTATTTCATATGCACCTGAATTTAGACCACCCTTGATCTGCATGAGAGTCTGCTCTGAAGTCACATCTTTAAATTCCTAAGATATGTGCGTGGCTGAGAATAGGGGTTAGACAGTTCTCCCAGTTCCGCCTCTTGTATTTTCAGTTAGGGGACCATGCTGGCAGTGACTCCTAGAGTGGAAACCGTCTAGCAGGTTTTAAATGGTTTTGGATTGTTGCCTAGTAGTAGTAAGACCAAAATTAATGAGACAGAACTGATTTGAGAATGATGAGTTTGAAATATACCAGAAGCCCCATAGCCACACTCTTGCCCACTCAATTTAACTCACTCCTAAAGGTCATCCTCATTTTTAAAAATAGCTATGTGTATCACACATTTTTACAAGACTGATCATTTACCATCAACCAATTTCATTTCCTTAAAATCTTTTGTGACTATCCTCACAGAGGGTTATAAGTGATTTCCTGTCTGTTGATTGATGGCAAATGGGCGTCAATGATGCACAGTCTACAACATTGCAATTAGACATCGTCTGAAGTGAAGTTTCATTTGCTTTGCATGGTGACGTCTGCTTTTACAACATTTAAAAGAACTGCTTTTACTTGGCACAGCCTGCTTAGGAATTCTCCAGAAGCAGGTTCTATTAATATTTTGCTTTTTTTTTTTTCCTCAGGAAATGTTCAAAACTAAGGATTCCCTTTTATCAGTATTCATATTCTGCTCTAAACAGGACGGGGAGAAAAGGGCAAATCCTCGGGGGGGAAATGTAGACAGCTCTGCTCTAGCGCAAACAGCTATTTCTGTGTTTCTTTCACGGAAGAATAAGAAGTTTGTGAGAACATGATGCCCGTAAACACACATTTAAATGAGAGCTTCTAAATGGCCTTCACAGCAAACCTTGAAACGAGCCCAGGCTGAATGAATGTAATTCCCCTTCTGCGCCTTCCTCCTCTCTGTGGGTCCCACCTCGGCTCTCCCTGTCATTACCAACTAGTGCTGGTTCAAACTGGCTGGCTCCAGTCTCTGCATCATCCTTCCTCTCCTTCTCTGGGCTTTTGTTTGAGTTAGAACAGAGCATGGCTTTTTGCTTCCATGTAGCCTGTGCAATTAACCGCCAAACTGAAACACCTCACTGAATAACCTATTAATGTCTTAATTATCTGAAAAGATAATATTAATCTAAAGCAAATATAACTGCATCTTTACTGTTTATTATCAGACATACTTGTATTTTCTCTATTCTCCTGATTCTGTATAAGTCATTCAGTATAATTGTTCTGTTTGCTTGCTTATAAAGTCCTACAGAAATATTTACATAAAGAATTTGTAAAGAATCCAAGGAAAGTTCATTCAAATATCCTAACTTTTTCTGTTTTTCCACTGGACAGACAGAAAGAGTAAACAGAACAGTCCTGAGTCATCCAACAAAGGGAAAATGGAAAAATATCACTGATACAGTGGCATTATTTTAAGCAATGCACTGGTTTTAGAATCAATTATTTGAAGCACAGAATATGTGCCCAATCTGTAACAATACCTGTGGGAAGGAAACTCTGGCAAAGCAATTTCTGTTTTTGGAATAAGAATATGTCTCTCTCTTTTTTTTAACATCTTTATCGGAGTATAATCGCTTTACAATGGTGTGTTAGTTGCTGCTGTATAACAAAGTGAATCAGCTATACATATACATATATCCCCATGTCCCCTCCCGCTTGCACCTCCCTCCCACCCCCCCATCCCACCCCTCTAGGTGGTCCCAAAGTACCGAGCTGATCTCCCTGTGCTATGTGGCTGCTTCCCACTAGCTATCTATTTTACATTTGGTAGTGTATATATGTCCACACCACTCTCTCACTTCATCCCAGCTTCCCCTTCCCCCTCCCTGTGTGTTATTATCAAAATTCAAAGGAAATAAAAGCAAGTTAAAGCATAGAAACAGTCTGTTCTGAGAGCAGAAATAAATGAAACAGAAACAAAGAAAACAACAGCAAAGATCAATAAAACTAAAAGCTGGTTCTTTGAGAAGATAAACAAAATTGATAAACCATTAACCAGACTCATCAAGAAAAAGAGGGAGAGGACTCAAATCAATAAAATTGGAAATGAAAAAGGAGAAGTTACAACAGACACCGCAGAAATACACAAAGCTTCCTAAGAGACTACTACAAGCAACTCTATGACAATAAAATGGACAACCTGGAAGAAATGGACAAATTCTTAGAAAGGTGTAACCTTCCAAGACTGAACCAGGAAGAAACGGAAAATATGAACAGACCAATCACAAGTAATAAAATTGAAACTGTGTTTAAAAATCTTCCAACAAACAAAAGTCCAGGACCAGACGGCTTCACAGGTGAATTCTATCAAACATTTAGAGAAGAGCTAACACCCATCCTTCTCAAACTCTTCCAAAAAACTGCAGAGGAATGAACACACCCAAACTCATTCTATGAGGCCATCATCACCCTGAAACCAAAACCAGACAAAGACACTACAAAAAAAGAAAATTACAAAACAATATCACTGATGAATATAGATGCAAAAATCCTCAACGAAATACTAGCAAACAGAATCCAACAACACATTAAAAGGATCATACACCATGATCAAGTGGGATTTATCCCAGGGATTCAAGGACTCTTCAATATACACAAATCAATCAATGTGATACACCATATTAACAAACTGAAGAAGAAAAACCATATGATCATCTCAATAGATGCAGAAAAAACTTTTGACAAAATTCAACACCCATTTATGATAAAAACTCTCCAGAAAGTGGGCATAGAGGGAACCTACCTCAACATAATAAAGGCCATATATGACAAACCCACAGCAAACATCATTCTCAATGGTGAAAAACTGAAAGCATTTCTTCTAAGATCAGGAAAGAGACAAGGATGTCCACGACTATTATGCAACATAGTTTTGGAAGTCCTAGCCACGGCAATCAGGGAAGAAAAAGAAATAAAAGGAATACAAATTGGAAAAGAAGAAGTAAAACTGTCACTGTTTGCAGATGACATGATACTATACATAGAGAATCCTAAAAATGTCACCAGAAAACTACTAGAGCTAATCAATGAATTTGGTAAAGTTGCAGGATACAACATTAATGCACAGAAATCTCGCATTCCTATACACTAATGATGAAAAATCTGAAAGAGAAATTACGGAAACACTCCCATTTACCACTGCAACAAAAAGAATAAAATATCTGGGAATAAACCTACCTAGGGAGACAAAAGACCTGTATGCAGAAAACTATAAGACACTGATGAAAGAAATTAAAGATGATACCCACAGATGGAGAGATATACCATGTTCTTGGATTGGAAGAATCAATATTGTGAAAATGACTATACTACCCAAAGCAATCTACAGATTCAGTGCAATCCCTACCAAATTACCAATGGCATTTTTTATGGAACTAGAACAAATCATCATAAAATTTGTATGGAGACACAAAAGACCCCGAATAGCCAAAGCAGTCTTGAGGGAAAAAAATGGAGCAGGAGGAATCAGACTCCCTGACTTCAGACTATACTACAAAGCCACAGTAATCAAGACAATATGGTACTGGCACAAAAACAGGAACATCGATCAATGGAACAAGATAGAAAACCCAGAGATAAACCCACACACCTATGGTCAACTAATCTATGACAAAGGAGGCAAAGATATACAATGGAGAAAAGACAGTCTCTTCAATAAGTGGTGCTGGGAAAACTGGACAGCTACATATAAAAGAATGAAATTAGAACACTCCCTAACACCATACACAAAAATAAACTCAAAATGGATTAGAGACCGAAATGTAAGACCAGATACTATAAAACTCTTAGAGGAAAACATAGGAAGAACACTCTTTGACATAAATCACAGCAAGATCTTTTTTGATACACCTCCTAGAGTAATGGAAATAAAAACAAAAATAAATAAATGGGACCTAATGAAACTTCAAAGCTTTTGCACAGCAAAGGAAACTACAAACAAGAGGAAAAGACAACCCTCAGAATGGGAGAAAATATTTGCAAATGAATGAACGGACAAAGGATCAATCTCCAAAATATATAAACAGCTCATGCAGCTCAATATTAAAGAAACAAACAACCCAATCCAAAAATGGGCAGAAGACCTAAATAGACATTTCTCCAAAGAAGACATACAGATGGCCAAGAAGCACATGAAAAGCTGCTCAACATCACTATTAGAGAAATGCAAATCAAAACTACAATGGGGTATCACCTCACACCAGTTAGAATGGGCACCATCAGAAAATCTACAAACAATAAATGCTGGAGAGGGTGTGGAGAAAAGGGAACCCTCTTGCACTGTTGGTGGGAATGTAAATTGATACAGCCACTATGGAGAACAGTATGGAGGTTTCTTAAAAAACTAAAAATAGAATTACCATATGACCCAGCAATCCCACTACTGGGCATATACCCAGAGAAAACCATAATTCAAAAAGACACATGCACCCCAATGTTCATTGCAGCACTATTTACAATACCCAGGTCATGGAAGCAGCCTAAATGCCCTTCGACAGATGAACGGATAAAGAAGTTGTGGTACATATATACAATGGAATATTACTCAGCCATAAAAAGGAATGAAATTGAGTCATTTGTGGAGATGTGGATGGATCTAGGACTGTCATACAGAGTGAAGTAAGTCAGAAAGAGAAAAACAAATATCGTATATTAACGCATGTATGTGGAACCTAGAAAAATGGTACAGATGAACCGGTTTGCAGGGCAGAAGTTGAGACACAGATGCAGAGAACAAACGTATGGACACCAAGGGGAGAAAACCGTGGTGGGGTGGGGATGGTGGTGTGCTGAATTGGGCGATTGGGATTGACATGTATACACTGATGTGTATAAAATTGATGACTAATAAGAACCTGCAATATAAAAAAACAAACAAAAACAACAAATACTAAACTTTCTTTGGGTTATTTGTATGGAAATATGTTAATATAAATGTTTCAGACATTACATGAAATTTCTAAAAATCTTATGTTCTGGTATAATGTTATAAGTCATAATTCTAGTTATTACTTTAAAATGTATATCTCAGAAATAACTAAATTTCCTTGTCAATTGCATTATTATGAACTTTCATCAAATCTTTAACCGTGGTCATTTTTAAATCTTTTGTCATTTACAGACAGTTCTGGGTGTACTCTGATGCTTTCACAAAAATGTTCCTATAAAACGGTTTCATCTTCAAGGAATTCATGGAAAAGACTCTGACAAGTACAGGTTTCTGGTAACTGACTATACTGCTGAACTGAATGAATAAGCATTTTCAGAACTCTAATGGAAAAGTGATGAATTCATAAAAGTGCTAACAAAAGATCAAGATAAAAAAAATTAATTACATGGGACTGAGTAAACTGATGAGGATGATTATAATTTTTGTGACTTTCTGTTTGAATAAAAAAAAGAAATAGTCTGTTCTGATAAAATAAAAATTTGCATTATTTATAACACCAAATATCTGCCGCCCCATATTAACTGCAGTTCCCCTTCTAGTGCTGAGGATTCATACGCCAGCCTGTTGTGAGTGGAGTTCTGGCCTCAGGCTCCTGTATCTCTGGGCCTGTTGCGGCCGTGCATGGGCACTATGGGAAGATGAGGAGGCACAGAGGAACAGTAAGGGCACTGTGACAGGGTCGGTGACTCTTTCAGTCAAGGTTCCAGAGCCCCTCAGATGCTAACATACACCTGACAGATCTAATGAGATCTACCACACTAAACCAGGTGAGGGAATTGAACTTGGCCTAACAGCAGGCGTCACACGCTGGAAAGTGAACTTTTGCCTGTATGTGTGTTTTGCTTGGCCAGTACAGTGTTTTTAATAATCTGAATGTGAATGCCCCTAGGCAGCGCCTGTACTCCTCGGGTCCCCACTGTCACCATTCCCCATTGCCTTATATTTGTCTTCATTCACGTGACTGGCCCCTGAAGGCCTTAAAGTTTGTGACCTCACTTCAGAAACTGAGTCCTATGACCCAGCATCTCCACTGACCACATTCTAAAGCCGGCCTCCAAGCTCCTGACACATATTTTCCTCTCTATTTTAGGAATTTCATCTCAGAAGCAAAATCACTGTGACAATAGATACAACAATTATACATAATTGTGACAATATATACATAATCCTACACTGTCTGTCCCCAGTGTACACGTTTACAATTCATCAGAGCTTTGTACTAAAACTTAGCCAGTTCACCTGTGTATCGTCCCTTTGCCAGCAATGGACAAACTTGGAATAAGAAGTAACATCATCGAAATCATGGATGACTCATAAATTCAGAGTAAATGCCAACTAAACTTGGCTTTTGGAATTACCTTGCATTCTTAGAGAAAACTAAAAAATGATACAAATAATGTATTTTCCCTTTGTGAAACTGTTTGAATGCTGAGTGTGCTTCTGTATGTCACAAAATAAGAGCAGCTCATATTCTGGATAGAACAGGATCAGATTTATATCCACGTCCTTAAAGGAGAGTCAGCGGAGGGTGGTAGATTTTTAGCCTATTTACATTCCTTTTCTGAAATAACTGCAGTTCTTCTGCTGTTCTGCTAGTCTGCAATAAATGCTAGGAGCTATTTACAGGAACAGGTCTTAAGAGAACAAAGTCAACAATGGTGTTTTGAAGGCCTAAGGAAAATCAGAATATCAAGTTGCATGCTTGGGAAATATGTTATTTCTGAACTCCATGAAGAGGTGAAGTGAGGTGAGGTGAGGTGAGGTGAGGTAAGAATGACAGGATCTCCTGCCTGTATGGGGAAATTCTAAAATGACTTCAGTGCTGAAGGATAAGATAAATGTGTCCAGTCACTCTTAAGCTCTCCAAGAAAATATTATTGTCTTTTTTTTTCATGAGGCTATACAGAAATGGTCTAATTTACAGGGCTTTTGTAAGTATCATATGAAGTTAGGATGAGAAAGTACTTAAAAATCTAGAAATCACTATTCAAAATATTAGGTATTATGATTATTAAACAAAAAAAAAACAGAAAGGAAAAGCTATTCTTCTAACTGTAGAGCACAGTATCTAAATTTCCACTGAAAAGTTGTTTATCAATTCCAAATATTATTCCCACGTGAACAAGAAAATTTTTCTAAATTATTATTTTTTTCCACATGTACTTTCATGTTACTTTATATCCTTGTCCTTTAAAGCATTTCATTCACAGTAACATTAATCTACAATATCTCTACAAGGCAGGAAGAAATTCAAATTGTAGGGAAAGTAAACAGTGAGCCTAAACAGGAATCCACATTTCCTGACCTTCCGTTTAGTGTTCCATCTGTTAGGCCCTGGTATTTGAATAATGAACTCAAATTAACCTAATTGTTATTGTTCAAAAATTCATTAATCACAGCAGCAAATGAACAAAATGAGTAAGTCAATGAAAACTAATATCCTAAAATTGCTTTTAAGTGTCATTCCTCACACAGCTAACTAATTAATGAGAGAAACTCTAATCCACATCTTGTACCTCATTAAAAATGGGACCCTTCTTTGATTACTATGTTTTAAAACATAATACCAAGGCTTAAACTGACAATACATTTTTCTTTCATCTTTTTAGTTTAACTTTGTTTTTCAAGCCAGAAGATTTCAATGTGGTTTTCTAAAAGTGGCACATTTAATTTTTAGACAAACAAAATATATTATCTATCTTTTCCTGGATTACCTTTATTTTAAGTCCATAACTTCCATAACTATAGCATTAAAATAACTGACAGCCTTCTACCACAGTAGATTTACAATAGAAAATATATGGAAAGACACAAGCATGTACAGATTTGGGTAGCTATTTCTTTTGTCAGTGTTCTAGGGACTGACAAGAAGAATCAATTGAGTTCCTCTAGATATAGCACCTGCGTAGAAAGATAATAAAAGTAAACCTAGAAGCACCGACTGCACTTCTCTTACCAATATAGTACATAATAACCAATCCCAGAATTATAACTTTCCTCAGTGTTTAGTGGTTAATAAAAATGCTGCTTGATCAAAGCTATTATTAACAATAAGCTAGAATGTAAGCTCCAAGAAGTTAGAGACTTTATATGATTTGTCTGTTGTCATATGCCCATATTTTATGCATAGAACAGTACCTGGCATATAATAGGCACTCAATAAAATATTTGTTGAGTGAAAAATATTAGGGAATTAAGCAGAGGTTCTGGCTGCGGAAGCAGAGTAATATTATCCAGAGTAGATCACAAAAAGCTTTAATAGAAGTGTTCAGTAGGGAAGCCTTTAGTAAAATAATATCTCTTTTGACAGTGAAACATTGCCAGACTTGCTGTTATACTTTCCCTCCAAAAAGCATATACTCTTCAATACTTATGGTAGTGTATTAAATTTGGCAACAAATTACAAGTCAAAACCAAGCAGTTCTAAAATTAAGTCAATCTAAATAAGAAACACTTCAAGGCAATCAAAGTGAATTTTTCAAAGCAATGAGTTCTACAACTAGAATGAAAGCCAGTAAATAAAAAAGTTACTTTTGCCTTAACTGACATTAAAAATTACTGAATGACAACTCAAAATTATTTCTTTATTTCTTCCTCTTGCTCCAACAAGCTGTTCGGGACTTCCAATTCAAGATGCACAATAGCGTCACAGAGGAAAGTCCACCTTAACTACAGACCAACAATGGAATTTTTTTTTTTAAAGGGTGGGAAGAGTAAAAATTACAGCCAAGGTCAAATATAATCGAATATTTTAGTGAACTGGAAATGGAACAAAAATCAAGGGACTGGAAAGGTGCTGAAGTAGTGATCTTATTGGGCTACGGGTCTGGAAGTATGCTGAGACTTCAGAAATTTCAGCTCCTGTGGGATAAAGAGAAACTAAAATGTTTCACAGGAGATGGGGGACTGCACGTGGCATGTGTTGATGCCTCTCTAGCTCAACTTCCTGAAAACAGACTGAAACAGTTTCTGTCAACTGTCGCCTGTGTTAGTGTTCTATGAAGCTGTAAGACTGGGTAAGCGAAAACACCAATACAGCCTCCTGACCAGAAACTGAGCCAAGTCATCATTTGGCTCCTAGATTAGACTGACCATATCCCCCATATTACTTTGTTATTGTAAGTCTGAGTTCCAGAATGGGGGCTCTAAGTGTTGGGTGGAAGCCACTGCAGTACTATTAGACGTGAAGAGATGATAAAGAAAACAAAAAACCTGCTACTCAAAATGAGACTGCCAACCAATATTTCAAAACACATGAATAAATCTAATGAAAATAAAGACAATCAATAAAATCAACTATTTGAATATAAATGTGCTCCAGATGAAATTAATTTCATGAAACAATCTGACAAAGTTCTTAAGAGAGTAGGTTAACAATGGCCAGAATTAGTGCAGACAAAATTATCAATAAAAATAACAAGTCCACAAAATATACACAGAAATGAAATATGAATAGGTAAATGTGAAAAAAATATAAACCTTGACATTTAAAAATACAGTTATTGAAATTAAAAGATGCAATAAATGGGATAATTTTAGGCTGGGATCAAAGAATGAATTAATGAAAGGGCAGTAAATACTGAAAAACTCACCCAAAATGCAGCACAGAAAGACAAGGTTAAAAGTTATGAAAGAATAGATAAGATACTGGAAGGTATCCTAATATATCCTCCAGAAAAAGAGAATTGAACACGAAATATGTGATAAGGCAATTGCTGAGAATTTTTCAGAATTAAGGAAAAACATGTCATTAGTTGATATGCACTTCAAGTATAAGTAGAATAAATAAGGATAAATATAGACCTAAACATATTGTAATAAAACAGCAGAACTTTAAAAACTACCAGAGGGAGTAAAATACAAATTATCTACATTAGAATGACAGATAGGCAGCAACAGATGTCAAGAAACAGTGAAGCGATATTTGCAAGGTGCCAAGGAAATATAACTCTTAACCTAAAACTTCATACTGACCCAAACTGTTATTCAGGAATTGAGGGAAAAATAAATATAATTTAGACATAAAAAGACTGAAATACTTGGCACCAACATACTTACCAAAAGACTTATTAAAGTATATTCTTCTGGAACAAGAAAATTAAACTCATCAGGAAGGTATAATATACAAGAAACAAAGATAAACACAGCAAGTGTTTTGGCCACAGCAAATATGGGCCAAAATTTTTATCTATGTACTAAACAAATGATAATAATTCTTGTTGAAAAAATCCATAAACAAAACATTGATGACTTGTTTCAATTAGAAAGAGGACAAAAATAATAAATATAGATACTGTTAACATTTTCACAATTAAATATACATGTTAAAATTTATGAGGAAACATTAATACAATCCACAATTTCTAAATTATCAGAAAAAAATAAGAGGCTGAAGAAGGCATTATCAGTTCACCAGAAGATAGGGAAAGAGAAAAATTAAGAAGAAAAAAAAGATGATAAACAGAAAACACAAAATAATGCAGAAGTCAACCAATGTACCAGTAATCACAATAAATGTACACAGACTAAACTCACTTATTAAGAGACAGAATACTTGAATTTATTTTAAAAAATCAAGCTGGGCTTCCCTGGTGGCACAGTGGTTGAGAGTCCACCTGCCGATGCAGGGGACACAGGTTCGTGCCCCGGTCCGGGAGGATCCCACATGCCGCGGAGCGGCTGGGCCTGTGAGCCATGGCCGCTGAGCCTGCGCGTCCAGAGCCTGTGCTCCGCAACGGGAGAGGCCACAACAGTGAGAGGCCCTTGTATAGCAAAAAAAAAAAAAAAAAAAAAAAAAATCAAGCTATTAATTGTTTACAAGAATCTTATCTAAAACAAAAACACACAAAAGGCTGAAAATAAAATATGAAATACACTAAAAACAGGAACAAGACACTACCTTAGCAATAAGAAAATTGGACAAAATATAATTTAAAAGAAAAAAACATTAAAAGGATAAAAGGATATTTGTAATAGAAAAAACTATCAAAATACATGAAAAATATCAATGTAATCTTAAAACATATTTGGCAAAACCTGACAGAATTCAAAGGAGATAGTGAGAAATACCCAATCAAAATAAAAGATTTAAAACACTTTTATCAGATACTGGTAGATCAAGCAGATAAAAAAATAGTAAGGATAGAAAAGGTGTGAACAAACAAGAAGTTTGACAAGTTAACAGAAAATATTCATAAAAACTACTATGTACAAGATTCCCACTAAAATCTCAAAAAAAAATTTTCAAAATGATGTCATTTACACTATGCTTTTGACCCAGTATTACTAAATTAGGGCTCAGCAGGAAAATAAAAATAAAACATTTAAAACCTTTTTTAAATGTGCTCTCAAACTAATTAAAGAAGTTAAAATGAAAATCACAAAATATTTAGAACTAAATGAAGGTACCAAAATTTATTGTAAAGCTGCTACGGTGACACTGAAAGCTACATTTATAGCCTTAATTGCACATATTTACAAAACAAAGCTAAAAAGAGATAATTTAATTCAAAAGCTAACTAAAGATTTAAATGTAAATAAATTAGGTAGAAAAATAAATAATAAAAAAACTTACTGAAAAAAAGCAGAGACAGTAACCAAAACCATAACCTTGTTCTTTGAAAATATAAATAAAATAGATAAACCTAGAGAAAGGTTTATCAAGAAAAGAGGCAAAAATAAACAACACTCGGTATGAAAAGGGGAAGATGTTTATAGGTAAATTGATAGCACTTTAAAAATAATAAAGAGATACAAAAATTCATATAGTAACAAATTTGAAAGGTATAGATGTAAATACAGATTTAGATACAGATAGAATGTAAGTGTCTGTGCATGTGAGAGAGAAAGAAAAGTACAATTTAAGCTGGAAATAAACAGATAATAAAATAATTAATAATCCAGTAACAATTAACCAAATTTGATCCACAATCCGTAATATCCTGGCCCAGAAGAAATCAAAAGGGTTGTTTGGAAGAACACTGTCTTCTGGCCACTGTCTTTCTCTACAACTTACAGTGATGATTCAGAAAGTTTAGGGTACAAAAGAATCACCTTGGAAATTTATTACAAATGCAAACTATCAATCTTCATCATCATGGGAGATTCTAAATCAAAAATTCTGGAACACCTGCATTTTAAACAAACATTCCTAGTCACCCTGATAGAGTCGGCCCTCCAGCCACCTTGCGAGAAACACTGCTTTAAGACATAAGACATTTGGACATCTATCTATAAAAGCTCAATATATCTTCCTAACTGTGGTGAACACATACCATAGGTGTGTGTATAGGGGTAAAGGTATAAATTCTGTGGTGCCTACAGAATTAGTAACTAAAAACAATAACAAAAGAACTATTAGAAAATCACATGCCCATGTTTTCCTGTTGAACATACAGACTATGAATTTCCAAAAGTTTCAAGAGCATAATCAATCTCTCCCCTCTATATAAGAGAACAAAACTTGCCCAGATAAGTTACAGCTACTCCCCTCAGTCCACTGCTAGCAGTTAGGGCCCAGGGATTACAGAAATTGGGAGTGAGTGTTACAAGGAGATGCGAAGTCCCAGTACTACTCACCGTTGAAGGGTGGTGCTTATAACTGCTCACTCTGAGGGAGAAGTGAAGACCTTAGTCTCCAACTCCAGAGCAGCTGAATGGCAGACATCTTGGGGATGCCAGCCAGCGTGTTATTGCCAATGGATCACCGCAGAGGACCAGACTGATGTCCCTGCCTTCCTTCCCCCGATGGCTTACAATTATAAGAGTCCCCAAGAACCGAAGTACAGCCACAGGAAAAAAGCCAAGGGAGATCAGAATTGCCAGATTAAGTTTCCACCTCCGCCCCAAGCAGAATGGGGCTCAATTCAGCTATGATCAAATAGAGTTATATTCCTTACATATCTGTGTGGGTGAACTGAGATTCACATCCTCGACATTCCAGGCAGAAGGACCCTAAATAAAACAGAAGGATTGGAGAGCCGGGCATTTACAGGAAATAGCAATCAGTTTGGTATTGCTTAAACAGTGGGTAAAGGAAACTGAATACCGAAGACTTTCAAACATTGGATTCAAAAGTTCTGATTTTATGCTAAGTTACAGGGAACCATCACAGGTTTGGGAATTGGGAGCGTGCAGGCAAAGAAACACATTCTCAGAACTGCATTGAGAAACACAATTAATGGTAAAATGTATTTGATGGAGAAAACAGGAGACTGAGAGAACACTAAGTTGACTGACTCTTGCAATAATCAAAGATATGATTTTGACTGGGTGAAATATATATGCAATATATATGTGTGTGTGCACGTGTGCATGCATATAAAACTCAAGAGATGACCTTCTAAATGAATCAGTCCCACAACGTCTCGGCCAAATTAACCCAGTATGTTCTGTCATTTAATCCTCAAAGCAAGTTGATACATAGGTCTCGTTATCTCCCAGTAACAGGAGGAAACAGCCTCGACAAAGTTACGGAACTTCCTCACATTCACGAAGAACCATCATCTCTTGCCTAGACCATTGCAAAACGATTTCAACTAGTTTTCCTACTTTCATCCCAGCCCCATGTGGCCTAGACTCACCTCAGAAGTTAGACTCACCCTCTGAAAAGTTAGGTCAGATCAAACCATTCTTCTGCACAAATCCCACCCGTGACATCCCGTCTCATTTGGAAGAAAATTCTACTAGGCCCTCTCACACCTCTCTGACTTCCTCTGCTACCACTCTCCTCCACACTCCAGGCCCAGGCTCTCTGACTCTTCCTAGAATAAACCACAGGACTGCTTGCTTTTCCTTTTATCCAGAATGTTATATGCATGACTTTCTTTCTCATTTCCTTCAGATCTCTTCTCAAGTAATACCTTTTCAGTGAGACCCTTCTGGCCTCTCTGTATAAAGTAGCTTAGCTTCTGCTACTCTCAACCTTTTACAAGTGCTTTACCCTTTTTTGTTGCAACCTGGAATGTACCCTTGTCACCACCACTACCAAATACAAACACAGGTAAAGGGATTTTGTCCTTATGATTGCTGCTCTAAACCAAGTCAGGAACAGGACCTGACACAGTCCGCGCTCAATAAATGAATGAATACCTGGAGCCAGGCCTCTAACTCTGATATAACAAATTTGAAAAATCATGCTTTTTAAGTAAACCAACCAATTTCAATTTGAAATGCATTTTAAATGTTCAGTTACAATCTTTGATAATAGAAATCTGAAACTATCTAAAAATTCAATAACTGCATTAATTACTATCTCTATAACGCAGAGTGTGATTTTTTTTTCGGACATCACTAATAACTCTAGTTTAATCTTATATGCATCCTTATCACAAGGGGCCTGCCTATATCAGTCTGTGACCAGCAGTAATAAGACTGACCTTCACAAGCCACTAAGAAAATGTTCTCTATGGTCTGCTCATTCTCAACCGTATTTATGTTTGTGTATATATACTACACACCAATCTTACAGTCTCTGATGAGTTTTTGAACCTGAAAGCTCCTCCTAACGCAAATCAATGTTTAATTTTTGTAACATTGCATGCTATTGTGGCTTAATATCCTCAACTCTTCACAACTGAGATAAACTTAGAGATCTATGTTTTTACCTAAGAGAAAAAAATACTGGGGAGAGAATCACTATTTTAAAGGTATTAATAGAACTTTTAGTGAACATGTGATAACAAATAGATTGTGTTTTTCTAACAAATTAAATATCTCTGTCCAAAAAATAGCACCTAGGAAAACAGGCACCAACCAAAACATTTGGCAGTTTTTGTTATTGCTGCTTTAACAACAATAAAAAGACCTGTCTCCACTAGCAAACAGAGACTGCATGCAAACATCTTTAGTTTAGAAACAGAAACAGAAAAGGTGAATAAATACCCACAAGGTTTACTGGGGAAAAGTCTTCCGGGTGCTTTGAAAAGTAGAGTTTGGAAAGAGCGCCTCCTAGCGGGTAGACTTGTTCAATGTAGAAGTGACAAGATGGAAAAGTACCTTTCACGTGAAAATAAATGGGATATTTGGGAAATCATACCAATAAAGAAAAAAAACCTCACAGCCTTGCAAACTCATTTCCTAGCAAGTCACCACTTCCTTGAATTCTCTCACCTGTGAAAATGATTACATACAGATTTATCTATGAGGAAAATAAGCTAAACTGTCCAGCAATGCTTGAGAAATCCTTTCTAGCAAGTGGAAAATTTATAACAATTTGTGTGGTGAAGGAAAATAAAACCAAGTGAGTAAAGTGAAAACCTAAAGCTAGAGTTCTTTATGGTTCTTGCTGTTCTAACTTGGTACCTCTGCTCCTATGGACCACTTATTTTATGACCACTAAATATTCAATTAAGTGTTAAGATTTCAGGTGCTCAAATTTAGATCAGCGGTAAATTGCCAGTGATTTTTCTCAGTCAATATATAGCAAAGGTTTTCAAGCATATGCCTGTCCAGGAATAGTTATTTCATGTCTGCCCACCAGCTAGGAAACATACCTAATTATGAATTAATCAAAGAAGAAGGAATGGACAAATTATTAAAATATTTCTCTTAAGAACCTGTTGTCAATTGCATGTTGTTGAATGGTCTCTACTTTCCATATTTCAATTTAATCATTATATAAAATTTTGCTCAAAAGCACTGATAATACCAAAAAGTTATTTATTCTTAGCATTTGTGATTTTAAAAGACTTACTAATTTCTAAGTAGAATTGTATTACTCTTAGGAAATTAAACATTGTGCCTAATGAAGTTCATCGATTTAGGCAGCAATATAAGAATTGAACTAAAAAAAAAGACACTTGTTTTATAGAAGCTCCACTAAGTTAGCTAGCTATATTCTTGGACAAATGACGAACTTTTTGGATAATTGATTCCTTTCATATCACCCCTCCACTGTAAATCTGCACTGTCTCCCCATCGATGGTAAAATACAAGCTTCTTGGATACACGGACCTTCACGACTAGCTCTCGCTTACCAGTCTAGTTTCATCCCCACTTTGGCCTAATTTTACTTTACACTCACTCCAGTCATCTTCAACTGAACTTTGATCTTCTTCCTCCATCAACACAAGACAAATTCTGTCAGAGCTGCCTGCTTTTACCAAGGTTACTCTCTCTACTTGGACACACTGCAGCCAGTAGCTCCTCTTCCCCTCCTCCTCTGCTTCACCTATCAAAAGTCTACTAAGCTAATCTTTCAGTGATCAGCTGAGATGTCATCTATCCCAAGTCACCTTGGGATCAATGAAGTAGCCGTCTCTCTGAGCTCTCATGACACCTGTTCATAAGTCATATTCTAGCACTGATACCCTGTAGTAAACCAATTTGTTTAGGGTTCTCCTTCTCAAAGTCAGGTTTTGTTTATCCCTAGCCCCCCTCAACATGCACTGCCCATAGTGGGTTCTCTGCAAGTGTTCATTGAGTTGAATAATCTATATTATATAGGGTCTCACATCATGAAAGAAACTTCTTCAAAACCCAGGAAAATTATTGTTATTAAACTTGAAACTACAATATATCCTCTTTTCCATTAAATGGAGTCATTTATAAAACTGCAAGACCGGACTTCCCTGGTGGCGCAGTGGTTAAGAATCCACCTGCCAATGTAGGGGACACGGGTTGGAGCCATGGTCCAGGAAGATCCCACGTGCCACGGAGCAATGAAGCCCGTGCGGCCACGACTACTGAGCCTGCGCTCTAGAGCCCGTGAGCCACAAGTACTGAGCCCACGTGCCACAACTACTGAAGCCCGTGTGCTAGAGCCCGTGCTCCGCAACAAGAGAAGCCCTCGCAATGGGAAGCCCATGCACCCCAACAAAGAGTAGACCCCACTCGCCGCAACTCGAGAAAGCCCGCGCAGCAACAAAGACCCGATGCAGACAAAAATAAATAAATAAATAATTTAAGAAAAGAGTGCAAGACCAAGCTGATGAGGACAATAAAAATTATCACATGAGCAAAGGAGAATTATATTACCCACTCAGAAATGTGGACTCATGTAAATCTAAAAATAATTCTCTAACATTTAAAAATTAAAAATTTGGCTAACACCAACATTTGGCCACTTTTTATTTGGTAAGAAACTTAAACACACATGCACAAAACAATATTATTGCATTTAGACAAATTCATACATTGAATACTGAGTTATAAAAATCTGCATACAAAACTTCCAGACAATGAAAAAGCATTACCACTTGGTTATTATGAATTGTGTAGAAGATTGTGTATGAATGTTCCTGGAAAAATAAGCCCATAATGAAAACAATTTTTTAAGTTGGCATTCTCCTTCACTATATTTGTTTTTTCTTCAGTTTGCCAAAAGGACCTATCAAATTTTGTTAGACCAACACTGAAAGTAAATATTGGCATCAACTGTTTCTAATGAGAAAGTTGCGCCTCACGTCCTATAGCTCAGGAAGCTGTCGAATCAAGAATCACACCACTATCTGTCCTTAAACCAGTACTGTTATGAAACATGTTTTTTTTTCCAAAGAATTTTAGGCAAATCATATTAAAGAAAACAGAAACAAACAACAAAAGAAATCTTAACAGGTCATTCCATTCAACGGAAAACCAAAACCCATGGCTGAATTTAATGCATACTTAAATATAGACTGGCCACCTTAAATTCCTCTATTTTTTTTTTTTTTGCGGTACGCGGGCCTCTCACTGTTGTGGCCTCTCCCGTTGCGGAGCACAGGCTCCAGACGCTCAGGCTCAGCGGCCATGGCTCACGGACCCAGCCACTCCGCGGCATGTGGGATCTTCCCAGACGGGGGCACGAACCCGTGTCCCCTGCATCGGCAGGCGGACTCTCAACCACTGCGCCACCAGGGAAGCCCTAAATTCCTCTATTTTAAAGAAGAACATGGATGAACAAATAAGCTAAAATATAAACATAAATACAAAGCTTCCTTGATTGCAGCTCAGTCATCACCCTACTTTCCTTAACAAATGTTTCTGTACAGAAAATGTACAGAAAATACTCATATGTCTATATATTAGCCAACAACTTAAATATACTCAGAGCAGTATAATCCACATTGGACCAACTCATGACCAAAACCTATTTAGAGAAGATTTGCCTAATCATAAATAGCAACATAAAAGAAACAATACTAACAGCACCTTTCAACTTCCAAGTTGTGTGTGTGTATACATATATATATATATACACATATATATATTCTAGTATATATTTAAATTTTAGATTATGCTTCCCTTACTCTTTAAAAAAAGCAATTCCTTTTAAATTGAATTCACGGGAAATCTGTAACTTGTGATGGAATTTTATAGTACATATTAAATTAGAGGTGATTATCTTTTATATATATTAAATCTTACCCTAACATTTGTGTATGAAAATATCCTTTTAGCTAATGGATCCCTTATAAACATAGCAAACATTATGAGCATAAACTGCAATTTATTCTATCCAATTTATGTGACACATACATGTAATGCTCACAAGTTTAAAAGGACATGGTCTGGGTGGAGCAAAATATGCTTCTATTTCTCATGGAGATAAACAACTTGGTTGGTTTAGTGTTGAAAACACCCAAAGTCCAAGCATGATTTCTTATGACAGCATATTTCCAGAGAAGACAAGATGAAATACAAACCTGGTCACTCAGTATAAATGTACTGACAGCCACTACGTAACAGATGCTCTGTAGAAGTTTTTGAGAACTCCAAATTGAACAAGATACAGTTCCTGTCAATGCATCAAGAACCAAATATATATATACTATTTCTAAAGCCTGAGCACCAGCAGTATCAGATCACGTGGGTGCTAGTTACAAATGCAGATACTGTCAGTTATAGGGCCCTGGGAACAAAACCAATGGAAGAGGAGGGTCCAACCAAAGGAGATGAGTAGGGGGAGTGAATGAGCAAATAGAAAACAGTGTCACAGAAGTTTAAAAAAGCAAAAGAGAGGACAAACCTCATAAAACAATGTCAAGTGCAAAATACAAAAATAGGTGCTAAATAACACACACACACTTTGATATCATTTACATAAAGGTTAAAACATAAAAATGTGACATATGACATACTGACGTAGAAGTACACACATACTCAGTAAAAGTATAAAAAATGTATGAGAATGGTAAATACCAAATTTTGGATAATGGTTACACTTCTGTCTGGGCAGGGAGGAAATTACCTTCAGGGAAGAACACACAGGGACTTTGAACTCTGTTGATAATATTTTATTTATCAAACTGGGAGGGGGCGCATGAATGCTCACATTTTTAATAGTTTATATGCTTTATAATAAAATTTTGAAACTAATTAAAATGGTGAAAAAAAAGTTTCACAAAGTAGGATGTAAACAGTTTCAAAGATGAGAAATGGAAAAACAGTTGAGTTTGGCAGACAGCAGTTTGTTAATGACATAAGAAGAATTTTAGTAAGTACAGAAGAACTTGAGTTAGATTTTTTTTTTTTTTTTTGCGGTACGCAGGCCTCTCACTGTTGTGGCCTCTCCCGCAGCAGAGCACAGGCTCCGGACGAGCAGGCCCAGCAGCCATGGCTCACGGGCCTGGCCGCTCCACGGCATGTGGCATCCTCCCAGACCGGGGCACGAACCCGTGTCCCCTACATTGGCAGGCAGACTCTCAACCACTGCACCACCAGGGAAGCCCTAGATTTTTTTTTAGTTAATGGAGTAGAATTCCATGTTTAAATTTTAAACATTAGCTACACTGTTTCTGTTGAGCTTTTCAGTTTATAGGAATTATATAATTATTTTATGAGAAAAAAATAAATAAATGAATTTTGTTTCTTCAGTAGAGAAAAAAATACTAACAAGATTATAACTTCAATTCATCTAACAAAACATAAATTTCTTGATTAGCTTAGCTCATTATAGGAGTAAACAATAAAGTGTTAATCATTCTCCATTAGCATATTAAAAATAAATCCCATCTCTGATAAAATTATATAAATTCTAGGGGGCAGCAGAATTTAGAATAATGGAAAGTAAAACCTGACTCTGAAGGGAAAAAATATCTTTTTTATTCAAGTTTTGTTTTTTTTTGTTTTTGTTTTTTTTTGTGGTACGCGGGCCTCTCACCGCTGTGGTCTCTCCCGTTGCGGAGCACAGGCTCCGGACGTGCAGGTTCAGCGGCCATGGCTCACGGGCCCAGCCGCTCCGCAGGCATGTGGGATCTTCCCGGACAGGGGCACGGACCCGCGTCCCCCGCATCGGCGGGCGGACTCTGAACCACTGCACCACCAGGGAAGCCCTTCAAGTTGTTTTATACAAAGAACTTTCAAGAACACTGCAAAATAATCCTCTTTCAAAACATTTTTCCTATTTATTCTAGCAGTGATGATCTCAAGCTATTGTCTGTATTTCCTCTAATGGAACTAAGCTCAAAGCTTAAACTAAGTCTCACCTGAATCACAGGTAAGTACATTAAGTAATTGTAGTATATTTTATCAAGGTAAAAGATTACTTTCAAGGAAGAACTTTAATTTTTCAAACTCCAGTTGTTTTTCTTCTATTTAAAATTACAATCACTATAAGATTCTGGTAAAATAAAAGAAAGTGAACTTCTAATTTGAATCTGAAGTACAAGAATTTTATATATACGAACTACATTTCCCAACATTACTTTCTCTTATTGACTTCTTTTTGAAATTTCTAATTCCATCTAAATACCATCCCTACAATCATTAGAATAAATTGCTGTTATGACTGGACAAGATTTTCTATTTCACTACTATTTGTGAATATAGAGACACTGTTGAGAAGTACATAAGAGATGAGATAGGAACAAGGGTGTAGGCTTGGGCAAAAAGGAAATGATTGGACCAGATGAGTTCCTTGGTCCTTTATGATTCTGTCACTCTAAATATAGGTGAGAGGAAGGATGCTATTAGTAGCTGGAAAATATTAAAAACTAGAAAAAGAGGTTTTGGTTTGATATTTGGGGTAGCGGGTAGTTGACAATGCTTTATTAGTCAGAAAACCGAGGGATGATCTTTAGTAGGCAAATTAAAACAAACAAAAAAAACTTTTAGAGAAACTTAGCCCAAACTCCACGTTTGATTAATGAGCTTTCTGCCAGCTTTAAAAGATAAACATGAAATGTTATGGTCCTTGAAGGCTACTTCCTCAAAGCCCTATGCTGCTACAAAGCGCCCAAGCAAAGATTTATGCATTATAATCGACCCAGAAATAAAGAGTTCTTATGCTTGTAAAAGTCAATGTGTAATAATGTCTGGAATCAATCAAATAAAATGCTGAAGGGGATGGAAGAGGTGCTGCAGTGACTACCTGACAAAGTCAGTCTTTAAGATTCAAGAGGAGAAGGCTGAGAGGAGATAGAATCGACTATACAGTCACAAATATGGAAAGAATAAGCACAAATAGAAACTGGGAACTAGAAGGCATCAGTAAAGCCTAAAGGATTCACTTTAAAATAAATACTACTTTTTTTTTTTGGCCACACTGCATGGCATGTGGGGATCTTAGTTCCCCGACCAGGGATGGAACCCGGTCCCCTGCAGTGGAAGTATGGAGTCTTAACCAGTGGACCACCGGGTAAGTCCCCAATACTACTTTTTTTTTTAAAGATCAAAGATAGTAAACTTTTAGAGAAGCTTGTGTTATGGCACAAAAAAGTGGTTATAGAAAAGAACAGATCTATAGCAATTAATGGAGTACAGCAACAAGGAACAGTGACCATGTTGGGAAATGTGCCTTGTTTCCTAAGGCTGACAAAATGGGTTGGGATTAGTACTTTTAGACACAATATATATCCCTAAATCCCTATCAGAGAAAGGCACACTAGGATGGTCCAGTGTAGGACCTGGGGGCAGACTGATTAAGTCTCTGGGTGATGAACACCGAATTCCTAAACTAAGGAAAGGCATAGTTAAAGGATTATTTGAGAAGATCCTGGTGGCTGGTATATGTATATGTTCCACTAACTAAGACGTGAAGAGAGGGAAGCCTTGGCTGTAGTGATATTAGAAGTGGAAATGTAAAAGAACGGTTTAAATAATCATTGTGGAGTGAAAAATACCAGGGATAAAGAGCCTACATGTACCAGAAACTGTATAAAAAATTTATACACAGATATCTCATTTAACACTTGTTATATACATTTTAAGGAACAAAAAACCAGGGCACAGAGACATTAAGTAACTTAGCTGTCCAAAGTTACAAAAACAGTAAATAGTGGGGCTGGATTTCAAAATCGGAAATAGCTACATTCAAAATCTAGTCTTTCCACACTAATCTTTGTACCTACCTCTTCTACTGAACTTGGTGACTCATAGACATGGGAGATGCAAGAGATAAAATCACTGAAAATAGCCTCAAGATTTAAACTTAGTGATGTAAATGTTAACAAAAGAGAACTAGTGTCTGGGAAATAGAAGTTTAGATCATTTCTCTCTGGATCTGGGCCTTCATTTACTCTAAGATGTGGCTTGTCATAAAACCACTGCAGGATTCCTGAAAGTCAAGGAATGCTTCTGGAGGATGATTAGAGCCAGAGCTGGTCCAAAACTCTGGGACTACTTCCTATAGGAATTAGCACCTTCTATAGCCACCAGACTGGAATGATCTAGCACCCAAATCACAGCATCTGTGAGAGCCAAACAGTCTCAGAAAGTCCACTTAGATGTTTGATTGCAGGGATTAGAAGGATAGACTCTATCTAGGATCTGAAAGGCCTCAGTCAAATTCCAGCTTCTGCTCTTACTGGTTGTATAACCTTGAACTGGGTGTTTATTCTCTCCATGCTCAGCTTCCTCATCTAAAAAAGGAAACCGTGAAATACATCTCCCTAACAGCTATGATAAAGATGAAATAAAATAAGGCAGGGAAAGTACTCGGTATAGTACTGTACAAATGCTCCTTTAACAAAAATGATGATGATGATGATGATGATAAAAATGATAGAGGATGAGGAGGGAGAAGAAGAGAAGGAGTCCAATTCAAAGGTTCAGAGATATTGTCTTTACATCTGCTTTTCTATGTATTTGTTAGCCAATAACCTTCTTTCTACTTGGAAGCATGCTTTCTATAGTCAAGGGGTAATAAACAACATAAAGATGAGACGCTCTAGGTGGTTTTTCTTTTAAGGAAAGAAGTTTGTTCTCTCAATGAAAGAGATTATTGGGTTTGAAACTTACTTCTTCAGCAGTGTGTCAGATTTAGAGCTTAATATAAACCTTAAGAATGTGAAGCCGATTTCACTTGTTCATTTTGTTTTGATTTACCACAATCTTGTTTGCTTATTTTGAGTATTCCAACTGCTAACACATGGCTAGCATAAGTTACGGTAGTTAATTTTCATCCATTCTTGGCTGCTGTAGGTAATTTGCATTTAAAAATTTTTTGGTTGGTAATGATTTAGAAAGTCACTTTTAAATTAGAATAACATACCTGTATCTATCTTTACAGACACATATTACGTACATCCCCCTACTTGTAGGGAATTGCCTACAATTAGAATAACATACCTGTATCTATCTTTACAGACACATATTAGGTACATCCCCCTACTTGTAGGGAATTGCCCATGGCTCTATTTGTAAATGTAGCTATTTGCAGCATTTCCCCCCTCTTCTCATTTTTGGAGTCTCCAAAATAATGAAGATTTAACATGTGTTTAGTAAATGATAATTCCCAATTCCAGG
The DNA here is from genome assembly GCF_964165515.1 of Mesoplodon bidens. Lineage (NCBI taxonomy): Eukaryota > Metazoa > Chordata > Mammalia > Artiodactyla > Ziphiidae > Mesoplodon > Mesoplodon bidens. The sequence continues at coordinate 74,155,771 of NC_138160.1, read as the reverse complement.
AAATTTGTGGTGAAACAAACACTCACTGCTGATAGTATTGTGATTGCTACATCCCTTATGAAAGCAATGTGGCAACCATGAACAGCAAGGTTTGTTCATTCTCTTTGATTTGGTCTGGAAATGATCCAACAGAAATCAAATGATACTGAACCATTGTTTTCTACTGACTTACACATGAAGCACTTGATGTTATAAGAACGATTTTAAGAAATTATGATATATACATATATAGACATTTTAATGAAACATTTGAAGACTGAAGAAGCATTGAAAATATTTGCTATAACATTAAGTAAAATAGCATATATATAAATAAAATATAAAATAATATGTACACTGTAGTGAAAACTATATAAAACATTGGTTCTTTACCAGGGTGCACATGAGACCACCTGCAGAGATTCCTAAATATTGAAATGCCAAGGCTCTATCACAAAAGGATCCTAATCAGTTGATCTATTGATGGTGGAACTGTTGAAAATTTACATTTCTTTTAGATTTTATTTAGTGTAATGATGTTATCAATTTCAAAATACCTTCATACTTTTAAATGTTATTAAATCACATAGTTGATTTAAATGTTATTAAATCACCTTAATTGTTGCCACTTCAAATTAAATAAAAATTGTTATATTAAATCTATGTTTTTAAAAATTGCCATTGCCTTATTAAATATAATCCTTACTTTCAATTAACTCACTAGAGTGGGATTCTAGAAGCAATCCCATAAAAATATTACAAAGTGGCTACACTGAATACTTAGTGGGGAAGCCAAAAGCATCCCACATCCCAATATCCCCTCCACATCTCTCCAAGCTCTGGTGTTAGTCCACATTCAGAGAAAACCTCCTGGCAACACTGCAAGGAGGTCAAGATTCCTGGCCCACACCCATCTAAACAACAACCTGTCAACTCCAAATATAGGAGCATCAGAAACATTCAAGGGCTTGAAAGTATGAACAAATGATGCTGTTAAGTAGGGCCAGAAGCCTTATTATTAGAGTCTGAATGTTTACACGTATAAATTATGAAATGCTGAACTGTTAATTACATGTATATTTACGAGTAAAATCAACCAATCTACTCTTAGATTTTGGTAATTATTCTGCCTAAGGATGAAGCATGCCCACGTAGTAAAGTCTGTGATTACGAGGCTGGGCTCCTCCTCCCCAGAGCATCCCAGTGGGAGGGGGAGGGTCCACAGGCTAGCCAACAGCCCCTGGTGGGCAGCGCATTGATTAATAGTGGCTAATTTTAGAATTCGATGTGTATTTTTTACTTTGTTCCCACCCCTTTTCTACCAATCTCACAGCATTCATTTTTGCAGAGTGCTTTTGCATTCCTAAAAGAGTTTAGCCTTCAGACACAACGAAAAAAACAAACAAACAAGGTCATGGACTTTATCATGCTCAGTTCATGTGGCTCTTCCCCAGATTTCTGACCAAAGGTCACAGAGATTAATAAGTAATATTAAGTCGGAGAATTAAACAACCACTCAATTCTTAAGCCAAACCCCACAGTCACTCAACACAAATTTAAAAATAATATTTTAACATCAATGTCCGTTTAAACCAGAATATTATTTAAAATTATTTATTTGTTGTTTAAAAATGATAATACCCTATAACAAATAATTTTTTACAAGTTATCCTACACTACATTTGAATACATTACATTTTCTAAGATTACTGTCTTGATAATTAGTCTTTTCTAGGTAATAATTCCCACCAATTAATAACAATGAATATTAAAAAAAAGTTTAACTATGTTTAAATTTCTCAAAGTTAAAAGAAAAACAAAGAAAGCAAAAGAAAAAATTATAAACATCACAACTTATCTGGAAGCAACCTAAGTATCCACCATCAGATGAATGGATAAAGAAGATGTGGTATATGTATACAACAGAATATTACTCAGCCATAAAAAGAATAAAATATCACCATTTGCAGCAACATGGTTGGACCTAGAGATTACCATATTAAGTGAAGTTAAGTTAGACAGAGAAAGACAAACAGATGATATCACTTATATGTGGAATCTAAAAAATAATACAAATGAACTTATGTACAAAACAGAAATAGACTCACAGACATAGAAAACAAATTTATGGTTACCAAAGAGGGGGGAGATAAATTAGGAGTATGGGATTAACAGATACACACCATTATATATAAAATAAACAATAAGAATTTACTATATAGCACAAGGAACTGTATTCAATATCTTGTAATAACCTATAATGGAAAAGAATCCAAAAAAGAATATATATATATATACACACACACACACACACACACACACACACACACACACACACACATATAATATGCTTTTAAAAAAAAATTCCCAAGGTTTTATTTAGTTATTTTGCATTGCCACTGCAAAATGACAGCCTTTGGAGAATTTTTATGCATAATATACACTGAATGTTTTTACAGGAATAAATCACAAAACAGTAGTGGCCTATTGGGTCCAACTCATTATTGTATAGTTAGGAGAAATATCAGATCATTTTGCATTCTTCAGGATATCAGCAACGGACATTGCCTCTACTTATTAATTATGGTTGGTGTCAGTTTTGTTAGCTAGGGCAGAGAAGTGAGGAGAGAGACAAGGACTCCAGGAGCCAGCACAGGATGGTGAGTGTGGCACACAGAAATATATACAAACATATATATATAAAATATATAACTGAAAAAGAATCACAACAGCCAGTTTTGAAGAGAGCACGCAGGCAGAGACTATAAACTCTCCTTGTCCATCAATATTTCAACAGTTACTTAGAGAATTTGTCTTTTAAGAGATCTTGAAGGTAATTAAAATATCATGATAATATGACTACTGTTAAATTAGAAAAGGTTTCTTGGAAAACAGTCTGTTTTTGTCTTTATTATTGTTAATAAATAAACATATCTGGCAGATTTAAAGCTCTGTGTAAAGATTGTTAACCACTTGACCTATAAACTTAATGAAAAGAATCTAGCAGCTTCTGGTAAATGAAAACCAATGAGAAATGGGGGAAATATCTTTTATTAAAGGTTAATTATTAGATAAAATAATCATATTTACAAAATTTTTTCTTATATAATTTTTAGTAATACACTTGTATAATTATGCTTCACTATGTATAATATCCAAATTCTTTAGTCTGGAATTAAGGACCAAAGAGTTTATCACCACTTAATAGTTGTGTGACCTTAAACAAGCTGAATAAACTCTCTGAGCCTCAGGTTTATCATTCTTTAAATAGGGACAATAAAAGGAGCTCATTGAAAGATTTGTTGTGATTGAATGATATGGTTTCCAGGAAAGCTTTAGCACAGTGGCTGGCACAGAGTCAAGCCTCCCTCAATAAGGTTATGTTATTATTCAGCTAAGCCTGGATCCACTACCTTAGTCCCACCCACTACCGCACATACCTAACAAAGGATTAGATTTTCACTGTCAGGGTAACTGTGCTAAGAGGGTCTTATCAAAACTTTAAAATCTGTGCCATGTGACAAAACAGTAGAGCATGATAATTCACCTGCAAAGATTTATGATGCTGAAGCAGGACAAAAGTATCACACATCTACGAACAACTAATTCTAAATATTTTCAAATAAAATGAACATGACAGTGACTTTGGGTTGGCTTGGTTTTCCCTGTGGACACTCACATAGAACTCATTTTAGAATGAGGTTCTACAGAAAGGAAGCTGACCCTTTGTGATATATTTAGAAAACTACTCTGCAACGGGAAGAGATGCATGAATTGTGACAATGGGGCTTACAAGGCACACAGTTGAAAAACTCTGAATGAAGGATACCTAGGTTTCCATATCAAATTTACATTTCCTGCAATTGAGAAAAAAAACTTGACATTTCTTAAAATTTTATTATAATCAATACTCTTCTAAAGCTATTTTACAATTCTATATCGGTCATTAAATCCAAAACTATCTTTATTTTCTTATTTTTTAATTAATTAATTAATTTATTTATTTTGGGTTGCGTTGGGTCTTCATTGCTGTGCGTGGGCTTTCTCTAGTTGCGGCGAGCAGGGGCTACTCTTCATTGCGGTGCGTGGGCTTCTCATTTCAGTGGCTTCTCTTGTTGCAGAGCACGGGCTCTGGGAGCATGGGCTTCAGTAGTTGTGGCTCGTGGGCTCAAGAGCACAGGCTCAGTAGTTGTGGCACACGGGCTTAGTTGCTCTCTGGCATGTGGGATCTTCCCGGGCCAGGGCTCAAACCTCTGTCCCCTGCATTGGCAGGCGGATTCTTAACCACTGGGCCACCAGGGAAGTCCCCCCCAAAACTAATTTTTAAATGCTACCACTTTCAGAAGTAAAACTTCTATTAGACCTAATTAGATAACTTCTACCAAACCATAAAAATAAGAAATTTCATTAAGAAAATGGCAAACATTGATATAACAGGATAATTGCAGTAAAAAGTCTACAAATTTAGGCTTATGCTTTAGGTTAGGAGTGAAATCCACGAAAGTGCTAATTCTCTGATGGCTAGTGTAAGTGCTGCTACCGTGTGAGATAGCACTTCATTCCAAAGGTGGACCCAGATCAATGCAGAGTACTGCTTCCACCGTGCCCTCAGTATTAACTCATTGAGAAGGCACTTGACCTTCATTTCTGCAGTCTATAATGCACACAGTTTGCCTGGGGTGCAAATTGCCTGGCAAAACCACCAACTCCTAGTTAAGTGCAGCACATCAATTTTACAATGAGCCTTTTAATGATCAGAAATCTATGTGTATTTTATTAACACAGAATAAGGTTAAGAGAGGTGATGGGACGCAGAGGTCTGGGCATGAGCTCTGGAGCCTAGCGACATCCTAAGCCATTTAATGGATGTTTGACCTCAGGAAAAGTTAAATACTTTGTACCTCAATATCTTCATCTGTAAAATGGCAGTAAGTACCTAGGATAATTGTTAGGATTAGATAAGTTGATATATATATATATATATATATATATATATATATATATATATATGTATAAAAGGACTAGAACAGTACCTAATTAATAAAGCATTAATATGTGTTTCTAATAATACAATTGTGAATATTCCAGTTCTCTTCTTCATAGGAATGGTCATCCTTTGATTTTAGGATTTGCTTCTGAACAATTTTTCTTATTCAATTCAATCTAGAAAATAGTTTTTCAAGACCTACTATGTTTATCTAGTCTTACTTTTCATACAGTATGAAAAGGAGTGTTACGGAGAATGAAAATATGTTTCACGTTGAAACTTCAAAGTCCCAAATTTCTACTATACAGCAGTAAGCATGGACAATATAGGTTGAATAACTGGACTTAAATAGCTTTGAGCAAAAGTTGATGCCGGCAGACGGTCAAGAGAAATGTTTGGTACTGTCATTTAAAATCATAAAGGCCACTGGGGCCACAAGTCTACTCAGGTCCTCCCATTCAGCTGCTTCTCTTCTTCCTTTCCCCTCCCCCTTCCTTCATTACAAGGAGACCTGGTATCAGCCTTCTGCTTTTCATCACTGGTCTTTTTGAGAAGTTAATTATCTCCTTAAACACCCCTGTTAAACAAGGTTCTCTACTCTCCACAATCATAATGACAATAATGACACCTTATATTTATAGGTGTACTTACCATGTATTAGGCACCTTGTGAGAGTGTTTATAGGCTTTCTTTTTTTTTTAATTTTTATTTTATGCTCCTAACAACTCCCTGAGATTGGCCCCATTAAGTCAACTGCCCATAGCAAGCATTTCAGAATTGGCAGAGCCAAGATGTGAACCCAGGTAGTTGCACTGCAGACTCAATGTTCTAATCATTATGGGGCTGCTCCCACAGGAGACTTTGCAATTGTTCTCCTATGTATAGTGTGTCCTCAACCTGAGCTATAGGAAGACACTTTTTGTGGGACCTGAGACAGTTCCCATTTTAACTAACTTCCTGAGAGGACACGGGGCAAAAAGTCCATGATACCATTTCTGATTCAAAAATTGTGTATTCTTTTGGAGATGCAGAAAGCTAAGAAGGCAGAAGGCAGAAGCCAAAATAAATACATAAATAAAGGCAGGAAATATTATATATTTAATATTTCTTATTTGAAATTCAGCTGTAATCCACTAATATAACAAATGAGAAGTTTCAAGGTCAACTTCTGTGTGATTCATTTTATGTTTTATATTAATAAAAATTACCAAAAGCTAAAATAAACTTTATTCTCCTTCTAGATAAGCCAGTATGTAAAATAATATTGTAGACCAATTTTTTAGTTTCTATGGGAATACTGAGAGAACAGATCCAAATCACACCTTTTAATAGATTTTGAATAAACAAAGGTAACTGATCAGAGATTCAGCACATGAGGTCTGGATGAGAATGTCTGGATCAAGAGACAAACTGATCCTTCCTAATGTTTACAGAATACAAAAGAGTTCAAAAGGTAAATGCCAAGTTGTCTGTCTGAAAGAGTCACATGTTGTCAATACATGAAAGAACTGACCTAAGTTAATAGAATTCTCATTATGCTGCCTACCCCCTTTTCCTGAAGAACTTCACTTAAAAATAGAGCCACACTGATTTTACAGCCATCATTACTTTCCTTGGTAAAACCATTATCAAATATGTTTAAGATGCTATAGTTCTCTATTAAGACTCCTTCACCAGGTTTCTTTGTAGAACAGACAGAAAACACATGAACTGGAACTCTATTTTTCTATATTAAATAAGATTTGGCCACTACTTAGTTAACATAAGGACCATCAGACTAGGTTAACATTATCCTTCTTTCTCTTGTGAGTTGCAAAGTTCAAATATCTGACCAAAATTTTAGTAGGAAATAGATAGAAATGCTGACAAAAGAACTTGCCATCACCACTGTCAAAAAATTAATTCCTGTAAAAAATCAGATTTTTAGTCAGTAATCAGTTTATTGCTATTAAAGATTAAAGTAAAATTGTGAAATTATATACATATGTGTCTTTAAAAAGATTCCTTCCAAGAACCTGAAGATTGAAACTACTACTCATGATCACATGTCAAAGCTGATCGGTCTATTATCATCATCATCTATCTATCCATCCACATATATCCTCTTCCTCAAAAATTACTTAGTTCACATTAAGCCTATACTGAGTATTCTGGAAAATGATACACAATTTAATTTTCCAAGAGAACTGAATTCTTTTGGGTTATGATTTCAAATGAGAACCTAACGATTCAATAAATGGTATATTCTCTTTTCAACCTCTTCAGAATAAACTTCAGGAAAGTCTAAATTCATCTTGTCACTCCCAGACTGAAAGCACCCCTCCCTGGGAGAACCTGTGGGTCTCCAAACATTTTCAATCAGCTGACCACAAAATAACCCCAATCACTAAAAAAAGGTTTGGTCATATACTCAAAACATGAATATTATTTATGTATAAAATACACACATCTATTCTCAGAATTAAATACATACATTACTAAACATGGGGAAAAGTGGACATTTTAAAGGTTGAGCATAAAAATGAAGTAAACACTATTTTTATATGATAATACCACACTCACAGTGCTTACTATCTCAAAACAGAATATACACTTAGGATGAGGTTCTTCTTCAAAGATATTGGTGTGTATCTACTTTTGTAATAGTCTACTTGGTAATTATCTATTTTCATTGGTGGGGTTTCTGTGACACCTGACTAAAATACCATTGATTTTTTGCTCTAAGTGTAGTTAAGGAAGGGTCTGTATTAGGAGTATAAGTATCAGCTTCAACATGTGACTGCATCATGAGTAGTAGCTTCAGTCTGCAGCAGTAGCTTCAGTCTTTAGTAGTCAGTGCTTCTTAATGTCTCTTCAGTTTTCAGGCAAGAATCTTTTTAAGGCTCTTGATCACTTTGTGAGTGTTATTTTGGTTAAAGCTAGAAACACAATCTGTATATCTAGGCACATATAAACTGCAATACCCCCAAAAAGCTGTAAGTGAATAAACACATAAGGTCCCCACTGTCAACCCTTCTAGGTTGTTGAGTTTAGACTGCTCCCTCCAGAAAACTGTTACCACACTTGATACATGATTATCTAGTATACAGAGTAACTTGGGCCGTTCTATAATTTAAATATTTGTATTTTTGATTTATTTTTAAATATTTTAATTTTGTATTTATTTTGTACTTTAATTATAGTCATTAAAATTTTTAAAGATAAAAATGCATTGAACTAATCACTATAATAATACCTTTCCACACCCCAATGGATCATCCTGCATATTTTTCAGGTGCCAACACCCCACTTTGAAGACCACTGACATAGAAATGTAAAATTCAACCTGTCTTGAAAGTTCCTTCATAGCCCAAATTTAACCTTTTTTCTTTCAGTATTTCCACAAATATTCTTCAGTATTCCCACAAATGAATCTTTCATGGCAAGCAAGCTGGTTGTTACAATAGAAAAAGAAACTGCACAGAAAACTGAGATTACAACAGTCTCTGGTTGGAAATGTAGTCTATGCAGTAGGTCAGCAACTAGATAGACAGTAAGCTAACTATACTAACAAGCCAAGGGTCTGAGTGAGAACAGCAAGTCAGAAACCTCAGCCAGTCAGAAATTAGACCACACAGGTCAGAGGAGCTCAGATACCAAATGCAGAAAAGAAATCAAGCAGGCAGATGAGAACCCCAAGTCACAATGGCAAAGCTTCAGGAATGGTCAAAAGGTCGAGGAGTCAGGAATCAGGAGATCCACTTTAACTTGCACAGGGGCTTGTGAAAGGACAAGGAAACAGATGCAAGACCCAAGCAACAAAGCAATTTGATACTGAAGCAATTTTGTTATGGCCAGGAAGTTTCTTACACGTTTCCTACTGGATCCTTTCCCAGAACCTGGCTAGTGTGATCCTGTGCAGATGTGAGTGTCTGGAGGAAAAGATGGAATAAGGAGGAGGGATCAAGGGAATATTCTCCATAGCCTGTACCTCTGCTATGATGCTCCCATCCTCCTGGAGTATTCGCCTCTCCTATTCATCCTTAAAATCACGTACAAATCTTACCTGCTCTCTTAGGCCTTCTTTAACCATCTCAACATACCACTCTATGAATTCCTACAGCAATTATTTTATCCTCTGAGCATTCTGATACTACTGTGTGAAGCCTTGCACTTTTTTCTTGTTCCATGTGTCAGCATTCCCAAAGAGATTGCAAACAAGTGGTGAGCTATGAATTCACAGTACACTTTGACTTTTAGTAGTCAGTGCTTCTTAAATGTCTCTGAGTTCTTTAAATACTGTGATATCACTCTTTACTCAGATAAATGCAGAGAGGGGCATGCACACACTCTTTAGTATATAATTCTACGAGATCAGGTAATTTACCTAATTTACCTGAGATAATTATAATAAAATTCTACCACTGAATTCAAAGTAAAAGTTATTTAGCAAATTAAAAAAAAAGGCTTCTGTACCAAAATACAATAAATATAGATTTCTTCACTTCTGTGAAATATGAAAAATTAGAATAGGAAATATTAGACACTAGTCATTAAATCATTGATTACTATCCATTCAGGGAAAGATTACCATAACATTCACTTATTAATTTATTGACAAATTCCATAAACCTCCACAATATCCCTGCTATTGAATACTTTGAAGACATTGGGATAGATGCTAGGTGAAAAGAGGGGTACAGAGATGAATAAAGCATCATCTCAGCCTTAGAAAAACCTAGACAATATGAAATATTTCAAGTCCAGCTAATCAAGCCCGGAAAGGCTGTCCAGCCATTTGATATTGGGCATGAAGAATGAGTAGTAACTCACTAGATAAAGAAAGGGGGGAAGCTGCACGTGGCAGCACAATCTACAGGGGCAAAGATATGAGACCACCAGAGTATGTGTGTGGGGCATGAGGGGTATGTGAGAAAGAGAAGGGATGGAATGTGAGACTGAAGCATAGCTTGGTGTTGAAGCATACACTGTGTTAAGGAGTTTAGGTTTCCTCTTGGAGGCCCTGATGAGCCATGGCTAACTTTAAGTAGTAAATCAGTAGATTTCATCTGGGTTGGTAAACAAAAATTAAAATTTATTGATTTAAGTGATTAATTGCAAACTGTTACTAAGATAATATGAGAATCAGAAGTGATACATAACGTTCAGGCTTATTCTTTTGTTTCCAAGTTAGCTATTTTTTTCAAAAGCCAGCTGATTTCCAAACTATCTTTGAAAATAATTCAAAACATACACACATTTAGGTTGAAAAAGAAATGTCCACAGTGACACCATTTAATGTATTAATAATGACATGCCTAATAATTTGCTAATTAATTTAATTTAGACTATTTTCTAGTTGTATTTTCTAGACATATCTTAACTTTGAAAAAAATAAGTCCTACCTGGACTATCATCTGGGAATCATGAACCACAGCAGAAGTCACTTGCTGAGAGGTCTGGTGGGCTACATGAGCATCTTCACATATGGAGATATGGATGAAGCAATTTACATACATATAAATATATATAATTTATTTACCCATTTATATATATGGAGTATTACAAACTATTTTATTATTTGAGTTATTCATGTCCCAATGGATCATTAGTCTACCAATTCTGCCCTTTTTATATTAAAAAATGGAAACCAAAAAGACCCAAAAAACAAACAAAAAAAAACCCTGATCTGCTTGCCTCTCAGTTTAGGGTACATTCTAATTTCTTTGTAAAGCATATCTGACAATAATCCATAGTCCATAGTATATTCCAAACAAAATATCACTATTCCAAAATAACAGTGAAAGTTACTCAAGTAAAAGAAAATACTGCTATTATTTAAACTTATATAAAAAGTTTAAGAAAAAAAGTTTAAAAGAAATTAAAATTAGTTTAAAAGAAAGCTAACATAATTGTCCCATTTCAAAGAGATAAACATTACTCAATATTTTTAAAAAATAAACTTTGGTGTGTATTATAAAATAAACTTTATGTTTATAAAATAAACATAAGGAATTTATCTCCACCTGAAATCATGCACGATATTATAATTTCGTGGAATTATTTTGGGGTAATGACTTTCAAATGAATACAGGAAGAATGTTATTTAAAAGAACAAAGATTAGGAAATATACTCTCATGCATAACCCTGCAGTGGGGAAGGGAACAGTCTCTTATGATCTAATAGGATTTTTCCATTCTTAACTTGGTTAATCTTAGACACAAAGCAAATAAATCATTCTTGGTTTCTAAAAGTCCATGGTGAGTCTCAAAGGAAATTAATTCCCTTTGCTAACCATGGTTCATAAAAACATATTATTAAAGTGAACTCAATAAAAAAATCTAGATTTATTACTAAAATGAGGTGTCATCCTTTTCTTAATAAAACAAGAGATTTTTCCATCCCTTTCCAAACAGTTTCTAACACAAAAGTGGCTTTCCAGTATTGGGGAAATATAGGGTGAATGTGTAGATTAGCAAAGGTATGAGGCTGGCATAATGGAGAGTATGGTAAACTCAGTGTGGTGAAGAAATCAGCCCTTGAAACCTGAAAGCACAGAGCTGCCTTCTGAAAAACCCACGTGTATCATCACTTTAATATGTTGGGAGGGAAAGAACCTGACTACTGGCAAAAGTGTGATTAAAATTCTTACCAAACACTGTCACTACCGTGGAATCCAAATATTATCATCACTTAAAACACATTTATTTAAAACCAAATTACACAAGTATAAGGCAGGAAGTGCCCTCTAGGTATTAAAAACCAAAGACAGACACTTACACAAATGCACATATACTGAAACACGGAATTAAACCTGCAGAGCAAGTATATGAACGGAAAATGAGGCATTAGTATTTTCTCCATTACAGGTAGTGCACACTGCAGCAAGGAGGCAACATATGTAACTGGGTCGAGGACAGAAAAGCTACAGAAATTCTTCTTCCCAACTGAATAAACTATGTGGAAATAGTCTGGTCTCTGGTCAATCAGAAGAGCTTGATGAAAGAGCAAGGATTTCAAAATCTGTTAGAAAGTTCACAGAACAGGTACAATCAGTAAGCTTCCAGAGGTGGGTGGTGACAGAAGTGATGACAAGCAACTGAGTAATGGAGTATGGCTCAAAGTTGATTTCTCATAGGAAGGAGGAGCTTGGATAACTGGTGTGATGAAGAAAAGGAATCAATTAGATTAAATGACTCAAACCAGGGGTTTTCCTGGACTCCTCGTTTCCCCTTACCCACAACATCTACCTCATCCAGTCAATTTACTATTTACCAATAGTAAATCCTATTGGTTTTACCTTCAAAGTATAGTGCAAACCCGAAACCTCTTCTCCCTACTACGGATCCCCTAGCTCAAGCCATCACTATCCTTCACCCGGACTCTTGCAAAGGCCTAACTGTTCTCTTTGTTTTCACTGTTCCCCACCATCCACTATTCACCACGGTCTATACCCCACCCGGCAGCCAAAACTTTAGAGTGACTTTGCATCACACTGTTTATCATAAGCGACTGGACTTTACATTATCTGGACCCTACTTCTCCGTTTAAATTCACCCTCTTCCATTCTCTGCCCTGCTTTCACCAGCCAAGGCATGCTGGACTTCCTGCTGGTACTCAATTAAAAATCCCAGTTAACTGCTGTTTCATGCAACACTAAAACCTGACCATGTACAGAACTGTTTAATCATGTGTCCTCTCCTAGCTAGGAGAATTTGCTATTGAATTGAATTGTACAAATTTACATCTGGAAATAACAGCAGTGGTGACTTACCTGATTACAGAACAAATAAAGCAGTACAATACAGGCATTTTCAAATTTATCTTTAAGATAAGAACAATAAGCAGAAAGACACACAGAAATGGCCTATGGGTGAATATGTTCCTTTGAAGCATGAGATATGTTCACCAACACTGCATGCATGGGAGCAAACAGGAGAGAAATAGTAAGAAAAGAGAGACAGGAAGAGAGGTGTACCATAGGTGCCAAAATGTGCCGTACATACCATGTGGAGCTGGGATAAGAGGAGGAGATAGGGCTCTAGTCTTAATCCCTAAGATCCCAGAGTCAGCAGGCAGTGACTGTCACGTACACTTTTCCACCATGCCTAGGGGTTGTGGCCGAGTAAGAAAGTATCCCAGCATCTTTGCATTCTTTTCTAACATGCTTAGTACAGAATGCACTTTTCCATAGAAACCATGCTATGAGATGGGGAGGCTTCCCAAACAGACCACAGAATCCTATTAAATCCATTATACTGCTGGGACAGTGCATATTTTTAATAAGGAAGACACTGACCTCAACTGAACACCAATTAAACACTAAAGTGTTGAGCTCTACACTTTAACTCATTGAAAAATTGATTTTATAACCTCAATATATATGTATTTATATATCACAGCCATATTATGGTTTTAAATTATCTGTTTGGGGGCAAGCAAAGAAGTCTAAATACGAATTTTTAAAAATTAGTTGCATCCTGAACACCTACGTATAAGTAAGGTAAATTGCTAAAATGCACAGCAACTATTCAATACAAATCAGAGATTGATAACTGTATACGTAGTCTGAACAAAAGTCAAATGGGTTCACATTCATTCCCAAGGGGAGGGCTTGCAAAGGTTTGCAAAGGATGGAAGGCAATGGAGGTGGGGCTGAGGGTATCATACCACACAAGAAAGGCAGCCGACTCTCCCAGTTTTGGTCCAGATGAATACTGGATTGTATTCATTTCTTCCATTGGCCCAAAGCTGGCCAGAATCTTTGAAAAACACACCTAAACAGGTGAGGTCAGGACTAAGATAAATCCAACTGCCTTGAAATATTCCACATTTATGAGTACTCACCAATTAACCTGTTAAAAGGACTCAGGGCTATGTTGTTCACCATGAAACCAAGTGACAACCACATTTCCTACTTGCGCCTAGTGGCCAGAGAGAATCCTGACTGGGAACCATTCGAGTTGCTGATTTGGAGAATGTCTAATGCCCTAGTTACAAAGTGAATGGACTTTGCAAACCTGAGATTACTGAATCTCCTGAGGAAAAAGGTAGTAAGATCTTTAAGAACTGTGGGGGACCTTGTTGAGGGAGAAATTAAGCCCCGTACAGCATAATAAAATTCTACAGGATAAAAAATGGTGCTGGACAGAAGGGAAAAAAAAAACCTTGAATGCAAATTTCTCAGAACTTAACAGTAACTTATTCTGGATGGTGGCAATACAAAAGACATTTTATTCTTTGTAATTTTTTTGTACATTTTAATTCTTCAAAAAACAAAGTGCTGCCCGGTGGAAATCTATGCCTTTAACTCTTTGGCTCCAATGCTTCTTTTCCTTTTAAGACAAGGATCACGAACTCAAATGCCTATAAGGCTCAGCAGCTAATATAAGGGAGTGAGGCCTGCAAGATGGGAATTGTGTCAAACCAGTGAGCATAATCCCATGTCAAGAGGCAGCTGTTCCTCAGTGCCAGGACACAGCTGCTGCAGAGAAATGCAGGTAGTAGTGTTGCCAGATTAAAAATTTTGTTGACACTGGAAATCTGGATTTTTGTTGAAATTTCCTGGTTTTTAAATCTTGGTAAATGATTTAAATTATAAAAATTATAAAAAACAAGACACATAACCCTCTTAGGGGCCAAAAAACTTAAGTGATTTTCGAGGTGATTTTGCCCATAAAGTACGAGATACATATTTGTTTACTTGCTTTGTATACAGATCCATATTCACATCAAAGTCTGAGAAGCACAGTTCTAAATCAAAGGAAAGAATAACAGTAGTCTATATGCAGACTAAAAGAACTATTAAATCCCTATCTAAATGGAGACATCCCTATCTAATAGTAGACATTTCTAAAGTATTACTTTCTGCTAGTAAAATTGATTTCATTATGCTAATCATTAAGTTTCTATCACATGTTAACAGACTGAACAAGATTAGTGGAGTGATCTAAAATGAGGGCCAGGTGGTAAAATTTACTAAAATAGTGAATGAAAGAAGTACGTATGTTTCTTATACTGTGCATGCAACATGAAATTTGGGGTGAGAAAAAGTGCAAGGACAAGGTAAGTCAAAGAAAGGAAACCAGAGGGATCAATCAGGACAAATCCACAGTAAGAACTCCCTCTCCTAAAGAACCAGTGGCAAGGGGTGTCACCCCTGGTGGACAGAAGACAAATTGGCGAGGTCCATTAGATGGTGGGGGAACGTTAGCTGCCCAAAATTCTATCAGACTGAGATGCAAGAAGCTCACACTTGATTCCAGACTGTTCAGGTGAGGTGGAATAGATGGGGAAACAGTGGGGGAGGAGTGGGAAGAATGAAGAGTGAGACTCTAGAAGATGTAGTGGACAGGCATACCGGGCCTGGGGAAACCTGAAAGTCCATTCAAAGACAGAAGAAAAACCAAAGGTATATGGAGTGTAAAGATTTGTGGCAGGGTACAAAGAAAGAGGGTGAAATGAGGCAGAGAGAGGAAGGTCCAAATTCATATACTAGATGGGTGCTGAGGTCAAGGACAGCGAGGAAGCACAGTGGCCTGAAGTTGGACCCTGGGAAACAGGAAGAGGCAGACTAATAACAGGTTTCCGATTCAGCCAAGTTTTTCCAACGTTGTTGCTTTTGGCCAGGTAAGGGATGTTTACCTATGAAGGGTCAAGATAGAATAGAGAACACAACCACAGAGAGGTATGTGGGGTGATCTGTTCCCCAAGTAGACTGGAGGCCAGAAATACCGTCCCACAGGTCTGGACAGAGTGGAGACCCAGGACAGAGCAGTGCATCTTCCTTCACCGTGGGTGAACGAGGCCAGTGAGTGTGCCATATGAGATATTTCTGCTAAAACCCAAGAGCCAGCTAGTTCAACTGTTTCATTGACTTTGCAAACAGGATATGATCAGGAAACTATTTAAAGAAAGAGTTAAAAAAAAAGTTTTGCAGAAGCTAGTAATTTTTTTTGATATCATGTGATCCTTGGACTTTATGTTTGCATAAGAGAGAAAGGCAGCAGCAGAGTCCATTCTAATCTTTAACCGTAACTGACTTCCAAGAATCAGTAACACCATCCCCAGTTCCTTTGATTAAGTTACTCTCAACCAGTTACCAGCATTTAAATTTATTCAAGCATGCTTGAAAGTGAGACACATTGAAAACGCTAACCTACATTTTTATTCAGAAGGAAAGTACTTCAGTATAACAAACCCTAATGACGACATTTTGCTATGAAAGTGAGAATACACTAATGACTCAAGACTGACTAAGCAAAACAAACCTTGGAACTTGTGTGTTTATGAGGCTTTAAAAAAACTAATTTCTATGACCAGTTTGAAATGCAGAGCTAAATTAAAATGTATCAACCATTTAAGGCAATGAAATGACCACTGAAGACCCAAAAAACGTGACTGAATTGCTGGGTCCCTAATTCTTGGCCCAAGCATACTGATTAAAGTCATAAGAGACCCTTGTGTTCTGGTTGTGAACAGAAAGTGTTATCCATTATTTTGTCTTTGTCTGCAAAGGAGCTTCAGCACCTAGGCACTTCACCATCTACTCCCTATGTTGGTTCGCTCACCAAGATCACACCATAATGAAAGCTACATGTAGACCTGGCAGTTCCCTCTTCTGAATTTAATTATGCTTTGTGCTGGTGCAGTAAAAAGGAGTTCATGACAAGGTTATTTTTTAATAGTTTTCTTCCTTGAGAAATCATAGTGCTTATGTTTTCATTCACATGGGATATATATTTTATAATATTAGTTTCACTTCTAATACATGTATATTGAAACCATAAGAATACAACATAGCAGTCAGGGACTAAACACACTGAATAGGTATCAACTGCCGGATATATTAGCTACAACAATACAAATTGTTTTCTACTGAGTTCTTAATAAACCCCGATGCTTATATAAATGAGTAACAAATAATTTCACTGTAACATCCGATTTGTTTTCAAATTTAATCACCTCAGGCTAAACTCACAAGCTCAAGAAACAAAGAGATAAATTTCTTTCCATAGACTTTGAAGTATCTCAGAAAGAAACTGCAGATCTACTGCATTTAAACTAATTTATGATAGTTTTAAAAAAGTATATGGTCCAACAATTTATATTTTCAACTGCAGTAAAGTCTGCTTAGCTTGACCATTTGATAGTCAGCTGTGTCAGAGGCTGGGGTTCAAGGAGTTATTTGTCACTCCACAGGCACTCCTGAGCCTAGACAGATCAGAGCACATCTCATTCTAATGAGTCACAGATCTATAGATTAAACAACTTTCTGCACAAAATTAATAGAAAAATGCATGTTCAATTAAAGCAAAGTGTGGATACTACCTTCTTCTTTCTGATATGTCCCTCCTGACTGCTTGCTTACAAGTGTCTGGGATGATCTTGGCTATACGCTCACTCCATGTTATAGTACATCTCCCAAGCTGGAGATATCGGCAAAATTAAAATTATTTCAACCCTAAATAGCCAAAATAATGACATTATTATCAGCTAGCCCTCTAACCTAAAATTTGCTGAAAAAGAGGCAGATAACCTATGCATTTACTGAACTGAGAAAAAAGAAAAGAAATGTTAAGCTTTAAAGATATGTCCTACCAAGGCCCCGCCCGCCTCCTGACCACATTTTCTAAGACTTCCCATCTTGTTCACTAAGCAAGTGCTACACTGCCATTTCTACTGCTCAAGTATGCCAACCTTGTTCTAGTTTCTGGGCCTTTCTTTGCATTTGCTGTTTTCTCTGCCAAGAATGTTCTTGCCCCAGTCTCTGCACTTCCTCTCAGTTCATGTGTCACCTCTACAGTGATGATGTCTTCTTTGACCCCACCTCCCTCCAACTGATTTTCACCCTAACACTTACCAGTATGTAAAGTGTATTTATTTACCTCTTCACGTCTGTCTCAAATGTTATGATACTTACAGACAAAAAGTAGAGACCTTGCCCTTTTTTGTTCACCAGTGAACAAACTAAGAACCACTCAGTTCTTAAGAATAAACCCCGATGCTTATATAATGAGTAACAAATAATTCACTGTAATATCAGATTTGTTTTTAAATTTAATCACTTCAGGCTAAACTCACAAGTTCAGGAAACAAAGAGATAAATTTCTTTCCAATGACTGAAATATCTCAGAAAGAAACTGAAGATCTACTGCATTTAAACTAATTTATGATAGTTTTTAAAAAGTAAATTATATTATTAGAAACTAATATTATAAAATATATATCCCATGTGAATGAAAAATTAACCACTATGAACCTTACCTGGACCTTATTAGAAACTCGATAAGTAATGAGTGATTAAAATTGATCTAATAAAAGCATTTTAAGGACCAAATTTTGGAAATAAGACACTGTTCCTTAATACTGACATTTAATCAAAATCTACCTTGAAGAAATTCAAGGTAGAGAATGAATCAGGTTCCACATTCATTCTTGGAAATGATACTCAGTGCCCTATGCTCTGCCATGTGCTGGGCTTGGTGCATCTATGCCAACACTCAGGGAACCTGCTGGAGTCCGAGAAACCAGCCTGCCTTGCAGAGTCTGTGACCGCTGCGCTCCAAACAAAGTCATAAAATATCAGTGAAATAAAGAATTGTCCTGGGAATAGAATAGTCAAGACGTATTAGTCTACTCAGTTTTGTCAGTTAGTCAACAAATTCAGTCTCCCTCCTACCCTTACCACCCAACAAGTGAGTCTTCAAATTACTAAGCAAAATGGGCTTCCCTGGTGGCACAGTGGTTGAGAGTCCGCCTGCCGATGCAGGGGACACGGGTTCATGCCCCGGTCCGGAAGGATCCCACGTGCCGCGGAGCGGCTGGGCCCATGAGCCATGGCCGCTGAGCCTGCACGTCCAGAGCCTGTGCTCCGCAGCGGGAGAGGCCACAACAGTGAGAGGCCCACGTACCGCAAAAAAAAAAAAAAAAAGTTACTAAGCAAAGGCAAGCTATTTTACCTACTCATTTTAGATGCCACTTTGCTTTAGGGTGCAGTTAAATTACATCAAGTTGTGCAGGTATTCCTGATGTTTATAAAGTGGTCAATAGGAGCGGAGGATGAGGAAATGGAACAGAGGTATGAAAAGAATGGTGAAATTGAATACAGACCTAGAAGTTTGAAGGAGGTCTGAGAATGATGAAAACCTTTGCCAAAACTTAAGCCTTAGAACTCGCTGCTTCTTTCTTGGGAACAGCATGAGCTATAGGGTGGGGCAAAATGATTTTACTGCCTGATTTTTTGATGCTGTGCTCCATTTAGTTTCATTGTTTGCATTTGGGGGCCTATTTTGAGTCACATACTCTACTATTACTGTTAATATGTGAGAACATCTATTAATATTTTGAGTCTTTATTAGAGTTTAACTATAAGCTATAATTTAACTGTAGATGATCTTTTAAAAGTATGCTGAATTTCTAAGTGGGGCTTATTTTTACACTCAAATCCTCCTCTTTATTTCTCCCCATACCAGTTCTCAAAGCAACGTTAAGAAGGAATTTTAAATGTATCTACACCTAAAATATAGGAAATACATTGAAAAGTGTGAACAACACAATAACAGAGCTCAAAATGAACAACTTTTTGCTACAGTAGTGTTTGGGAAAAATAAATATTGAATTAGCTCATCTTTCTAATTTAATATTAATCCTTCTGAGTAAAACTACAAATAATAGAATCAGATTCTTTCATAACATGCTGCAGGTTTAACCAACACAAAGGGACAAAATACGCCAGATTTAACAAAAAGTTCTTGAAATAGAGAGGATATTTAAAGGAAATGCAACATTGTTATTTTCAATGGCTATTAGTAAACTGTTAAATAAATATGTGCTTTTAAAAATTATTATTCAAGACATTGTAAGACTGTTATGCAATCAGCCAATAAATATTAGGCAAATGGACCCTGCTAAAGTGGATTTTGTGTGCTGAATACACAAGAGCCTTGAAACGTGCTAAATAGACAAGCTATGAGAGCAAGTGAGTTTATGTGATTTGTTTCCTTACATTGGCAATAACATTTAACCTATTTTAATGATGTTATCTAAAACAGAATTCATTCTAAAACAAAGAAGAATAGTACTTTTATAAGATATCCAAGTATAATAACTGATAGTTAATTTTGGTAACTTATATTCAATAAAACATTTAAAATAGAATATTCTATAGGATATTTTATTATTTAATCACACCATAATCATCCTGTATTGTCAAGAAGCTGAAGATTTTCCTTTTTCTGATCCTATTACTTTCCAAATATATTTTCCATATTTTTCAATAAAGTGAATGTTATCATTTTAATTTTACTGTTTATACTTTTGTAATTAAGATTTTACTGTAAGTAACTGGTTATCTTGTAGTAACATGTACATACTAAATGTTCTTAATCAGTGATATTTAGAATATTGCTATCACTTAATGATTGGTTATCTACGGGAAGGTGATTTCGTATAAAGGCTATTTTAAGACAGTATCTTTCAGTTTGTGTTACATGACAGTGCATGACTACCTCTGTACACACACCTACTGCTAACTACTCTTGAGATACTAAGAAAACCAATGCCTTGCACCCAAAAGTGAGAAAAGTACAAAAGTATGTCCAGTCAAAAAGAGGGTCTGAATCTCAAACACATCATGACCTGGCTTGACAATAAAACCTAACTGATTTCTCTTTTAAAAATTATAAAATATTGAAAATGACAAATAATGTAAACTATAACCAGCTACTCATCACCCAGATATAACTTAAAAATTTTCCAAATTTTCTTGAAATTTTTATTGTTTAAAATGTTCAGATACATTTAAGTCTTATTCTTTCATTCCATTCCTGCTCCTTCCTCCTAGAGCTTCCTTACATTTTAATTTCATCTGCTTGTATCCAGCATTATACATGTTGTTTTGAACAAAGAACGAACAAAGAATATTAATTGGCAACTCCCAGAAAGGCCAATTAGAAAAGATTTTCAACTTCACTCTTCATCAAGAAATGTAAATTAAAATAACAGAGAAATACCCTGTCACCTATCAGACTGAAAGTGTTGGTGAAGATGAGGAAAAACAGGAACTTACATACTGCAAGCAGAAGTGTAAGTTGGTACAATGTCTTTAGAGAACAACTTAATAATTTTCAAGCAAAACTGAAAATATTACTATGCTATGGCCCAGAAATTACCCTTCTAGGCATTTACTCATGAGAAAGTGTCACCTTAGACCTCAGAAGGCATGTAAAACAACCACGTTAATAAATGTTATAGCTAAGACTTGTACAGAGTCTTTTACGTGCCAGGCACTATTCTAAGTCATTCCTATGTTTTCACTCTATTACCCTCATAACATGCCTTCCTCAGAGGAAATATACCACATTTTACCGATGAGTACACTGAGGCACAGAGGTTTATGACTTGCCAAAGTCGCATAACTAGTAGTGGTGGGACCACAAACCCAAGCAATCTAGTTCTGGAGTCTGTTAATCACTATGTATGGGTCACTGAAGTACCACATGGAAGAGTGAAAGGGTTGAAATCATACAAGAGCCCATCAGAGAGGAAGGAACAAACAACTGGCAGTACATTCACATGGGGCAGAAGAGACCAGCCAGTAAGATGCAAAAGCCAGACTGCACACAGCAGCTTGCATACATTCCAACAGCCTGGCATGGAGGGAAAAGGCAAGGTGAAAAATGATTTGTACTGCACGACACCGTGTTTATGATTTATTACCAATAGCTAAAGAAGCTAAAGCACTCTTAGGCTATACATATTAATAAAAATACAGAATCAAGGGGGCTTCCCTGGTGGCACAGTGGTTGAGAGTCCGCCTGCCGACGCAGGGGACATGGGTTTGTGCCCCGGTCCGGGAGGATCCCACATGCCGTGGAGCGGCTGGGCCCGTGAGCCATGGCTGCTGGGCCTGCGCATCCGGAGCCTGTGCTCTGCAACGGGAGAGGCCACAACGGTGAGAGGCCCGCGTACCACACACACACAAAAAAATACAGAATCAAGAGCAAATAAAGGGCTCCTTTTCTTGCCCTTGAGTTAAGGACTGATAACACCTCAAAATAATGTGTCATTTCCGGGAACCGCAAGATTGACTAACTAGATTGGGTTCTGGAGTGAGCAGCTGGCATGGTGAAGGATTTTGTAGCTGTTTGGAGCAGGCATGTGAAGTCTTTCAAGTAATTAAAGAAATCTGCTTATGTGCAAGAAAGGAAAATGTTCTCTATCATCTCTCCATAGGCTTCTCATCAAATGTGTGGGCACATAATTATCATAAGGCTTATATTCTTGATTTATGACAATTATCTTCATACAAAACTCAAAAACTTTAATAGTATAACAACTTCACTAAGCTTTAACACACAGTAGACATGGTTTTCACAAATACGTGGAAATGTTTTTACATACCAAATTGCATACAAAAAATATTCATAGAAAACCATATAATAAAAAAGAAATCTGGTTACTTTTACATGACCAAAATAGATGAACAAATGATGAAAAAATAAAATGTAATAGTTTTCATATTGTATAGTCTCAGAAGATAGGCCTATCAAGGAATTTCCCTCCTACTGAAATAGACTCTTAACAAAAAAGTATTTGCTTTAAGAATATATACTTAAGGGAGATTCTAGCTCTGAAAACAATGATCTGTACAAGGTCATAGCATTGAGCTCTTCTTCCTCACTCCCCAAATGAGACTTCTCTGCATAATGAACAAGGAAGGCCTGTCAAGAGATCACAATGTTGATGTCAGTTCATCTAGACCATCAGCCTCCACAGAGCAGTTCCATACTCTCTATGGAACAGCAGTAATATTAAAAAAAAAAGGTTTCTACAGAGAAAAGACCAATCTAATAAAGACAAACCTTTGAAAGATCAAGAAGTTAAAGTAAGCAGTGACACACATGGCTAAAATGTTAGTTTTCATGGAAACTTAATGGACAAATAAGTGGGGCTATATTTAATGTTAATTATTCTTAATCTTAGCTGTTGAAAAAATGTTTTAGGTTTAGGTGTGGCAACTTCTTTTGAAAAACTTGTTGGCACTCCAGTGTAGACCTTGCTATGATTTCTTTCCGACATTGGACACACCTTGTTCAAAAGACAAATGACTCATAAGAGGCCATAATCCAAGATGTGATATTCAGCATTCAACTAACTAATGATACCCCAGATGTAGCCACAACTTCTATTGTGAGAAAAAGAGTAGATGGGATTAGAAACTATGGTTTCTCTGTTTCACCTGAATCAGTTGTAAAAGAACACTAAAAATACAGATTAAGAGTGTCAGATAAGGTAATAAGGAGAAAGGCCACAGTGGCGGGCGGTTGTGAAAGTGTGCCAACATCAATAAATGTTACTCAATATTTGTACCACTTAACAAAAATAAGCCAAGCGTAGAAGGTGAAAATGGCTAGATAAGAAAGAAGAAAACTAATGTAAGAGTTGACTAAGCTAATCTGTACTACTATGATTAAAAACACCAAGTAACTGACATATGATATCCAATATCAAATACTTTATTATCTACGAAAAAAGGCCTAGTAGAGTCATTTTTTCCTCCAAAGTCCATAAGCATATTTGTGCATGTTTTAATATATCATTCCAATTGTTCTCAAGTTTTTTGTGTATATAATTTGAACAGCTACAAGAAGTTGCTAATATATACAGGTATACCTCAGAGATATTGCGAGTTCAGTTCCAGACTACTGCAATAAAGTGAGTCACATGACTTTTTTTTGGTTTTCCAGCACATATCAAAGTTATCTTTACACTACACTATAGTCTACTAAGTGTGCAATAACATTATGTCTAAAACAACTGAACCTTCAGTAAGTCATAAAACTGAACCTTCAGTAAGTCATAATCTTTTTGCAAGAGTAACATCAAAGATGACTGGTCACAGATCACAATAACAAATATAATCATGAAAATGTTTGAAATATTGCAAGAATTACCAAAATGTGACACAGAGACATGAAGTGAGCAAATGCTGTTTGAAAAAAACTGCCAATAGCCTTGCTCAATGCAGGGTTGCCACAACCTTCAATTTTTAAAAAAAATGCAGTATCTGCAAAGAAAAATAAAGTGAAGCACAGTAAAATGAGATATGTCTAAAAAGATACTGCACTTTTCTTTTTTTACAAATTGAAGGTTTGTGGCAAACCTGCATTGTCAGATGGTGGTTAGCATTTTTAGCAATAAAGTATTTCTGATTAATCTATGTACATTGGTTGTTTAGACATAATGCTATTACATACTTCATAGACCACAGTGTAGTGTAAACATAGCTTTTATATGCACTGAGAAACCAAAAAAATTGTGTGACTCGCTTTATTGTGATATTCACTTTTATTTGGGTGTTCTGGAACCAAACCTGCAATATCTCTGAGGTATGCCTATATGTGGAGATCAGTTTTCTCCTAAAGTTCATTATTCCTTCTATAGGAAAAAAAATGATTTTAATGCTATCCAGTTCCACTAGTCAAAATAAAAGTGATGCAACAGATCTCATGTATACTGAACTTGGATAGTGTAATAATCCCTCATGTATATATAATTTTTAACAGAACCCCAGGGACAAGATAATATTCAAAATGGTAAAATTTCAGGCACAAAAATCAAGAGTAAAAGAATACTTTTTAGTTATTTTTGCTTTTATAACCTCCCTGAAGTCGGAGTATGCAGGCAGATGGCCATTTTCTACCTGTATTTAAGGTCAAGCCTGTATTTGTTCTTTTTCCACATAAATGAAAAAAATGAGTTACTGTGTCTGGAATGTTATATGTGAAAAAAAAGTAGCACAAGAATCTTACTGTAAATTATACAAATAAAGGAAGTAAGTGTTGGCTAGTTAATGTTGTTAAATATTTACACCTAAACTACATAAAAGCATGATAGATGACAGATAACAACAGAGTTGAATTATTACAACTCCACATTAGGTTTTAGTCTGTAGGTATCCACTTTCAATATGAAATCAATAATTTTTTTAAATCTCACCCAAATTCTATTCCCCAGCTAATATTTATTGGGCCTACATTAAATACAAACAAATAAAACCTAAACCTTAATTAATTAATTTAATAAATATGCACTGAATGTTTATTATTAGCCAGGCACTGTTCCAGGTACCGAATGTACAGTAGTGATGAACACAGCCATAGTTCTTGTCCTCATGGAGTATACAGTTTCATGAGAGAAAGAGCAATGAATAAATAACCACAACTTGCTTAGTATTATAGAGGGAAGGAAAAATGAACTGAGAGAATATCGTATGCTGAGGATGAGGGAGAATTAAACAGAGTGAAGCAGAGTGATGAGAAAGGCCTCCTTAAAAAGGTAACATTCAACCTGATCCCTGAAGTGAGTGAAGGAATCTGCAATGTGAAGAGCCAGGGATCAAGAAAAAGAGCATTTCAGGAAGAGGCCACCGTACCCACAGAGGTTCCAAGACAGGGGACCTTCAGGGAACCAAGAAAAGGCCAGTGTGGCTGGAGCCCAGTGAGCAAGGGGCAGAGTGATGGAGGTGGGGGCTGACTGATGAGGCAGACTGAGCTGGCTGTGTACTATCTTACCAGCCACAGTAAGATGTCTGAGTTGAATGTGAAGAGCAGCAGGGAGTCATTAAAGAGTTTCAGTAGAGGATATACATGACATTTTTAAAAGATGACACTGGCTCCTCAAGAGACAACAAATTGGAAGGGAGCTAGAGGTGAAGTAGGCAGACCAATCAGAAGCCAATTTCAGTAGTCACATAAGTTTGGGTGGTGGGTTGCACAAAAGGTACTGGATAGATCTGTAAAAAAGTAGATAAAGTCATGGCATAATTTGGAGACAGAACCAATGGAACTTGCTGACAGATCAGATGCTGTGGGTGATGCAGAAGAAGGAATGAATAATGCTCTTGAGAAACTCAAGAGACCCCAGGTGCCTGAGATCCGGCCCTCCCCACGAGAGAACCCAGGACCCAGTCCCACTGGCCAGTGGGCCAACATTAGCCCTGGGAACTTCTGGGCCCTGCAGCCTGCTGAGCAGGGACCTGGCCTGCCCACCAGCAGGCCAATAGCAGCACAGGACCCCCAGCCCCACAGACAGCTATCCTGTGACCCAGCCATGCCCACCAGCAGGCTGGAACCAGGACTGGGACTCCCCAGGTCAAGCAGCTAACTGTGCCAGGTCCCAGCCCCACCCTGCAGGAGCTGGCAGCCTCCCCACCAGGTAGGGCCTGGCTACCAACTGGACTGGGGACCAGTCACACCTACCAGCATGCCCAGAGTAGTCAGCCCCACCACAGCAGAAGGGCCCATGCAGCTCACAAAGACGGCACCCCTAGAGCACATAGCTCTGGTGACCAGAGCAGAGTGTGCTTCTGGACCCACAGAACATCTCCTACATAAGGCCACTTCTCCAAGATCAGGAAATGTAACTACCTACCTAATACATAGAAATAAGAACAGGGAATTAGGCAAAATGAGCTGACAGAGGAATGTGTTCCAAACAAAGAAACAAGATAAAGCCATAGAAAAAGAACTAAGTGAAGTGGTGATAAGGAATCTACCTGATAAAGAGTTCAGGGTAATGATCATGAAGATGCTCAAATAACTTGGGAGAGGAATGGATGAACCACAGTGAGAAGTTTAACAAAGAGTTAGAAAATATGAAGAAGAACCAAATAGAGATGAAGAATACAACTGAAATGAAAAATGAACTAGAAGAAATAGTAGATTAGATGGTACAGAGGATCAAATTAGCCAACTGGGAGACAGAGAAGTAGAAATCAGTCAAGCTGAACTGATAAAAATAAAAATAAATTTAAAAAAATGAGGACCATTTAAGCAGCCTCTGAGACAACATCAAGCATACTCATATCCTTATTATAGGGTCCCAAAAGGAAAAGAGAGAAAACAAACGGGGAAGAGAACATATCTGAAGACATAATAGCTGAAACCATCCCTAACCTGGAAAAGAACACAGATATCCAGGTCCAGAAAGCACAGAGTCTCAAACAAGATCAACGCTAAGAGGTCCACCCCAAGACACACTGTAATTAAAATGGCAAAAATTAAAGATAAAGAGAGAATATCAAAAGAAGCAAGGGAAAGGCAATAAGTTATGTACAAGGAACTCCTAAAAGGGTATCAGCTGACTTTTCAAAAGAAACTCTGCAGGTCAGAAGGAGTGGCATAATACATTTAAAGTGATGAAATGGAAAAACCTACAATCAAGAATACTCTGCCTGGGAAGGCTTTCATTCAGACTTGATGGAGAGATTAGAAGTTTTATAGATAATCAAAATCTAAAAGAGTAGAACACTACAAAACAGGCTTTATAAGAAGTGTTAGACGGACTTCTCTAAGCAGAAAAGACAAAGTCACAACTTGAAACACAAAAATTACAAAAGGAAAACTCTCATTGGTAAAGGCAAATATAGAGTGAAGTAGATCAACCACTTATAATGCTAGTAAGAAGACTAAAAGATAAAATTAGTAAAATCATCTATTTTCACAATAAATATTTAAGGAATACACAAAACAAAAAATGTAAAATATTATGTCAAAAACATTAAATATAATAGAAGGACAGGTAAAAATACAGAGTTCTTTAACAGCATTTGAATGTAAGAAATGAAAAACTTCAAATAATCACATATACATATATAGATTGCTATATATAAAGTTCATGGTAACCACAAACCAAAAATCTATAGCGGATACACAAACAAAAAAGAGAAAGGAATCCAAACATAACACTAAAGTAGTCATCAAATAACAAAGGAAGAGAGCAAAAGAAGAAGGAAGGAACAAAAAAGAAGTATAAAAACAACCTCAAAACAATCAACAAATGGCAATAAGTACATACCTATCAATAGTTAGTTCAAATGGAAATTGACTAAATGATCCAATCAAAAGACACAGAGTGGCTGAATCGGCATGAAAACAAGATCTGTATATATGCTTCCTACAAAGGATTCATTTCAGGTCTAAAAACGCACACAGACTAAAAGTGAGGGGATGGAAAAATATGTTCCACACAAATTGAAATGAAAAAAAAGCCAGGGTAGCAGTACTTATATCAGAGAAAACAGACTTTAAACAAAGACTGTAACAAGAAACAAAGGACATTACATAATGATAAAGGGACTGACCCAACAAGAAAATATAACAATTGTAAATATATATGCACACAACATAGGAGCACCTAAATGCATAAAACAAATATTAACAAACAGAAAGGGAGAACTTGACAGTAATATAAGAAGAGTAGGGGACTTTAACACCCCACTTACCTCAATGGACAGATCCTCCAGACAGAAAATCAGTAAGAAAACACTGGACTTAAATGATACATTAGACTCGATGGATTTAATATATATATATAAAACATTCCATCCAAAAGCAGCAGAACACACATTCTTTTCAAGTGCATATCTATCCAGGATAGATCACATGCTAGACCACAAAACAAGCCTCAGTCAATTTAAGAAAACTGAAATCTGATATCAAGCATCTTCTCCAACCACAATGCTATGAGACTAGAAATCAACTACAAGAAATAGCTGCAAAAAACACACAAATGTGGAAGCTAAACAATATGCTACTGAACAACTGATAAGTCACTGAAGAAATCAACTAAGAAATCATATAACACCTGTAGACAAATGAAAACAAAAGCACAACAATCCAAAACCTATGGGACATAGCAAGAGCAGTTCTAAGAAGGAAGTTTACGGTGATACAAGCCTATTCTAAAATAAACAACCTAACCTTGCACCTAAAGGAACTAGAAAAAGAACAAATAAAACCCAAAGTTAGTAGAAGGAAAGGAATAATAGTTTATTTAATAATAAAGCAGAGCAGAAATGAATATAGTTTAAAAAATAGAAAAGATCAGTGAAACTAAGAGGTGCTTTTTTAAAATGTAAGCAAAATTGACTAACCTTTTGCCAAACTCATCAAGTAAAAATGAGAGAGGGCCCATATAAGTAAAATCAGAAATGAAAAAGAAGGTACAACTGACACAACAGAAATACAAAGGGTCATAAGAGGTTACTACAAACAGTTATACGTTAATAAAATGGACAACCTAGAGCAAACGGACAAATTCCTAGAAATGTACAATTTCCCACGACTGAATCAGCAAGAAATAGAAAACATGAACAGACTAATAAACAGGAATGAAATTGAATCAATAATTTAAAAACTCTTGACAAACAAAAGTCCAGGACCAGATACTTCAGAGGTGAAGTCTACCAAATATTTAAAGAAGAGTAAACACCTATCCTTCTCAAAATATGCTAAACAACTGCAAAGGAAGGAATGCTTTTGAACTCATTCCATGAAGCCAGTATTACTCTGATAACAAAACCAGACAAAAATACCACACACAAAAAATTACAGGCCAATATCTCTGATAAATACAGATGCAAAAATCCCCAACAGAATCTTAGCAAACCGAATCCAACGATACATTAAAGGATCATACACCATGATCAATTGGGATTTATCCCAGGGATGCAAGGATGGTTCAATATCCACAAGTCAATCAATGTGATACACCACATCAACAAACTGAAGAACAAAAATCATATGATCATTTCAGTAGATGCAGAAAAAGCTTTTGACAAAATTCAACATTCATTCACAATGAAAATTCTCCACAAAGTGGTTACAGAGGTAACATACTTGAACATAATAAAGGCCATATATGATAAGTTCACAGCTAACATCATACTTAATGGTGAAAAGCTGAAAGCACTTTCAGCTCTGAGATCAGGAACAAGACAAGGATGCCCACTCCTGCCATTTTAATTCAACATAGCATTGCAAGTCCTGGCCACAGCAGTCAGACAAGAAAAAAAAAATAAAAGAAATCCAAATTGGAAAGGAGTAAGTAAACCTGTCACTATTTCAGATAACATGACAGTATACAGAGAAAATCCTAAAGACACCACCAAAAAACTTTTAGAACTTATCAATGAATTCAGTAAAGTTGCAGGATACAAAATTAATATAGAGAAATCTGTTGCATTTCTATACACTAAAAACAAACTATCAGAATGAGAAATTAGAACAATCCCTTTTACAACTGCATCAAAAAGAATAAAATACACAGGAATAAATCTAAGGAGGTAAAAGACCTGTACTCAAAAGCTATAAGACAATGATGAAAGAAATTAAAGATAACACAAACACATGGAAAGAGATACCATGGCTCATGGTTTGGAAAAATTGATACTGTTAAAATGACCATACTACCCAAAGCAATCTAAAGATTCAGTGAAATCCCTATCAAAATACCAATGGCATTTTTTGCAGAACTAGAACAAATAATTCTGAAATTTGTTTGGAAACAAAACAAAAAAAAACCCCAAATAGCCAAAAAAGTTATGAGAAAGAAGAACAAAGCTGGAGGTATCATGCTCCCTGATTTCAAACTATACTACAAAGCTATGGTCATCAAAACAGCACAATACTGGCACAAAACAGAAACACAGATTAATGGAACAGAATAAAGAGCCCAAAAGTGAATCCACACTTACATGGACAATTAATCAATGACAAAGGAGGAAAGAATATACAATGGGGAAAAGACAGCCTCTTCCATAAATGGTGTTGGTAAAGCTGGACAACTACCTGCAAAAGAATCAAATAGACTACTTTCTCACATGATATAAAAAATAAACTCAATCATTAGAGAAATGCATATCAAAACTATAATGAGATATCATCTCACACCAGTCAGAATGGCCATCATCAAAAAATCTACAAACAATAAAGGGTGGAGAGGGTGTGGAGAAAAGGGAACCCTCTTGCACTGTTGGTGGGAATGTAAATTGATACAGCCACTATGGAGAACAGTATGGAGTCTCCTTAAAAAACTAAAAATAGAAATACCATATGACCCAGCAATCCCACTACTGGGCATATACCCTGGAAAACCATAATTCAAAAAGTCATGTACCACAATGTTCACTGCAGCTCTATTTACAATAGCCAGGACATGGAAGCAACCTAAGTGTCCACTGACAGATGAATGGATAAAGAAGATGTGGCACATATATACAATGGAATATTACTCAGCCATAAAAAGAAATGAATTGAGTTATTTGTAGTGAGGTGGATGGACCTAGAGTCTGTCATACAGAGTGAAATAGGTCAGAAAGAGAAAAACAAATACTGTATGCTCACACATATATATGGAATCTAAAAAAACAGAAAGGTCATGAAGAACCTAGGGGCAGGACAGGAATAAAGACACAGACCTACTAGAGAATGGGCTTGAGGACACAGGGAGGGGGAAGTGTAAGCTGGGACAAAGTGAGTGAGTGGCATGGACAAACATACACTACCAAATGTAAAACTGATAGCTAGTGGGAAGCAGCCGCATAGCACAGGGAGATCAGCTCGGTGCTCTGTGACAACCTAGAGGGGTGGGATAGGGAGGGTGGGAGGGAGGGAGACACAAGAGGGAAGAGATATGGGGATATATGTATATGTACAGCTGATTCACTCTGGTATAAAGCAGAAACTAACACACCATTGTAAAGCAATTGTACTCCAATGAAGATGTTTAAAAAATAAATAAACTCAAAATGGATTAAAGACTTAAATGTAAGACCCAAATCTACAAAACTTCTGTAAGAAAACATAGGCAGTATGTTCTTTGACATCAGTCTTAGCAACATTTTTTTGGATCTGCCTTCTCAGACATGGAAAACAAAAGCAAAAATAAACAAATAGACTATATCAAACTGAAAAGCTTTTGCACAGCAAAAGAAAACTATCAACAAAATGAACAGGCTAACTACTGAATGGTAGAAGATATTTGCAAATGATATATTCAATAAGTGGTTACTGTCCAAATATGCAAAGATCTCATACAACTCAACAACAAAATAACAACCCATTTAAAATGGGTAGAGGACCTGAATAGACATTTTTCTAAAGAAGACATACAGATGTCCAACGGGCACATGAAAAGATGCTCAGCATCACTAATCATTAATGACATGCAAATCAAAACTACAGTTAGATATCACATCATACCTGTCAGAATGGCAATTATCAAAAAACCACAAATAACATATGTTGGCGAGGATTCCCACTGTTGGTGGGAATGCAAGTTGGTGTAGGCACTGTGGAAAACAGTATGGAGGTTCCAAAAAAAGATTAAAAATAGAACTACCATATGATCTAGCAATTCCACTCCTGGGCATTTATCTGAGGAAGAGGAAAACACTAATTAGAAAAGATATATGCACCCCTATGTTCACTGAAGCATTATTTACAATAGCCAAGATATGGATGCAACCTAAGTGTCCATCAACAGATGAATGGATAAAGAAGATGTGGTATATACATACAATGGAATATTACTTAGCCATAAAAAAGAATGAAATCTTGCCTTTGGCAACAATCTGATGGATCTAGAGGGTATTATGATAAGTGAAATAAGTCAGACAAAGATAAAGACTGTATGATTTCACTTGTATGTAGAATACAAAAAACAAATGAACAATCATAACAAAACATAAACAGAGTCATAGATACAGAGAACAAACAGGAGGTTGTTAGAGAGAAGGGTAGGTGGGGTAGGGGAGAAAGAAATAGGTGAGGGAGATTAAGAGGTACAAACTTCCAGTTACAAAATAAATGAGTGACAGGTATGTAGTGTAGTGAGAATATAGTCAATAATTATGTAATATCTTTGTATAGTGACAGATGGTAACTTGACTTACTGTGGTGATCTTTTTGAAATGTATAGAAATATCAAATCACTATATTATACACCAGGAATTGCCATACTGTTCTAGGTCAATTATTCTTCAAAAACCAACCAACCAACCAACAAAAAAACTCATAGGAAAAGAGATCAGCTTTGTGGTTACCAGAGGTGGGAGTAGGGGGAATTAGATAAAGGCAGTCAAAAGGTGCAAACTTGGGACCTCCCTGGCGGTCCAGTGGTTAAGACTCCATGCTTCCAATGCAGAGGGCGCAGGTTTGATCCCTGGTAAGGGAACTAAGATCCCACATACTAGGCGGTGCAGCCAAAAAAATTTTTTTAAAAAAAAGGTGCAAACTTCCAGTTATAAGATAAATAAGTACAAGAGATGTAATGTACAACATGGTTAATACAATTAAAATTGCTGTATGTTATATATGAAAGTTATTAAGTGAGTAAATTCTGAGAGTTCTCATCACAAGGAAAAAATTTTTTCTATCTTTTATTTTGTGTCTATATGAAATGATGGATGTTCACTAAACTTTCTGTGCTAATCATTTCATGAAGTACGTAAGTCAAATCATTTTGCTATACACCTTCAATTTATACAGTGCCGTAAGTCAATTATGTCTCAGTAAAACTGGAAGAAAAAATAAAATAAAAACAACAGGATACATTTCATAAAGCATGTAGATAAAAATGATAAAAGGAATAGATTGGTTGTCTAGAGTACTGGCTCTCAACTAGAGGCAATTTTGATCTCCAGGAAACATTTGATAATGCCTGAAGACATTTTTAGTTATCACAGTTGGGTGGCAGGGTGCTACTGGCATTTAGTGGGTAGGGGCCAAGGATGGTGCTAAACATTCTACGATGCACAGGATAGTCCCTCACAACAAATTTTCTGGCCCAAATGTCAATAGTGCAGAGGTTGGGAAATCTTAGTTTAGGTCCGTAAAACTTTTATAAAAACCACTTAGTTAATACCAGTGACATTAAAGTGCATGAAAAGTATTTTTATTCTAGGAGTGTGATTGCTAGGTTGACAAGGGACAAGTATTTCTCCCAGTTAAATCTGGAAGCTCTGAAAGGGAACTATGTATCATAAAACGGACCAGTTGGTAAGGAAATCATTAATTAAAATGAAATGTTCAAAGTAGTAATTAGGGATTTGCAGACCAGCATTTTCTATATAACTCAGTACTGGACTTTATACTTATTGAAATAATATGAAAAAGAGGGGAAAAAGCCAGATAGCTATTTAAGAATCAACACATATTTGCTGCCTCTTTTCCTCAAGGCCTGAAATACTGTGCAGCTAGTCTAGGAGACAAAGCAAGATATGGCCTTCTTTCTGGTACCCAAAGATGAATATGTAATTTTTAGTATAATATCTCTATTACTAAAAATCTATTAGGGTTCATCTGAAAATATTTTAGAAAGAATCATGATTCTTTAAAATCATATTGTTGAACAAACAAAATGAATTCAGAGATAATTAAGGCAAACAGTAGTGCTAGGGACATATCCACTAGCCTTTGAAGGCTCTCTGAACCTTCAAAGTGGAGATGGAATTTTTTTCTTACTGCACTGCTATTTTCATAGAAACATTACTACCCAAAAAAAATCTAATTTACATATCTCTAATTACAAATAGAATAATATATAATATGGTCACAGACTTTTTTTTTTTTTTTCCAGTACGCAGGCCTCTCACTGTTGT
This sequence comes from Mesoplodon bidens, assembly GCF_964165515.1. Classification (NCBI taxonomy): domain Eukaryota; kingdom Metazoa; phylum Chordata; class Mammalia; order Artiodactyla; family Ziphiidae; genus Mesoplodon; species Mesoplodon bidens. The sequence goes on along the minus strand of NC_138160.1, from coordinate 74,121,379 downwards.
GGCCTCTCCCGTTGCGGAGCACAGGCTCCGGACGCGCAGGCTCAGCGGCCATGGCTCACAGGCCCAGCCGCTCCGCGGCATGTGGAATCTTCCTGGACCAGGGCACAAACCCGTGTCCCCTGCATTGGCAGGCAGACTCTTAACCACTGCGCCACCAGGGAAGCCCCACAGACATTTTTTAAAGTAAGACTTTTTAATACAACATGATTTTAAGGACATTGATAGAATCTTTAGAATTTTCAAATCACAATTCTGTACACAGTAAAAATTATTTGCTATATATTTAGGTACTTATTGATTAAAAACATCTGTGTATTTTTGGATGTTGTCTCTCATCTTCCATGAACTTGATCCATATATACAAGTTTCTTTAGAAAAAGGAAAGGCATTTATTTTCTAGATGTGAAATGCAAACACAGTGAGCAATTGATCATGTCTAAACAGGTAAGTGGTGAGTGCGTCCAAAGGCCTGTCTGGGCACAGGTGGTGTTTTCCCAAGCAGAACAACAGCTTTCTTGAAAACTTTAAATGATAAATAACACAGAAGTTTTTAAAAATCTGTCGTGAAAAATATATATACAGTTATATGTGTAATAGAAAAAAATAGGCTTTGAAATGAGCCAGATAAAAGTTATATTCACAGCTTCCTCAGTTACTTAGGCAGGTGACTGTGGGTAAGTCTGTCTCCACACCTGTAAAATGGGGATTTCAAAAAGATAAAATACCTGTTTCTCAACAGAGTATCCAATATTATTTCCTATCCTCACCTCCAAAATGAATGAGAAAGACACACAAAGAAGCACTGAAGAGCTTTGTAAAACTGCTTTCAGAAATGAGAAAAATATTTCTTTTAAATAATTACATTAAATCAAAATATCAGATTCAATTTTAAAATCCAGAAATGGGTTTCTGTTTGGAAGCGAACATATTAATGGAAAAGCAATTGTTTTACACCTGTGAGAAAATCTGCAATTTTCTCCCAAAGATGAATTTTAGAAGTTTTTCCATTGACTTAATTCTCAGTAAAAGTTAGCTTACAGTCAAATGTTAAAGATGAAATCCCCCCCAAATTTTATTCTTGTTATCTCTTCTTTCCAATCACTAATCATTTTCCAGATTTTGTTTTCCACAATTTGCATTAATACCGCAGGAACATCTATGAAATACTACAAATTTTGAGCATCCTTTATACACAATACCCAATCTTTGTCCTTTACTGTGACCCACTGGCCAAGGTCCACCTCTCTTGAGCATGTCCAATGACATGAATTTTTTGGAAAAATACAAGATTAAAAAAAAAAACTTTCTAAGACTTTTAATGAAGGTTTGTGATGAGACAAGTCTATTAAATGGTAGCACATTTAATGAGTACATAAATAATATTATTAACAGCCCAATAATTAGACCACTTTGCCACATACACACAAAATGTCAAAATAACAGAGTCATAATTTCCGGCAACACTAGTTATGGGTGCTCTGGTCTTAACTATTTTTTATTTTCTCTCCTTAACTTGATTAAGCCAGAAATAATGAGCAAATGTGAACCCTTCCTGGAACGCATCGTTTAATTTCTTTTTAAAAATTGCACAGGTGGAATCCAGCAGTTTCTTGGCAATGGACTGAGGTAGGATCCAAGAAATACAAAATGTTCCATCAATTATCAACTAGGGATGAAATGTACAACAAAATTCTTCACATTGGTATTCACCCTCAGAGTCCGATTTGGCTAAAAAGCAGCTCCAAACATCATCCAGCTATGAAGAAAAAAAAGGATGCATCACCAAGCAGATAGAGTTTAAGTTTCCCCAAAGAGTGATAGTAGGGGATGTCAGAACTCTAAGTGGCCAAGTAGAGCCATGGGGTTTATAGAGCAGTCATTGATCAGAAAAGGTCCTTGCTAAACTCTGTCTACTGCTCAGTGCAAGCTCACTTACAAGGGTAAGAGACTACAAAGCAATGGGAAATTTGAGATTACTACCATATTGTAACACAGCAACAACAGTCTCCAGAAAACTGACATTGGGAAGGTGGCTGCCGCTGCTGAGAGCTAAGAAACTGTTGGTGTGAAGTCAGTAACTCCATATGCCAAAAGAAGCTGAGCTGAGAGGCAGCTCCAGGACCTTCTGACCATGTCAGTTCTCTGACCAACACCTTCCAATGTCTGGAAAATCGAGCTTTCAAGGTCTCCCATAAGCTAATCTGGATCTGCCTTTCCAAGCTTTTCCCTCAACACCCTTATTCAAAGACCCAAGGTGTCATTGATGCTGCTTTCTTTACTCAAAATGCTTTCTTCCCACTGAAAGTCACCTTCTAACTCTGACTATTCCAATTTCATCTATCTGGCTAAAGCCTTCAGTAATTTCCAAGAAAAGAGAAAAGTACTGCTCTATATGACACACATTCATGTACTTGTGACATATATGTGCATATACACGTTTTTGGGTAGTTTAGTGGATAAAAGAGAATCAGACACACATGGGTTAAAATCTTAGTCCTGCTTCATAGTTGTGGTATCTTGGGCAAATTTAATTGTATTTTGTGAGCCTTAAACTAAGTCTCGGCTATAAAGTGAAGATAATAATGCCTACTGAGAGTACTATTTTGAGAACAGAATGAAGTAGCCATACTTAAAAGTTTCTGGATTATACCAGGAGCTCAAAAAGAATATTATTAACAGGGGCTTCCCTGGTGGCGCAGTGGTTGAGAGTCCGCCGCCGATGCAGGGGACACAGGTTTGTGCCCCGGTCCGGGAAGATCCCACATGCCGCGGAGCGGCTGGGCCCGTGAGCCATGGCCACTGAGCCTGCGCGTCCGGAGCCTGTGCTCCACAACGGGAGAGGCCACAACAGTGAGAGGCCCGCGTACCGCAAAAAAAAAAAAAAAAAAAAAAGAATATTATTAACAATGCCATTACCTCTCTAAAAGTTATATAAATAAAATGGAAAAAATCCTAAACACAGACTCTTAAAAGAATTTATTTTAACTGAATTAAAATTTAAAATTAAATATATGTCACTTATCATTTAGGAAGATGAAGGGAAAAAAGCAAACAAATCAAAGCAGCACAATGAAAAATAAAATTGAAACTTCAAGAAACAAGGCTAAACCTTAAAAGGAATTGGGGGAAAGGCCACACTTCCTTTGATGAGGGGAATCAGATCTTCCACAATCAAAAGATCCATGTATCACATATTTTAAAAGTTAAAAAAAATTTTTTTAGCCTAAACTAACAAAGTATCTTAATTGTTTTACTCCCACAATGTCATACCTTATTTATTTATCTGAATGAAAACTGTTCTTTTCTTTTCAAATCTCCTTTCAAATTTATATCTCATCTTGTTCAGTGATAGTTGTCTTGTTTTCAAAATGTGCACATGTATCGCCCTTCAGATGCATATGTGAAGTGGGCTTACTTGTGAGTGTAAGACCCATCTTTCCTGTCGCTCTCAAAATGATTTCTGGAAAGATAGTGGGGGCAGGAATCTTGGGTTCCACTCCTGCGTTGTGAACTATGGAAGTGAATTTGGAGTCCTCACCCTGCTTTTGCTGGTGGGTGCTCCCTTCCCTTCCTCCTGCTTGCAGACTGGGAGAACAGCAGCAAAAGCCTCCTTTCAAACAAGTCAGAATCTGTGACCTTATTTCTACAACACCTTCCCCAAGCCATTCTCCCCTTGAAAGCTGAAGTAGGCTTATTCCAGGGAAAGAATTACTCACATGCAACTGGTCAATGGTTTCTTTTCCCATTTGTTCCAGTCTGTCCACCGAAAGAGGTGTAACAAACAAATGTGGTTAGAGTCCTTACCCTCAAGTAAATTATCATCTCTAAGTAAGAAAAAGTATAAATGTGCAGCAACAAAGAATGTGTGACAGCTACACCACATTCATGTAGCTGATTTCATGCTCTCCTTATTTTCTCTTACTCCGTATCTGTATAAGTGGGCCCAGTACTTCTTAGATTACAATCTTCTTGAGGACACGACTGTGACTACTTTGGTGTTTGTTAGTCAGTTTGATTATTTGTTTAATCTCATGCAGAATTTATAAATGACTATAAAGATAAGAGGTGTTTATTAAAAGTATGTCTTTGACTTTTTGTAGTTACCCCCGAAGAAGTAGTAAGAAGGTGCCCTTCAGAATGAGATCCTAATTATCGTTTAGGACTGGATGCTAAGTACATCTTTTAGATTTATACAAAGCAGTATTCCAAGGGTGCTCTAAATCACTTCCTTCTAAATTTCATGTTACACCGAAGTGGTAAACAATCTTTTCTTCAAGTTGTCTCCTCTCTCATGGCCACCACTGACGCAGACATCAGCTGGAAGAGAGGCCACCCAGGATTAGGCAGAATGCGTTATATGTAACTTGTCAGCTACTTGTAAACCCCGAAGAGAGTAAGTCAAATGTCAGGGACTGATTGTGAAGCTGAATTGCTTCCTCTTTTCTAGTTTCTCACAAAACTATTTGAATTCAGCTTCCCCTCTCCCTAACAGCAGCCGCTTCTGACGGAAGTCTATTCTCTCAGACTAGCTGCCACTTAGGAAAAAATTGCTTATTTTGTTGTTCTCAAGCCTGTGGATAACTTTACACATGCTGAATTTTAAACAACAACACAAATACTTTCCTGTGGTATTTTCACTGCATTTCTCTATGCTCTGAATTCTATCTTTACCTCAAGAATATGAATTCAATAGTAAATTCACAAAGGGTAGTATCACAGAAAATATACACAGGATATATTTCCTACTGTTATACAGTTGGAGTTATCACAATTTCACTGTAGCTTTTTTCTGGAATTTTGTCCCTAGGACTTACTTAAAGGGCATATAAAATGTAGTGTTGTATTAATATTTTTAAATAAGTTTAAGTATTGAAATATATATGACTATATTGATTTAGGCCTTTATGGGTCTTTAACATATGATTGCAGATTATATCTGAAATAACATTGAAAAATACTTTATAGCTGATCAACTTTTTCCTATTTCTTCACCAAAGCTAACAACAAAGAGTTCATTAGAATTGTTCTGAGGAATTATTCTTTAAAATATGAAATAGCTTTTTATCTCCATGCATTATGAATGCTTCGATTTCTAAAACATATTACCTCATGCATTAATAAACAACCAAAAAAAAACCCATCTGAACTTCTACTGACACTTTACAGAATAGAGACTTCTGATTTTTTTATGAGCTGTGGTATAGAATTGGATATGTTAGCCTTTTCAGGTTAGACCAGTTAACACACTTCTAAGAAAAATGCTCATGAGACACAAAAATATATCTGTGGCCTCCAAATTTTTATCCTAGAAAAACCTGTAAGAAATTATCATTTCCTGTTTCTTCCCCAAATATCAGTTCTGCTCAGGTCTGGAGACTACTCTCCATCTCTTCCAGGTCTGCAGCAGAAGTAATTCTCCTTCTGTCACCATCAACCCTTAACCAGCGGAAACATCCCAAAAGCCTTGTGAAACAAACAGAATATAATCCAATGTGGAGCAATCCTGCCAGACACCGCCCATTCCTCTGCCTTTTACTAAAGTCTGTATTTTAATTATATGTAGAGTCTACCTGGTAAAGACTTCTCATATTTCAAGACAGCTTTAGCACTCTCACCGCTATAAAGATTTTCCTGACGCCACCCCTCATCCTGGATAGAATTAAAAACTCCCCTATTTTTGGTTCCCACTGTATGCTGTACAGACGGCCTATCACACTCTATTGCATTCATTTATTTACATGTTTATCCCCTTTGCAGTAGACTATAAATGCACCAGGGTCTAAACTATGTTTTATTTGTCTTTATGTCTGCAGTTCTTACCAAAGAGCTTGATATATTATATATGACAATAATATTTGCAGAATGGGAACAATGAATGGTGGTTGCATATACAAGGAGATAAATTTAAATTGGGCTTCCACACAAACTTCAGAAAAGGTCTTTTTGTTACCTACAGAATAAATATATTTTTCTGCTGCTCTGATTTAGACTCAAACACAAGGTAGTAGACAGACCTCCCTGTCCTCATTTGACTTGTCTACATTCACACAAGAGCCTTCAATAATTACCCTGACAAACATTTTCAAAGAGCAATCCCTAATCCTTAGAGTTGAAAGTTGCTCAAGTAAGGACTGTTTGTACAATATAAGACCATTTTTTATGGAGTCTCACAAGCACCTAGTGAGTTAACAACAGTAATGACCATGACCTGAGCTAACTCCAGCACTCCAGCTACTCTGTCTTCCTGGGGTTAAATCTCTTAAACTCCTCTGGCCTTTGTACCTCTGTGGAGTGAATAAACTGTGTAAGCAATACCTACACGCCTCTATTTATATAATTTAACATGCTTATATTGCCCTTCTAAAACAAATATTTATTGAACACTTTTCTAGACAGATTCAAAGAGGCAAAGAAACTTAACCAATACTTTTACTTTTTTAATTAAAGATTTCCAAGGTACAAAACTGCACTCCTTAAAGGCAAAATCTCTAATTTTTTACAATATTTTTTTGGGGGGAAGGAATGGGGTTTTGTGACTGTTATGTCTCATTAACTCACTTGTAATACCAGGCATTGTAATGAATGCTTTACTCATAAGTTCAAAGGCTTTGGGGATGTTGTATTAGATATATACAATAAGCTCAGAAACTAACATTGGTTTCATCATGACTCTAAACAAGGCAGGACTGTTCATTATGTGTAGACATATTACAGTATGTTGGGGTATTTCATCCCAGCCCTAATTCCAACACACTACCAATACGACAACCTTGTTACTTATATCCTTATTTTTAACGGCCCATTTTAATTACTTTGGCACTACAGACATTTACTAGTTAACTATTTATCAGAAGTAGCTATTATAATTAGCTGTTATCTATCTTGAGTGTCTACACTCAATCTTAACACAAAATGTTATTCCTATGGGATATAGAAATTTTACTGTGGGATATTGAAAAACTTTTTTCTGTGTACTCCAGTGGTGGGTCTCTCATCTCTAATGTTGCTTCTCAATAAGAAGTTAATGAAGCTACTTTATGAGCCAATTCTCTATCCTGACACTATGTTCCCAAGCTCCAGAAAACCTTCATATTTGCTATCCAACTCCCTTGCACAAGCATCCACCCAAACTCAGGAAGCTGGTTTCAAGAAGTCTCCCTCTCCCCTCGAGTTTCCTCTCCCCTCTCCCTGCCCCATTCTGAGCCATCATGTCTGCTTCTATGGAATTCTGAAGGAAGGCGACCCAGGTAACAGAGGCTGTGGAAGGAGGGAGGATTTTCTTGAAGTTCCCCACCAGACATCGAAATGTGTTTTACATGAAGAAAAATTACTAATAGAACCCACAATAGCCAGATTAAGAGTTAAAGGGCTTTAGTGGCTGGCTTGGGATCTTAACTTCTCTTTATAACTACTCTTGGGGGAAAAACTAATTGTGAATTGAACACATTTAAATTATAAACCAAAATTTATAATACAATTTATTTATAAGTTGTAGATCACTACAACATTACAATTCTTTAAGAATATGAATAATCTTTTTTTTTTAATTCTGACTTTTTTTAAGGAATTGAGAATACAGGAAGTTTATTTTCATGAGAAAATGGTGATAGGTTAGTTTTAAATTGAAGACGTTCATTAGAAGCAAGCCTGCAATTTCCTTTCACCTCACTGTTTGTTCTGTTATTCTAACTAGCTTTTATTGGAAATCTAGTACGTGCCAAAAAGTTTTTATGAGTGCTAGAAATACAGCAATGAGCAAGACAGGGGAGTCCTGATCTAACAGAGTTTACATTCTAGGAGAAGGGGAGTAGGGAGTGAGGAAGGGGAATGAATACAACAAATGAACAAGAGGATTCAGATACCGATATATGATATAAAGCAAACATAATGAGGATGCAATATTGTGGGGCGGGAGAGCTACTCAGGGAGGCTGTTCTGAGGTGATACTATGGGAGCTGAGTGTGAATGAAGGATGGATGAATTAATACATGAATGAGCAAAGCACTAGTATAGAACTTTCCAGGCTTAGAGACTAACTGGAACCCAGGGCCCAAGAAAAGAAGGAGGTGGCATGTTTAAGGCCCTGAAAAGAGTCCACTGTCACTGGTGCTGGGTGAACGGGTGGAGATGGGAGGAGGTGAGATCAATGTAGGCAGGGGTGATCCTCATGGTCTGTTGGATGCAGGTCAGAAGTTTCTCTTTTAGTGCAGTAGGAAGTCACTGAAGGATTTTAGGTGGGAGAGTGACTTGAGCTGATTTAGTCTTGCAAAGGACTACTGTGGCTGCTGAGAAGAGAACAGATTATAAAGAAAGGGGCCAGAGCAAAACCATGGGTAATAATTTGGACACTACTATAAAAGAGAGATGGCTTAGATGAGTATGATAAAGGTAAAGATTGACAGAAAAGGATAAAATTGAGATATCCTCTGGAAGAAGAGAGATAAAATGCATTTAATTTCTAAATATGGTTAATCCTATACATATTTTTCAAAGGGGATATCCATACTAAAATAGTTTTAAAACATGGAAAAATTGAGAATATCAATTCAGAAGCTGACTTTCATTTAACTTTGATTTCTGTATTCCCGAAGGATCAAGGGCATAAATAGGGTTGGGGTACAGCTTAGAGGTGAGGTCTGGGGTTGCTGTGGAATTTCTCCGTTTCCAGGCCCATAAAATCATTTGCACATGCCATCTTCTACACATGAAACCTGGCCAGGAAATGCACTTGGTTGTTGATATGTGACATGTAACTTTTTCAACTTGGCAATAACATTCACGCTTACAACCAAAACATAGTGCCTGAAACCAAGTTCCTCCTCATCCCTGGCAGAACACAAAGTACACGTTCCTGGGAGATGGGATCCAAATGGGGCTCTGCCAGAAAGGTGGTTCTGGACTCACACAACTAACAAGCCGATAGAAAACGCTACTTTACTTGTATAACTGCTGTTATTTTGGCCCTCTTATGCACCTTTTGGCATAGTATATAATGTAAAAAAAGAATAGTCTCTTTGCTCAGGAACTTAAAGCTCAGATAGGCAATTAAGTGTAAGACACTGTAGGTAAAGCAAGCAGCTAAAACTCAGGCACAGCTTTCTGGGACTTACAGATGTATATGGAAATGTAAAAACCAATTTTATGAGGGCCAGTCATTGAAAAGAGCCACAAAAGGAAGCAAGATGTTGAGGAGCTAAAAAGATTAAAGAGAGGCCTACTAACATGATTACTCTAGTAGCAAATGTTAACTATACTTCAATAAAGTTACAAAAATAAAACTGATTGTGGAAATGGGTACACAACTCGGTGAATATACTAAAAGCCACTGAATTGTACACTTTCAATGGGTGCAGTGTATGGCATGTGAATTCTATCTCAACAAGGCTTTTTTTTTCTAAACTGTCTGCAGGAGACCATGCTGTTATGCTCCATGGAAGTGGAGGGGAAAGGCACCATTGAGGGGTTCTGAGGTGTCTTTCTCAGACAGAGATGGGGCATTGGGCCTGGGGCAAGTAATGTAACCTTTTGGGGTCTCAGATTTTTCATGTGCAATGCAGAGGCAATCATAATAATACTGACGGTCTCACAGGGTGTCGTAAGGATTACATGGAATTACGCAGATCAAGAGCTTACGGTAGTCCTCAGCGGTATTGTTTCGTTAAATAGTGTCCCTTTGTTAAAAATATGCCTATTCCCAATAGAAATAAAACCAAAAATAAGTAAATGGGACGTAATCAAACTTACAAGCTTCTGTACAGCAAAGGAAACCATAAACAAAATGAAAAGACAACGTAAGGACTGGGAGAAAATATTTGCAAATGATGTGGCCAACAAGGGCTTAATTTCCAAAATATACAAATGGCTTATATAACTCAATATCAAAAAACAAAACAAAAAAACCCAATCGAAAAATGGGCAGAAGATCTAAATAAACATTTCTTCAAAGAAGACATATAGATGGCCAATAGGCACATGAAAAGATGCTCATCATCACTATTATTAGAGAAATGCAATTCAAAACTACAAAGAGGTACCACCTCACAACAGTCAGAATGGCCATTATTAAAAAAGTCTAAAAATAATAAATGTTGGAGACAGTATGGAGAAAAGGGAACCCTCTTACACTGTTGGTGGGAATGTAAACTGGTGCAGCCATTATGGAAAACAGCATGGAGGTTCCTCGAAAAAAACCTAAAAACAGAGTTGCCATATGATCCAGCAATCCCACTTCTGGGCATATGTCCAGACAAAACTATAATTGGAAAAGATGTATGCACCCCTATGTTCATAGCAGCACTATGTACAACAGACAAAACATGGAAACAACCTAAATGTCCACTGAAAGATGAATGGATAAAGAAGATATGGTGTGTGTGTGTGTGTGTGTGTATCTATCTATCTAGATACACACACACACACAAACACACACACACTGGAATATTACTCAGCCATAGAAAAGAATGAAATAATGCCACCTTCAGCAACATGGATGAACTCAGAGATTACCATACTATGCAAAGTAAGTCAGAAGGAGAAAGACAAATACCATATATCACCTATATGTGGAATCTAAAATATGGCACACATGAACACATCTACGAAAGAGAAACAGCCTCACAGACACAGAGAAAAGACGTGTGGTTGCCGGGGGGCGGGGGGAGGGAAGGATTGGGGGTTTGGGATTAGCAGATGCAAACTACTATATATAGCATGGATAAACAAGAAGGTCCTACTGTATAGCACAGGTAACTATATTCAATATCCTGTGATAAATATTACTCAGCCATAAAAAGAAACGAAATTGAGTTATTGGTAGTGAAGTGGATGGACCTAGAGACTGTCATACAGAGTGAAGTAAGTCAGAAAGAGAAAAATAAATACCGTAAGCTAACACATATATATGGAATCTAAAAAAAAAAAAAAAAAAAAAAGGTTCTGAAGAACGTAGGGGCAGGACAGGAAAAAAGATGCAGACGTAGAGAATGGACTTGAGGACACAGGGAGGGGGAAGGGTAAGCTGGGAGGAAGTGAGAGAGTGGCATGGACTTATATATACTACCAAATGTAAAATAGATGGCTAGTGGGAAGCAGCCACATAGCACAGGGAGATCAGCTCGATGCTTTGTGACCACCTGGAGGGGTGGGATAGAGACACAAGAGGGAGGAGATATGGGGATATATGTATATGTATAGCTGATTCACTTTGTTATAAAGCAGAAACTAACACACCATTGTAAAGCAATTATACTCCAATAAAGATGTTAAAATAAAAATATCCTGTGATAAACCATAATGGAAAAGAATATGAAAAAGAATATATGTATAACTGAGTCACTCTGCTGTACAGCAGAAATTAACACAACATTGTAAATCAACTATACTTCTATAAAAAATTTTTTAAATGCCTATTGCAAATTTCAAATGTACACACATCCACATTCCCAAGGTCAAACCATATACACACAGACACACATGCAGTTTTTTTTCAAATATCTATCTACATCTCTACTGTTCTTAAGGTTCTAACAATGCAACACAAGCAATAACGACACAACACTTAGAAGATACTTAAGATTAGGAGGAAAAAATCCCATTTGAAAAATATAAACAAAGCAAAAATTAATATAGTGTCTAAAGATAATGCAGGCCAACATAAAAACCCTTCTGGAAGAGTACAGTGAGAGGTGTGATAATAGGCATGATAGAGCCGATTATTTAAAAACAGTGGGGCTGAAGAAACTTTCACTGCCCTTACTGTTGATTTAAGAAAACCTCCAGAAGAGAAAAGCAGGCTCAGTTCTCCAGAGGGCATTAGGAAGCACTGGACTCAGAGCAGAACCCAACGGGCCTCTGCAGTGTTGTGTGGCAGCAGGAATCATCCTTACCCTCCGCCTTTGCCCCTCGTTTGTTCCCCAGGCCTTGTGTTTCTAGATTTTTGAATATGACCTATTATCCTCTTAACTCTGCAAGGCAGACATTCTTATTCTTCTTTTTTTTTTTTTTTTTTTTGCGGTACGCAGGCCTCTCACTGCTGTGGCCTCTCCCGTTGCGGAGCATAGGCTCCAGACGCACAGGCCCAGCGGCCATAGCTCATGGGCCCAGCCGCTCCACGGCATGTGGGATCTTCCCGGACCGGGGCACAAACCCGTGTCCCCTGCATCGGCAGGCGGACCCCCAACCACTGCGCCACCAGGGAAGCCCAGGCATTCTTATTATTTTTCCAATGATTTTCTGACTGCAGCTCAGAGATATTCCCCCATTTGGTCCTCTAATTCCAAAAATGGGACTCTTCCTCCTACATTCCATATTTGTTACTTTAAGTTCTTTAGAGCTATCATTAAACTTTCATAAAAACATTTTTTCTCAGATGCTGATTTTCCTTACTTAGGGAGATCAAAAGAAGACTTTTAAAAGTCAAGGATAGTTTATATTTTTGAGGCTGTAACAGAAGATCCCAAACTGGTATTTTCTGGTAAAGTCTGGATTTGCTTCACAATTTTTCCTAGTAACAAAAGCCATGTTGCAAACATGATAATGTCACTGTAGCCTCATTCAGAATATTACTCACTCTTTCTGTTGCTTTGCTACTTCAGCACTCGGGAAAGTTTGAATTTCCCAGTAGTGTGACCATGATACTATTTTTGTATCTTCAGCGTCCACTTATTTTCAATTTAGTGAATCTATGGTTGAGCTGAATTTTGAAAGCTTGCTGGAAAAAAGGAGCTGGATTTTATTATTAAAAGATTTAAGAATAAAAATTTTTGATATATAAAGAAAATACGTTCTTAAGAAGAAAGCAAACATAAAACATATTATTTCTTCAAGTTTTCCTCCATTTAAATACCAATATCATCTTAATCCCTCAAAGCACATACGTGTGAATAGCATAATATTAATATTTTTGGTTGTAGAATAGATTATAAAATTATTTCATAAGCACTAGCTACAGATTTACTTCATGACTGATTGCAAGTTTACGTGAAATTCAATTATAATAATACCAAAAATGTAAGGTCATCAAAGAAAATTTGGATTCAAGAAATGGAGGGGAAATATGAGCTCAAACTAGAGCTTTAATCGTCTCCTAGGTATAACATGATTAGGTTAGGCACACGAGCAGGGAGTTACTTGTCTTAGGCATAAAAAATGTCAAAGTAATCAAAAAGTATAAATAAAAACATGGATGACAGAGAAATTTACTAATTCCTATTACCCTTTCATCAAACTGCTAAAGAAAGTTCTATTTCAAGAAAAGAAAAATACCAATGTGGGAGGGGGAGTGGGATGGGAGAGGAGGAGACCTACCCCTTTGGTGGGTGGTAGCTGGTAGCCCCAGGGTCCAGCTTCCCCTCAGCGAGCTTTTTATATCAGAGGCACCAGAGCTGTTCCCGCTTCTTGTGCCCCAACAGGTCCCTTCTTTCACCGCCAAGCTTCTCTCAGTTGTGGTCTGAAACAGCCCTTCCATTTCCTCCCGATCGACTGAACTCCCCAACATTTTGTGTCTTATTTTCATCATCTCTCACCAAGGTTTCCAGCGACTTTGTTCTTGCCAAACTGGAGGACTAATCTCCCACTCATGCTAAATCCTTCCATTTGAAACATTTTTTCCTTCCTTGGCCTCAGAAACTTTAACTATGCTTTATTTAGCTGCTTCTAATGATCCTTCTCATTCCACACGGCACAGTGTCTTAAAACACACAGATTTTGGAAGTAGATGGACTTGAGTTCAGACCCTTCCAGCTGCCACATTCTAGCTCTGAAGGTTAGGGCAGGTAACTGAACTTCTTTTAGTCCCATTCTTTCCATTTGTAAAATAGGGATGATAAAAGTACCCACCTTGGGCTTCCCTGGTGGCGCAGCGATTGAGAGTCCGCCTGTTGATGCAGGGGACACGGGTTCGTGCCCCGGTCCAGGAAGATCCCACATGCCGCAGAGTGGCGCAAAAAAAAAAAAAAGTACCCACCTCATCTGGTTGTTACAAGGAGTGAATAAAGCAATACATGTAAATGTTTTATGGCACAGTTCAATGCCATAAAGGCAAGCCCTTGTGACATTAGTTACATGTATTCTATAATCAGGTTCTCTCCTCAACCTGTCCCAAAGAACTATTTTATAGTGTCAACACTTGTTTATGTAGCTAACATTGAAATCAGTAGCTTAAATGTGCTATGGGAACTCTAAATTCCTAATGCCCAAAATTGCATGTATCCTTCTCCATCTATTAAAACTTCTGGCCTTTTCTATTTAAGTCAAATGACTTAAATAGAAAAGTCTATCTCTTTGGTGACAGAGTAAATCTCATTAATTCACGATTTATGAGGCAGTATACATAGTGGTTAAAGGGTGCTTACATTCAATTTCCAGTTCTGTAACATATCGCTACGTGACCTAGGACAAATAACTTAAAACTCTTTGTGCCTCGGTTTCCTCAGTTGTAAAATAGGAAGAGTACTAGTGCCAACCTCATATAATGTTTAGTAGGTATTATATTAATGTTTATTAAATAAAATAAAATTTACAGTGTGACCTTTGTATTGATTTAAATACAAAGAAAACTAAAACAGTAATACTTTCATAGCACAAAACAGGGTGTTTTTTATTAGTTCTTCTTCTTTCCTTTGAATTCTCATTGCCACTACCACTGTCCACGCTTGTGACCCAACATAACCAGATGATGGTAAAAGCTGCCCACCCTGTCTCACTAAACCCATCTCCCGAATTCCATTCTTCTACTTTAATCCATTTTTTATTTAAACCCTAATTGCCAGATCAATCCTTTGGAACAATCCTTTCACATTGTGCCCTTTCAGGACTACTCCATTGGTGACTCCCACCAATTTTCAGACAATATACACGACCTCACCTTCAATGGGCTTAACTAGTTCCCTATGCCCAGGGGCAGGTCTTACCTAAGTGGAACTCCCAGGGTCACTAAACCCTTCAGGTCTTTATTCTTGTTCTTTTCCCCTGCCTAGAATGTGCCACATCCTATTTCTTCAAATCTTATCCATCTTTCAACAACCAAGTCTGATTCCACTTGCTCTGTGGTGCCTTTTCAAGCTGAAGCCCTCATCCACAGCTTATGCAATACTACCTAGTATCCTAGAGAAGAGGTGACTTTCTTCTACAAACAACTTCATTCTTACCATAAGGTTCCTTTTCAGACTGTTATCTACATGCTGCACGTGTACATATCTTGCTTGGTATTTCCCGTTGCACAGTCTCAATACTGTGCATATGGTAGATGAGGTGGAAGCAGGTGAGTTCATAGATGAATGGTGATCCTGATGGGGAATAAGTAGGGTTTGTTCAATTTTTTTTTGCTTTAATTTCACCGATGGATGATTGAATGGGCATTCATAGTCATGAATGTGATACTATTTTGGCCACATTAATGACATTACCTAAACTAGAATCAAATAGTTTAATAAGTTCAACTCAAATGTATATTCATATCTGTGTGCAGAATGCTCTTTATTCATGTTCACCAAATTAATGTCTATGTGAAGGAAAGGTACAGTTAAATACCTAATAATTTTTTGTATAAAAAATAAAAGCCTTACATACTCAATACTATTGAAGTGGAGGCGCTTACAAGCTCTTTATAGGAAAGAAATGGTGGTGGAGGTGCTGGTTACACCTGCTTTCTAGTGGTTTACGTCCACGTACAATACTGAGAAGTTCTGCAAGTATGAAATGCTATTGGAGAGACCAAAATAAAAGTCTGGTCTGCACTCTCAGTCCTACATTAGTTTCCATGTCTGAGGATCTTTTCTTAGTAACCCAGGAGGAAAAAAAGAAAGCCAGAAGGAAACGGTAGCCGAAGTTTACCCTTCAGGATGGAAAGATAAATGTTTGTAAGCGGTTTCAAGGCAATGACACTTTAAATGAAGTAAAAATTTAATTAATGGAATTTCTTCCACAAATAATTTTTATAGTAAAGAAAATAGGTTAGTACTATGGGTTTAGTAATAATAATAATAGTAATAATAAAAACAATAACAGCAACAGCAGCAGTAGCAGCAACAACAACCAGAAATGTATCTGGGTCCTAACAGAGCTAACCTAATCTCTCAACTAGTGGGATCCAGAAACCCGCCCAGACTTAATGATTTAGTAGCTGAATTTTAACAAGATGCCTACATCCAACTTTAGGAAACACTTTCCTAATCCATTTACATCTACACTAACAAATGATCATAAATGTTTCACTGAATAATGATCCTTTGTGCTTCCCAATCCTCAAAGCAAGGTCCAATTTTTATTCTTGTACTCAAACTCTTAAATTCCTTTTTCTTAAATAACAAAAGCAGAAATAACAAAGGATACCCTGCTTAACAAGCAATTAACTAAAACTTCCAACTAATGAAAAATCTGTTCTGAGTAATGAACATTTTACAATTTCTGTCTGACTCTGCTTCAATCCACAAATATATGCCTATAAGATACATGTTTTCAGACCCTACACACACAATGACTTTCCTGAGCTGACAGACTCAACACAACAGTGCAAGCTGCCAGGAGAGAAACCAGACCCTGGAGTAGCCATAAGGAATCAGTATTGAAGAGGTCACAGTTGGCTTCTGGCTTCCTTCACATACAGCCAATGATTCTGCGTCTCAAAAATGCTAGATACTCAAAGCTAAAATAACATAAATTGCAGATTAAAGCAGAATCTATTGGCAGGAGTATCTACACAGGATCCTACCCGGGAAACAAAATGACATTGCAAGATGACATCCCAAAGCATTACAGAATAAGGAAACTGGACAAGTCACTTACAGTCCAACTTTTTGCTAAATTCCAGAGAACAGTCCTCTGAATTTTAAGGCGATTTCCTTGTCCCTTGTTACGGAGAAGGCCTACGGAAGCTAAAACTCCCATACATCCAGCGGCTACCCAAAATTCATATTTAAGTATTTCAAATTCTCAGCTATTCGGTGTCATCTGAATTCAGAGTATTTTTACATACATTTTTTCTAGACTAATTTGCTCTTCAGTTTCAGAAAAATGTGCTTAAGCCATGCAAACAAAAAAACAGAGAAAAAAACAAATAAACAAACGTTTCCCTCTGGTTAAGTTTATTAATCAGAGTAAATGCAGTTCTATCTTATCATCTTTCTATGAGGAAACTTCTGTTCTTTTTTTAGATTTGGAGAATTGCTTTTCCTGACAGAACCCCCAGAACTGAGAACCCTGAACTGCAAACTTGTCCTTTGTCCTAGTTGTTTACCAGCCTTATCAGGGCACACATGGGCTGGCAATGTGATTCTAAGATAAAAATTCCTAAGATATAATTAGATGTTTTCCCAAGAAATATCACCAATGCCATGAAAATTTGTTTGCTCTCTTCTCCTTCATATTTAAAGATAATGATCTCACAATTTCTTGCAATTTAATCATTTTCTTTTAGATAAGTGAGAAACATTAACTTGGCACTGAAGAAAAATACATACTTTTAAAATAAACAATACTGAAAACACAGATCTTATCTTAAAACTTCTGTGACATTTAAATAAACATACTTTTCTCCAACAACACACTTCTTAAAGCTTATAACAACATAAATATAATGAAAATAATGTTATACCCTGAATTTAACTATAAATGATAAATGACAGAAAGATATAGTCCAAGCTAGTGATGCACAAGCTTTCTTACAGTGCCTTTCAGACTCATTAGTTCAATTCTGAACAAAGGGGATAAAAAAAGAAAGGCAGAAAATCACAAATGCATGTTTGCTAAGTTGCAGAAGAATACTCTCTAGCCCAGTGCAAGAAGTGCTGTGAAAACATCTCAAGTTCTCTACTGAACTCCATCTTTGCTAGAGACTAAAAACGGGTTTTGGAAAAAAAAAAAAAAAAAAAAAAAATCTTCTACTGCCACCTGCTGGTAATTTATAGTCAGTGGTTCTCAAAGATGCTTGAATGACATAAATTCTAGATTAAAGCAGAATCTTTTGCCTTTTAAAGGAAGAACATTAGATATAATATATGTTTTGAGAAATACAGACTATCACATTTTCCTGATGCTGACTGCTTCCCTCACTGACACACTGCCCTGAAAGGGAGTCAGAGGCCATTACATTTTCATTCTTCCCCTTTCCACAAAAGCCATTCGACATACTCCTAGGCCAGCAATAAAGATTTAAAACCAAATGGTCTTGGCAGACCTGTCTGCAGAGTATTCACAACTCAAACACTTGAGGTCAGCTAGAGAAATTTTACTCTTTTAGCCAAAGACCCATAGGCCAAACTGTATTTTTTAAGACTTCTCTACAGGAAACTTAAACTATAAGAATGTGAACATATAGTTGATGGAGGATCCCAAATGAGAGGTCCAAGACTGGAACTGGAATCCCCCACTGGCAAGATTCTGTAACTGGAGATATAAACGTGATTTTAAAGTTCATAAATGAAAGGGTAGGCCCAAGTTCCTGCAGTCAGCTTCATTCCTTTTTTTGGAGAGTCTAAAAATTTTTTAAAGGCTTTGCTAAAAGGTTTTAAAGGAGAAAATTATTCTCTTTAATTTAGAGAGTATTTAAAAAAATCAAAGTAGATAGGTAAAACATTTTGAGGAAACAGTACTTTCTATACACAACCTGCCAAAAATAAACTACGGAAGTTCTTTTTTAGTTACGTCACGTGACAAGTCATACATTGTAGGATTTTTCATGCCACATTGCTTTATCTATTCTAAAAATATACTGAATAACATGGATTTGACTATTTTCTCCAAAATTAATGTTAAGTATAATGTGAATCTGAAGGCAGTGTCCCAAGATATAAATCCTGTCTTTTTTTTACATCCCTAGACATGAGCAAATTTGTCTGCTAGGACACTGAAGAGCTGTCTGTAATTCTATGGTTCTATAATTAAGACTTGTACAAATTCTGCTGCCAAAAAATCACCAGAGTGGGTGGTGAATACAGCCAAGTAAACTCTAATTATGGAAGGTGGGTTTTCTAAGATCTTAAATACAAGAAGCAAAGGCAAGATCAGACAACTAAGATAGCTACCAAGGCAATATAAATAGTCTTGTCAAACTCAATGTAAGCCCCCCTTTGGTAACAGCTGCTACCTCTCATAGTTCATAGGTACTTTAAAAGCACAATCTGAGATCTTCTACTTAGAATTCAGCACTTCATTGTTCCCTAAAAAATAGAGTCATGAAATTTACTCATGTCATTTTTCACTCCTGGGACCAAAAAAGGCAAGAGAAGTCCAATGTCCCAGATAATCTTCCATTTTATATTTCAGCTCCTCCTCTAGTATTATTTTTAAAGGTTCTGTTTGGAGTCCAATAGAATTCTAAATAGCATTCTAAAATGCGTGCAATTCCTAAGTGTAAGGACAGCACAATAAATTTACGTAAACTGAACACATGCATACACCAGCATGCAATAAGGCACCAGCATTTTCTGCACTTCAGATGTGCACCCACCTACCCAGAAAAGAGGAAATTTTATAAAACAATATTACAAAGTTTTCTCAATAATAACATTATATAGTGTATTCTCCCAGTTGAAACTGTAATTACAGTCTTCAAGTAGAAGTGATTAATGCTTTTTCCTATTTGCTTATATAGATGTCTATGCCCATCTTACTCCTAATCAACAAACTGCATGAATTTTTCATTTGAGCCCACCCCAAATATCACCTCCTCTGTGAAGACTTCCCTTACCTTCGCAGAAGTATTAAGTCCTCAACTGTATTCACAAACAGTCTGTGTTCACACTAATTACACTGCATTAGAGTTATCTGTATGTACATCTACTGTTCCAGACTGTGAATACCTTATGGACAGAAAAGGCATTTAATTTCATCTTTTTGATCTGCCTTCTGGGCTTTAAACGATATGCTTTAAAATGCATGCTAATGAATGACTCAATGTTTTTCATACTATTTCTTCTGCCATAGAAACGGTTTTTCAAAAAAGAATGTTCTACCAAACTGTATTCTATAATATTACATGAAGCAAAATATAGTATCCAGATGTCTTAAAGTATATATTATTTTGGGCTTCCCCGGTGGCGCAGTGGTTAAGAATCCTCCTGCCAATGAAGGGGACACAGGTTCGAGCCCTGGTCCAGGAAGATCCCACATGCTGCGGAGCAACTAAGCCCGTGCACTACAACTACTGAGCCTGTGCTCTAGAGCCCGCAAGCCATAACTACTGAGCCCCCATGCCACAACTACTGAAGCCCGCGCACCTAGAGCCCGTGCTCCGCAACAAGAGAAGCCACCTCAACGAGAAGCCCGCACAGGGCAACGAAGAGTAGTCCCCACTCATCGCAACTAGAGAAAGCCTGCGTGCAGCAACAAAGACCCAATGCAGCCAAATAATAAATAAATAAATAAATAAATAAATAGTATATATCATTTTAATGCCCTCCATATAAAGGATCTGTAACAGAGCATATTTTATTCAGATTAAATTAAAATGTGCTCATTTTAACATATATACACATTAGTAATACATAAATTGACAATATGATGCTTCATGATAAGCAGCAGTTATTTTCTTGTAAGCAGTGACACTAAGGTATTTCTCTGTAGAAGTTTCACAAAATACACTTTTTAGACCTGATACTCTTACTGCTCTCCTTCCCCATCCTCCTCCACTATAATTTAAACAAGCTTATTTCAACTAAATTGAGATGAAACTTTACTTATACATTCAGCTCAAGGATCACAGAAGAAGAAACATGAACATCACATGAAAGTGGGAAATCCCAGCGCTCTCCTACCTGTGTACCTAAGCTGGCTGCCATCATGTGAGTCAGAAGTTTAGCTGCAAACATGGAATACCTGGCACAGAAGATATGGGAAAGAACAGCCAGGCAGAGACCTGTAGAAACAAAAAAGCCCATGTGTGGTTTTACAATCCATGAATAAACAGAAGCATGGTAAAATCTTTGGAAAAGGTAAGCACATAAGGCCGCATAGCGCAACATCTCAGGGAACATTCATGTTCCAATTTTAATCCAGTCCACTTGACAAGACATATAAAATCCTCACACTTATTAAGCCCAAAGGGTAACTTTAAATTTCAAATATCTACTTGTTTACTTCCCTACTAAAAAGAAAGCTCAAATTAAGCAGATTAATAATTTAGACAAGTTTTACTGTTTAAGAAAAGAATCAAATTCCAATCTAATTTTCCATGATCAGGTGGCTTGCTAAATAGAGATATTTAGGGAGGTGAATAGGATTTTTCAGGCATAGAATTGTGAATGGTGCTACCAAAACTCAGGTTTGGTAATTACCTCTTTTTGTCTACTAGAAATAATTATGTAATTACAACAGTGGTGATTATGAATTTTTAAAGCAACCTTATGCTCCTGGGTGCCAAAACCAGGAACAAAATGTGTTCTTTCTCACTGAGATGACTTTTTAACCTAAACATCTACATTTCCAAGTAGTGTGAAGAACATTATTCTTATTTTCTTTAAATCTACTTGAATTCACCTACCTATACTACTTCAAGGGGAAGATCAGAATCTCAGGACTAACCCATAAATCTTTTATCTTGCAATTTGTATAAATTTCTTTTAATGTTAGGTTTTAAATGTAGAACGTATATATATTTTAAAAATACTTCCTGCCTTTTAAAATTTAAATGTGCTGCACAAAGTAACCTACTTGCTTTATCACTTAAGCCTTTTACTCCACTCTCATCCTCAGTAGGGTTATTTTGTCTAAGAAGTGTTGAAACATAACAACTGGCTTGTGTATGCTGCTTTGCCCTGTACTCTGCATGCATTAGCTCATTCATCAACGCCTACGTGGCAAACAGGAGACGCTGCATTTGTTTAACATTTTGTTTCTTCATTATCTTTTCTGAAGCCATGGAACAAACTTCTCAAGTACGTACACCACATGTTGGCATGAGTGGACTGGGCATCTGCAAAATGCGCACATGGGGTCTGTGACTAATTGTCAGCACAGAAATGCCTCTCAGAAATCCTCCTGGGAAAAGCTTTCAGCATGTTTAGGTTTGCATTAGGTAGACAAAGTTCCACACAGGAAGTGAGGCTTTGCATTAGCCGAGGCTTTCAGCCTAGAAATTTGGCCAAGAAATCAGGAGTAATCCACTTGTAGGAAGGCTGCCATGAGGTGTTCTGGGACAGGTGAGCAGGTCCTGGGGCTGCCTGCCCAATCCTCCCACACAGGTACACAGGATAGCCAGAAACTGCATTTTTACTTAGGTAGCTTATAAACTATTTAAGCTGTTGCTCCAAACTCACAAATGTACACTTTGAACTTCCTGTGATGGTCAGAGTCATCTTAAATGGAAGGTTCAGGTTGAGTGTGAGAGTGTGTGTATGAGTGTGTGTGTGGGGGGCGGTCTGTGTGTGTTACCACACTGACTTAAAAGCAGGGCCTTGGAAGTCTCATTTCATTGCCGGCCACATGATCACAAATATGTGCTTTACTGTGAGTTTACTGTGGTGGATGGTAACAATGTGAGGCAAGGGGGTTGGGGCTGGGCAAAGGAGAAATACTCCTGAGTCAGCTGTTTCTTTCTAGTTCACAAGAAGAACTTATTCACAGCCTTTTCCCCTAACTTGGTAATTCTCCACTATACTCCCATTTCATGATATAAATTTAGCACAGTTAAACTTGACCAGATCAGTAATATTTAATTAAGTCTATTAAGCTTCAATTAAAATGCTAGCATGACACCTGGTGGCAGTCCAGGATTCAAAGCCAGTGGCAGGAAAATGGGCTAGGTTCTATTAGCCTGTAAGTGTAATGTACGATGGTTATCTAGATGCATTTTTTATTTAGGAGAAAAGAATGTGGCTAAAAAAATCTCAAGCGGCCTAGCCTCAACTGGCCTTGGGAGAGATACTGAATACCTTAGATTTAAAGAAATAAATACTTCAATTACCAAGTTCCTAAACACTATATGCTAAGTATTTATCTTTTATTTTCTTATCTGATATTGAAGAGCCGGATTCAGCATCCATAATTTAAATTTTTTTTAATTTAATTTTTTTACATCTTTATTGTAGTATAATTGCTTTACAAGGGTGTGTTAGTTTCTGCTTCCATAATTTAAATTTACAAGTCAGATTTTTAAAAATTGTAACTTTTTTTGGTTTTAAATTCCCTTAATATGTAAATCACAGGGTACAAAAAGGTATAATTATAAATAGAAATTTTTAAAAATAAAGTAACAATTCCAGGTATTACCTAAAGGTATACTCTAAACAGGTTTGTAAAAACTGATTCCTTGGCAATTATGTAGAAAAACAAGCGGCTGATTGAATAATTTTCATTTGCTTTTTACCCTAGCACTATGTAGGTTACAGAATCCGTTGGAAAAAAGCAATTAATCAGTTTACTAACATAAATAACTTTTCTATATGATTAGACAGTAAGATGGAAGATAAGTTACCCTTAACAAAATGATAACATTGATAATCTTTGATTTAGATAAGAAAAACTGAAGAACCGCTGGATTCTTTTGCTATTACCAAAGTGGACCAAAGATCTTATCTATCTATACAATATTCGAATGTTTGTATGCATATATACATATGTACTGTTTGTATATGAATACAGATATCCAGTAAATAACTCTACTGTTTGGCATCACTTACAAATAGGACACACTGTCCAAATCACTGAAGTTTATCCCTCCACAAGCCAAACGTTAATACTTTTTCCCATGAAAATCTCTTTAAAATATTTATAAATTTTGTATTGCTTTACTTATGTATCTCTGTCTTCTCTACAGATCAATCTAAAAACCAAATGATCGCTATTTTATTAAATCAATTATTCGCTTGTTAGCTTAGGGTTTTTTCTCTTCTCCCACCTAATGTTAGCTGTAACTGTCACCTTTTTTACTTTTTGTTGCTCATCTCTATTGATTCCCATATTCCTGCAACTCTCCCTTCAGCATGATGCCTCTTGATTACAGCTACTAATAAGCTAAGGACAGGAAAACAAAATTGTCAATCCTGAAAAGTTTTCTAGGGTGAACAAAAGTCAATAGGAAAACACCTTAGAGTACACAAGTTCTGTGTATTAGAGGGAAGGGTTTACTCCAGAGGGAAGAGATTGCCAGGAGACCAGCCTCTGGGTAACCTATGAAGTTCAATACAGTAGCCACTAGCCACATGTGGCTATTTAAATTTTAATTAATTAAAATTAAATAGAATTAAACATTCAGGCTCCAATTGTACCAGCCATATTTCAAGGGCTCAATAACCAGATGTAGCCAGTAGCGACCACACTGAAGAGGGCAGAACATTTCCATCATCGCAGAAAGATCTACTGGAGAGTGCTGTGTTAAACTGTCCCAAGACTGTTTATGAAAGGTCACAGAACACAATTCTGGTCAAAGAGATGTGCGGGAAAACGCTCTGGGTGGTTTTCAGGAAAGTTTTCATTGCTCTTAAAACTGGATCCAAATAAGTGCTTTTCCCTTGGCAAGCCTAGGCAGAGTTGTGGGATGCTTAGAGCTGCTGCAGCCAGCTCAAGACCACGTGGGGGCAAGGCGGAGAAAATAAAATAAAACCTTTGAGGAGAGCAAAAGAGACAAATGTAAAGAGGCTGGGCCCCTGATGATGCCATTGGGGTGCTGAACTAATCAACCCTGAAACTAAATTCGGCTTATTTAAGATATTTGACTTGTTTTCTGTCACTTGCAATCACGGCCATCCTAAACAATACATGTTATTATTGATACATAGCTAGAGAAATCCAACATTTTTATGTCATGTCAGAATTAGACTAAGCTCTCTGACTTCTTTATCACCTGCAGTAACCCCTTAAAACTGCTTTTTTTTTTAAGTTCTGATATTTTTTCCATTCTTCTTGTAACAACTCCCCATTTGATAGAATGAAACTGTTTTGATAATTATAATGGCTATCTTAGGACAACGATTAATGAATATGAACTTAATATCTTTAGAAGAATCTGACACAGAAATTTAGTAAATATTTCTTATATTTAAAAATTATTAAAATGAAAGGGTGGCATCTGATAGAGTTTTTTTTCTAGAAAAACAATTAGAATATCAGCTTGTAAAATATAAAAGCACAACTAGAATATTCTTTTTTTTTTTTTTTTTTTTTGCGGTACGCGGGCCTCTCACTGTTGTGGCCTCTCCCGTTGCGGAGCACAGGCTCTGGACGCGCAGGCTCAGCGGCCACGGCTCACGGGCCCAGCCGCTCCGCGGCATGTGGGATCTTCCCGGACCGGGGCATGAACCCGTGTCCCCTGCATCGGCAGGCGGACTCCCAACCACTGCGCCACCAGGGAAGCCCTAGAATATTCTTTTTTTTTAGAATAGTCTTGCAGTTTAATAAACCTGAACAAAAGAATAAGCATGCTTCAAAGGATTTTGGATTGTGCTGATTTACTTATCCTGTAAGTCTTAGTATTTAGCAATTTATAGACAATTATCTCCTGTTACTTACTGTAAACAATGACATTGTGTTGGCATTTATATACTTAGTAATCTATAGAGTAAATAAAACTATTCATCATTTAAAAGGGAAAGCTTTAGTTTGACTAATGTGTTAAGGGATTTCTCCACCATAAGAGAACAAAAAAGAACAAATGTGAGGTCTCAGCTTAAAAGCACTTCAAAACAGGAGACTCACCCACCTACAAGTACATCAAACATGACCTAGTTCATGTATTGATGTTAAAAACGAAGTGGATTACAGAACGTTACAGGGTCTCATTAAGTTCATAAGGCCATACAGATTGTATTCCAGAGTCAAAATTAGGATGATTTTAACCCAATGTCTACCTCTGACAGACCAACATCAACAGAGTTATGGGAAGCAGAGCAGGTTCTTTGATATTATTCTCCGAATAGTAATAGTATCTAAAACCATGCTTAGGTTCCTCAATAACTATAAAATTATGGCATTATCATCTAAAGTTATTGTAAGTTGTCTTTCTTCCAAATCACCTTTGACGTGAGTCCCATAACGTTACACTGCTGTGCACAGTTATTTACTCGTCCTATCCTTTTTTATCTTCAAGGGATAACTTTAATTTCTTGGAATTTGATAAACTGGTTTAGAATTTTAAAAGTCACAGGTATATAGCCTAGTTTTTCACCTTTCTAAATGGAGGATTATTAACTTCTTGGCCTACATGCCCATTTCATACACTTGGATCATTTTAGTTGTTCTGCTCTAGTAAAGTAACCAGAACTGTAAACTAGAATTGGAACAGATACACTGTGATCTATCCTGATTTTTTTTAGAAAGGGTTTAATTCCTGTCTAATTGTATGTTACCACATTTCATGAAAAGAGTTTGTCAGATTGCTTCCAAATTCAGAGGGATATTTGGTGTGGTCTGACCTAAATTAGAGAATGTGCACGTAAGATATATAAAAGTCTCTTGCCTCGTTCCTGGGGGCCCTCAGAGGGATAGAATGTCATCCTCCCCAGAAGCTGAAACTGAGCACAAAGATAGGACTTTATGTCTCCTGATCCACAGAACGTGCAATCCATGTTACAATATGTCATGGACAGAGGGGAAAAAACCCAATAATTTCAAATATGCGTCCAAGTCAAAAGTAATAAATGTAGATATTAATATTTGGGTGTTGGTTATCAAATACATGAGTAAATCTATGCAGCCTTTTCAAGAGTTAGTTGCAAAAATGCATATTTATTAACAATTCTCTCAGGAAATATCTTACAGTCCTGCTAGTCTTCTAAAAAAACCAAGGTAACATTCTCTCTTTAGTTTTTAGAACTCTTTGCTTTGATATTTAGTATTTAGAACAAGCAAAGGATTTTTGTGGGTTATATTAGCACTTAGATTTATGTCTCTATGGAAATACATGAAATGGTATCTAAATCGTTTTTTTGTTTTTGTTTTTGTTTTTGCGGTACGCGGGCCTCTCACTGCTGTGGTCTCTCCCGTTGCGGAGCACAGGCTCCAGATGCACAACCTCAGCGGCCATGGCTCACAGGCCCAGCCACTCCGCGGCATGTGGGATCTTCCCGGACGGGGTCACGAACCCGTGTCCCCTGCATCGGCAGGCAGACTCTCAACCACTGTGCCACCAGGGAAGCCCTAAATAGATTTTATTTCAGCATTTTACCTTTTGGCTCTATTTCATCAGTCTATGAAATTTCTGTAAATAGATTGCATCAAAGTAAAATAGGATGTCTCCATCTGATTTTGGAACTCTGTGTACCTAGAAGAATCTATTAAGCAAGAAACATCATTCTTATGGAAGATGCTATTAAGAATAAGAAATTATTAACTTTTGCTACTGAATCTAAGGTTTAGAATTAAGATACATTAAGGAAAATGTATAACTTTATAAAATGAAATTATAGTGAAAATATTTTAACTAGGACACAGAATATTAAATTATAGTGGAAAGATTTTAGCAACCAGGACAAAGAAGAATAATTAATTACATGCTTCTACCTCCACAAAATTTTCCTAATTGATAAAGATTACTAGGGGACTGTTTGCACACCACGTAAAAGACATAAATTCAATGATAATCACATTTACACACAAAATATCATGAAAGCAGAATGTCTGAGTTAGTATATCTACCACCCTGTTAACACAATTTAAAATCATATATTGTGGGTATGGAAATGGAGGTATTAGGCCCAGGTCTCACAACTAGCCAATGGCAGGACCAGGATTTGAACCCAGGCCATTTGGCTTCAGAGTTACCCTATACCCAGTCCTCTATGTAGCATATTGTTCACAGAAGCTGCTGTACGTCTGTAAAAGGTGACTCAGGGCACAGAATGGATGAGGGTGGGGACAGAAATATAGTGTAAGGAATTCTCAGACTCCCAACCACAAAATCAAAACAGCAAATGAGAATAATTCTAGTTATTCAAAGCTAAGTTATAGGTAAATAGTTTGACAGACATTAACACAACTCAAGTTCCTATTCCTGCCAGAAATGGGACCTAGATGTAGAAGGTGAAAGACAATTTCTTTTTTAACACAGTGGTTAAGCCATATTTAGAGCTTCTAGACTGCAGAATACAAATCAACCCAAGGGATAGGTTTATTTTCTAATGAAAATACAAAATGCTTTGTTTATATTATCTCACACAATCCTGATATTCCACTGCAGAACCTGCCTTCTAAATCACAGCACTATCAACTATACCCTTTCTTACTATCCAGCTTCTATCCCACACTGTACTTTATATTACAGATGAGTTGGAACTATGTCTTGTTCTTTCCTTTCCCTCAGTACAAAGTTGGTCCTCCATAAACAACTGCTGTATGAATTAATGAACAAGACCATGGGAAAGTTTATTTTCTCCTAGTGTTGATGAATTACAGTACGCCCACATCTTGCATATATAAAAAGACTGCGGGAAAACGGGTTTTATCCTCATCGATATTTTAAATTGTTGACTCAAAAATACTATAACTTACCTGAGATACATATAAATCCAGAAGAGAAAAAAGCTTCATTGTATGAAGACAAGTTGTCAGTCTGGGCATAGACTGCATACACGGACATGTATGAACAGGCACATTCCACGTAGTCTGAAGTGTCCTCAACCACTTTGCAAAACTGACTGTCAGACAACCAGCTAGGGCAAAAACACAATCGTCACTACTCCTCTTTCATCAATACTTTAGGCGTTGAGATGGCTTTTAAGGTAAAAATAACTTACTGAACCTAAGTGTTCTTTACTCAAGACGTAAGCAGACCACATTTTCAAGAAGAAACATTGGGGGGAACATCTTGTCCAAGACATGACACAAAGATCCCACAGATACTTTAAGAAGCAGCCTAAATACTAACTAAACCTGCAGAAGCATTCCCAATACTGAAGAAGCTGGTCCTCTCAAAAGAGTAGTATCAGTCCCTACCCAATCTAAAGCAAACACACTCAAGGTGTTCAACAAAAAGTACTCTTCCCTAGCATTCAAGAATACCAAAAGGTCAATATAGCCATCAAATGTGCAGTGTTCACCCTTCCTCATTTTTCACAACTCCTTTATTTTGAACCACATAAATTACTTACACGCTTTTCTAAGTTTCCTAGATCATCTTTTTTGGATTTTGAGCCAGTTGTATTATGTAAATGTTTCCCAGGGTTCTTTCAGGTGTTTCCTTCTAAAAGGTTTGGCTTTTACCACAATAACTGTCATGATTATAGCAAATATAGTGCCACATTCCATGCCTTCGGAGCATCCCTCAGTGACTACCGATTGAGCCTCTTCCCTTCCAGTGCCTCTTGATACCTTTACTTTTCTAAGGACATAAAACTTCTTAATCCCAACTGCAGATTCAAGCTTGAAACGTTCAGTATTAATTATATATTGAGGATTGCAGAGTGTATTAGGTTTAAGATGTGTCCTCGGACATTAGGAATTTCAATGGAAAATTATTTTTTCACAATGAGACTAAGGAGAGTTTTGGTGTTTGAAGGACCGTCGGTCACCCAACTAAGCTGTTGAACCCTCTTTAGAATTTTAGTTGGTGTGGCTGTAAGTCAGTAACAAACAGAACCTAGTGACTGATTTGAACCCTAAACCTTCTAAGCCAGCAATGCCTGACCCTGCAGCCCTGGTTGAGCTCCCAGAGAGAGAACTGCTCAGAAACATGTCTCAGGCCAAGGAGAGTTAAAGAAAGAATCACGCTCTTCTTCCCATTCTTGTGCATGGCTTTAATCCCAAAATGCACTCCAAGTCATATGTGGACTAGAATTATAAATCCCTACTAATCCCTCTAAACATAGGGCAGCAGATCCAGAACCACAAGCCCAGACGGAAGGGGTCAAAAGAAATTCCTTCCCTGCTCAATAAATTAACCAATAACCACAGGGAGGTTATCTGAATTGAGCAGAACTCACACTAAGTCCCATGAAAGTAGTCATAATAAAGGAGTACATAATGTGTTAAACACATATTTAAATTGTTTGGTTCCGTTTGCCACCTGCACAAGGCTAGACAATTTCCTATGCTGCTTTGTCTCATTTAGTGTAGAGGTTCTTCTCCAGTCTAAAATCTCACCTGAGACCTCTATGTTCAGTACAAAAAAAACTGGGCTTAATGATACTGGAATGGGGAAGGAACAAATTCTGATTTTAAAGAATTATTAACAAGTACCTTGCAGCGGCCTGATTCCAAAGGAGACACAGAGGTGTCTGGGGAACAATTCTAGGCTCAGCAGCATAAATCCTGTACAGAATCTCATTGTTGTTGGTCAGGGGTTGTGAACTCTGGCCTTTCACACTCAAAGATAATACCTATAATGCCAAAAAGAATAGAAAATGTAATGATTTTTTCAAATTAATGTCATGACTGAATCTCCCATTCTGAACCTCGCTTCATTTTTCTAGTCATTTTAGTTACTTGCTTACTGTCACTATTATTCATAGCTTATGAATGCAGGCTGTCTGGCTGGTTTTCCACTGCAAACATTCTACCTCTACTCCAGCTACTGAGCAGTCTACAGCTGACAGACTTTATTGTCAGACTTCATCACAAGTGGGATATACAATACAATATAGCATTAGAGAAAGCTATGTTTTTTTTTCACTTTCTCCACTTATATATATATATATATATATATATTTTTTTTTTTTTTTTTTTTTTGCGGTATGCGGGCCTCTTACTGTTGTGGCCTCTCCCGTTGCGGAGCACAGGCTCCGGACGCGCAGGCTCAGTGGCCATGGCTCACGGGCCCAGCCGCTCCGCGGCACGTGGGATCTTCCCGGACTGGGGCACGAACCCGTGTCCCCTGCATCGGCAGGCGGACTCTCAACCACTGCGCCACCAGGGGAGCCCTATATATATTTTTTTACTTAATAAAACATGAAGGAAATATTTCCAACTATTTTTGAGACTAAACATTCTACAACTAGCTCATAAAGATAGGACACGTTTCGTAATTAGCTCACCATGTCTAGCATTTACCACAAATCTGATCAAGTGAATGTATCCTGAGGAATATGTTTGCTAAGGAAAAATCAGATTCTAACTGCATAATTCTTTAAATGATAGATTACCTTATTTTTCAGGGCATGAAGATTAGTTCCAGTCATAAACCACTGCTGGCTGCTATACTCTGTAAACTGGACTAATTCACATATACTTTTCCCGGCCATTATTTCTGCATCCGGAACATCCAATAACCTCTCTGGAATTCGAATATAATCACCTTCTTTTCCTTCAAACTTGTGCCCATTGATTTGCTGAGGGTACCAGTGAAGAGCCAGTATGGACAAATACGGGCAACTGTCAAGGATGGTTTTGCTTCTATGACAGAAAAGCAAAGGTTCTGCTAAAATGGCATGCATTTGCATATGTATATCTTCTCGTATTTGTTAAAACTCATCACACTGGAGCTCCTTTCTTTATGTATAACCATGACACTACCTACCCAGGAGCAGTAAAGAGAATGTGCTTTCAGTTCTTTTATGGTGAATTGTTAGGATTTTCTGCACAGAACTTTCTGCATCCTCTTGCCTGAACCCCCTTATAACCTAAAACATGGGCTTTTGCAAGCTGTTTCACAGATATCAGATCTGTGGTTATAAAATGTACTTTCTGTATTAGTCACATCAGCATTGGTGGAATAGGTTGAGGAAAGAATGTACCACTAAACTGAAACTCTGCTTTATATTCAAGAATATCATAAAACTTATATACCTAGAGCCATGTTTTCATCAAGTTTACCTCACCCCTTTCTAAGCCATCAGAGCATTTCCAATTTAACCATATATATGATAAAAGAAACAGCCCTGAGGAGGGATCTTTATCCATTTAACAACTGTTTTCAACATTCCCTAGGCACAAGATCCTGTGCTCAGTGGAATTACTTCCAAACCTCAGTGTGTGCTGAAATCACCTTGAAGCTTGTTTTAAAATACAGATTTCTAGATCACATCCCATTCTTACTAAATCAGAAACCTTGCCTGGGGGAGGCTAGAGGTTCTACGAATCTGTTTTTTTTTTTTTTTTTTTTTGCGGTACGCGGGCCTCTCACTGCTGTGGCCTCTCCCATCGCGGAGCACAGGCTCCGGACGCGCAGGCCCAGCCGCCACGGCTCACGGGCCCAGCCGCTCCGCGGCATGCGGGATCCCCCCGGACCGGGGCACGAACCCATGTCCCCTGCATCGGCAGGCGGACTCTCAACCTCTGTGCCACCAGGGAAGCCCGAATCTGTATTTTTTAACCAGTCCTCCAAAAAATCTGATAAATTTTTTCTGCGGATCTATCATGTTTGCAAACAATGAAGAAACACAAAGGTGAATCATACCTGAAACCTGCCTCAAAAAGAATGGAGAATATATTAGGATAAAAATCATGCATTAAGTTTTAAAAGTTACATGGGCCACAAGAGATGCTGAGTATGTATAAATGTATCATGGACACAAATACCTCGTCAAGGCCCCTAACCTGGGAAATGGAGTTGAGAATTTTAAACTGAAGATTTAAAAAAGAAAAGAAAGGGTAAGGGCTAACTTTTTCCTCTAGCTATATACTCTCTTTTAAAAAAATCTTTAACTACCACATTTGAATTGGTACCTTTAAACATCTATCTTTCGTCCAGCCATTCATCCAGGCTCTAGCCCCTATGTCCAAGACTCCTATTAAAACAGTTCAATCCATATAGGCCATCTGCACCTCCACAACAGCTTATAAAAAGCTCATCTCTTCATCTTCCCATCTAGCTTCCTACATCTTCACTGGTGACTCAGAGCTAAAAAGCTGCCACTGTTGACCTCCCCACCCCTGACCTGGTACAATGTGACTGAGACCAGTGAACCTACCCCCTACGCACCCACCCTGGAATCTTCTGATATTTAGCCCATCAGCGCTATCAGGGACCCCATTATGTTGCCATTCTGAGACGAACACAACATGTACAGTGACTCTACCCAACCTTGACACAAGTGTGTCAAATCCCTGGCCCCTTAAGAGGGCCTGACGACAACTACACTCTCCCTGACACTTTAACCTCCTATATCCATGCCCTTCCAATGCACTCACTTTGATCAATCCCCAAATCTGCTTTACACCTAGGCTTAAATGAGGAGGAAAAACCCACATTAACATGTAGATTGGCACCACTACAAATCCACAATGACCGACTTCAGTCAGACCCTCAATGCCACTTGACATTGTTTTTACTTGGCTTCCAAATGATTGTTCTAGGTACCATCATTCTCCTCAATATCCCTGCTCTATTCCCAAACCCTTCACTCTCAGTAGATGCCCCTGAATACTGCTTAAGACAATGTATAAATAATGCATATTAGAATGGTCAACATCTTTAGAGTTCCCTGAGTTAAAAAAAAACTCAACTTTAACATAGTCCTCAACACGATGGCTCTAAAATCCTAAATCAGATTCCTACACACACATACACACACCCTACCTAATGTATTCTATATTCAATATTTAAAGGTTGATGATCTCCCCAATTGATGATTTCCCCAAATGTGCCATGCTCGCTCCTCTTGCCTGACTGCCATTATACATGCGAAACAGCAAGCCTGCAGGGACGATGCACATGGCCAAAAACATATTGATTCCTTTATTCATTCTATTCACTCATTATACCATAACCACTGAGAATCTACCATGTACCAGACACTGTTCTAGGCCCTGAGAATATATTAGGCAACAAGACAGAAAAAGCCACTCCTTTTGTGCATCTTATACCCTTTTGAGTTCTCACCAGGCCTTTGAGAGCACAGATGGAATCAACATTCACAGCAGGGTAGATGATTCACGTCTACCACTATCTCAACATCCTGGTGATCTTGCATAAATATGGAAAAGCAAAGAGAAAGGACTGAAACTATGCAAAGCTATGAACTATTTGACTTCACTGAACAACACTTCTTTTTTTTTTAAGAAGATGTTGGGGGTAGGAGTTTATTAATTTATTTATTTATTTTTGCTGTGTTGGGTCTTCGTTTCTGTGCGAGGGCTTTTTCTAGTTGTGGCAAGCGGGGGCCACTCTTCATCGCGGTGCAAGGGCCTCTCACTATCGCGGCCTCTCTTGTTGTGGAGCACAGGCTCCAGATGCGCAGGCTCAGTAGTTGTGGCTCACGGGCCTAGTTGCTCCGTGGCATGTGGGATCCTCCCAGACCAGGGCTCGAACCCGTGTCCCCTGCATTAGCAGGCAGATTCCCAACCACTGTGCCACCAGGGAAGCCCCTGAACAACACTTTTAATCAGACATGTCCCATTAAATAACAATAATTGTTTTTTAAATAACATAGTACTTTGTGAAAATTGGAGGGAAATATCAACTTCCAACCATGTTCTATTACGAGCTATTTTTATGTTAAGTCAAACAGAATTAAAACACGATTTAGGTCTTTGTACTACAATGATCCAATTTACCTTACGAATGTAATTTATCAATAAAACACCAGAACTGGAGAATATTAACACATAGTTACAAAATTAACTATATAGTTAATAACACAAACCACATTTTATTTTTTCCCTTTCCTCTTGCTTGCTCTCTGCCCTGAAACTCCAGCCAGAAACAAAATTTCTGAAGTTCAGCAATATGTTCTAAAACAACAGATTCTGAAGTTCAACAACATTCAGAGAACTGCCTCCAAATGGATGAAATTGAACCAAAACTCCAGGGAGAAGCACAATTAACAGTATATTAAAGTATGTCTAAAAGTTGATATGGATCAACAGAACAGAATACAGAGCCCAGAAATAAACCTACACACCTATGGTCAATTAATCTTAAACAAAGGAGGCAAGAATATACAATGGAAAAAAGACAGTCTCTTCAGTAAGTGGTGTTGGGAAAGTTGGACACACACTTCAGGTAAGTCAGTGAAGTTAGAACACACCTTCACACCATACACAAAAACTCAAAATGACTTAAAGATTTAAACATAAGACATGACACCATAAAACTCCTAGAAGAAAAGCATAAGAAAAACATTCTCTGACATAACTTGTACCAATGTTTTCTTAGGTCAGTCTCCCAAGGCAATAGAAACAAAAGCAAAAATAAGTAAATGGGACCTAATCAAACTTAAAAGCTCCTATGCAACAAAGGAAACCATAAACAAAACGAAAAGATAACCTACAGACTGGAAGAAAATATTTGCAAATAATGCAGCTGACAACGGCTTAATCTCCAAAATATACAAATAGCTCATACAACTCAACAACAAAAAAACAAAAACCCAATCAAAAAATGGGCAGAAGATCTAAATAGACATTTTTCCAAAAGAGACATACAGATGGCCAACAGGCACGTGAAAAGATGCTCAACATGGCTAATTATTAAAGAAATGCAAATCAAAACTACAATGAGGTACTACCTCACACCAGTCAGAAGAGCCATCTTAAAAAACCTACAAATAACAAATGCTGGAGAGGGTGTGGAGAAAAGGGAACCCTCCTACACTATTGGTGGGAATGTAAGTTGGTGCAGCCACTATGGAAAACAAAATGGAGCTTCCTCAAAAAGCTAAAAATAGAGTTGCCATATGATCCAGCAATCCCACTCCTGGGCATATATCCAGACAAAACTATAATTCAAAAAGATATATGCACCCTTATGATCATAGCAGCACTATTCACAATAGCCAAGAGATGGAAACAACCTGAATGTCCTTCAACAGAGGAATGGATAAAGAAGATGTGGTACATATATACAATGGAATACTACGTAAAAACAAAAAGAATGAAATAATGCCATTTGCAGCAACATGGATGGACCTAGAAATTATCATACTAAGTGAAGTAAGTCAGAAAGAAAAATAACATACGATATCATTTATATGTGGAATCTAAAATATGACACAAATGAACCTATCTACAAAACAGAAACAGATTCACAGACACAGAGAACAGACAAACGGTTGCCAAGGGTAGGGGGAGGGATTGGTTGGGGGTTTGGGGTTAGCAGATGCAAACTATTATATATAGAATGGATAAACAACAAGGTCCTACTGTATAGAGCAGAGAACTATATTCAATATCCTGTGATAAACCATAATGGAAAAGAATATAAAAAAGAATGTATAGATATTATAACTGAATCACTTTGCTATACAGCAGAAGCTAACACAACATTGTAAATCAACTATACGTCAATGTAAAAAAACTTTTTTTAAAAAGGAGTGAAATTCTGACACATGCTACAACGTGGATGAACCTTGAAGACATGCTAAGCAAAGTACACCAGACACAAAGGACAAATATTGTATGATTCCACTTATGAGGTGCCTAGAATAGGCAAATTCATAGAGACTGAAAAGTAGAATAGAGGTTACCAGGGCTGGGGGAAGGGAGGAAAGAGGAGTTACTGCTTAATGGGTAAAGATTTTCAATTTGAGAAGATGACAGTTCTGGAGATGCAAGTGGTGATGGTGGCAACAGTGTGAATATACTAAATGCCACTGATCTATACACCTAAAAACAGTTTACATGGTAAATTTCATCCTATGTGTATTTTACCACAATAAAAAATGTGGCCTAAAATATGTCTAAAAGTTGGAATCATCTTGCTTTTTTTTCCATTCAGAAATGTATCTTCTACTCATTATATAAATAGGAGTAGGCAATAACACATTTTTATTTTTAAAAGAACCTTCAAAACAAGAGGAATATATTACTGACAGTATAAGTTACTTTCTTTTGATGTAGTTTCTATGTTTTCTTCAAATAATTAACTTAATTTGCCCATTAGGTACAATGTATTGATTGTATAATCCTGAGTTACATTAGTTAAATGTCAATTTGCACTGCATATTACTTTGTAAACTGTGAAGGAATACATATAAGGTACTGCTATTATATTAAATGATACTTACTTTTCACCAAGAGAGCCACAAGTAACATCAGTCAGTAGAGAAAAGGCAAAATTCTCTGTCACTTCAGTAAAGTGACTGAATCCCCTAGTGTCCTTGCGTTTTGGGTTAACAAGAGCACAAAGAACGTCATAGAAAAGATTTCGGCTTTCAATGCTTAATGCTTGCTTCTTCCCTTCAACAGTTATCTGGAAAAAAATCCAAGTATGAAAATATATGTTCAAAAATAAACTGCTTAAATGATATATATGGTATAACTTGTTCTTTATTACCAGTTACTAACATTAACAAAAATAAAGATGAACCTATAAAGAATTTAAGAGAAGTTAGAATCAAAATCATATTTCAAATACATCTGTACTTTAAAAAGCATAAATAATCATTTTATAAAGAAAAGGCATAATCACCAAAATATTTTCTCTTTAATATCTAGATAAAGCCCCAAACAGTTGCATTGGTCACTTAATTTTAACTACAATAATTAACATCATGAGTCAAATTAATCTCACTTTTACACCTACCCCAAGATTCTGTTTTCTTTTGACCAACAACTAAGGAAATAGACACAAGAATATATGTCTATAATAGAAGAAAATTTATTCTTATCTATTTTTTATCGGACAGAAGCCACCACGTATCACTAAATTTCTCAAACATCAAATGAGAAAATCCTTTTCCAACCAAGAGTAGTCAAGAGCTCCTGATACTCTTGCCTTTATTGGTAAGTATGAGCCCTCCTACCTGAAAGGACTGGGTTATTTGTTGTTTGAGGGACAAGAAGAGTAAGAGGAAAATAGCCTTCATGATTTAATTTTTACCCCTCACATGAATGATGGGGGACACATTTTTACTGTCAGAGTAAGCATGGGTGTGAAGCCACTGACTTGTTATTCCACTACACTCTTAGATACCTGAGGAGTCCCTATTAATTCTTCAAAATCCAAATTAGTCATCACTTTTTCTGTGATTTCTACCCTATGCCCCAGCTGCTGGCATACATGACTACACTCTGTAACTTGCACATACTTTTACTAATGAACTTATGACAATGTTGAAATGATTTTTCTGTTACTGCTGTTAGTTGAGCTCACTGATAAAGTGGCTCAATGTTCTCTATATTTTTTAAATAACTTTGTAATCTATAGAGTGCCGAGATGATGGCTGAACTCAAGATTTAAGTTTATAAGAGTAGACAATTAGGAATAATGGAGAATAATACACAGGAAAAAGATAAGAGGTACAAAATGAAATTTAACAAGGTAAAAACTACAATGGGGAGACAGGGAACAGCCCATTGGTTACTAAAACGATCAAACTGAATATGTTAAATGAAAAATAAGCTCAAGGAACACTCCCAGAACTCAGAGAAAACATTACAGACAAATGAGACAAACCTGTAACATACAACAAGCATATAAAATATTAGGTAAAAGAAAAAAGCAACATAGTTCCTTGATAAGCTAAAGAAATACGTCTAAAATGCAGAGTTTGCTTTATTCCACAGAAAATTAGGAAAAGAAAAAACACCAGATGTATTTGGGTGATTTTAAAATGTAATTTCAAGAGTTTTTTAAAAATCTTACCAGAAATCAGACAGGAAAAATATTACTAACAGAGAAATAAAAATTCATTCTGACATCACACTTTTTTTGCAAATGAAATGACAGAAGCCAACAGAGCAACATAAGCAGTTTCAGGATGTTAAGGCTGTGATCCAAGAATTCTAGAGCCACTCAAACTTTCATACATATTCAAGGGTAACAGAAAGTTTCTTTCAGCAAAGCACACAAAAAATAAAACAAGGGGGGAGACCTTCAAGATGGCAGAGGAATAAGACGTGGAGATCACCTTTCTCCCCACAAATACATCAAAAATACATCTACATGTGGAACAACTCCTACAAAAAACCTACTGAACGCTTCCAGAAGACCTCAGACTTCCCAAAAGATGCCCTCAGCCGACCTACACACAGAGGCGGGGCCAAATCCAAAGCTGAACCCCAGGAGCAGTGCGAACAAAGAAGAGAAAGGGAAATCTCTCCCAGCAGCCTCAGGAGCAGCGGATTAAATCTCCACAATCAACCTAATGTACCCTGCATCTGTGGAATACCTGAATAGACAACGAATCATCCCAAATTGAGGCAGTGGACTTTGGGAGCAACTGTAGACTTGGGGTTTGCATTCTGCATCTAATTTGTTTCTGGTTTTATGTTTAACTTAGATTAGTATTTAGAGTTTATTATCATTGATAGATTTGTTGATTGGTTGCTCTATTCCTTTTCTCTTTTTTATATATATATTTTTTCCTTTTTCTCTTTTTGTGAGTGTGTATGTGTATACTTTTTGTGTCATTTTGTTTACATAGCTTTACTTTTGCCATTTGTCCTAGGGTTCTGTCTGTCCGTTTTTTTGTTTGTTTGTTTGTTTAATATAGTATTCAGTGCTTCTCATCATTGGTGGATTGGGTTTTTTGTTCGGTTGCTATCTTCTTTCTTTCTCTCTTTTTTCTTGTCTTTTATTACTTTTCAATTATTTGATTTTTTTTTTTTTTTTTTTTTTTTTTTTTTGCTGTACGCGGGCCTCTCACTGCTGTGGCCTCCCCCGTTGCGGAGCACAGGCTCCGGACACACAGGCTCCGCGGCCACGGCTCGCGGGCCCAGCCGCTCCGCGGCACGCGGGATCCTCCAGGATAGGGGCACGAACCCGTGTCCCCTGCATCGGCAGGCGGACTCTCAACCACTGCGCCACCAGGGAAGCCCAATTATTTGATTTTTAATAATTTTCTTCTTTTATTTTAATAACTTTATTTCTTTTTATTTTATTTTTCTCTTTCTTTCTTTCTTTCTTTCTTTCTTTTTTTCTCCCTTTTCTTCTGAGCCATGTGGCTGACAGGGTCTTGCTGCTCTGGCTGGGTGTCGGGCCCGTGGCTCTGACGTGGGAGAGCCAAGTTCAGGACATTGGTCCACCTGAGACCTCCCAGCTCCACGTAATATCAAGTGGAAAAAGCTCTCCCAGAGATCTCCATGTCAATGCTAAGACCCAGCTCCACTCAACAACCAGCATACTACAGTGCTGGACACCCTATGCCAAACAATTAGCAAGACAGGTGCACAACCCCACCCATTAGCAGAGAGGGTACCTAATATCATAATAAGGTCACAGATACCCCAAAACACACCACAGGACATGGTCCTGCCCACCAGAAAGACATGATCCAACCTCATCCACCAGAACACAGGCACCAGTCCCCTCCACCAGGAAGCCTACACAACTCACAGAACCAACCTCACCCACTGGGGGCAGGCACCAAAAACAATGGGAACTACAAAACTGCAGGCTGCGAAAAGGAGACCCCAAACACAGTAAGTTAAGCATAATGAGAAGAGAGAGAAATGCACAGCAGATGAAGGAGCAAGGTAAAAACCCACCCCACCAAACAAATGAAGAGGAAATAGGCAGTCTACCTGAAAAAGAATTGAGACTAATGATAGTAAAGATGATCCAAAATCTTGGAAACAGAATAGAAAAAATGCAAGAAACAGTTAACAAGGACCTACAAGAACGAAAGAGCAAACAAACAGATGAACAACACAATAAGTGAAATTTAAAATTCTCTACAAGGAGTCAATAGCAAAATAACTGAGGCAGAAGAATGGATAACTGACCTGGAAGATAAAATAGTGGAAATAACTACAGCAAAGCAGAAAAAAGAAAAAAGAATGAAAATAATTGAGGACAGTCTTAGAGACCTCTGGGACAACATTAAACGCAACAACATTTGAATTACAGGGGTACCAGAAGAAGAGAAAAAGAAAGGGACTGAGAAACTATTTGAAGAGATTATAGTTGAAAACTTCCCTAACATGGGAAAGGAAATAGCCACCCAAGTCCACGAAGCACAGAGAGTCCCAGGCAGGATAAACCAAAGGAGAAAGACACCGAGACACACAGTGATGAAATTGACAAAAATTAAAAACAAAGAAAAATTATTAAAAGCAACAAGGGAAAAACAACAAATAACACACAAGGGAACTCCCATAAGGTTAACAGCTGATTTCTCAGCAGAAACTCTACAAGCCACGAGGGAATGGCATGATATATTTAAAGTGATGAAACGGAAGAAACTACAACCAAGATTACTCTACTCAGCAAGGATCTCATTCAGATTTGATGGAGAAATCAAAAGCTTTACAGACAAACAAAAGCTAAGAGAATTCAGCACCACCAAACCAGCTCTAGAACAAATGCTAAAGGAACTTCTCTAAGAGGGAAACATAAGAGAAGAAAAGGACCTACAAAAACAAACCAATAACAATTAGGAAAATGGTAATAGGACATACATATCGATAATTACCTTAAAAGTGAATGGGTTAAATGCTCCAACCAAAAGACACAGGCTCACTGAATGGATACAAAAACAAGACTCATCTATATGCTGTCTATAAGAAACCCACTTCAGACCTAGGGACACATACAGACTGAAAGTGAGGGGATGGAAAAAGATATTCTGTGCAAAAGGAAATCAAAAGAAAGCTGGAGTAGCAATACTCATATCAGATAAAACAGACTTTAAAATAAAGAATGTTACACAAGACAAGGAAGGACACTACATAATGATCAAGTGATCAATCCAAGAAGAAGATATAACAATTATAAATGTATATGCACCCAACATAGGAGCACCTCCATACATAAGGCAACTGCTAACAGCTCTAAAAGAGGAAATCGACAGTAACAACAATAATAGTGGGGGACTTTAACACCTTACTTACACCAATGGACAGGTCATCCAAACAAAAAATTAATAAAGAAACAAAAGCTTTAAATGACACAATAGACCACATAGATTTAATTGATATTTATAGGACATTCCATCCAAAAATAGCAGATTACACTTTCTTCTCAAGTGCACATGGAACATTCTCCAGGACAGATCACATCTTGGGTCACAAATCAAGCGTCAGTAAATTTAAGAAAATTGAAATCATATCCAGCATCTTTTCTGACCACAACGCTATGAGATCAGAAATCAATTACAGGGAAAAAACCATGAGAAACACAAACACATGGAGGCTAAACAATACATTACTAAACAGCCAAGAGATCACTGAAGAAATCAAAGAGGAAATCAAAAAATACCTAGAAAAAAATGACAAGGAAAACATGACGATCCAAAACCTGTGGGATGCAGCAAAAGGAGCTCTAAGAGGGAAGTTTATAGCAATACAAGCCTACCTCAAGAAACAAGAAAATTTCAACTACACAATCTAACCTTACACCTAAAGGAATTAGAGAAAGAAGAACAAACGAAACCCAAAGATTAGTAGAAGGAAAGAAATCATAAGATCAGAGAAGAAACAAATGAAATAGAAACAGAAAACAATAGCAAAGATCAATAAAACTAAAAGCTGGTCCTTTGAGAAGATAAACAAAATTGATAAACCATTAGCCAGTCTCATCAAGAAAAAGAGGGAGAGGACTCATATCAGTAAAATTAGAAATGAAAGGGAGAACTTACAACAGACACAGCAGAAATACAAAGCATCCTAAGAGACTACTACAAGTAACTCTGTGCCAATAAAATGGACAACCCGGAAGAAATTCCTTTCTAAGAAATTTTTAGAAAGGTGTAACCTTCCAAGACTGAACCAGGAAGAAATAGAAAACATGAACGGACCAATCACAAGTAATGAAATTGAAACTGTGATTAAAAATCTTCCAATAAACAAAAGTCCAGGACCAGATGACTTCAAAGATGAATTCTATCAAATGTTTAGAGAAGAGCTAACACCCATCCTTTTCAAACTCTTCCAAAAAATTGCAGAGGAAGGAACACTCCCAAACTCATTCTACGAGGCCACCATCACCGTGATACCAAAACCAGACTAAGATACTACAAAAAATGAAAATTACAATATCACTGATGAATATAGATGAAAAATCCTCAACGAAATACTAGCAAACCACCATCACCGTGATACCAAAACCAGACTAAGATACTACAAAAAATGAAAATTACAATATCACTGATGAATATAGATGCAAAAATCCTCAACGAAATACTAGCAAACAGAATCCAACAACACATTAAAAGGATCATACACCATGATCAAGTAGGATTTATCCCAGGGATGCAAGGATTCTTCAATACACACAAATCAATCAATGTGATACACCATATTAACAAATAGAAGAATAAAAACCATATGATCATCTCAATAGATGCAGAAAAAGCTTTCGACAAAATTCAACACCCATTTATGATAAAAACTCTCCAGAAAGTAGGCATAGAGGGAACTTTCCTCAACAAAATTTAAGGCCATAAATGACAAACCCACAGCCAACATCGGTCTCAATGGTGAAAAACTGAAACCATTTCCTCTAAGATCAGAAACAAGACACGCTTGTCCACTCTCACCACTATTATTCAACACAGTTTTGGAATTTTTAGCCACAGCAATCAGAGAAGAAAAGGAATCCAAATCAGAAAAGAAGTAAAACTGTCACTGTTTGCAGACAACATGATACTATCCATAGAGAGTCCTAAAGATGCTACCAGAAAACTACTACAGCTAATCAATGAATTTGGTAAAGTTGCAGGATACAAAATTAATGCACAGAAATCTCTTGCATTCCTATACACTAATGATGAAGAATCTGAAAGAGAAATTAAGGAAACACTCCCATTTACCATTGCAACAAAAAGAATAAAATACCTAGGAATAAACCTACCAAGGGAGACAAAACACCTGTATGCAGAAAACTATAAGACAGTGATGAAAGAAATTAAAGATGATACAAATAGATGGAGAGATATACCATGTTCTTGGATTGAAAGAAGCAACATTGTGAAAATGAATATACTACCAAAGCAATCTACAGATTCAATACAATCCCTATCAAACTACCAATGGCATTTTTCACAGGACTAGAACAAAAAATTTCACAGTTTGTATGGAAATACAAATGACCCGGAACAGCCAAAGCAATCTTGAGGAAGAAAAACAGAGCTGGAAGCATCAGGTTCCCAGACTTCAGACTATATTACAAAGCTACAGTACATCAAGACAGTATGGTACTGGCA
Organism: Mesoplodon bidens; assembly: GCF_964165515.1. Taxonomy (NCBI): domain Eukaryota; kingdom Metazoa; phylum Chordata; class Mammalia; order Artiodactyla; family Ziphiidae; genus Mesoplodon; species Mesoplodon bidens. The sequence continues at coordinate 74,077,493 of NC_138160.1, read as the reverse complement.
CAAAAACAGAAATATGGATCAATGGTACAGTATAGAAAGCCCAGAGATGAACCCACATACATATGGTCACCCTATTTTTGATAAAGGAGGCAAGAATATAAAATGGAGAAAAGACAGCCTCTTCAATAAGTGGTGCTGGGAAAACTGGACAGGGACATGTAAAAGAATGAAATTAGAATACTCCCTAGCACCCTACACAAAAATAAATTCAAAATGGATTAAAGACCTAAATGTAAGGCCAGACACTATCAAACTCTTAGAGGAAAACATAGGCAGAACACTGCACGACATAAATCACAGCAAGATCCTTTTTGACCCACCTCCTAGAGAAATGGAAATAAAAACAAAAGTAAACAAATGGGACCCAATAAAACTTAAAAGCTTTTGTACAGCAAAGGAAACCATAAACAAGATGAAGAGACAACCCTCAGAATGGCAGAAAATATTTGCAACTTAAGCAACTGACAAAGGATTAATGTCCAAAATTTACAAGCATCTCATGCAGCTCAATATCAAAAAAAATAAACAAACAAATCTAAAAATGGGCAGAAGACCCAAACAGACATTTCTCCAAGGCAGATATACAGATTGCCAACAAACATATGAAAGGATGCTCAACATCACTAATCATTAGAGAAGTGCAAATCCAAACTACAGTGAGGTATCTCCTCACACCAGTCAGAATGGTCATCATCAAAAAATCTACAAACAATAAATGCTGAAGAGGGTGTGGAGAAAAGGGAACCCTCTTGCACTGTTGGTGGGAATGTAAAGTGATACAGCCACTATGGAGAACAGTATGGAGGTTCCTTAAAAAACTAAAAATAGAATTACCATATGACCCAGCAATCCCACTACTGGGCATATACCCTGAGAAAACCATAACTCAAAGAGTCGTATACCACAATGTTCATTGCAGCTCTATTTACAATAGCCAGGACATGAAGCAACCTAAGTGTCCATTAACAGTTGAATGGATAAAGAAGATGTGGCACATATATATAATGGAATATTACTCAGCCATAAAAAGAAACAGAATTGAGTTATTTGTGGTAAGGTGGATGGACCTAGAGACTCTCATATAGAGTGAAGTAAGTCAGAAAGAGAAAAATAAATATCATATGTTTACACATATATATGGAATCTAAAAAAAAGAAAAATGGTTCTGAAGAACCTAGGGGTAGGACAGGAATAAAGACGTGGATGTAGAGAATAGACTTGAGGACACGGGGAGGGGGAAGGGTAAGCTGGGGCGAAGTGAGAGAGTGGCATGGACATATATATACTACCAAATGTAAAACCAACAGCCAGTGGGAAGTAGCCGCATAGCACACGGAGATCAGCTCGCTGCTTTGTGACCACCTAGAGGCGTGGGATAGGGAGGGTGGGAGGGAGACGCAAGAGGGAGGAGATATGGGGATATATGTATATGTATAGCTGATTCACTTTGTTATAAAGCAGAAACTAACACACCATTGTAAAGCAATTATACTCCAATAAAGATGTTTAAAAATAATCAATCAATCAATCAATCAATAAAACAAAGAGGCTATTCATGTAACCCTTGGTTTGCAAGGGTACTGTTCTCAGCACATTATACTAACTTCTCTAATTCTCACAACATTCCGGTGAGGAAGATGCTAGTGTTATTTTGCTTTGTTTCCAGTTAAGGAAACTGAGGCAGAAAGAGGATACCTAGCTTTTCCAGGGAGACAGAGATGATGAACAGCCAATCCCAGGAGGCACCTGTGACAGCCACCCTTCCCTGACTCAAAACATCCCCCCATTTGCTCGGCCTAAAATAACAACACAGACTGACTCAGTCTGCAGACAATTCAGTCAAAATTATTGCAAGCATGAAACACAAAACCAGGTAGGAAAATATAGAGCCAAGTCTAAATCATCATTCATATGATTATAAAATAAATCAAATGTAAAAAATAATTATTGAAATATAAGATATATAATATTAAAAAGTATATGATAAAAAGAAATATGCTGGATCTAAATAGCCATTTTACATAAACAGCAATGAAAAAAACTCCCCAAATTATCAAAACTGTCTTTCAAAGAAGTGGAAAACCTGAATCAACCATGGGGAAAACTTTAAAAATCGTCAGGAGAGAAAAAAAAAAGGGGGGGACGTTTATGGGAAAGGAGGGTCTATCAAAGTTTCACAGATGAAATTATTCCTGTGGTTTTTCAAGTGTCCTAGAACACAAAATTAGAGGCAATGCCTCCTGACTTGTGTTTTACCAAGCTTCAATGACCTGGAAACCAAAACCCAATGAAATTAAAAATTTGCATATCAAATCCAGCAGTCTTAAAAGACAAATACTATTATTAAAACAAATGACAGCATTTTAAATAATTTTCATTGCACCATACCTAGGAAAATCAAGGGATAGACTATTATGTCATAACAAAAATTTGCCCAAAACCACAGCTGAGTTTTATCCAGAACATCTTTATAGTGAGTCATTTAAGGCTGTTGCTCTTTTTAGCACAGTAGCTGTTTCTACTGAACATAAATAAGTAGTCACTTCTACTACTAACAATAACTAAGATTTGTTGAGCTCTTCCTATAAAGAAATATATAGCATAAAGCAGATTCTGTTTCAAAGAAGTTAGAATCTGAGGGATAATAAAACTTACAAATATGAAACAATTTCACATAAAATACAAGACCTTATAGAATGACATTGTATCAGTACTTGGAAGTTCTATTCTGTATTCCTGAATTCGAGGATATCTTAGAGCACATATGAAGTACATATGGGACATAAGAATGGTTGCCAGATAAAATATAGGTGACTCTATTTGAATTTCAGATAAGCAACCAATAATTGCTTGATATAAGTATGTCCCAAATACTGCCTGTAAATAAAAATATTTATTTTTATTTGTGATATACCTATATTAAAAAATATATTCATTGTTTATTTGAAATTCAAAGTTAATTGGGCATCTTGTATTTTATTGTTAAAATTTCAACCCTACCATGTGATTATCTACATTTTCAATGCCAGTTTCATTATTGTCTTATTCTAATTATTATATGTCTAAATCATGAAAAAGTTTTACATTTTATGGATATGCCAGGCCCCTCTTAATAGCTATTTTTCCCAATTTTTGTTATTATAAGTAATGCTGAAATAAACATTCTTGTTACACATATATTTGCATTAATATTTCCCACACCTATTAGCGCTCTTTTTTCTTACTCCCCCCCAGTTTTATTGAGATATAATTGATATATAACCATTAGGTGTCTTTTGATTTTGCTTGTGGTATATACAAAGAGAAATTTTGTTTATACTTTATGTGGTCAAGTTTATCAATCATTTCCTTTATGACTCTGGGGTTTTGTTTTATGGTTAGAAAGAACTTCCCCACATAAAGTAAATTTCTATGAAAAAAAATGTATGAAGCAGTGTTGCACCTGCTAACATTTGCGAGGGCTTCTTACCTTGTCTATTAAATACATCACAGCGCTGAGCTGTTCATCTGTGTTCTCCGTTGCCACTTTCACACTGATGCTGTGGAGCACCCTGTTGAGAATGTCACCATCCAGGGGCTGCTGCAGCTGATCCGCAAGCCCCCAAAAGGCCTGAGAAGCCGCGTCAGAGACGAGAGTGATGTTAGCAGTCCCATACACTTTATCAATTCTGGCACCACCTTTCGGGTCAAAAAGCACAATCTGGAAGCGTTTAGGAAATGGATTTAAAGACCCTGTCTCTGGTGTTAGGATGACATCCAATACGGTGTTTCTCTGGCCAGGTTCAAAGATCAGCATGCCTTCAGTTCTCACAAAGTCTTTCCCAGAAATAGCTGGAGATATGAGAGTACGACCAATTGTCTCAGCACTCCTTAACTCCTAGAAATTAAACAACACCACTTAAGTGAAACTATAAACCTCTGATCTTGTCCTAAACAAATTTTATTTCTCCTAAACAATCTGATGGGACACAACAATGTTACTGTTAAAACAGGAGGTTTTATACTTTTTCTAATTTCCTACAACAAATTAGAGATAAATACACATCATACAGTGATGAGATCAGTAAAGACACATGCCTTAAAATAGATCAAGAAAGAGAATTAGAAAAGAAATGTCACTACTGCCTCACAGAATGTCTCCAATTGTGAGCTTACTAACAATTTGAAGATATTCAGAGGCGTATATGCCCAGGGGTCAGATCATGTACGTCCATTATACAAAGTATGGCAGGAAGACACTGGAGGATTCCAGCAGGAGAGAGACACACTTTATTTCACATTTTCATGAGTATTCTGGCTCTTGTGGATAGTTAGTTAGGCTGTTAGCAGGGGATGAGGATGGAAGCAGGAAGAAGAGATAGAACGTTTTTACATTAGTTCCTGCAAAAAAAAAAAAAAAAAACACACAGATGGTAGTTTAGGTTGTATAAGTAGAAAGAGTAAGAAGTACTCAGACTGGGAATATATTTTGAATGTAGAGTCAGCAGGACTTTCTGATTAATTCAGTGCTGGATGGAGAGGAGAGGAGAAGGAGGAGAACTCCTGGCTGTGTGCCTGAATGAAAGGCAGTAAACTGGGGGGGGGAACAGCACTAAGGGAGAAATCAAGAGTTATGCATTATATATATTAAGCCTGAGATGCCTTTTAGACAATTCAAACGAAGATGTCAGGTAAGAGCAATCAGATATATGAGTCTGGATCCAGGGCAGTGAGGAGGGTAGTGATAAAAATTCAGGAGTTCTCATTTTATAGATGATACTTAAAGAAAACAGGTATGGATGGTCTAGCCTAGAGAGTAAGTCTAGGTGGACCCCAATATTTATTGGTCAGGAAGACCAACACAGGCAACAGGACGGAGCTGCCAGAGAGAAAAGGGTTAAGAGTAGGAAAGTGTGGTTCTCCAGAGGCCCAAAGGGGAAGAGCACACATCCAGAAGGAGGAAGTGACCAAGTGTTACAAAAAGTGAAAAATCAATGAAGAAAAAGGGTTTTCAAGAGCATCTGCAGCATAATGGTAGGGGAAAAAAAGCCTTGCTGAAGGAAACAACACAAAAGTCTATTGGCTTCAGAATGGAGAAATTAAACTATCCACTGGAACACCATATAACAGGAAAAATGAAAGAACTATACACATTAGCACACGTAGTTCTCAAAAACACTGTTGAGCAAAAAAAACGCACCATAAGACAATACAACTGGAAGAATCTCATCTGCATAATTTCCAAAACGGGTAAACCTAAACAGCATATGGTATGTGGTAAAACTATAAATAAAAACAAGGTAATAATTCATCATGTAATATAGGGCAGAGGTTATCTGAGAGATGGGGAGAGGTTATTCTGCAAGGAAAAAGCAGGATGGCATCAGAGAAGAGTTCATGGCAGCTAGTTTTAAGATCCTGATTAAGTTGGATTTCTTAAGGTAGGTGGTGATGATTTTATTACTATAAACTGCACATATACATTCTGTCCACTATTTTCTGGTAGAATTTATTTCACAATTCAGACATTTAAAGGAAATGGAACAATCAAAATGTTCTTGTGTTTATAAAATACATACAACAAACACAAAAAAGAAGCACTATGCAATTTAAAAGCAACAACGAAAATCAATACAGAAATAGCTTTTGATAGAATAAGCAATGTGAGAATAAGAAGGAGAGGCATATTCTTTTTTGAACTTGTGGGCTTTGGTCTAGTACATATATATACAAATGAAATATCTGGAATTGGTTTTCAAATTTGGCTTAGCTATAGGCCTATTTAATTTAAAGATAACTGGAATGAGTGATATTTTCATTATCTCAAATCCTTATATCCCTTAACTTTAGATCACAAATATGTAGATATAAGGGAACTTATAGTATTTATGTACCAGGAATGCTGACCTACCGCAGGGTAGGTATGCTACAGCTTTTGTTTTAACTACATTATTAAAATCTGTTTAAAGTAAAAGCAAAGTTAATATCACTATAACAGAATAGCAACTTGGTCCATAATTATTTTCTCATCCTTGTCAGCTACTGGAAACTAGAATTATATGACTTTCTCTTCTAACAATATGCCTAGCATTGAGAGAGAAAATGCAGGAGCAATGAAGCAACAGGAAAATAAAATCATACCAGACAGGTAAAACTTTTATTTCTAATTTTTAAAATTAAACTTTTTATTTTGAGATAATTATAGATTCACATGCAGTTATAAGAAATAATAAAGAGTGGTCTCCTGTGCCCCTTACCCAACAGCCCTCATTGGTAACATCTTGCATTATTATAATATATCACAACCAGGATATGGACATTGATACAGTCAAGATACATTTTCATCACCACAGAGATCCTATATGTTGATTTTTATAGTGTTATAAAAATGCTATGAGTTACATGCTAGTGACAGCATGTATTTTGCAAGGAATCATTTGTGGATAATCTAGAAAGAATATAAATAAATATGATAAGAGATATTGGCATTCACACTCTTATTTTGGCATTTTCAACTCCCCTTTCAACTGAGTGTGTGAACCAAAGTATGCCTCAAATCTTTTTGTCCCTTCTTCCAGTCTTCCACTCTACAAAGTACTGAGCATATGATGATCTATATTTCATGGGAGAAGAAGGAAGCACATATTTTTTTTCTCATTTCTCTTACCATATTAAATGCTTAAAAGAAAAAAATGCCAAAATATCCATGAATCAAAGTACTTCTTTTCATGTTTGTACTATTTCAACGTTATTTAGGATGGAGTTTATTTCTAGAGTCTCATATGATATAAAGTGTTGTCTTCTCACCTGCCAAGCTGTAGACTTTGTCATAAAGACAACTTTTCTGCCTGGCAAGCTTCCAGGACAGCTCACTACCCACAGCTCCAGTCTTAACCTCTGATCCCTGACTCACATGATTGCTACAGCAAACTGGCTGCACAAATGTTGTATTTTATACACAGAATGTTCTATGTGTTTGAGCCACTCAACAACCAAAGACATACTAAACAGCACTTTGTATAAAAAACAGAAAACAACTTTGATACCTTGAGGCCTAAAGTGTCATCAGCTTTGAAATCTTGAAACCGGGGAAATGGTAGCACTGTCCGGAATGGTAGTTTCCAAATTGTGAGGTTTGGGGAGTTATATGAGTCAAGGGGAAATAAGAGAGGGCTAAGGTGGGCAAGCTCCAACCTCTACAATCATGCTTGAAGAAAAGTAGATGCACACTTTTGCTTTAATATGTTAGAGTTTTGTTCCTAAAACAAAGTTTAAAACATAATGCTCAAAAGGTATAGCATGTTGTGTGGACCAGCCCCAGGCTCTAGTTGCTCAGCGTTTCGTAGCATTACTCTTCTGAATCCCTGGATACCCACCTGCTCCCTCTCTTTCACTTAATGTCACCTAATATGATGGATGTGAAAAGTGGCTGTGAGACCTCATGAACTCATGGATTTAAAGAAACATAAAGATCAGTTAGTGTTTGAAGTCCTGAAGAAGATTTTCAACTAGTTCAGGTAAAAATCAGAACAAAGACCCATACTTTTTGTTTCTGGTCTTATACAGTTTCATTCTGAAGAAATTTCAACTCTCTACAGATTTTATAGAACAGATTTATGTAAGACACTTTGCACTATATAATCTTTTCCAAAAGATAAAAAAAGACAAAAGACCATCACACCTTAAAACATGATCTAAGTGAAAAAAATTGAACTGTTTCAAGGATAAAGCTTAATGTAATAAACATAATGTGAATTATGATGGTAATTCAGAAAATAATATATCAATTCTCTCTTTCATTATACATGCTACAGTTAAAGAAGAAAACCTTACTGTGTGATAATACATACTGCATGCTTACCTGGGTGCTGAAGTTAACAGACATCATTAATCCTGTCCCAGAGTCTCTGGCCACCTGCAGACTGATTAGAGTGGCCTTCTTATGAGCCACCGGCAGCCGAGAACCCACAGAGAAATACACGAGACTTGGAGGTTTATCACTCTGTAATAATTTAATCTCTGCAAATCTGGCACTATTGTTTATAGCTGCTCCAGCAGTTACTTCATACAGTTCCACAAAAAAATGTATTCCAACTTGAGGTATCTGACAATGAGATAAAAGGAAAAAAAAAAGGATGATTACTAATAGATTTCTATTTTAAGATAATTCTGATATTAAGAAATAGTATTATTCATATACATTATTACAGAAATAAGTATACATCTAGAGATACATTCTGTATAATTACAGAATTAAATTCTTATGTTAGATTACCATGAGATTTATTATTTTTGGTCTTTCTTTAATACCTTTACTCTCTCTGGGTGACCTTCTTACTAGAAAATCAATGTCAGGAAGCAATCTATGCATACTTCAATAAACAAAAGGATACATAAGATATATTCGTACAATGAAATGTTATCTAGTAGTTAAAAAAAAATGAACTGTTTCAATATTTTTCAACATGGGTGGGTCCAAAAACATGATAATGAGTAACAAATCAAGTTGCATAATGATATGTATGGCATGCTACAATAAATGTAAAACTTTAAATTACATAAAGCTTACTACATTTTGTTAATGGATACATATTTATTTAAAGAGTATAAAGGAAAATAAGACACCATGATGGTAGTTATCTCAGGTGAAGGGGTGGCAATGGGGGTAGGCAGGGTGTGGAATTGAAAAAACATGGGATAGGAGTGAAAGGGAGCTTCAACTTTGTAAGGTTTTATTTTTAAAGGGTTTTACATAAATATGACCAAATATTGATGAGTTAATTTAGTGATTTTATGTATTTTTCAAAATTTCCCTAAATTCTGTATCAAGAAATCTAAATTTAGTCTGTTGGTTACAGTTTGCTCATGTTTTACCTTGGTTCTCCCTCAACAATCTCAAATAATTTTTCAAAGCCTGAATTCAATTCTATAACATACTGTCAATCACCTGTTTTTACTTGCTTGCTCTTACACAATAATCTAAAAATCTTAGCGCATTTTTAGCTTCCTAGCATAACTCCAAGAGCTAAGCTGAAGCATTTTCAACTGCGTGTATCATTGTCTAATTTGTTATAATGCATCATTTTTATTTATCAGCAAGGACCTTATTCATTTGTTTTGTGATCATTTTAATGAGAATCATTATGTCATGAAGCAATACAACAAATTCTTTAGTATTATTCAAAAGGAGTTGCTTCTTAGTAGCACAATAAGTGAACTTAATCTCTTTTTATTGTCTGAAGAAACATATTTAGTTTTCCTGTGGTAATATATTATGCTTTACTTTTGCAGATCAACTCTCAGTAAATATTGAAATGAAGGTAAATGCACTCTTCCCGCTTTTGAGAAACTAAACTTGGCAAATACAATAAACTGAAGCACTAGAAAAGTATGGGTAACTATATTCAATAACTATTATTCCCTAATGGCCAATGAGCTTGAATTCACAATAGTTTCATTTAACTAAGTATTTCAACATTACATTCCAACATACTCCTGTCTTTGTTTTTCAGCATAATATTTCTTCTCATTGTGATGATGATTAAAACATTACTTATAACTACTTTGAGTCAAAAGAATATGTTATAATCTAAGTAAGGAACCATGCAAATTGAACAGTGTGCAGATGGGTGCCAACACATAATTAGAAGAGACAAAAGGAATCTTCCAGTCTTACAACAAAATACTCTATTTAAACGATATGCCTGAAGTATATTGGGAAAGCAAAACTCACAGATCGTTATCTGAACCTCTCTGGACCTAAATATGACTGGAGACCTCACAAGAACTCAAGTTCCTTTCCTAGTTAGGGCAGCAGCATTCCAGGATGATCTTTTGCCCGACTAGTATAAAATAATTTTTCTTGGGCCCAGACCTGCTCAGAAGCAAATGAAGTAATAATGAAATAATGTCTTACTTAAATACTTTTAAAAAATATTTGCAACAAATGTTTAGACAATCTGTTTGGTTTAAACCGATTTTGTGGGCTAAGAAATGCATCCTAAGTTAATTAACTATGATCTTTATACATTTTGCTAATACAGAACCATAAGACAGAACCACAGAACAGTAAGATACCCAGCAGAGAAAGGGTAAATGGACTGGAGTTCAAAAGATGAGTTCTAATCTTTGCCAAGTAATTGACCTGGGGAAAGTTACTTAAATTCTTTATAACTTGAAAATGAAAATTTTGAATAACTATAGGGACATAATTAGGGATATGATAGAGTAGAAAAACTTTCAGCTGAGCGTCTTTAGGAGAAACCACCATCAATCAGTGGTGTAACTCTACAGATGAAAGTGTGCATTGTGTTTGCTGTGTTGTTTTGTTGTCACTCCCCTGCCACCAGGATTGATGCGGCTACTACTCAAGTCACTGAATCACCTTGGGCTCTGTTCCCAACCATTCTGAATAATAGTAACCCTCCCTTGTGAAGGGCCAACTCCTTGCCAAGAACTGTGTGAAAAAACCTCTTAGTCATTATCTCATTTAATCTAACAGCCCTATTATTGACTCAACCAAGTCTGGGAAGCTCAGGAAGTCTAAGCAATTTGTCTAATGTTACCCATTCATTGCGGCACATGGGCTTCTCATTGCGGTGGCTTCTCTTGTTGCGGAGCATGGGCTCTAGGCGCACTGGCTTCAGTAGTTGTGGCTCATGGGCTCAGTAGTTGTGGTGCACGGGCTCTAGAGCTCAGGCTCAGTAGTTGTGGCACACGGGCTTAGTTGCTCCACAGCATGTGGGATCTTCCCAGACCAGGGCTTGAACCCGTATCCCCTGCACTGGCAGGCGGATTCTCAACCACTGCACCACCAGGGAAGCCCCTTAAAAACTTTTAAAAAGAAAATTCTTGGAATTTCCCAAGTTTAAAAAAAATCAGTGGGAACTCAATATTTTTTTTTTTTTTTTTTTTTCTTTTTGCGGTACGCGGGCCTCTCACTGTTGTGGCCTCTCCCGTTGCGGAGCACAGGCTCCGGATGCGCAGGCCCAGCGGCCATGGCTCACGGGCCCAGCCGCTCCGCGGCATATGGGATCCTCCCAGACCAGGGCACGAACCCGTGTCCCCTGCATCGGCAGGCGGACTCTCAACCACTGCGCCACCAGGGAGGCCCGGAACTCAATATTTTAATAAACATATTTTCTAGCTCCGTCACTACCAAGATGGCTCACAGCAGCATCTCGGTCAACCATGACCTCTCATGCCTATCTCCAGAACATACATTCAGATCTCTGAAACTCTTTTTGATGAAAGAAATCAAGTTCTTAGACAACAGTCGATTGGATGTCTTAGAGCAGGAAAAATCAAGATGGCTCTAGAACACAGGTTATTGCTATAAAGCAAATAAGCATCCAGAGATTTTTAAAGCAATATGAAAAGACAAAAGACTAGCTTAATAGATCTTTCAGTGTCCATGACATGACTATTTGAGTAGCAAAAAGAAAAGCATTTAGTAACCAATTAAAATTTGTTGAATTTGAATCTATAATGGTACTTAAAGGAGAAAAGTTATTGTAATGTATTAAAAAATGGTTAAAATAAAAAATGTGAGTATAATAGTGTATACCTAATATTTTATTAAGTTTAGTGTGTAGGGGAATGTTAACATATCAAGACAGTTATATCTTTTATTAAGTATATACTCATTTATTAAGGAATGATAAACATTCTTCTCTTTGTATGTTAGTAGAGTTAATAAAAAACGTTAATAAAACAATTATTCCTAGAAAAAGTAAGAATTGCACCAAAAATAGGAATAAATTATTAGGACCTGTGAAACATATACAAATGAAGATGAAAACAAGTAAGAAGTTAAAGAGTACCATTGGTCACACAGAAGTTGAAAGATGATGCAAATGTATGCTTGTTTGAATACGACAGAACAGATGAACTGCAGAGATGCACTAAGAGCACAGATTTGTTATCTCATTTCTTATGAGGTAAAGCCTCTAGGTTGCCTTTTTAAATATTAACAAGATATTAACAAGGCAGGTCTATCTTTCCAATACCACTAATAGACCAGCTCCATGTTCAGCAGTGACAGGGCAATGGTTAAGTTAAAGCTGGCACTGCAAAATTTAAAGAACAAATCATTCTGAGGAAAACACATGGTGTTGAAAAAATTAACTTGTAAAGCATGAACTTAAAAAAAACATGTTGATCTCACAAGTCAAGTCATAAAATGGACCCCAATCAGATGACCAGCAATTCTCATTTGAAACAGCTTCAGACAAGCACCAGGACCTGTGATCCTAACAAAGAACAAAGAGCTCTTGATAACCAAGAGCATGTAACCTTAAGTGATCTGAGGCAATTATTCTTTCTCTTCTGGAACCAATAAAATTACTACAGTTCTGGGAAGGTATGAAAATATGTATCACTGTAATCTTAGAGAAGATCAATATAACTGTTTCAGAAAGTGAAAAAACAGGTAGAGAGAAAATGAATAAAGAGTTAAATCTACAGGGTTGTTATTTAGAATGAGTTTAATATAGCTATACATTTGGAAATAATTTTATTTGTGCAATGCTTTTTCTGCTGTTTAAAGTGTTTGGCATATACAAAGAAATCATGATACTTTTGAACATTCATAATATTATGGCTAGTTTTTGTATAAATACTTGAGTTCAATAAATTAAGTAGTAGACAAAGAACAAATACTACTGAGTGCTCCTTAGGCATTAAAGTATCATGAAATAGTCATTTTAAAAAGCCACACATGATTACTAAATGACTAAAGCTCTGTTAGGTCATCAGTGACCAATACCGTTTGAATAACGGAGGTTCCTTTAGAAAGAGGGGGGAACATCTGGCTCCTGGGTGCCATGTGCAACATGACCCAATAGAAATTTATCCAAAGGCTCATCAAGCATGGCCTCGGTGCTTCTTCAGTGGGTCAGAAATGAACTCTCTAAAGAATGAGAGAACTTTCATTCTGGATGAAATCTATGGATATAACATGATGTGACCAAATCTATCAATACAATAAAAGCAAAAAACTAAACACTCAGAGTAATCAGAGATATTAATCTGGCTGAAAATGACTCAAGGGATCATTCACACAGTGAGCGGGTGGGCCAGGAAGAATCGTGGAAACGACAAGAAACAGAACAGAGAAAACTGATGAGCTTTTTTTTTAGCACTGAGATACAAGCTTTTTTTTTATTACTGACTTACAACATTGTGTAAGTCTTAAGTGCGCAAGTGATGAGATTATTTACAAAAATTCATAATGTAATAAATTCTAAGTGTGACATCTATTGCTCATCTAAGAGATTTGGTTAGGCAAGACACAAAGAATCCCCACATAAGCAATGTGTAAGTTTCAACAAAGTGACTTTAGAATGATTAATTGTAAAGAAATATAATCAGAATTTGCCAATACTGTGTCTCATAGTGTCTTACCTTCCCTGGTTTGGGCTCAATGGTGATAAAGCACTTTGTCTGACCCGCTGTACAGACTGTGGTCCCTGACACAGACAGAAATTCATCTATCAGGTTCACACCATCTTTCTGGAGCACAGCAGCTGTTTTGTTAAACGTGACTCGCCAAAAGACCTTGACATCTTCAAAGGCTCTAGGAACAAAGCAAAACCTATGCAAATGCAGTCACAGAGTACATTATTCCTGTAGCTAATGCAGAATGTGTTATCACTGTGCCTGAGTGTACCTCTCCATCCAAAGCAGAGCACTTACTCTCTCAATGATAATGTCAAAAGTAACCAATTCTCCCCACTACAGTTAAGAAATTAAGGCCAGAGTTTACATGGCATTTCTTTAACCACACTTTATTCAGTACTAATTAAGTATTTATTGAACTATGATTCCTGATGCTATGTACCAGAAATATGAAAGTAAAAATTATAGGGAACCTTTGCCTTCAAGTAAGTGTTCCTCATTTGTCTTTTAACAAGAATCCTTCTAAAGGAAAAACACTACTACCAAAATGGTTGTTACCTTAAAAATAAAGGGCAAGAGATGACTTACATTTTCAGAGAATATGTAGACCCAAAATGGAAAAGGTAATACAAATACATGTACATGTGTGCATACCAAGTGCATGTACATGATGAACACTCATGTATACTATACTGTACTAAGTTGCAAGCAAAACGTTGGTAATCCAAGTCTCCCTAACAGTAAATGGTTGTGTATTCGGGGGGATCAGAGAATAGTAAATACTATGAAGTGATGACTTACATAATCTAACATCTGTATGGTACTTTATAAAGTACAAAATGTTAAGGCAGCCCCAAGTTATGTTCATAAACCAAGTGTGTTAAATCACAGATTAGGAACTAGAGCATCTGTACACTGACATGCCAAATTCCACCCTACCTTCTTCTACCAACATTTCATCCTGCCTCTACCATTTTGTGAATTCAAATTAGATACACAGGATGTTACATCTTCAACATATATAGAAACATACCTGTTTGGCTGCCTTGTGACAACAAGATGCAGTCTGCTCATCTCAGCTCCTTCACTCAACTCCAGTACACTCTGGGACTCCTGACTGAATCCTATGATGCCATTGTGAAGATCACTCCCTGAAAAGAAAAATAGAAGATTATAATATACTTAAGACTTTAAAAAGGTCTCCAATGCTTCACTAATCTTTCCAGCTCAGATGGTATAAAACTGAGACATTCAAAAGTGAACGGGTGGGCGGGAGCTACATTTAACGATCTTTACTAAAAACAGACTAGAATCAAAATGATCACTTCAAGGTAGCTGACACTTTGAGAACAGAAGATGAAAAGGAAGAAAACATCAGATCCTGCTCCCCATACTGACAACATGCTCATCTCTCTCTGATGAGGCTCTACTTTTGATTTCATAGTCCTTGATACTACTGTTTAAAATCAGTGCATCCTGACAGAATATAAGTTCTTCTGAGAAGCAACTGTTTTATTTACTGCTGTATCCCTGGTACCAAGAAGAGTGTTTAATAAATATTTAGTGAATACATGAACTCCATCTGACTGTTTACTTCTCTATAAGAGAGTTGACCCGAAAGACCATTTATGTTTCACATTTGGTTATTTTCCCCAGAGAAAAACAGAACTATTAAGGAACTCTTGAGAACCTCTGAGTAAAAGAAACTCCTCTGAGCAACTCTTGAGGTTACAGGCACCATCATTCTACAAAATTGTGTTTAAACTGGAACAAACCTAGGGCCCACACTACACTGAAATAGTCACTCCAAATCCTTGCCAAAATGTAAACTAGCTTCTCAGACGAGAGAAATACCAATAAACAGTTCCTGCTGCTTTCTATTTCTCAATGACTCAGTTTTGCAAAGTGATCCTAAAAGCAATGATCCAAAGCAATCAGCCTCAAAAACCATTTGTACCCCTCACCCTGAAACCTGACTCCTGATTCCAAGCAGACAGAACTTCTGTAAGGAAACAGAAAACCACTGAACTGTCCCGAAAGGGGAAAGTTGGTGGTTACCAGCCCATATTTTGCAGGTCTGAAGTGTGAGCAAATGTGGAGCCCATGGCTTAGGGACATGGAGGTGATGGACCACTTTTGTCCTGGTGCCTCATGTGTGTTTTGTCTCAGCCAGATGCCCATCCTCATCCTCACCAATTAATCACTACAATCGCTTCTTAGCCCTGCATCAGAACCAGACATCAACTATTTTTTCTTCAGCAGCAACTGTTTTCTTGTCACTTTTAATGGGAATTTGGCCTCTCAGTTAATAATAGATTATAAGCTTCCCACAAGCAGAACCTTCATTTTCTTTTTCAATGCAATAGCAACTAGCATGGTTCTAATGAGTATAATACTTCCCTTGCCACATCTACAATAATAAAGTCGATGTCAAATTTCTAGTAAGATGAATCAAAACTTCTAATGTATCAATGATCAAAAATAAAACAAAATAAACTATTTTCCCGATTTATCTTGAAAGTTTGTTCTAAAATCTAAATGTGAGAAGATTATGAAGATTAAAGATAAGAGGAATAAAAATAAGAGGAATCAGGAAAATTAATGATATAGTTAAAACAGAAATACTATGTTAAAATAAAAAGCCAGGGCTTCCCTGGTAGCGCAGTGGTTGAGAGTCCGCCTGCCAATGCAATGGGTTCATGCCCCGGTCCGGAAGGATCCCACATGCTGCGGAGCGGCTGGGCCCGTGAGCCATGGCCACTGGGCCTGCACGTCCAGAGCCTGTGCTCCACAACGGGAGAGGCCACAGCAGTGAGAGGCCCACGTACCGCAAAAAAAAAAAAAAAAAAAAGCCAGGTGAGGAGGGACTTCCCTGGTGGCACAGTGGTTGAGAGTCCTCCTGCCTATGCAAGGGACACAGGCTCGATCCCTGGCCTGAGAAGATCCCACATGCCGTGGAGCAACTAAGCCAGTGTGCCACAACTACTGAGCCCACACACCGCAACTACTGAAGCCCACACGCCTAGAGCCCATGCTCTGCAACAAGAGAAGTCACCTCAATGAGAAGCCGATGCACCACAATGAAAGGAGCCCCTGCTCACCACAACTAGAGAAAACCCACAGCAACGAAGACCCAACGCAGCCAAAAAAATAAAATAATATAAAATAATTTTTTTTAAAAACCAGGTGAGGAGAAAATGATAGGAACATTCATAGACAGAGTAAGGGAACTTAGGGTACATGACATGCAAAAGTGCTGGTGAATTACATAATGTGACACTAAAAGAAGCCAATCATTTGCCAAGTATGTATGATGCCATATGTTAGGTAGGGAAGTTCTCAATAGAGAACTTCATTGAGGCTCAACTGAGTGACTGGTAAGTTAGGCTCAGAGCTGATAAATGGGAAGTTGCCTGGTGAGTTAGGCTCAGAGCTGATGCATGGGTAGGCACTGGTACGCCATATTGATATAGTATCAGCACGCCATATTGGTATGCGTTGGTATGCCAAACTGACGGAGGAGCACTTCCATTCCAGTTGGAATACAGCTGCTGTCTTGAGCTCCCAGAGAACCCTCTGTCACCACCCTAACCAGTATGAGATCTCCCTGTGATCCAGTAACTAATGGGGTAATGTTTGGGACAGCAAAAAGCCTCCAGCAACCATTGTGATTGGTCTGTGCCTCTGTCAAACTAATTGCTAAATACTTGATTGTCAGCTCTGGTCTTATTCAAATAAATGTAATAAAATATCTATTTCATGGAATGGGGGAGGAGGTTGTTGAGTGCCAAAATAATTTTAATAGAGATATATAGATGGCATTAAGCTAATGTGAATCAAAATCAGTAAGTAACTTGGCGAATAGAATTTGACTTTACAATATTCAATAAACTGAAGGAATAAGAAAAAATGACAGTTCTAATTGGTGTAAATTTGCAGGGTAGCATAAATGAGATGATGCTGGGTATAAAAGTTACATGATTATAAAATTATGACTGAATTATAACTGAATGGCTAAAATAAATAAAATTCTAGGAAGCACCAAATCCTAAAAGGGGATCATAAACATGTTTATTCTAAATATTTCCTTTTATAAAAAACAAAGCATAAATACTAAATGATTTATTAAGTCCTCAATTAATGGTTGAGCTGGGTCAAAATATAGGCTTCATAACTTTTAATTTTCTTTTTACTATGTTTTACCATAGTGTTATCTGAAACTCTAAAACACTGTGTAAAACTCATAATTGTTTGTATGAAAGAGTGGAGTAGGTAAGAATCATGAGACAGCCTTGTCAATACTCTAATTACAGTAAGGTACTGACAAGCTGAGCTAAGCCACTTAAAGAAATATAGTATGATTTCAGAAGAAAACTGCAAATTATCACCAAAAAATTTTATAACATGCATGAGGAACTCTATATATGCACACACCTTCCCAATAGTACAAAACTTATATAAACTGCACTGGTTCAAAAGCAGAACAAAAGGAAATAGTTTTAATATATTTCCCAACAAGATATAAAGAATTTTCTGACAATGAAATCTTAGACTCTGGGATAGATTAATGAAAGTGGTTGGGAAATTCAGAACGAGGTTTCAAAACAGGACAGGCAATCATGTTTGCGTGATTGAGTATATTTCAGAAGAAGTACATGAACTTAAGTATTTTTAAGGTTTTCCCTTTATTGTGAAAGTACAGATTTATTAATTGTTTAATTGTTTAGCTGGCTCTGAGCTAAGTGACATTTATAGTCCATTAAACTCTAGCCTGGCACCTCAGAACAACATCATGAGTTTATGTTATGGGTTCATGCCATAAGAAAACAAAATTTTAATGATTCACTATGGGTGAGTCAAGTAATTCACCTTCTTAAAGATAGAATGATCTTATTACAAATTCTGTATCACAAAAGTACATTTTTAACTCCATCACTCCAAATATATACCTGTAATAATGATCATGGCAAAAGCTGCAAACCCACTGTCATCCTTTCCTTTCACAATCTGTGCTCCACCTTGTGGGTCTGTGAGAAACACGTAGAAGAATTCTTGTCCCTCAGGCTCATCATCATCCAAAATTTGAAAGAATACTTTACGTTCTCTTTCTCCATCTACAAATGTAAGGATAAGAGTTTGCTCTTCAAAATCTTCTTCTTCGGTTGCCCATGTTAGGCTGGAAGTCCCATGGATGTCAGGAAAGGGCAATGCATTTGGTTCCTTCTGAGCAGATCTTTCACCAAAAGTCTTAACTGTTACACTGACATCACCAGTAGACCCACCAGTTCTTCGGACAAGAACTTCTGCAGCGTTAAACGTGCCATTCTTCATTTCTTCTTCGACATAAACAACAGATGGCCCAAGACTAAATGTTCCATGAATGGAAACATCTGCAGTTACAGTGGGCCCAGCAGACGTACCAGGAAGGGTGACAAGGTTCTCAGGGATGGGAGACACCACTCCGGTTGGCTGTGGAATGGCAGTTATCTTGGTTGGGTCAGGGTGTGTGGTAGAGGAGTCAGTTTTTAGAGGAAGAGCTGTGTCCGTTGCTATAGCCACAGTTGTCTTGGGGAAAGAAACATCCATTCCTGCCAGGTCATCATTATCCAATATTGTGATCACTGCCACACTGAAATCTAGATTCAGGCGAGGTCTCCGATTAGCATCAAATTTTTGTAATCCTTTAATTTCTACTGAAGTTAGATTAACGTAAAAAATTTCTTCTATCTCAGGAAGCTCATCATCAATAATAGTTATTTCAAAATCAACCTCAGCATGGAATTTTTGGAAAAGCAGCCCCCCACTCTGAACAGGCTCAAAGTCTTCCAGGGGCTTTGCCCTTCCTGCAGTTGTCTGATAGGAAACTTCAAAAAGATCCCCGTGGAACCCAAACAGTCTTTGTACATGTAATCTGACCACCTGTGTATCCTCTGACACTATGATATTTCTTGAACTAGGGGAAAATTGAAAGACTCCCATTGGTTCAATTTCAGCAACGGTGAAACCTGATCTGGAAAAAAAAAATTAAACCATGAGAGAACTGATGAAAAATAGGAATACCACTGTAGAGATTCATCTTTCACACACTTAAGATACTGCTCATGAGGACATCTTAAAAATGACATGCCCGGGCCTCCCTGGTGGCGCAGTGGTTGAGAGTCCGCCTGCCAATGCAGGGGATACGGGTTCGTGGCCCGGTCCGGGAGGATCCCATATGCCGCGGAGCGGCTGGGCCCGTGAGCCATGGCTGCTGAGCCTGCGCATCCAGAGCCTGTGCTCCGCAACGGGAGAGGCCACAACAGTGAGAGGCCCGCGTACCGCAAAAAAAAAAAAAAATGACATGCCCTTTCAAATTCCATAAAACCCTATTTACTTATTGTTGAATATACCAGAGCACAAGAAAGGTAAGAACAGGAGCTGCAGTCACAGGTGATAGGACCTAACAAGGTCCATATATATATACATATATATATGTATGTATGTATATATATATGGAGAGAGGAGGAGGGCAATGCCTGGCCTAGGGTAAGCACTATAAAACTGTTAGCCTGAATCACTGTGCTGTACAGTAGAAATTAACACAACATTGTAAATCAACTATACTTCAATAAAATTTAAAAATAAGACATAAAAAAACCTGT
The DNA here is from genome assembly GCF_964165515.1 of Mesoplodon bidens. Lineage (NCBI taxonomy): Eukaryota > Metazoa > Chordata > Mammalia > Artiodactyla > Ziphiidae > Mesoplodon > Mesoplodon bidens. The sequence goes on along the minus strand of NC_138160.1, from coordinate 74,057,475 downwards.
TAGCTATTATTATTGTTAAAGGTATGTGAATTTGTTAACCTAAAATACGTTGTGTCCAAACACTTTTTGAATGGCATATGTATAATCAAAAGCCATATTGGATTCCATCAACCAATATCTCCCATACATAAATATGTATATAAACACACTTGAACACACACTGGTTTTGCCCACACATTTTTCCCAGTTTCCAAATAAGTAAACTAAAGAACAGAAAGATCAAGTAACTTTCCCAAAGTCACACAGAAAGTAAGTGACACAGCCAGGATTAAACCCAGGAGTCTGGCTCTAAGATCGGTCCTCTGCTGTTCTGATCAAGTCCAGCCCACATATGAGAAAAGTCAATTGCTTTTGACCAGGACATATTTATCTGCAAATATACTGATATAAATTAAACTCAAAAGAACTACTAGTTCAAGTCACATTATTATCCTACTATGATTTCTTATTCTTACTCTTTATCTCTTGGAGAAATCAGGTATTTTTGGCTACCTTTCTGAAGACAGTTTCCTTTAAAAATAGGTGGCTTTGCCATCATGGTTCTTTTCGGAGATGTCACCTCAGGCCAACGTTCTTGAGTGAGAGGTCATGATAAATGCTCTTCAAGCAAGCATTGGGTGGTGGCATCTTTGGCAATGCAGACCATATATTGCTCTACACTAAAACTGTTTTCGCCTTTGCTTCAAGGAGAGAGATCCTTGTGTCTTTTTTGTTTGTTTGTTTCAACTGGTAAAGTCCAGCTTATTCCTCAGAGACTTTCTTGGCTGAAAATCAAGTTGGTCTTACCGAAGCTGAGCCCCACCAGGGGCACTGCTCTGCACTCCTGAGAGGTGAATGACAAAGGCCTCTGGCCGACCAGGGCTAGGAAAACTCCACAGCAAGACTCTTTTACTTTCTTCTCCATGGGAAAATGAAAGACTCCCTGACAGGGAACATGAAACGGGAAGTTGGGTTTCATTTCTGAGTTCTTAAATTGGGATTCAACTCTTAAAAATATAGTGAAATCTTTCCTTTTCCAAAATTCTATGACAGTCTACAAAAGGTAAAACATTAAAAAAGTCAGTGGGGGAAGGAGTGTAAATAGAGGAAGCTCCGTAGACCACACACACCTTGCCTTTAATCATGGCTACTTTACAAGGTAGAGGTCAAACCATCTAACTTTTGCATCTCACTGATCCTCACAGAGCTTATGGTATAACTAAAAATAAAGTAGATGAAATAACAGCTGCTCAACTGTCAGAAATATTCAGATGAACATGTAAATGGATATAAAGGTGTGTCTTTTTTGATTATCGTATGGGCCACATTAGGTTTTTAGAACTACTTTTAACAAAACTCCTCATGTATAAACAGAGTAGTCTGCTTAGTGACCATTATTTCCAGGTGAGGTATGAAGTTTTCCATTTGAACAAATAAAGTTCCTCTCATTCTCACCAAGCAGCCTGTGAAATTCTGATCACTTAAATCTGAGAGGACTGTATTAGAAGGCAAATAGCTCACTGTCCAGAGAAGGCAAATAGCTCACTGCCCAGAGTAAAGAGGATCCAGGAAAATTAGAGGCCAATTACACATTTCCATGTTCTACAGGGAAAATCCTAGAAAAGCCACAACTCACCCACTTCGGGGGTCATATTGCCAACAACAACGAATTCGGGGATTTTTAACCCAGGAACATATCCAGCCGCCCAGGAAACCTTGAGAGAGCCATACGTGCCTCTCCTAGAAATCACAACTTGGCTTGTTCCGGCGGTGATGTCCATGAGTGGAAAAGCAGTAGACTCAAATCCAACCTGAGGAAAAACATGCTTAGAACATTTTATTTCTCTCTAAAGGTTCTTGTTTTCTGAAGAGTGGGTTAAAAGTCAACTTTCTCTTTGTTTACACAGTATATTTCCCTGTTCTAAAATATATTCAATTAAAGAGTAGTATTTAAGAAATGACACGTGAAATTTGAAAATTTATTCTATTTTATAATGCTGATTATAGTTTATAGCTTTATTTTTCTATCAAAATGTAAACTCCTGAATTAACAATATCTAAAAATATAATTTTAATTATGGTTAAATGAAAGGAAAGATTAAAAATGGCATTTTAATATATTTGTTCATGGGTCTTTATAGAACCTAATTTGTCTAGAACTGAAATCTGACTTCTTTCTAAGGTATAATAATAAATTCTTTATTTATAAAGTGAGTACCATGAACTAGATTTTCTATTAAGGTTCTTTTCAGCTCTTTGATTCAATATAATATCTTTTTTTTTGAGGATCAGAAACCCTCAAAGATTTCTTTTAAATAACAATCTTTTTCATCCACACCAAGTAAGATCTGGTTTTCAGGGCAACCTTCCCAGGGTACCCTGGGATTTATAGATAAAATAAGTTCTGGTCAAAGAATAAGAACAAAACCAGATTCCTGGCTTCACATTCTTATTTAGACAACTCAGTTTACCTCTCTGGTCCCAATATCTATAAATTTGGAATACCATAGGATCAACAGTTCTATATTAAGACTCATTCTCCCCATTTTAAATTGGAATGAAGAGTAGCAGAAAGTGTGAGAGGGTGCCACAGGACAGCTTCTGAAGCCACAGAAAAGAAAAAACAACAACTTCAATTTGACACCAGCCTAGATCCCTTATTACAGTGAGGCTACCGGTTAGCAATTGCCAAAATCTTTGGCATATCTGAGCTCATGCTTGCCAAATGGCTAGAGGCTGTTTGAAAGTGTCCTAGGCACATCACACACTCACACTCACACACACACACACACACACACACACACCACATACAAATACTGGTAAGGAGTACAGAGGATACACCAAGGACAGGAATACTCCATGACTGGATCTGATCTGGCCCTTTGACGTGACATAATGTTGTGACAACATGCATGGACAAGGAGAAGAAAATAGTTTACTACACCAAACAAAGGACTCAGGTTGAAAGGAATCTTTGTTATAACAACCTGTGAACAAAAAGAAGGTAACAAAATGTCAAAGCATTAAATTCTATACCCTCTTTCCTTCTTGAGCAGAGGAGGTGCAGAAAGAAGACAATTCCTCAGTTAATTTTAATGCTGGTGGATTCCACTTTAGGGAGCAAAGCAAATTCATTCCCTGGGGAGAAGCAGCCCAGGTGGGAGTAACTGAAGAGCATCCCCTTAATGGCCAGAGACCCTGTTACACAAGCTGGTGGCCAGATCTGCCCACACTCCTGCCCCTCCTGCACAGATTCCACATCCTGGTCAAGGAACTGAAGGAACTCCCACCTGAAGGAGTAGGATGCATGCTTATCCCTTATTATGGTTTATAAAATACACACATTACCGTAGCCAGAGACAGGAGCCCTGTCTTGTTCCTATATCGACAGAATTGGCCTATACAGGAAGCAAAGCCCTCAAGGTATTCTTTGCTCTCATGTGAATTTATAAAGTGATTAGGGAACAATCCTCCCTAAAATGAACTCAGGTAGAAGATTCAAATACTTAGGTGCACCACTAGCATTAACCTACATCAGAACAAACTTGCCACAGTAAAAAGAGCCCCACAAGTTAAATATTTACAATCTTAGTAAATGAGAAAGTCTGAAATATGAACTGAGGTTTCATTCTAATTTTAATTATTTAGCATAAAATACCTCAGTGTTAAATATTCATCTTCAAGAAAAAACCTGAAGTTTTGACTCTAGGTGACTGTTATTTTAAAAATTCTAGGACTTCCCTGGTGGTGCAGTGGTTAAGAATTCGCCTGCCAAGGCAGGGGACACGGGTTCGAGCCCTGGTCCAGGAAGATCCCACATGCCGCGGAGCAACTAAGCCCGTGTGCCACAACTACTGAGTCTGCGCTCTAGAGCTCGTAAGCCACAACTACTGAAGCCCGAGCGCCTAGAGCCCGTGCACTGCAACGAAGAGCAGCCCCCACTCGCCACAACTAGAGAAAGCCCACGCGCAGCAATGAAGACCCAATGCAGCCAAAACTTAATTAATTAATTAATTTTAAAATTCTATACCTTACATTCTAAAAGACAGAAACTTTCTAAAACTCCAGAAAGGAGATATATTTTTCTATCTAATGTTGAAAATTGACAAATCATTTTCATATAGTGTATCCACACTGTCTACTTTGATATTCAGAGGATTACTTAGATTTAAGAAAATAGTGAATCTTAAGAAATTCTAAGAATCTTAGTCCTTCCTGTAAGAGCTGCCCTCTAGTGGTTCCGGGGTAGTACCACACCCAGGGCCAATTACCTGAGAATTGGCAGCTTTCTCAGGGACTGGAAGGACGGCAGATTTTGCTTCCTGGAGAATTCTTGGCATGCCATAGAAACTTCCACCAACAAGCATCACAGTCACCAGTTGCAAGGTGAAATTAGAGCCCAGGGGTAGGAAGACCTATATACAAACAGTATCAATGACTTTTTTAATATCAAAAAATAATTTTCAAAAAAAATACTGACAATTGAAATGAGTCATTAGCACTTTCCTCCTTTTGTATCGGTTTCATCAGTATATGCCCTTTCCCCCATGTTACAAAACAAAGCACCAGCAGGAAGACTTTGACGCTAACACTGAGAGCCATACAATATTAAAAAAACACAAATTTGCAAATACTCTCTGTGTGCCCAAATGACCTGAAGAATGATGAGAATCTCAGAAGTAGTATTAGTGATAGAATCACGTGCCACAGGAATGGAAAGAGCTTACTGGTGAACAGTGTCAGCTCCTAAAACCAGCAAAACTCACTTTCTCCCTTTTCATTGGATAGAAACTAAGAGCTCTAACGACAGTTACTTAAAACAGATAATGATTTAGGTGTACTGATTATTTGAATACTTTGGACAAATAAAGACTACTAACACCATGTATTAGACTACCAATTTTCAAAGTTTAGAATCCAACAAAATAGAGAAATCCTGAATTTAAAACCTGGTATTACTTTAAAAGATTTTTTTAACACTTATTGATATAATACATTTTCCATAGAAACCTTGTTATTGATAATGGATAGGCCCCTGTAACCTGGAATATTACTAACAACTCTGTACATCTTTATTGAATGTACAAATAACCATTTCTGTGAAGTCTGTTCTTTTAAATGTAATGTACTTAAACACATATCACACCCTCTAAGTGTGTAAAATATGTACTATAGTGGTTTCAAATGTGCAACATGAGGGGAATAGATGTTTTCCTCATTCAATCAATCGTCATTTTTTCAAAATCACATTCACTGAACATGAAGCATAGATCAAGTGCTGAGGAAACAGAAATAAATCATGGTGTCCTGACTTCAATCATGTGCCTCCCTCCTCTCCTTGAAGGGTGTGTCCCTTCCCCATGCAGTTCACTGGCTGGACAGCTAAGGATTTTTTTGTCCCTATTTCCTAAAGAATGAACGGCCAGATGTCAGCTCAAAGCTCCCAGGCATTTGTGCCTTCCTACCCAACTTTTCTGTTCATGGGCCCGTGCAGCACACAGACTTGTGGAGTGTGGCAGGTCCCCAAGGTGCAGTAATTAAACATTAAAGTTGAACAGGAATAATGGTGGATTTGGAGAAACGCTGGTTTGCCTACAGAAGAAAAGCAGGTACACTAATTTTAAAAGGACCTTGAAGGTTTTTAGGAGTTGAGGGTGTTCTGTTTTGCCCTTCCATGTCCCTGATCCAGGACTGCATCACCAATACTATTCTATGTATTTCCCATCATTCTTGATGGCTTTGGGCACAAATGGAGTTTACAGCCCCATAATATCCTATGTGCATCTTGAACACTGCTTATCTGCTTGCTTTTATAATTGGCTGTTCAAGGGCCTTCTCCTGCACTAGACAGGGAGCAACCTGACAACAGAGATTATGTCTTTGTGATCATTGTAGCTGCTGTGCTTCTCACAATGACTGACACATAGAAAGTGCTCAATAAATATCTGAATAAATGACAGCCATGAATATAATCTTATCTTGCATTCTAACTTAAATTCTTTTAAACGTAGACTTGTTTCTTTATCGTGCCAATGATTCTTATCATCAGTGAGTACTTCATCTGAGAAGCCTGTTGTTACCCAGGTGAGGTAATTGTTCACTCCCTGGTCCTCATGTTAAACCAACATCAAGAGTCTTCTAGTTTTCAGAGCCTAATGGAAACTCATTCTGTCCCAAGACCCACTTGAAGGTCCTTCTCTGTGGCAGACCTGTCCGAAGTCCTAATTTTTATCAGGGCAGTAGATCAGGTAGATCTATATGTAACTTGTAACTAATATCCCAAACTTTAAAGAGCAATGCATTACACCCAGGGTGTGAGGTGAGAAAGGGACCGCTGGAAAAATCCTCCCCTCAGTTTATGTGCATGTCACACATTGCCCTAAATAGTCACCTTGGAAGACTAACTCACATAATAATCTATGTGTAGTCTACACCACACATAGTGGAATGTAAGAGACAGAAGGAACCCATGCAAATTTAAATACACTAATGAAAGATGTTAAAGTAAGCAAATAAGAGGAAGCTTTCATATATTGTAAGCTAGTAAACTTTTGTTACTCTTTATTGAAAATAGACAGAAATCATAAAAATAGAGCTTCAAAACAGATATTAACAAATCCATAGATAATTCAAACAGGTATTAAGAAAGCTAAGTGTCTTTATCAACTATATCATTAAGTTTTCAAAGTAAAATGAAAAGAGGACTACCATCCTTCAAAATGTTCCAGGTACCACCACAGGAGATAATCTAAAAGTGTCCTCTGGTACAGACTTTCTCAACCATGAGATAATTAATCCTCACAGCTATAATGCATCTCATGCATGAAATAAATTAACTTCTCTGCCATGCATATGGAATGATACTAGTTATCTTCTTGGGAGGATGAAAACAGTTGCTCAAATCACTTTCTGTGGATCAGACTGAGAAAGACTGCTAGGTATGTATTTGACCCACAGAAAATCCATGTATTCCTAGCACCCTCACCTGATATGTTGGCAGAACAGTCTGCTGTCCTAGGAAGTATACAAATATCTTCCCTTCAACAAGCATCCAGTATGTGTGTGTGTGTGTATGTGTGTGTGTGTGTGTTTGTGTAGCACTTGGAACAATTTCTGGAACTCTGAAGTACTAAATAAGTGCCTGCTACTACCTAGACAAAAATATTTTATCTCCAAATAAGAATATACTTATTTACTTATAATCTGCAAATACTCCAGTATATGTATTATCCAATAACTAGTATGCATTTTCTAAGGCATTTTTCATGGCTCCATTTAAATATCAGAATAAGACTTTAAACTGATCATGAGATTAACTAGGGCTTTCTTGAAGGAGTTTTATTGCAATGATCAGGAAATTAAAGAAATGCTACAAACCTGACTCTTGACTGACACTGTGTCCACCTTATATCTGGTGCCATCTTCGACCACCAGCTGCTTCTCTGCATTTTCAGTAACAACAGACTGCTTTTTAGGATCAGATGATATTCGATATCCAACAGTCACATCTCCAAATGTTCCAGCAAGCCGGGTTACATTAATTTGGATGAATCTACTAAGGTTCTGTCCAATAAGTATGGACTGGTGATCTGAATACAGGGCAAATACCCCATGTGGGTCATCATTTGCAGAAACAGAGAACTGTGTGATGCATTTTTCTGGATCAAGTTCTGCTCCTCCCTTTACAGAAACAAGCTGAATCACATAAACTTCCTCTATCTCAGGTACATCATCTGGTAGCAAGTTAACATCAAAGCTGGCCTCACTTTCTCCATCAGCAATGGTGAAAAATCCTTTTGTAGACAGAAAGTCTCCAGTAATATCAAACTCACTGCTTAATTCCCAGTAAACCTAAAATAAAAGGAAAAAAAGACCCAACAAAGTTATACAATTCAGTATATTGAATCAAAAATCCTTTAAATTAGTTTTCCTCTACTATATACAAAAACAATTATTATATTCCAAGCGAAACTTTCCAAGTAGTTAGGTAATTTAGAAAGGATCTTAACTCTTTCAGGCTGTTGTATCCAATTTGCAAGACAGGATTATAAAATTTCATTTCACCTGCTTCTAAAATAACATAATTTGAAAAGATAAACAAGTTAACTTTAAAATACCAGTAACACAAATACATTCAATAGTGAACCACAGACAATATTTGAAGGTAAAAAGTAGATAATCTGACGTTCATCTTGGAATTTGTTTGTTTTTAATAAAAAGAGAATATAGAGGAGGAGCTTCTAGATGGCGGAAGAATAAGACGTGGAGATCACCTTCCTCCCCACAAATACATCAGAAATACATCTACATGTAGAATAACTCCTACAGAACACCTACTGGACGCTGGCAGAAGACCTCAGACCTCCCAAAAGGCAAGAAACTCCCCATGTACCTGGGCAGGGCAAAAGAAAAAAGAATAAACAGAGACAAGAGAATAGGGATGGGACCCGCACCAGTGGGAGGGAGCTGTGAAGGAGGAAAGGTTTCCACACACTAGGAAGCCCTTTCGGTGGGGGGGCACTGCGGGGGGTGGAGGGGGGAAGCTTTGGAGCCGCAGAGGAGAGCACAGCAACAGGGGTGCGGAGGGCAAAGCGGAGAGATTCCGACACAGAAGATCGGTCTCCCCAAGAGGCTTGTCTGCTCACCGGCCAGGGCAGGTGGGGGCTGGGAGCTGAGGCTCGGGCTTCAGAGGTCAGATCCCAGGGAGAGGACTGGGGTTGGCTGCGTGAACACAGCCTGAAGGAGTTAGTGCACCACAGCTAGTCGGGAGGGAGTACGGGAAAAAGCCTGGACCTGCCTAAGAGGCAAGAGACTTTTCCTTGCTTCTTTGTTTCCTGGTACACGAGGAAAGGGGATTAAGGGTGCTACCTAAACGAGCTCCAGGGACAGGTGCGAGCCGCGGCTATCAGCGCAGACCCCAGACAGGGACATGAGACGCTAAGGCTGCTGCTGCAGCCACCAAGAAGCCTGTGTGCAAGCACAGGTCACTAGCCACACCTCCCCTCCTGGGAGCCTGTACAGCCCACCACTGCCAGGGTCCCGTGATCCAGGGACAACTTCCCCGGGAGAACACACGGCACGCCTCAGTCTGGTGCAACGTCACGCCGGCCTCTGCCGCCACAGGCTCGCCCCGCACTCCGTACCCCTCCCTCTCCCCGGCCTGAGTGAGCCAGAGCCCCTGAATCAGCTGCTCCTTTAACCCCGTCCTGTCTGGGCAAAGAAGAGATGCCCTCAGGCGACCTACACGCAGAGGCGGGGCCAAATCCAAAGCTGAACCCCAGGAGCTGTGCGAACAAAGATGAGAAAGGGAAATCTCTCCCAGCAGCCTCAGGAGCAGTGGATTAAATCTCCACAGTCAACTTGATGTACCCCGCATCTGCGGAATACCTGAATAGACAACGAATCATCCCAAATTGAGGAGGTGGACTTTGGGAGCAACAATATATATATATTTTTCTTTTTTTCTTTTTGTGAGTGTGTATGTGTAGGCTTCTGTGTGTGATTTTTGTCTGTATAGCTTTGCTTTTACCATTTGTCCTAGAGTTCTGTCTGTCCGTTTTTGTTTTTTTTTTTAGTACAGTTGTTAGTATTTGTTATCACTGGTGGATTTTTCTTTTGGTTTGATTGCTCTTTCTTTCTTCCTTTTTTTAAAATTACTTGAAAAACATTTTTTGATTTTTAATAATTATTTTTTATTTGAATAACTTTACTTTATTTTATTCTTTTCTTTTCTTTCTTTCTTTCTTTCTTTCTTTCTTTCTTTCTCCCTTTTATTCTGAGCCGTGTGGATGACAGGGTCTTGGTGCTCTGGCCAGGTGTCAGGGCGGTACATCTGAGGTGGGAGAGCCAAGTTCACGACACTGGTCCACCAGAAACCTCCCAGCACCATGTAATATCAAATGGCGAACATCTCCCAGACATCTTCATCTCGACAAGATCCAGCTCCACTAAACAACCAGCAAACTAGAGTGCTGGACCCCTATGCCATACAAGTAGCTAGACAAGAACACAAACCCACCCATTAGCAGAGAGGCCGCCTAAAATCATAATAAGGTCACAGACACCCCAAAACACACCACCAGATGCGGACCTGCCCACCAGAAAGACAAGATACAGCCTCATCCACCAGAAAACAGGCACTAGTCCCCTCCACCAAGAAGCCTACACAACCCACTGAACCAACCTTAGCCACTGGGGCAGACACCAAAAACAACAGGAACTACAAACCTTCAGCCTGTGAAAAGGAGACCACAAACACAGTAAATTAAGCAAAATGAGAAAACAGAGAAACACAGCAGATGAAGGAGCAAGGAAAAAACCTATGAGACCTAACAAATGAAGAGGAAATAGGCAGTCTACCTGAAAAAGAATTCAGAATAATGATAGTAAAGATGATCCAAAATCTTGGAAACAGAATGGAGAAAATACAAGAAATGTTTAACAAGGGCCTAGAAGAACTAAAGAGCAAACAAACAATGATGAACAACACACTAAATGAAATCAAAAATTCTCTAGAAGGAATCAGTAGCAGAATAACTGAGGCAGAAGAATGGATACGTGACCTGGAAGATAAAGTAGTGGAAACAACTACCGTAGAGAGGAATAAAGAAAAAAGAATGAAAAGAATTGAGGATAGCCTCAGAGACCTCTGGGACAACATTAAATGCACCAACATCCTAATTATACGGGTCCCAGAAGAGAAAAAGAAAGGGACTGAGAAAATATTTCAAGAGATTACAGTTGAAAACTTCCCTAATATGGGAAAGGAAATAGTTAATCAAGTCCAGGAAGCACAGAGAGTCCCATATAGGATAAATCCAAGGAGAAACACACCAAGACACATATTAATCAAACTATCAAAAATTAAATACAAAGAAAACATATTAAAAGCAGCAAGGGAAAAGCAACAATTCACAAACAAGGGAATCCCCATAAGGTTAACAGCGGATCTTTCAGCAGAAACTCTGAAAGCCAGAAGGGAGTGGCAGGACATATTTAAAATGAAAGGGAAAAACCTACAACCAAGATTACTCTACCCAGCAAGGATCTCATTCAGATTCGACGAAGAAATTAAAACCTTTACAGACAAGGAAAACCTAAGAGAATTCAGCACGACCAAACCATCATTACAACAAATGCTAAAGGAACTTCTCTAGGCAGGAAACACAGGAGAAGGAAAAGACCCACAAAAACAAACCCAAAACAATTAAGAAAATGGTAATAGGAACATACGTATTGATAATACCTTGAATGGAAATGGATTAAATGCTCCAACAAAAAGACACAGATTGGCTGAATGAATACAAAAACAAGACCCTTATATATGCTGTCTACAAGAGACCCATTTCAGACTTAGGGACACATACAGACTGAAAGTGAGGGGATGGAAAAGGAAACTCCATGCAAATGGAAACCAAAAGAAAGCTGTAGTAGTAATTCTCATATCAGACAAAATAGACTTTAAAACAAAAACTATTACAAGAGAAAAAGAAGGACACTACATAATGATCAAGGGATCAATCCAAGAAGAAGATATAACAATTGTAAATATTTATGCACCCAACATAGGAGCACCTCAATACATAAGGCAAATGCTAACAGCCATAAAAGGGGAAATTGACAGTAACACAATCATAGTAGGGGACTTTAACGCCTCACTTTCACCAATTGACAAATCATCCAAAATGAAAATAAATAAGGAAACACAAGCTTTAAATGATACATTAAACAAGACGGACTTAATTGATATTTATAGGACATTCCATCCAAAAACAACAGAATACACTTTCTTCTCAAGTGCTCATGGAACATTCTCCAGGATAGATCATATCTGGGGTCACAAATCAAGCCTTGCTAAATTTAAGAAAATTGAAATCATATCAAGTATCTTTTCCAACCACAACGCTATGAGACTACATATCAGTTACAGGAAAATAATCTGTTAAAAATACAAACACGTGGAGGCTAAACAATACATTACTAATTAACCAAGAGATCACTGAAGAAATCAAAGAGGAAATCAAAAAATACCTAGAAACAAATGACAATGAAAACACAATGACCCAAAACCTACGGGATGCAGCATAAGCAGTTCTAAGAGGGAAGTTTATAGCAATACAATCCTATCTTAAGAAACAAGAAAGATCTCAAATAAACAACCTAACCTTACACCTAAAGCAATTAGAGAAAGAACAAAAAAAACCCAAAGTTAGCAGAAGGAAAGAAATCATAAACATCACATCAGAAATAAATGAAAAAGAAATGAAGGCAACAACAGCAAAGATCAATAAAACTAAAAGCTGGTTCTTTGAGAAGATAAACAAAATTGATAAACCATTACCCAGACTCATTAAGAAAAAAAGGGAGAAGACTCAAACCAATAGAATTAGAAATGAAAAAGAGAAGTAACAACTGACACTGCAGAAATACAAAGGATCATGAGAGATTACTACAAGCAACTATATGCCAATAAAATGGCCAACCTGGAAGAAATGGACAGTTTTAGAAAAGCACAACCTTCCGGGACTGAACCACGAAAAACAGAAATATAAACAGGCCAATTACAAGCACTGAAACTGAAACTGCGATTAAAAAATCTTCCAACAAACAAAAGAACAGGACCAGATGGCTTCACAGGTGAATTCTACCAAACATTTAGAGAAGAGCTAACACCTATCCTTCTCAAACTCTTCCAAAACATAGCAGAGGGAGGATCACTCCCAAACTCACTCTACGAGGCCACCATCACCCTGATACCAAAACCGGACAAAGTTGTCACAAAGAAAGAAAACTACAGGCCAATATCACTGATGAACATAGATGCAAAAATCCTCAACAAAATACTAGGCAACAGAATACAACAGCACACTGAAAGGATCATACACAATGATGAAGTGGGGTTTATCCCGGGAATGCAAGGATTCTTCAATATATGCAAACCAATCAATGTGATACACCATATTAAAAAACTGAAGGAGAAAAACCATATGATCATCTCAATAGATGCAGAAAAAGCTTTCAACAAAATTCAACACCCATTTATGATAAAAACCCGCCAGAAAGTAGGCAGAGAGGGAACTTACCTCAACATAATAAAGGCCATATATGACAAACCCACAGCCAACATCATCCTCAATGGTGAAAAACTGAAACCATTTCCACTCTGATCAGGAACAAAACAAGGTTGCCCACTCTCACCACAATTATTCAACATTGTTTTGGAAGTTTTCACAATGGCAATCAGACAAGAAAAAGAAATAAAAGGAATCCAGGACTTCCCTGGTGGCGCAGTGGTTGGGAGTCCGCCTGCCGATGCGGGGGACGCGGGTTCGTGCCCCGGTCTGGGAGGATCCCGCGTGCCGTGGAGCGGCTGGGCCCGTGAGCCATGGCCGCTGGGCCTGCGCGTCCGGAGCTTGTGCTCCGCAACAGGAGAGGCTGCGACCCTGAGAGGCTCGCGTACTGCAAAAAAAAAAAAAAAAAAAAAAAAAAAAAGGAATCCAAATTGGAAAAGAAAAATTAAAGCTCTCACTGTTTGCAGATGACATGATACTATACATAGAGAATCCTAAATATGCTACCAGAAAACAACTAAAGCTAATCAATGGATTTGGTAAAGTAGCAGGATACAAAATTAATGAACAGAAATCTCTTGCATTCCTATACACTAATGATGAAAAATCTGAAAGTGAAATTAAGGAAACACTCCCATTTACCATTGTAACAAAAAGAATAAAATTCCTAGGAATAAACCTACCTAAGGAGACAAAAGACCTGTATGCAGAAAACTATAAAACACTGATGAAGGAAATTAAATATGATACAAATAGATGGAGAGATATACCGTGTTCTTGGATTGGAAGAATCAACATTGTTAAAATGACTCTACTACCCAAAGCAAACTACAGATTCAATGCAATCCCTATCAAACTACCAATGGCATTTTTCACAGAAGTAGAACAAAAAATTTCACGATTTGTATGGAAACACAAAAGACCCCGAATAGCCAAAGCAATCTTGAGAACAAACAATGGAGCTTGAGGAATCAGGCTCCCTGACTTCAGACTATATTACAAAGCTACAGTAATCAAGACAGTATGGTACTGGCACAAAAACAGAAACACAGATTAATGGAACAGGATAGAAAGCCCAGAGATAAACCCATGCACATATGGTCACCTTATCTTTAATAAAGGAAACAAGAATATACAATGGAGAAAAGACAGCCTCTCCAATAAGTGGTGCTGGGAAAACTGGACAGCTACGTGTAAAAGAATGAAATTAGAACACTCCCTAGCACCATACACAAAAATAAACTCAAAATGGATTAAAGAGTTAAATATAAGGCCATACACTATAAAACTCTTAAAGGAAAACATAGGCAGAACACTGCATGACATAAATCACAGGAAGATCCTTTCTGACCCACCTCCTAGAGAAATGGAAATAAAAACAAAATAAACAAATGGGACCTAATGAAATTTAAAAGCTTTTGCACAGCAAAGGAAACCATAAACAAGACAAAAAGACAACCCTCAGAATGGGAGAAAATATTTGCAAATGAAGCAACAGACAAAGGATTAATCTCCAAAATTTACAAGTAGCTCATGCAGCTCAATATCAAAAAAACAAACAATCCAATTCAATAATGGGCAGAAGACCTAAACAGACATTTCTCCAAAGAAGATATACAGATTGATAACAAACACATGAAAGGGTGCTCAACATCATTAATCATTAGAGAAATGTAAATTAAAACTACAATGAGATATCATCTCACACCAATCAGAATGGCCATCATCAAAAAATGTACAAACAATAAATGCTGGAGAGGGTGTGGAGAAAAGGGAACCCTCCTGCACTGTTGGCAGGAATGTAAATTGATACAGCCACTTTGGAGAAGAGTATGGAGGTTCCTTAAAAAACTAAAAATAGAACTACCATACGACCCAGTAATCCCACTACTGGGCATATACCCTGAGAAAACCATAATTCAAAAAGAGTCATGTACCACAATGTTCACTGTAGCTCTATTTACAATAGCCAGGACATGGAAGCAACCTAAGTGTGCATCAACAGATGAATGGATAAAGAAGATGTGGCACATATAGACAACGGAATATTACTCACCCATAAAAAGAAACGAAATTGAGTTATTTGTAGTGAGGTGGATGGACCCAGAGTCTGTCATACAGAGTGAAGTAAGTCAGAAAAAGAAAAATAAATACCGTATGCTAACACATATATATGGAATCTTAAAAAAAAAAATGGTTCTGAAGAACCTAGGGGCAGGACAGGAATAAAGATGCAGACCTACAAGAGATTGGACTTGAGGACACGGGGAGGGGGAAGTGTAAGCTGGGACAAAGTGATAGAGTGGCATGGACATATATACACTACGTAATGTAAAATAGATAGCTAGTGGGAAGCAGCCGCATAGCACAGGGAGATCAGCTCGGTGCTTTTTCACCACCCAGAGGGATCGGGTAGGGAGGCTGGGAGGGAGGGAGACACAAGAGGGAAGAGGTATCGTGATATATGTATATGTATAACTGATTCACTTTGTTATGAAGCAGAATCTACACCATTGTAAAGCAATTATACTCCAATAAAGATTTTTTTTAAAAAAACAAAAAAACTTGAGAGAAAATTGAATGTTTAAAAAATAAAAGAGGATATCTAAGATTTCAGAAATTAAGAATTTCCCCTCTCCCAAAATCTGTAAAAACTTATCTTCTAAGAATTTTTTTACCTCCAAACCATAAAGTTTCAACTGAGGAAGTAACAATTAATCACCAATACAGGAAAAGAGGTAAGTTTATAGAGAGAGTTCACAAAATATGTTTTGCTAGCAAACAGATAACCTTGATCTGTTCAATGAATATGCTGATGATTTACAAGAGCATCTCGATTATATTGAAAATAAAGAATATATGTCTATTGATCTATGTTAAGAGAGTAACAGTCTACAGCAGTGATTCCAAGCCATGTTTTCTTGAAATGTTTCAAGGATTCCACAAACATTTAACTCAGTTCAAACAATGTTCTAAAGTTCTTAAAATAATAAACACATTTAAAGAGGTATATCCAAAAAAAGAATAAATTAAGACTATATTAAGCAATTTATAAAAATCATGGATAGGCCTGTTCAGTAGGAAAAGCTTCACATTATAGCAAACAAAAAATTACAAAATAGTTCAGTCATTTTCTTCATCATTAAATGTGAGAAAGATCTTTTTAACTTAATTGTAACTGAATTTAGAAAGACAGCCAGAGGTTGGTGCTGGCTAGAGTCCAAAGGTGCTCCAATGAGCCTTCTCAGCGTGTGTGAAAACTTACGTCACTTCAGTATATCTAAAACTTTAATTCTCCAGAACACACAGTTTCTCTGTTCCTCTCAACTGCAGTTGTTAGGCAAATTACTACTCTACTTAAAAATCAAAGGAAAAATGATACCATAATCTCTCCCAAAGTGCCCTTGACTCTTTTGACAAAGAAAGTAATGATCAGGGGCCCTTCCAGAGCTAATGGCTCCAAATAGGTCTCCTCAGATAAAGACTCGGGAGCAAATTGAACCACTCCATTTGGATCACCAAACTTTTGTATCTAGAAAGAGAAACAGAGAGCAGAGTGAAAATGTATATAACAGCTATGGATGAAATTACGGTATCCAATATATCAATACACTGATGTATTGTGTATGTACAAGATAAGCTGAGGAAATGAAAGAAACACAATCATGATACTTGGATATAATCCACCTAGCTACCTGATTTTTAAAAACCTTCTTTATTACACTGATTGTTACCCAAAACAGGTAGGTTCTTATCCCCCAAGGATAATGGGAATAAGTGTTCAGAAAACTACAATTTGTAGAATCACCAAAGGATAATACTTCAATGACTGAATTTAGCTTTATTCGCCTCTCATTTGCTTCATTTAACCAGTTAAGTTTAGCTAACCTCTTTCTACTCGTTATGATATAATACAATATGGAGAGAAGCAAAGGCCCTGTGACGGTTAATTTAATGTGTCATCCTGGCTAGGCTACAGTGTCCAACTGTTTGGTCAAACACTAGTCTAGATGTTGCTGTAAAGGTATTTTGCAGATATGATTAATATCTACAACCAGCTGACTTGAGGTCACGAAAATTATTCTCAATAATGTGAACGGACCTCATCCAATCAGTTGAAAGCCTTAAAGAGCAAACACTGAGGCTTCCCGGAGAAGAAGGAATTGTGCCTCAGGACTGCAATTTAGGAATCCTGTTTTGAGTTTCCAGCCTGCTGGTCTGCTCCACAAAATTCAAACTCAAGACTGCAACTTTGGTTCTTTCCTGGGCTTCCTGCCTGCCAGCCTGCTTTATGGATTTTGGACTTGCCAGACCCTACAATCCCATGAGCCAATTCCTTAAAAAAAAACACCTCTCTCCTTCTCCATATATATTTCCTAATAGTTCTGGTTCTCTGGAGACATCTGACTGATACAGACCCCAGACAAGAGTGTTTTCCAAACTTAAAAAAAAGGGGCATCTTTCAGTCTTTTTTTCAGTAACCTTGGTCCCCAGTACTTTCTGCCCAGATGGACTGGGTGATTCATGCAAAATATGCTGAACTCGGATCTGATCCACACCATCATTGCCCTAATTGAACAAATACCATTCTTCCTTCCAACAATCTGACTTGTGACTATCTGTGAACTTTTGTGTACTTTAATGGCAAAGATATCCAATGCATATGATATGACAAATGTCTCCTCTCTAAAAGTGCCAAGTATCCCCAAAACGTCAGATTTTCTCAGAAAGTATAAAATAAGTATCTCTCATTATCTTAAAGCCTTTAAAAATTATCAATAATGAGGCTATGGAATAAACTAATATAACAACCAGAACATCTGACCCACAGGAATTACTATGACTTCATTTGGTCTTATAACTTTCAATTCATCATAAGCCCACAGAGTTTCAACAAATGTAAATGCATTTTCCAATAAATCGTTAAATCCAAAATTCTGTGGGC
This sequence comes from Mesoplodon bidens, assembly GCF_964165515.1. NCBI lineage: Eukaryota > Metazoa > Chordata > Mammalia > Artiodactyla > Ziphiidae > Mesoplodon > Mesoplodon bidens. The sequence goes on along the minus strand of NC_138160.1, from coordinate 74,039,481 downwards.
AAAACAAAGTCGGACTTACTGTTAATGTAACATCTTTAGCTCTGGAGTCTAATTTAGCTTCTCCTTTCACAAGTTTAAGTTTAATAATGAAAGTCTTTTCAAGTTCAATGTCATCATGAGGATAGACTATCAGAATGATGCTTCTCACTCCACCTTCCCCATCTCCAAAGGAGAAGGACCCGCTCACCGGGTCTGCGATATCTCTGTTCTGTGATGGTAAGGCTTCCTGAGAATTGGGTCCGACTATCTCCCAGTTTACCTGCAGGGTGTTTGTTTTTTTAATAGAAACGATCAGCTTTAAACAAAGAATGACTTAGCAGGATATGTAGTATTAAAAATATATAAAATACATGTGAAAATTATTCTAGAGTATCTCCAGCAAACTCCTATGCTATCAACTCATGTTGCTTAAAACAATATTTGCAAATATAAGCTATGTATCTATAGAATATCTGTTTTCATGAATAGCAATGTCTAACAAGTAAAGAAAGATCTGAATACCCAGTCATTTGTTATCACCACAGGATAACAAAAACATAAAGGTACATATTCTAAATATACATATTAGAGTAATATGAACTTTAAAAATATGAGTACAAACTGTCTTGCTAGTGCACAGCTTCTGTCCATCAAAACCTATTTGAATCAGACTATAAAATCATGTGAAAGGTCTGCTGGGCGTGCAGCAGTAAATATACTTAAATTCCTAGTGTAAGAGGAACAGAAATTTTCATAAATTGTTACAAGAAACAAAAATTTTATATTGCAACAAATGCATTTTTTAAAGTTTCTATAATTTAAAATTGTATACTTTTCATATGCAAAAAGAAAGAAAACTGGGTACTTCTCTTTGCTTGTTTCATCTTTCATCAGCATTGGACACAGCTGACCGCTTCTTTCTCTTGAAACACTGTGTCCTGTCTTCCTTGGCTTACATGTTACTCACATAACACATACCTTCCTAGTTTTCCTTCTTTACTTCTCAATCTTTTTGGCTGGCTCTCCCTCCTCAGATCCCTAAATGTTGGGAGCCCGCGCTTGGGTCTATACCCCTTACATCCCTGTCTACACTCCTTAGGCCACAGTTTCAAATGCCTCCAGGTGTGTCAACATCTTTTGAATCTGTCTGCAGTCCTGACCTCCCCACAACCCACACTCGAACTTCCCCCTGTCTACCTGCCCCTCCACTGGGGTGTCTAGTAGCTATCTCAAATCAACAAGGCCAAAACAGAACTCCTGCTTTTCCCCCCAAGCTTCGGCATCTCAGTAAACAGCACTACAATTTAACCAGTTGCTCAACTAAAATTCTAGCAGTTATCCTTGATTACTCTCTTCCCCTCCACAAGCCCAGTGAATTTTTCCTTCAGAACATACTCGATGTCCATTCCCATCTGGCCAGCTGCATCTCCACCCGTCTGAGCCATCATCAGCTCTGCCCTGGGCTATAGAGGGCAAGAGCCTTCTAACTGCTCTCCCTGCTTCTACTCCGGCTTCTTGACAACCCATTTTCCTCACAGCAGTTATAAGTGAGCTGACAACCCAGTGACACTGACATCATTCCCCTGCTTAAAACTCTCTAATGGCATCCTATTTGCACTTAGACTCATCTTTAACCTGGCTTAGAAAGTTCTCTGTGACCAAACACCTACTGGCCCCTCTGATCTATCTTGTGCTGTTATCCCTTCATTTCCAAGCCCAGCCACCACATGGACCTCTGCATACCGCAAACATGCCAACTTTGTAGATCCGCACTAGCTAATCCCTCTGCCCAAATGCTCATCCCTCTAACAATTACTTGAGCGCCTCTTTCTTATCATCTTTCAGCTTTAATATCACACCCTTACCATCCAATCAATAGTGGCCAGCAGGTCACTTATGATTGTGTCTCCTGATTTTACATTCCTGCCAAAAACTTAGTGTTATCAGATCATTTTCTTTTCATTTTTTTGTTTATTGTTTGAAAACTTTATGAGAACAGAGATGAAGTCTGTCTTGTTCACCAGTGCGTTCTCAGGGCCTATAACAGGGTCTGGTACATGGAAAGCCCTCTACAAATACTTGTTGAGTTTTACCAGAATCCCTCATTTAATTTTTAACTTTCTCTCAAGAGTGTCCTGAAGACAGTTATATGCCTTATGTATTTTTATGTACTTCAAAGGATTTCAGAAGCTGCTTTATACCTACTAGGTAATTAATAAGTATTACTGACTGTGAATAAATAAATGACTATATTTAAGGAATAAGAAAATCCAACACCATATCTATCAATCCAAATTATTTTTTAAATCATGGGGAGAATAACTCTACCTGAATCTCTCCCAAGAGTCCTCCAGTCCGCTCCAGCATCAAGGGTAAAATCATTGTAGAATTGGGATTAGGAACAGAAATTTTGCTTTGATTGAGAAATCTTACTACACCAAAGGGAGAGTCACTCTTGGCAATCGTGATTCTGCACACTAGGTGGCGCCCAAGGACCGCTCCACCAGTAGCTCCAACGAGCAGGATTTCAATGGGCTCCTCAAATTCACTGCATAGCAAGAAGGAGCAATTCTGTGAGTCTAAACATATTAAAATGCTTCTAAAATCCAAATAACTAGTCATTTTCCAAATTGGTCATACATATTCAAGGCACAGTAGTCACACGCCAAGTGGTAAGAAGAGGGTGCTTAGCTAAAAGCACAAATGATCACTTCAATATTATATAAACTGGCATAGTTATTAGACTTCCTTCCCCTCTTTTTAATTGCTTAATGCATTAAGGAAGTGATCTGCAGGATGTTTCCACATTCTGATTAGACTTTTCAAATCTAGAAGAATAAAAATTATTATTTCTTCTTCTGTTTGAGAAAAAGTGATGCACAATCACAATGGACTCCCAATCCCTTTTTCCCTATCTCAGCACCTCCTAAAGTGTCTCACTCATTTTTCAATGGGTACAAGTATAATCTAAAATTCTGTTATCAGTGCAAAACATAGGTAAGGACTGGAGCACAATACTCATGCTTTACATATGCCCATGTTATTTCCAATATCACTAAATAGTTTTACCTTTCATTGTCATCAATGATGGAAACATTTATAAAACTTAAGCTCTGCCCATGCTGAAAGGTGACTGAACTACCATGCAGTACATAATCAACACCACCAGGAACTGCAGAAGAGCTCTGAGAGATGACATCAGCTGTCACATGGCCGTAAGTGCCATGAAGCCTCATCACTGGAATCATGATCATCCCTACGTCCTCCTCCACTGTAACAGGAATTTGAAGTTAATTAGTATGCCAGACAAAGCAAGTGACTTTTATAAGATTCAGTCAAATCAAACATGACAATTAAATATAACAGTACAACACAAGCACTCAATTTTTCCGCAGTTCATTTATTGCTTTAAAAAACAATTAGTGAAAATGTCATGACAATTTTTTTAGGAGAACTACAGTATGTCACAAGTTGAAAATTATAGTGAGCAGTGTAAGTTAGAATTTAAATAATTGATTTAATCATTAGCATAGCCATTCTTTCTCTGTGTGCCACATATAAATAAATAACCCTTGCTTTTTTGACAATGCTAGATGAGCACAAAAAACACTTAAAATATGTGTACTCAAAGGAAACCATTCTGGATTGTTTCTGCATATTTAACTGAAACATCAGTAATATAAAAAAATAAGGTGTATGTTATTTATATCATGAGTGTTTGAAAAATCCATATATAAAGACGATTCTGTTACATTTTCAGTTCCTATGAAATCTACTTGTAAATCTGAAAATGTTTCCTCAGTGCTTGATTTCAACTTAAAAATTCTATTCATATTTTATTTCTTCTTCAGCTATGCTAACATATGTATATTAAAATATCATTTAATAGCGTTCACACTAGCCAGGGCTAAATAGTACTGAACTTACATTGTAATTATAAATGCATTGTCCCAAATATCCCCAAAGATAGTGAATCAAACAGAAATCAGTGAAAAAAAAGATCCAAGTCCCATTTTTCTGTTGGTGTAAAAATGCAGCCTTTTTTTACTCGCTGTAGACTGAAGTTCACAAAATGGTGATGTTTTCCATGACTTTACCCATGAAGTCAATACAAATCAACTCCTAAAGTGATTTCTGATGAACTTTAAAAATGGCTAGATAACGAAAGAATTTGACGGAGGCAATGAAGCCAAGAAATTAATTGCAACAAGACACCATGTTTATTTTGAAAGGTATATTCATATTCTGCTTTTGAATAAAATCAGAAAAAGCAGCCACCTCCTTCTATCAGGAGGAAATATAACCATATATTCTGCATTCTGCTTCTACAAGAGGGGAGAATTGGCAAGATAAGGCAAGCTGCTATTAGAAACTGTTTCAAGAAAGCATGACTAGGAGTCCAGATACTACCTGCACCTGCGGTCCAGTAAAATATTTCAAAGGTGATTATTCATCAGGAAGTGAATATTCACTGATTTCTAATCACAAAGGAAATTAAGCATTACATAAATTAGAAATATATTCATAAGTGTTCAAAATATAAATATTTCAACAATCTTAAAGTTAAACATAATTTCTCTAAATGCCTTATTCCCAACCATTCCACTTTGCCATACAAAAGTGAGATTCAAGACTGCCCAAAGGTAACTCAAAATGTATTTTAAAAATAAATATGTAAATATATATAAAGGTATATATGAATACATACAAAGGTGTATATATGTGTACACACACACGCACACACACACACACATGCACACACCCCAAACCAGGAAAATTTGCATACGGCAATTCAAACTGACAATGTCGTGCTGAGGTACTCTAATTCAGAAATTGGTGGTAAATTTATAAGTAACGTTACTGAACCTACCTTCAAAGGCAGTATACCTTGGGTCAAATTCAATGATTCCCTCTGCATTATCATTTTTCATTATGATGATTCGGACAATGGAGATGTCTCCTATTTCAGGAGGTTGATCCAGCTGAAGTCCATTTTCTTGGATGGTAAAATCATACCCTCTTTCAGAGTCATAAAAAATAAATAAAATAAACTGAGTATAATTGTTTAGCATGAATTGAAGAAGGGTCCTATTAGCTCCTATAATTTAGTCCTATTAAGCTTTTTCATCCTTTTAAAGATCCCAACACGAAAATACTTTTCTTTTCTGAAATGATGTTTGAAATATATTTCTGTGCTGTTCCCAATTATCACTGCCTGCATAAAACCAAAACTAATATAAAGTTATTAAACTTAGGCAATAGGAAGATAATAAAACTATTAGGAAATTGGGAAGAAGTTGGAAAATGAACCTCTGGGGCTAGGAATGTACTGCTGAACACATACTACAGTAATGGGTCACGGAAGGGAATGTACATTAAATTGTAGTACACTCAAAGATGGAAACCAGCTGGGCTAGAGATCTACAGTGTTAGGTTGAGAGGATTACTTTATTTTATTTTTTATGGAAGAGAGAGTTACTTTAAGGATATAATGAGTGTCATGCCACTAAAGAAATTTTAAGCTAAACCATCAAGATTCAAGAAAATATTCCAGTTTCTGTGAATATCAATTAAATCAATGCCTCTATTCTTTCATATAGATGGTAGTTTACTTGTCTAGCAATATATTTCTGCTGAGAAAGTCTCTTTTAAAGATTGCTATTACCCCCATCAAAGAAAAGTTTTGACTTCCTGGGTTTTACATCGCTTTAATTCCTGAAGCCACCAAAAAAGATGGCACTAAACCATTTTAGTCCTTCCTTCAATTCCCAAATTCTATTTACCCAGTATTTTTATTTATTTATTTATTTTTTTTTTTTGCTGTACGCGGGCCTCTCACTGCTGTGGCCTCTCCCGTTGCGGAGCACAGGCTCCGGACACACAGGCTCCACGGCCATGGCTCGCGGGCCCAGCCGCTGCGCGGCATGTGGGATCTTCCGGGATAGGGGCACGAACCCGTGTCCCCTGCATCGGCAGGCGGACTCTCAACCACTGCGCCACCAGGGAAGCCCTACCCAGTATTTTTAACCTACCTAGTTTGGAAAGGTTGAACGCTCATTAATTAGATTATATACAAGACAAAATTAGAAAACTGGGGGTTAAAATATTAAATGATAAGAGAAACCGTTATTGGTAGTCTGAGATGGATCATAGTTTAGCTGCTTACCATAACTGAATATCAAGGCAGTAAACTTTCTAGCAACTAGGCAAATTGGGTTTATACTACTCTCCTTTTCAGATCAAAGGAAGCCTAGAAATTTATCTGGAAGAAAAACTTGTTTCCTCAGAATTAAGCTTAAGTAGGAATTGCCTTTTTAAAGAGCAGCAGCGAAGACAAATGACTCAATCCCCACTTAGTCAAAAACAGATATAATCTCACACATAATGAGCTACATTTACCAAACTTCACTCACTTAATTAAAACAGTCAGTGACCATCTCAAGTTTTAATACACTTAATAGAAGTACAAATTCATTCCCATCGTCAGACACAGAATCATACCTGGGAAATTTAAGAGTTGAAGTGTTAGTGAGTCCACAATAATTTTTCCCGGGGGAACGATATACACTCTGCCTAAGTCATTCAGTATAATATTTTAGTTAAAAAAAGCTTTAAAGCATTGCATTCATATCACAAATGCAAAAGCATTTTCATTGCATGCACAAGTAAACTTCCTTTAGGACCTATCTAAGTGCAAACATTATTCCAGTTGAAGGTTGTATGTAAGCCATAGGTGCAGAGGTGCTTCTTGAGCCACTTAACCTGTAGGTATTCCATCTATTTCATCATGCAACACGTGTTTCCCACCCTTGTTAATCAAGTCACTGCAGTAAATCAGAGAATGAGAGGGCCTCAATATGGTTAACTCTTGATTTTCACTGAAAACACGGTGCATTAACTACCAACCATCTTTTACTCAAATTTTCTCCCCTGCTTCAAAAATGCCATTGGGCAAACATCTACCTCATTCATCACAAAGAAGACAATATTGTACAGTCTTCAGAGACATCAAGGAAAGAAATCTCTCAGTCCAGCCTGTTCCCTGGTGTAGAGACAGAGATGGAGGAACCAAAATCTGCCCCACCAGCTGACCTTTGACCTAGAGAACAGCTCCTCTCTTTCCTCACCAAATTACTGCAAGCCTACACCATGTTCGATTCCCCTGCTGCCCAGAGTGACTTCACACAACAGAAACACATACTTTCAACTTTCAGGGAAAAATTTTATTTTAGAACATTGTATAATTAACAGTCTTTGCCACCACTGTCCTGGTCTAGTGTCACATAAATGTGAGACAAAGCAGGGAAAGACTGTTTTACAGTCAGTTCAGTATTAATCCCTGCACAACCTAGCTTTCACTCATCCTTTCTCTCTGTTTTGTTTCCTTTTCCCTATTTTTCTCTTTTACTTTACCTTCCCAGGAGTTCCACCTTTGTAATCACTAGGGAAAATTCCTCAGGGCCTTCAGGAAGGCTGTCATCAAGGATTTCAATGTGCACACTTTTCACCGTCTCCCACGCTTCAAAGAGGAGCTGCCCTGGTGGAGGGATGAAATCCACGCCGGCCTCAGCTGTCCCACTCACAGCTTCAAACCAGAGCCTCACGGGGCCAAAAGAGCCACCCGAACGGATGACTGTGAGATTAACCTATGCAAGAAGCAGTTTTTTATTTTGGATGAGTACTCTACCAGACAAGACTTAATTTTGAGTGTCTCTAATTCTATTTACCAGGATTATGTCGAAGTTATATGTAAATTTATCAAAGTATATAAATTCTACGTTAAAATGATATCAGGAACACGTTAATGAGTTTGTGAACACTTTACTTTGGAATATGAACAAAGAAACACATTTTAAAGATCACTCACAATATACAAAATAAAAATATTTAAGATTTTAAGCATTTCACGCTCCACCTTTTGCACTTCCTCTGATACCCGAAGTTGTTCTTGTGAAAAGGCGAATCGTCCATAGGGAAAGTCACTAGCCACCACTGTGATGTTGGCAGTGCTGCTGGATTCACGCCATACCCCCCCGTCGCTGACTCCAGTGAGCTGAAACTCATAGAAACACTTTTCCTCAGGAATGTCATCATTCAAAGCCTAGAGAAGGACAGAAAGAGCCATGAGCAGCAGAAGCTGAACATTTTAAAAAAATATATCTATCATATAAGCAAAACAACGAACTCTGTGATACTGACCACCTCCCACCACGCCACCCCCCAACCACACACACACACAGCAAAGGGCATAACAGCAATCAGTAATACTGATACCTGTAACACTACAATTGCTGCAGACTGTCCATCTCGCATTGTTAGTTTTCCTGAAGTTTCAGCAAATTCCCCCATGGAAGGAGGGAATATCCTCCAGTACACTGTGACCTCCCCAGAAATCGCTGGGCCACGAACGAGGCTACAACAACACACAAATGTATATTTCATTTTTATTGAAAGAGCTTTTCCTAAATATTTGCTCTATCCTTCAACAATAAACAATTTTCAATTATTTCAAGAATATTATGAATTTCAATAACCCTATCTATCAACTATAAAGCAAAAAAAGTCTTTTAACTCCAAGACAGTAACACCCAAAATACTGAGCTTGTGTAAATCTGCTTGACAAGAATACTAGGAAAAGCTGAACACTAAAAGTAGAAGGCTTAAAGGAATAAAAAAAGAGTACATATGGACTTTTCACTTACTACACAAGATACAAAGTACAAATAAAGAACAGTAAACACTTCACACATGCAATGTTAATGAAAAAACTACCAAAAAGATAAAGTTTTGACACAAATTCAACTACTTTATTGATAACTGCTATCTCACTCCTCACGAGAAAATTTATGATAAACAAAATTGCCTATGATCATACTACCCAAGTTAAATAATAGGTCCTAATTTTAGAACAATCAGAATAATAAAATCTTTGATCCAGATGATTTTTTAAGGAACGATTCTGTAGCTAAGGCACACAAGCTTACAGAGATGAAGTAACTCCTATTTTACATGGTTAGTGACGGAACAGAGCTGAAAGCACAGAATTCTTGATGTTACTCAGTGTGCTCTCCTTGGCATGGGGCTGTGCAAATAATCTAAAAAACAGTCAGAAACCCTCTCATGGCCTACCCAGCTCTTTGGTGGGGATAATGGTGGACTCTGGGAGGGCTCACACCAAGGAGTACTACCCAGAACTATGGCTGCAACTGTCCTTGTCCCCACGGGGAGGCACAGCCACCCCTCCGCCTCTGCAGGAGACCCTCCAACACTAGCAGGTCCAAAGCAGAAGGCAGAAGGTACACACTCCCATTCCGCAAAGAAAGAGGTGCAGGGACCCTAAAGTAGCATTTTTTAAAAAGCTGTGTGGCTGACAGGGTCTTGGTGCTCTGGCCGGGTGTCAGGCCTGAGCCTCTGAGGTGGGGGAGCCAAGTTCAGGACACTGGTCCACCAGAGACCTCCTGACCTCACATAATATCAAACGGTGAAAGCTCTCCCAGAGATCTCCATCGATCTCAATGCTAAAACCCAGCTCCACTTATCGACCAGCAAGCTACAGTGCTGGACACCCTATGCCATACAAGTAGCAAGACAGGAACACAACCCCACCCATTAGCAGAAAGGCTGCCTAAACTCATAATAAGGTCACAGACACCCCAAAACAAAACATCAGACGCGGTCCTGCCCACCAGAAAGACAAGATCCAGCCTCATCCACCAGAACACAGGCACTAGTCCCCTCCACCAGGAAGCCTACACAACCCACTGAACCAACCTTAGCCACTGGGGGCAGACACCAAAAACAATGGTAACTACGAACCTGCAGCCTGCGAAAAGGAGAACCCAAACACAGTAAGTTAAGCAAAATAAGAAGAGAGAGAAACACACAGCAGATGAAGGAGCAAGGTAAAAACCCACCAGACCTAATAAATGAAGAGGAAATAGGCAGTCTACCTGAAAAAGAATTCAGAATAATGATAGTAAATATGATCCAAAATCTTGGAAATAGAATAGACAAAATACAAGAAACGTTTAACAAGGACCTAGAAGAACTAAAGAGCAAACAAACAATGATGAACAACACAATAAATGAAATCAAAAATTCTCTAGAAGGAATCAATAGCAGAATAACTGAGGCAAAAGAACGGATAAGTGACCTGGAAGATAAAATAGTGGAAATAACTACTGCAGGGCAGAATAAGTAAAAAAGAATGAAAAGAATTGAGGACAGTCTCAGAGACCTCTGGGACAACTTTAAACCCACCAACATTCGAATTATAGGGGTCCCAGAAGAAGAAGAGAAAAAGAAAGGGACTGAGAAAATATTTGAAGAGATAATAGTTGAAAAGTTCCCTAATATGGAAAAGGAAATAGTTAATCAAAAAATACACTAGAAGGAATCAATAGCAGAATAACTGAGGCAGAGGAACATTCTACATAGTGGAAATAACTACCGCAGAGCAGAATAAAGAAAAAGATTGAAAAGAATTGAGAACAGTCTCAGAGACCTCTGGGAGAACATTAAAATACACCAACATCCTAATGATAGGGGTACCAGAAGAAGAAGAGAAAAAATAAGGGACTGAGAAATATTTGAAGAGATTATAGTTGAAAACTTCCCTAACATGGGGAAGGAAATAGTGAATCAAGTCCAGGAAGCACAGAGAGTCCCATACAGGATAAATCCAAGGAGAAACATGCCAAGACACATATTAATCAAACTATCAAAAATTAAATACAAAGAAAAAATATTAAAAGCAGCAAGGGAAAAGCAACAATTCATACACAAGGGAATCCCCATAAGGTTAACAGCGGATCTTTCAGCAGAAACTCTGCAAGCCAGAACAGAGTGGCAGGACATATTTAAAGTGATGAAAGGGAAAAACCTACAACCAACATTACTCTACCCAGCAAGAATCTCATTCAGATTTGACGGAGAAATTAAAATCTTTACAGATAAGCAAAAGCTAAGACAATTCAGCACCACCAAACCAGTTCTGTAAAAAATGCAGGGCTTCCCTGGTGGCGCAGTGGTTAAGAATCCGCCTGCCAATGCAGGGGACACGGGTTCGAGCCCTGGCCCGGGAAGATCCCACATGCCGTGGAGCAACTAAGCCCGTTTGCCACAACTGCTGAGCCTGAGCTCTAGAGCCCGCGAGCCACAACTACTGAGCCCACGTGCCACAACTACTGAAGCCGCCCGTGTGCCTAGAGCCCGTGCTCCGCAACAAGAGAAGCCACCGCAATGAGAAGCCCGCGCACTGCAACAAAGAGTAGCCCTTGCTCACTACAACTAGAGAAAGCCTGCGCGCAGCAACGAAGACCCAACACAGCCAAAAATAAATAAATAAAATAAATTTATACAAAAAAAAATGCAAAGGAACTTCTCTAGGCAGGAAACACAAGAGAAGGAAACGACTTACAATAACAAACCCAAAACAATTAAGAAAATGGTAATTGGAACATACATATTGATAACTACCTTAAAGGTCAAAGGATTAAATGCTCCAACCAAAAGACATAGACTGGCTGAATGGATACAAAAACAAGACCCATACATATGCTGTCTAAAAGACACCCACTTCAGACCTAGAGACACATACAGACTGAAAGTGAGGGGATGGAAAAAGATATTCCATGCAAATGGAAATCAAAAGAAAGCTGGAGTAGCCAATTCTCATATCAGACAAAATAGACTTTAAAACAAAGACTATTACAAGAGATGAAGAAGGACACTACATAATGATCAAGGGATCAAACCAAGAAGAAGATATAACAATTGTAAATATTCACACACCCAACATAGGAGCACCTCAATACATAAGGCAAATACTAACAGCCATAAAAGGGGGAATCGACAGTAACACAATAATAGTAGGGACTTTAACACCCCACTTTCACCAATGGACAGATCATCCAAAATGAAAATAAATAAGGAAACACAAGCTTTAAATGATACATTAAACAAGATGGACTTAATTGATATTTATAGGACATTCCCTCCAAAAACAGCAGATTACACTTTCTTCTCAAGTGCACATGGAACATTCTCCAGGAGAGATCACATCTTGGGTCACAAATCAAGCCACAGTAAATTTAAGAAAATTGAAATCATATCAAGCATCTTTTCTGGCCACAATTCTATGAGATTAGAAATCAATTACAGGGGAAAAACCATGAGAAACACAAAAACATGGAGGCTAAACAATATGTTACTAAATAGCCAAGATATACTGAAGAAATCAAAGAGGAAATCAAAAAATACCTACAAAGAAATGACAATGAAAACATGACAATCCAAAACCTGTGGGATGCAGCAAAAGCAGTTCTCAGAGGGAAGTTTATAGCATTACAAGCCTACAACAAGAAACAAAAAAATTTCAAATAAACAATCTATACACCTAACGGAATTAGAGAAAGAAGAACAAACGAAGCCCAAAGTTAGTAGAAGGAAAGAAATCATACAGATCAGAGCAGAAATAAATGAAATAGAAACAAAGAAAACAATAGCAAAGATCAATAAAACTAAAACCTGGTTCTTTGAGAAGATAAGCAAAATTGATAAACCATTAGCCAGATTCATCAAGAAAACGAGGGAGAGGAATCAAATCAATAAAACTGGAAATGAAAAAGGAGAAGTTACAACAGACACTGCAGAAATACAAAGCATCCTAAGAGACTACTACAAGCAACTCTATGCCAATAAAATGGACAACCGGGAAGAAATGGACAAATTCTTAGAAAGGTATAACCTTCCAAGACTGAACCAGGAAGAAATAGAAAATATGAACAGACCAATCACAAGTAATGAAATTGAAACTGTGATTAAAAAGCTTCCAACAAACAAAAGTCCAGGACCAGATAGCTTCACAGGTGAATTCTATCAAACATTTAGAGAAGACCTAACACCCATCCTTCTCAAACTCTTCCAAAAAATTGCAGAGGAAGGAACACTCCCAAACTCATTCTATGAGGCCACCATCACTCTGATACCAAAACCAGACAAACATGCTACAAAAAAAAGAAAATTACAGACCAATATCACTGATGAATATAGATGCAAAAATTCTCAACGAAATACTATCAAACAGAATCCAACAACACATTAAAAGGATTATACACAATGATCAAGTGGGATTTATCCCAGGGATGCAAGGATTCTTCAATACATGCAAATCAATCAATGTGAAAAACCATATTAACAAACTGAAGAATAAAAACCATGTGACCATCACAACAGATGCAGAAAAAGCTTTTGACAAATTTAACACCCACTTACGATAAAAAGTCTCCAGAAAGTGGGCATAGAGGGAACCTACCACAACATAAAAAAGGCCATATATGACAAACCCACATCAAGCATCACATTCTCAATGGTGAAAAACTGAAAGCATTTCCTCTAAGATCAGGAACAAGACAAGGATGTCCACTCTCACCACTATTATTGAACATAGTTTTGGAAGTCCTAGCCATGGCAATCAGAGAAGAAAAAGAAATAAAAGGAATACAAATTGGAAAAGAAGTACAACTGTCACTGTTTACAGACAACATGATAGTATATATAGAGAATCCTAAAGATGCCGCCAGAAAACTACTGGAGCTAATCAACGAATTTGGTAAAGTTGCAGGATACAAAATTAATGCACAGAAATCTCTTGCATTCCTATACACTAATGATGAAAAATCTGAAAGAGAAATTAAGGAAACACTCCCATTTACCACTGCATCAAAAAGAATAAAATACTTAGGAATAAACCTACCAAGGGAGACAAAAGACATGTATGCATAAAACTATAAAACATTGATGAAAGAAATTACAGATGATATAAACAGATGGAGAGATATACCATGTTCTTGGATTGGAAGAAGCAACAACTGCAAAAATGACTATACTACCCAAAGCAATCTACAGATTCAATGCAATCCCTATCAAATTACCAATGGCATTTTTTACAGAAGTAGAACAGAAAATCTTAGAATTTGTATGGAGACACAACAGACCCCGAATGGCCAAAGCACTCTTGTGAAAGAAAAAGGAGCTGGAGGAAACAGGCTCTGGACTTCACACTATACTACAAAGCTACAGTAATCAAGACAGTATGGTAGTGCCACAAAAACAGAAATATAGATCAATGGAACAGGATAGAAAGCCCAGAGATAAACCCATGCACATATGGTCACCTTATTTTTGATAAAGGAGGCAACAATATACAATGGAAAAAAGATAGCCTCTTCAATAAGTGGTGCTGGGAAAACTGCACAGCTACATGTAAAGAATGAAATAAGAACACTCTCTAACACCATACACAAAAATAAACTCAAAATGGGTTAAAGAGTTAAATGTAAGGCCAGATACTATAAAACTCTTAGAGGAAAACATAGGCAGAACACTACATAACATAAATCACAGCAAGATCCTTTCTGATGCACCTCTAGAGAAATGGAAATAAAAACAAAATAAACAAATGGGACCTAATGAAACTTAAAAGCTTTTGCACAGCAAAGGAAACCATAAACAAGACAAAAAGATAACCCTCAGAATGGGAGAAAGTATTTGCAAATGAAGCAACAGACAAAGGATTAATCTCTAAAATACATAAGTAGCTCATGCAGCTCTATATCAAAAAAACAAACAACCAAGTCCAAAAATGGGCAGAAGACCTAAATAGACATTTCTCCCAAGAAGATATACAGATTGCCAACAAACACATGAAAGAATGCTCAACATCACTAATCATTAGAGAAATGCAAATCAAAACTACGATGAGGTATCAACTCACACCAGTCAGAATGGCCAACATCAAAAAATCTACAAACAATAAATGCTGGAGAGGGTGTGGAGAAAAGGGAACCCTTTTGCACTGTTGGTGGGAACGTAAATTGATACAGCCACTATGGAGAACAGTATGGAGGTTCCTCGAAAAACTAAAAATAGAACTACCATACAACCCAGCAATCCCACTACTGAGCATATACCCTGAGAAAACCATACTTCAAAAAAAGTCATGCACCATAATGTTCATTGCAGCTCTATTTACTATAGCCAGGACATGGAAGCAACCTAAGTGTCCATCAACAGATGTATGGATAAAGAAGATGTGGCACATACATATATATACAATGGAATATATATACAATGGAATATTACTCAGCCATAAAAAGAAACGAAATTGAGTTATTTGTAGTGAGGTGGATGGACCTAGAGACTGTCATACAGAGTGAAGTAAGTCAGAAAGAGAAAAACAAATACCATATGCTAACACATAAATATATGGAATCAAAAAAAATGGTTCTGAGGAACCTAGGGGTAGGACAGGAATAAAGATGTAGACATAGAGAATGGACTTGAGGACATGGGGATTAGGAAGGGTAAGCGAGGACGACGTGTGAGAGTGGCATGGACATATATACACTATCAGATGTAAAATAGCTAGTAGGAAGCAGCCGCATAGCACAAGGAGATCAGCTCGGTGCTTTGTGTCCACCTAGAGGGGTGGGATAGGGAGGGTGGGAGGGAGATACAGGAGGGAGGAGATATGGGGATATATGCATATGTATAGCTGATTCACTTTGTTATACAGCAGAAACTAACATACCAATGTAAAGCAATTATACTCCAATAAAAGTGTTAAAAAAAAAAAAACCTCATGATCTAATGTCAAGATAACTCAAAACATACCTTCAGTTTTTATCAAAAATATGTTCTACTCTCCACAGCATTTTACAAATATATAAAAAGACAATGCCTTAAGAATATGTCTGTATTCAGAACAATGTATTTAATTAATAATGCTAATTATTTAAATAAAACTTCAAAACCCTCACCTAGGCAAACAAAAATTAGAAAACCCTTACCTGATGATAGCAGTACCATTATATTTTGCTGAGGGTTCCCCAATGAGGACATGCCTAGATGATGGAGCTATCCCAACTTCTCCTGACACTCCCTTATCTCCTCGAATGATTATTGATGCGCTACCTGAGTTGAAGATGATATACCACTTATGTAGAAAACACATGGATTCACTTAGTACATGCCTGGCAATGTTCTAAGGGCTTTACATATACTAATCTTGTGAGTTGGTCCTCATGACAATCATATAAGTTAGGTACTAATATTATCCTCATTTTACCAGCAGACATTTAAGCACATAGAGGCATTGAAGACACTAAGGCAAATGACTTGCCCAAGATCACGCTTTAATGAAAGGGATAAAGTGGGCAGTACTTCCACTATCACTCCCATGATAAATAAGTACTCTTCTACCATGTGCATTAATCCACTTCTACAGTAACCATTTTGTAGCTCACTGAAATTGGCTATGTAGCTGTATGTATTAGCTATGTAGCAAAAGCTAGAATTCTTGGTGGCCCGTTTTTATTTTTAATTTTCTGACTCTACCATTTGCTTCTAAGTGTTCCTACTAAAATAGAAATAAAAACCATATCAAGTAATTTGAGTATTCATATCATAATTTAGCAGTAACTTAAATAAAATTGTTTCCAGAAGCACACATTAGAGTTTAATGAAACAAAGGATTGGATTTCTATACTATCACTTTCTTTGGCAATGGATTAATGGGATCAAGAGTGGTTTGTCAAGTGCAAGTATGTGACAGTTAGAAATATATTATGAATTTTTTATATTAACAAATGATTTACCTTGATCCACTGGTATATTCTTGTTCTTGCATCTAATTAGTCTATATAATATCAACACTGACATTTAACACGATGTAGACAACTGAGCTGACTTAAGACTTATGGAAGAATATAATGCAAAGATATGATTCCCTCAAATGCTTGCTGGAAGTACTCTAGATATAAATGCAAAAGGAATAACTACCCTAGGTGATTTCATAGGTGACAGTACACAATACTCTCTACAATTCTGCGAATTTCCTTAGCCACGGAATTCTGCTTCTTTGACCATGAACCCTTGCATAGGATGAAGTTCTTGATGGCAAAAAAGGACATGCAACAGTAACTAAGCTTTCATATCAAAGTTGCTGGGCCATTTTTTATGGTTATTACTATTTGTACTATAATGAAACCGTTTTAGCTCCAGTAATCCTTTCTCTCCAGACCGAAGAAACAAATTTTCACATGGACCATAGGCAAGTGAAAATTATGATGCCTGTTTCTGAAATGTCAAAATCTAAGTAATTACTTTCTGATCAAAATAGGCAATAGATAGGCTGAAAGAGACATAATAAGATGCTAAGTTTTAAAATAACATTATTACAAAAGTAACATGTGATCATTGTAAGTAGGTATAGAAAATATAGGTAATCAAAAACCACTATCAACATTTCAAATAAATAATTCCAAACATGTTTATGACATGCACGTGACAAAAAGGGGATTACACTGAACATGTTGTTACAAAGCCTATTTTATTAATGTAACAATTATCCATGTAATGAAGTGTTCTTAATTTTAATGTAAGTAAGGCTTTTTCTGCCACATTTTTTGAATAGTTGCATAGTATTCTGTTACATTTAACCAGTCTCCTACTGTAGGATCACTTAAGAAGCTTTCATATTTTACTTTATAAACACTGCTAAAACAAACATCTTTATCTTTTTAAAAATCACACAGCTGAGTAGTATGAAGTCTTTGGCATATGACCTTACCAACATTGGGTATGGTAATTTTAGCTTTAAAAAGTCTTTAGCTGTTATACAAGTAGGAAATAACATCTTTAAGATTTAGAAAATGTTTTAGGAATTATAAAAACAAATACTACCTATCTTTGTAACTATTGATTATCTGGTTACATTTTTCTAAAAATCTACTTTTTAATTTCCAAAAATGTCGATTTCTCTTACCTTTTATTGGAGATATTTCTACCTCATCAACTGGTACCAGCTGAATGGTGAAACTCCTGTCCTCCTCCAACATGGCGTCTTGAAGTGTGTGCAACACAATTGTCTTCTGGGACTCAGTCTACATCAAATGAGGAGGAATAACACATTTTCCAGATTGACCAAAGTTAAGTTTCGAATGTTCCCATTAGCAGAATAACATTTATGTTCATAAGCATTTTTTAATGTGTGTCCTTTTCTGTGCCCTAGAATTATGAGTTTCTGCTAGAGAGAATTACTATGTAAAAATTAGCTCTGAGCATAAATCCGATTAAGGTCCGTAATAGGAAAAAGGGGAAATGTTAACACAACTTTTAAATTTCCTGAAAATTTTCAACCATTGAAAGTTCGATCACTTAAAATTAAATGGTCACAGCATGATGTAAATAGATGAACGTCATAGGTTTAATACTTTATAAAGGTTATCTTTCTACTACCCATTTTTACTCCTTGCCCTCTACCCACGCCTGCTTCCTTCCCATTCCTTCCATAGGTGTTGATCTCAAGCATTTTCACTATCATGCCTTCCCTCTCTTGGCTTAAACTTGGCTCAGTAATTTCTTGGAACATGTGCTAAGTTTTCAGTGTAGGCTGGAAGAGAAAGAATAAGGAAAAGCAAATAGATAGAAGACAACTAGCTTAATACTTTGAGACATAACCGTGACAGAAATCACTTTTATCTTTACCGCCTCCTCCGTATGCTGATAAAAAAAACTCAAATTTGTCCTATGCATCACTGATTAGTTTTCTATAGTTTGAATTCTGCAGTTTATTGCTTCTTATGTACATCTTAGTTCCGCAATTGCATCTCTTGAGCTTTTTATTATTAAAAGCGTTATTCTAATCTCTTCACTCAAGCTGTCCTCTCTTCATAAGAGTCCTTTTTTTATATTTTACAGTAACTGTACTTCTTAAAAATTTTATAAGAGCTGCTAGGAAAATGTATACTTCCTGCCTCAGACCTTATTAAATGCACTCATGGAAAATCTATAATTCCTGGGATGCAATTAATCACTCCCATCCCTTTTACTCTCTGCACATTGTCAATTAGCGGCTCTGAACTATGTGCTTAGCTACAAAGCCATTTGTTAGAATGGAGACATAGGTATGTCAGTAGCTGAGTATACAAGAACAATAAAGCTATTATGCAGAGGTACATGGAACGCACCAGGTTGGTAAGCAAAGAACAAGATGAAGAGGGTAAAGTCCAGGGTGACCCATAAACTCACCCCTCCTGATGCAGTACTCTGAACAAGGACGGCCTTATTCCCTGGGGTAAAAGATCAGACTATTTGCCATTTTGGTATGGATATCCTGCTCAACACCAGAAAATCTTTCTAATCATCTGGGAAGTAGATCTAGTAACTGGGAAATGACTGCTCATTATTACTATGGAAAATCTTTAAAGAAATTTCAAAGTAATTTCTAAATTCTTCTCATGACAAATGAGAAGTTTATAGAGGTTTAGGGCATGCAACCGAGGTGTTTCTTGAGCCATCGCATATCAGAACCTAAGAAATGAGTGGATGAAATATCTGTGCCATCTGGCTTGAGATCTTTAATTCCATTAGAGTAACCAACACCTCAAAAATGGTGGCAGAATGTCTAAGTGGCAAATGGATTGCGAGAGGGCATCATCGATTAATTTATTCATCACCTATTAGAAAACTGAATGAAAAAAAAGTATTTGCTTTTGTGTTGTTTGGTGTTGAAAGCTCTGATAAAAGGTCAATAGACTCAAAAAAAATAGATTGACCATGTTTCATTGGGATCATCTTATCTTTACATGTTTGGTCAAATTTCTTTTAGAAAACCACCTTGGGGACCTTCTACTCTCCTATTTAATTTTTTAAATTCTATTTCGTTTATGGAAATTCATCTGCTTAGGCTTTCTATATCTACTATTTACCTATTAGAGTCAGTTTCATATAGATGTTTATATTCATTTGTCTAGATATGTACAAAGTAATCTCTTAAAATTTTATACTTTCTCCTTTAATGGTTCTTTCTTGCTTGTTCTTATTTTGTGAGGTTATTTTTTGTTGCTTTTTAAAAAACTTATTCATCAGTTCTACTGTTTTTCTGGTTTTTAACTAATTTCCTTTTGCTTTCATTTTTACTAATTTAGGAAAGATTTATGCAAACATGAAAGCAAAAACCATAAAAGATTGATAAATCTGGACTCTCCAGTTTCTTCTTTTTGGTCTATTTGTCTGTCCCAGAGCCAGTATCATACTGTCACATTTACCTGTGCTACATATTATCTTAAGTTTAGTTAGGGAGGGGCACCCTCCATTCTTCTTTGTGAGTTTCTGAGACTATTCTTGGTCTTTTGCATTTCCATATGGATTTAAGAATCAGCCTGTCAATTCTCTTCCACCTCTCCATCCCTCCTTCCAGGAAAAAAGAGTTCAGAGTTTGATAGATAAATGCTCCTTGGTTCTCGTTACACTGCATTCACAGTGAAACTCTGTGCTCAGATTAACTGGGAGGAAGGAATCGCCAGGATTCCCTCTGAGAGGCTCTGTGTTCCACATTTCAGAGCCTGAAGTTCTGTGGGTAAGACGCTGCCACTGGATCCTTTTAAGCAGGGGGTGGCATAACGAGATCTTCCTTATAGAAAAGTAGCCTTACTCAGTGGCACGGATACTGGACAGAATAGGGAAAAGACTTGGAGTAGGAATATCAGTTAAAAGACCATCCAAGGAAAGAAGATGGAGGTACGGATTGTCACAGCCATGACAGAGTAGGAGGAACAGAAAGGTATTTAAAAGGGAAAACTGACTAAACTCAGCTGTCAAATATATGCAAGAGTTACAGAATGGGTAGCGATGGGGATGACACCCAGATGTCTGGCTCGGTTGACTGGTTTTGCCCTCAATCAGGGGAGGGTATGAGCTTTAAGGGTGGGATGTAGCCCTCAATCAGGGGAGGGTATGAGCAGTTTTAAGGGTGGGATGTAGGTAGCGTCTGAATTAAATTTCAGACATCGGGGTGTGTGTGTGTGTGTGTGTGTGTGTGTGTGTGTGTGTGTGTGTGTGTGTGTGTGTGTGTGTGTGTGTGTGTGTGTGTGTGTGTGTGTGTGTGTGTGTGTGTGTGTGTGTGTGTGTGTGTGTGTGTGTGTGTGTGTGTGTGTGTGTGTGTGTGTGTGTGTGTGTGTGTGTGTGTGTGATTTTTCTCCACGGTGCATATGATTTCAAAAAATTCAGAAAATCAAACAAAGACAAATTAGAGAAAAACTACAGGAGTCCTGATGACGATTATACCTCATCAAAATGAAGTGTCCCATTCAAAGGACTGAGGTCATCTTTAGCCATCTCATCTATGGTCCACTGAAGTCGGATGGCTCCTTTTCCTCCTGGGGACCGAACAACTGTCAATGTCACATACGAATCAGGGTCATCAGACAAAAGGGATTCATCAACCATTACCTGAAAAAAAGAAAATCCAGTAAGGTTAAAAAAAAAAAAAAAAAAGAGCAAAAAGCAGCAGGAAGAACAAACAGAATCTCATTTCTCTTCTCAATGACTGCAATTTTTGAATTTAGAACTCTAATCACAGCATGTTACAATCATGTGGCAGAAAAAAAATGTTTCACCAAATCCCATTCCCTTTTTGCCCTAGACACTCAGCTACTTGGCATTTCCTAGCCCCTTCTGCAATTAGGTGGAGCTTGTGACTGAATTCTGGCCAAAAGAATACAGGCAGAAGTGAAGTATGCTAATCATAGTCTGGCCATCAACTTCCCACACAATCTTCCACACTCCCTCTTTCTCCATTTGCTGGATGACTAGAGGAGGACAGTCACAGATGGAGAGACTCTGGTGCCTGAGATGCCAGTTGGAGAAGAGGTACCCATAAGACCCCAACTAGGAACAGTGATGTAGGACTTTTGCATAAAGAAGAAATAAACTCTTATTATATTAAGGAACTGAGATTTGGGGGTTCTTTTATGGCAGTCAGGCTCCCCACATAATACAGACCTAATATGAATTACACATATTGACTCTGTGAAGCAAAGTCCAAACTGAGCCTATACTATGCACCTGTTATGTAAATACAAACATATAACACAATGCTTTCCATTTTCAAGAAAGACACTTAACGAGTGTATAATTCAATCTTGTTGGGGTCTTTTTTCATGAGATTTTTGCATTGGTGCCAAGAGTAGGGATTTGGAGCCAACTGATATTTGTTGAGCTTCTAATATGTGTCAGTTCTTGCACATACTTTATCTTATTTAAGCCTCACAAAAACTCTAAGAAAGCTGAGGAGCACAGATATACATGTATTTGGAGAAAAGGAGCCTGCGATTTAGTTCAGATGTTTTGACTCCACACGCAGTGCTGTTCAAAGCACTCCTCAGACACCAGAAATATCAAGTAAGAAAAAAGCAAAGTGAGAAAGAAAAAAAATCCATTATAAACAAACTGCGTATATAAGTCCTTTTCGTTTCCATAGATAATAATATTCTAGTTTCAGTTTCACAAGCATATTTCCAGGAGTCTCTGCGATTCCCAGTGCTTTGGTATACTCAGCACATTTCCCTGTAGAAGCTTATTAATTTTGACAGATTAATACCAATAATCCTTTCTCAGTGTTCTTCAGTTCTGAATATAATCTGTCTCACCAAATAATGCTAACAGAATGTTCACTATGCACACAATATTGTGTATTTTAGATACAGGTTAAAAGATAAACTCCAAGTTATCAAGAGCTATTGGTTATAAGAAAGATAGGATACAAGGAAAGTAGCCACAAAGGGCTGAGCCACAAGCTACTACTAATATTATCAACAATTAAAACAGCAATTGACACCTATTGAGGGTAAAGCCCAATTATATGTGCTTTACATGTATCAACTCACTCCTCACAACAAGGGTTTGGGTACCTTAAATCTTACTTTTAGACTATAAGACAAGTTGGAAATCGGAGGCTATTATAATAAGACAGTAGTTCCCAGATCAAGGATGCACTAAAGTTATTGCAGTAAGGTTTACGACAGCAGTTAAGATAAAATGAATAAACAGAAATTATTTACGAACAGTAGCATAACTCCTTCATTTTCTCAAAAGGTGAGAGAAACCTGTAAATATACCATCCAATGGCTAAGCCCAAAAGTGTGACAAAGCTAAAAGCAAAAACATTATTATAACATTTCATCAGTTGGAGGTTGGACTACTTAAACCCTGAACCTTTTATCTAACCTCAGAAGGTAACAGAGAATACATTTTTAGTACATTTAATACATTTTATAAAAATAAATTACATACTCGTATATATTAAAATATTTCTCTGCATATATGCAAAGAAGGCCTGGATGGAAATATGACAAAATACTAATGATATCTATCTTAGAGCAATAATATTATGGGTACTTTTACTCTTTTCTTTACACATCTTGTATTTTCCAGACTTTTTAGGTTGCCTAGAAAACATTCACAGCTACTCTTTTGTGAATCTACCACTCTTTACAAACACTTATATCTGCTCATTCCTTTCTCAAGGAAGAAAAAGAGTCTCAAATAGGCTACAGCAGTAGAAGGGTTCTGTTCCTTTTATAGTTTCCATTTTCTTATGAAGTTGAAATTTCAATGATCAAATAATTAGGCAATTATTAGGGTTTATCTAAATTTTGGAGCATCTAGGAAGCCCAGCCCTGATAGGCAAGTTGCAGGTCTAGCCTTGCATCCACTGAACAGTAAAGACAATTGGCATTAGACAATTTGCTATTATTTAAAATGATCTATGGTGAATTACTGATTACCTATAAGTGATTAAATAAAGGGAATGGTGACAAAAGAGCCAGAAAAGTTGCTGTGTCTATCGAAATTATCTAAATATTTGTATGATTATTTCATCTTGAAATTTCCTTTGAAAGGTAAATCATAATGATGATGATATAATCATTATGTTATAATAATTATGATATAGTTTATAGTACCTCATTGTCTAGTTAAGGTAGAGAGAGAATTTTGTACTAGCCAAAGCTTTTTTTTCTCTCTCAGGGGTTGAACCAATAATAATTAGGCTCACTCTTGCAGGTCTTAGAAGTAGGCAGCCAATGAGAAGTAAGAGGGGAGAGAGAGGGAAGAAATACAGAGAAACACAGGAGCTGGGGTGACTGTAGTGTTTTGTTCAGTATAAATCAAGACAGAGGGCCTGAAAGGTGGGGAATATAAATCCCTCCTCAGCTAAATCCATTCCTGGGGTGTAAAACCGGAGCATGACAGAATCCTGCCTTGTAACCAGGATGGCAGTCTGGTAGCAGAGCCGGTACGGAACAGAATGTATAGACAAAAAGTACCTCGTAGTCTATTACACCCCTTTGTAACTGCCTGATGTTAAGAGCTCTCACTACTATCAAACTGTGTGTACAGGTTAGCAGATCGGCCCCTAATTCAACAGCCAACTCAAAAGAGCCTTGAGAAAAGAACTGTAAGTAAAGAGTAATGCAGAGGTTTTTTTTTAAATAAAGAAAAAGACCTTTCTACTACAAATTACATGAAAAAATTAGCTTAGGGGAAGGCACCCCACTTCCTGATATATTTCACTTACAGTCTTTTCTTCAAATCCAAACACTCCAAATGGAGAATCATTCTGTGGAATAACAACAGTTACCACAACATCTTCTCCAAGTCTGCCACCTCCAGCCACCCTGATTAAGGAAATATTGAATATCTCCATGAGTTCAAATTCAGCATCATCAATTATAGTGATTTCTATCACTGCGATAACCTATAAAAGAAAAGAAGGAAAGAAGGAAAAGAGGGAGGGAGAGAAGGAAAAAGGGAGGGAGAGAGGGTAAAATGCAATAGCAATTTTTGATCGCATATATTTTAACTTTTTAGTTGAAACTTAGAAACATAGTACCAAAGAAAAAAGCAGGAATTTTTGCCTGTGGTGTTCATAATACTATTTTAAAGTCAGGGAATTCCCTGGCAGTCCAGTGGTTAGGACTCTGCGCTCTCACTGCCGAGGGCCTGGGTTCAATCCTTGGTCAGGGAACCAAGATCCCAGAAGCCGTGCAGTGCAGCCAAAAATTTTCTATAAAAATTTAAAAATTAAAAAAATAGTCATATTTATAGTATTTCAAAGTCAAAACTTTTCAGTCTATTGTTTCCAAGATAAAGAAAATTATATATGTAATAAATTATAGGATAATTTATAGATTCAAAAAAACAATGAAGGCTTATTCTTGATGAAAAATATTTAAAATGTCATGCAGGCTCTAATAACCATTGCACAAACATAAATTTTAGTATACTTAGCATTAATACGACCTGATATAAAATGGTACCATATAAATTATTACCGTCTTCTGTAACTAGAATAAATCCCTTCGGTTTCAAATTACTGTTCTTGTAATGTAGGGAAAAAGACAGGCAGGAAGAAAACCCAAATTTCATGTTTTTAGAACTTTGTGATCAGGAGTTCATTCATCTGTCTGGATCTAAGTTACAAGTTTTTATAACTTATAAATGAGTAAAACTTTGGTCCAGCTTGTGATTTCACTATTAGTCATAAAAATATCCCAGCTGTATGTCCATATTTAAAATATTTTCTGTAACCCAAAGGGAAATGACACAGACATTTATCAAAAAATGTTTTCCTACCTAAATCCACCTTTAATATAGTAACAGAGAAAAGTGAGAAATCTGGACATCACATTCAGAGAAAGAGGAACCTGAACAAAATCAAATGCTAAAATATAAGCTTGTCAAAATGTCTGCACCTCAAATCAGTACTGTAGAACACAGAATACTTTCCCTACAGGATGTTAAATTTAAGAATGATGATGGTCCTAAGGGTGCTGCTAAGTGATGGGACTTTAACTTCATGAAAAGAATAAAGTCCTGATAATATAAAGTTGGAAGGTTACTTCAACGAAAAATCAATTTATTTGTTTCTACTTTTAACATGAAAATCTGCATTTCCCCTCCTTTTAGTGGGAAATGTTTTAAAGTCTTAAATTTGTTAAAATCTCATGATTTCAAATATTAACAATAGACCTTTATGTGTAGGAAAATCTAGATCTGTATGCTTATCTTTTAGCAGTATTTACTATCCCCCTAATGGCAACTAGTAAGTTGATGCACGCTGTGCAAATCTGTGCAGGCAAAATCAGACTGAATCTAAATAGATACTGCTATTTGAAGCTACTAACATTTTCATGGTTGTTCAACATGCTTTTTCCACTTACTGATTTAAAAATTTATCAAAACACCTTATTCTTACATACTGCAAAATGCCCAGTTCACAAGCTTACAATTCTTAAGGAATTATTTTGTAATTTTTAAGATTGGTTGGCCCAAATCTAGAATACTGTTTTTCAATTTTTTCCAGTTTTAACTATTTTGTTCCTTTTCTATCATTTTAGTGTTTTTTAATTGTAAAAAAATCTTTGGGTAATAATAAATGTACATAATAATAAATGTCTTTAGTAATAAATGCATACACTTCTACTGCAAATCCTAAAAAAAATTTATATTTATAATCCTTAAGAAACAACTAGAATATAAGAACCTAAAGTTCATAGGAATAGCCTAGTTCATCAGGCAGTATTTTATACATTCTTAGGTACTTCCAAGCCAGTTATTATCATTTTATAACTTCTATTTAAAATAGAGTAAGGTGGGGAATTTCAGAGAGGGTAAGATTCTTGCCTATTTATATTCTCTTCCCATGTCCATTAAAAAATTATACATTAACGATATCTCTGTTGGCTTGACATGGAAATTTTGAATTTAATACATTCAGCAATCACTACTGCACATTCATTTGGTAGATGCCTATAAAATGTTTCAAGTACAACCAAAACATGTTAATATGTCTGTAACTAGCATACTTGTGTATCTGCAAATTCAAGAATCCCGTGAGATGGCTTAAAGTCTTCCAGGCCAGCACTGTCCAGTGTTGCTTTCCAATAAACAGTTACTGCCCCGAAGCTTCCAGCCAGCCGGACTACAGGAACTTGAAGAATGTTCAGGGGTGGAGGTACCTCATAGGCAGTAATAACTCCACCAACATCCTTTAAATAAAGAATATAAGTTAAAATGCAAGACAAAAGTAACTCATGTAAGTCATCACTTTCTAAACTTATTATTTCTACTATTAGTTCTTATACTTCACTCTTCAAAGTAGAGATCAATAGTTGACTATAAGTATGCATATTCGGTCTTCAGAACTCTTACATTTAAATGTAATGTAAATAAACGTGCTTAATCCTTTGTTCTAGCTCAAAGAGAACTAAGAATTAGTCTATAAGAAAAACTTTAAGATGGGTATTTATTAATACCTACAAGAAAAGTCAATTACTTTTCAGAAAATATATGATACTGGCCAAACCAGCAGGTACAAGCTTTTGTTATTACTATAAATACGTGAAAGTTCCTCTCACTCTGGTAACATGAAAGTTAAAAATTCCTCTGGGATCCTCATTTTCTTCAATCATTATCTCAACTATTTCCATCCCAGGCCTCCGCACACTTGGCTGTCCTGCAGAGAAGTCAGAGTTCACCAGATACACCTCAGTGATGTTGACAATAAACCCTTCCTCCAGCTCGGGGGCATCATCCTGGGGGTAAGGAACAGGGGGAGGGGAGAGAGATGGTGTTTTATTTTTTTAATATATTTGATTTGCATTGGAAATACAATATTTTTCAGTAAAGAATGACTGTCCAGGGCTTCCCTGGTGGCGCAGTGGTTGAGAGTCCACCTGCCAATGCAGGGGACACGGGTTCGTGCCCCAGTTCGGGAAGATCCCACATGCCGCGGAGTGGCTGGGCCCGTGAGCCATGGCTGCTGAGCCTGCAAGTCTGGAGTCTGTGCTCCGCAACGGGAGAGGCCACAACAGTGAGAGGCCCGCGTACCACAAAAAAAAAAAAAAAAAAAAGGAATGACTGTCCACAGGCATGGGCAGCTCTACCACACATATAAAAAAAGATTCCTTTTTATATGTTAGTACATCCCCACTGACAACTTCAGAATCTTAGGGGATATTCAAGCTTATTGGTGACGTTTCAATGGAAGCCACATACTCATGAGCAAGTAAAATAATTTTTTAGAAGTATCTATCCTACAATTTTGACCACATCCTACTGAATATGTTTTACATATATAATATCCCCTCAATTTAGGAGAAACTGGTAAATGCTACATACATCTTAAAAAGTGAAAGCTCTGGACTTGTAAATCTAACTATAATCCTATATTTTAATTAACTTTTTAAAAATTGTTGCCTTATCTTTCAATAGGTAATAAAAAATTTCAAAAGATAGAAAGAATACCTAGAGAAAAGGAAAGGAAACCTCCGCTCTGTCCCATCCCTTACATCTTTCCAGAATGTCCTCTCCAGAAGCCACTATTACCTAATGCCACTAATAACACTATTAATAACACTAATGTTATTATACAATATTATATGCATTTAATAGGATATGATAATAATTAACATTATATGTAGGACTACAATATATAAATACAATATTTAATTATATATTAGTGATAATACTGATAACAAATTTCAGTTTCTTGGGCATCACTACAGACATATATACACATTCTCTTTAGACGAAGGAGAGAAATAGAGCGAGAGCACTAAAACCAGATCTAAACCCCATCTGAAGACTAATTTTAATTCAAGTGATTTTATCATGGAATGAAAACACTGTCTTGTAAAACCAATAATAAAAATAACCAGATTGACGTGGGTATTTTATTCATTCAATCATTAGCTGAAACCAACAAAGCAACAGAAGATCCAACCAGACACATAATCAATCCAGAATCAATGCTTCAAAGTTCATTCAAACAATATTCCTGTTCACAAATATAAACAATTAATACACTTGTTATTTTATCTTTCAGTTATTAAATAGTCATTCATTATTAAATATTAGGGTGGGTGGGAGCATTAGAGTACTTGTATCTTTATATTTAAAAAGCACCCTTTTTAAAGATTTTACCTTTAAGAGCATCACATTTTTATCTTCAAGAGTATTTTCCTTTATTTTATATCACATTCATTGCAGCCTTAGACTCACCGGCAAAATGGCAACTTTGACATAAGTTTCTTTTATGTTTTCTTTCATTATTATCATTGTTTCTTGTAGCACATAATCTTCATTCTCAGTGGCTTGATTACTGACGTGCAGTAAGAAATTGGGTTTAGCTACCAACTGAATGGCTATGTTTCCAAGTAGCCCTTTACTTCGAACAATTTGTAACTGAAGAGTGGTGATGTTCTCTGTGAGACAGACATGCCTTAAGTTAAGTAAGCTTTTCTATTTGCTGTTGATGCTATTCCAAGCACTTAGGATAGACTGTTCTGCACTACCCCTTTCAGACAGGCAAAAAAGAGAGGTAAAACAAAGACAATGTATACTCCCAGGGAGTATTTAGTGTTTTATCCACCTTGTCTCCAAAGTTGTGCTGAGAATCACCACACTCTGTTAGCATTACATCCTAGTTCTAAACCTTCACTTCTGGTACTCTAATTCACTCTCCTATGTTGCACATGTCATGCACTTTAACAGAAACTGCTGAAAATCTTAGGAAAGTGCATACCTGCTGGTTGAGCAGAGGGGCTAATTACAAATGCTAGGAAGATTCTTAACGAAAACTGAAAAATTAAGCACATAGAGTCATCACTTAATAACTAATCATTAGAAGAAGAGCAATTTCGTTCTTACAGTAAAGGTGGCTATCACAAAGCTCAAGGTATTTCCCAGCACGTATTTTTTATTTCATTTCTTAGATTTTTAAAATTTAGTTTGCTATATAAATGAAAAAACTGCTTGTCAATTTCCCTACCAGTCTGTGAATTTCTAATGACCAAAGACCATGTCTTTGTTTCCAGAACACATAGCACAATTTCTGGTACTTACTAGGTGCTTCAAAAATGATTGTTGAATGGATAAATGAACAGATCATTTTATTTTAAGATTGCTCTTTCTATTCCGATATATACAGACATATAAAGACCTAGATGCATAATTACACTTCATTTTTTTACATCAACTAATTAAATAAAAGGTCCTTGAAAGATGTCCATGTTCCTATCTGAAAATTTTAGAGCCTTCACATATTCTTAATAGATATATATTATATATAACCTTTTATTCAAATAAGTCAAATGACCTTTATCTATAAAAATCTATTTATTCTACAGTTGATAAGAATAGTCATTTAGACAAAGATGTCAACACTAAGCTCAAAGGAAACAGGAAAAGAGGCACTGATCACTTACGCTTCACAGAAAAAATATTATTCTAATTACTGCTTTGGGTTTAATAATTAACACCTCGAGTACCACATGCATTTCTCTGTGCTGCTCATTGTTTTCTATAACTATTGAAAATCTATAGCAGAGAAATCTGAGTGAGGAAAGAGAACAGACATAACAAAAATGAAAAAGAGAAAGTAAAATAGAAACCAAACACTTCTACTATAATGATTTACTAAAATATTATTACTTCTATTATGACAGTAATGTCTCAAAAAGTAAAAGTAGGGCTTCCCTGGTGGCACAGTGGTTGAGAGTCCGCCTGCCGATGCAGGGGACACGGGTTCGTGCCCCGGTCCAGGAAGATCCCACATGCCGTGGAGCAGCTAGGCCCGTGAGCCGTGGCTGCTGAGCCTATGCGTCCGGAGCCTGTGCTCCGCAACGGGAGAGGCCACAACAGTGAGAGGCCCGCGTACCGCAAAAAAAAAAAAAAAAAAAAGTAAATATTTCATATAGCCATATCACTATGTAATGACATGATCAGAAAATTTAATAAAAACAAACAAAAAGTAAAAAAGGATTGAGTATGACCTGTCAAACTGAAAAATATCATGTAAAAAGAAACTTTTTTTTACATTACTAGTAAATATTAGAATTAAGTCATCCAATAAAACTTACTAGAACCTGAAAAATACTTAACAAGATTTACCTTTAGGCTCTGCTACTCTGATGAAGAGAGACTCAGCATGCCAGCCCACCAAGCCATAGGGCGAGTCATTGGGCAGAGTGGTTATCACAGACTTGTTTCTTTTCTGATCAATAGTAGCACATTTTGATGGGTCCTCAACCCCTTCTGTGATAATACGGATGAGTGTTACAGTCACAGTCTCTGACAACTCTGGTAGGTCATCAGCAAGAACAGTCAGAGTAATTGTAGACAGTGCCTGGCCTTCAGAAAATGAAATCTAAAATTTTAAAGAAAGAAGATTTTATTTATATTCTACTTATCACTGTGCAGTAAGAATATCAAAAGGTTAGATTATCTTTTAATATCGACCATATCTTAAATAATGAGATATTTAAGCAACATAATATGATCCTACAAATCAATCAAATGCCTTTCACATGAGAAGTAGAAGATTGTTAGGAAAAAGAAAAAGTAAACCACTACTAAAACTTAGCTAATAAAACATGTAGCCAAACTGTCCTATCCTGAAACCTACCTTCTTAATAAAATATTGAGTACATACTCTTTCTGGAAATTTAAGTCCTGGATACCATATATAAAAATCTAAAAACATAAAGGAAGGTGGCATATAGTTTAAATATTTTTCTCTACAAAACTTTTGCTAGGAGTGCTACTTCCCTCACCTAAACTCTGAATAGATGTATTATTTAACAATGAATCAATCAAAATAGAAATAGAGAGAGAAAGATAGGCAGAGATACAAATCAGAGTCTCTCTCTCCTCCTGGGTCTCCATTGTCTGAAGAGTCAAACCTAAATTTGCTAAAAGCATCTGAAGTCCTTTCTG
The DNA here is from genome assembly GCF_964165515.1 of Mesoplodon bidens. Classification (NCBI taxonomy): domain Eukaryota; kingdom Metazoa; phylum Chordata; class Mammalia; order Artiodactyla; family Ziphiidae; genus Mesoplodon; species Mesoplodon bidens. Next base: position 74,007,879 of record NC_138160.1, on the reverse strand, counting down.
ATAGGGCTTCTGTCTGCTTCTTGAATGTCATTTCCCTTTTTTCCCCATTTCAGACTTTATTCTCTAGTAATAGGGATACATACTATTTACAACAATTCAAACTAGCATTACAGGCCTATTTTGCTGACACTCATCTCTCTACCTAGAGAAGGCACTTCAGGATATAAACTCAAGAGCTTTATTAATAAAATCAGGAGTCAGAAAACTACTGCCCTTTGGTCAAACCCATTTTTTATAAATTAAGCTTTATTGGAAAACAGAAAAGGTCATTTGATAACATACTGTCTATTGTTGCCCTTGTGCTACAAGAGCAAAGCTGATAGCTGGGAAAGAGAACATATAGCCCTCAATGTCTAAAATATTTACTATCTGGCCCTTTACAGAACTTACTGACCTTTGGATAAGATAATTCTCTTCCAAAATACAGTCCAGGGCTTCCCTGGTGGCACAGTGGTTAAGAATCTGCCTGCCAGGGCTTCCCTGGTGGTGCAGTGGTTGAGAGTCTGCCTGACGATGCAAGTTACACGGGTTCGTGCCCCAGTCCGGGAAGATCCCACATGCCGCAGAGCGGCTGGGCCCGTGAGCCATGGCCGCTGAGCCTGTGCGTCCGGAGCCTGTGCTCCGCAACGGAAGAGGCCACAACAGTGAGAGGCCCGTGAACCACCCCCCCACCAAAAAAAAAAAAAAAGAATCTGCCTGCCAATGCAGGGGACACGGGTTCGAGCCCTGGTCTGGGAAGATCCCACATGCCACGGAGCAACTAAGCCCATGTGCCATAACTACTGAGCCTGTGCTCTAGAGCCCGTGAGCCACAACTACTGAGCCTGTGCACCACAACTACTGAAGCCCACGCACCTAGAGCCCATGCTCCGCAACAAGAGGAGCCACCACAATGAGAAGCCCGCACACCGCAACGAAGAGTAGCCCCTGCTCGCCACAACTAGAGAAAGCCCGTGCACAGCAACAAAGACCCAACACAGCCAAAAATAAATAAAATAAAATACATAAATTTTTAAAAAATACAGTCCATACCTAAGATACTATTGTGTATTTAAATTAGAAATAATTTTAATCATGCTTATATAAGAAATATTAATTGGGGAAGCATATTATAATTCAGAACACACAGAACCTGAGAGATACAACTTACAGTTTTGGTAGCTTGAATGAAGTAAATATTCACTGCAATAAAATTTGCCATAATATTCTTCACCCCAGGTTATGCCTCAACCAAAAGGTGACCAGAGGTCAAGGACAGCTAAAACAGGATGCAACATTATATCCCCTCACCCCAACTGGAAACAACTCCAAAGGACAAGCTCAGCTCCAAAACTCCCTCATAAACTCAACCTCAGGGACAACTGTCTGTGGATCAACTTCTCCCTCTGCACATGACTGCCTTCCTCACTTCCTTATACGTGCTCTTCCCAATGAACTTTTGGCCCACAACTCTCAATCTCAGAGTCTATTTATAGGAAACTCAACCTACATCACTCAGCAACTCTGGTCTACTTTTCCATACTTCCAGTTATTTCACTGGACTTGTTTCCTATTTACTGCTTCTATTCTACCCAAATCTCAAAACCACATTTCCAGCCCCAGCTGGATTAGTTTTATCTTTCTGACAGTGTAATACATCCATAATTTGGCCAACCAGTGTATTGAATCTCAAAAGGGATGATCTTTTTACAGATAATTTTCGTATTATAGGGAAAAAAGAAGAATCACAACAATAAAACTAACCTTAACTTGTATCCCTCTCTATGGTGATTAGGAGGAATCCAATGCTGACATGGTCAAACTCAAACACTTCACCCACAAGACAGGGTTTGGTCCCATGCATCAGTAGTAACCATAATTTAAAAGTGACTCTCCTATAATTCTGTAAATTACATACCACTCCTGAGGTAGGAAATATATCACTAATACTTCTGTCAGCTTCCCACGCTACAGTTATACGACCGTATGTTCCTTTTAAGCGTTCAATGTTCAAGGTTACTAGGCTATCTTGCTCCATTTCCTCCACCTGTTTATATAATGAATTCTGAAAAATACACAGGAAGTCATAAGGGGTTATTTGAAATCATCTAAGCAGACTTTTAGGTCATGCTATTATGCATTTGCAAACTTCACAGTACTAAGCAACATGACATATTATGTAAAAAACAATATTTAAAAAACAGTAATATAGGATGACCATGATTTTACTTTAAAACATGCATGTCTGAATAAGTAAAAGACTAAGTTAAAGTAGATGAAAAGGTTAATTTTTATAGGATTTTTTTCCAGGTTCTGTATTTTTCAAATTTTCTTCAATAAACATTATTTTTATACTCAGAAAGCATACATATTTTTAAAAAGAGTATACACAGCATGTAAATAGCTTATACAACAGAAGTGTCATAGAGAGAGTCAGGAGAACAGAGAAATCTTCTTCCTCCCCTATGTTAAGCTCTGGTAATCCCTCTAGGTCTTTGTTTCCTGTTTGTAAAATAAGTGTTTGGTCTATGTGGTCCCCAAGGACCCATCCAAATGTAATGACATCATGAGTAGCAGTGAGCTCTTTCTGATCATTTACAAAAGTCTCTTATCCTTAAATTCATATCCTCTGAAATGTTTCTATAGGCTGTGATGTTTCCATGGATGATGTTTCATTCTTAGCTCATGGTCTTTACAACTGTTTTTCCTGCCAGAACGATCCTTTTCCCTCATGTTAGAATCCCTTACTCTCTTCTTCTTCTCACCTATACTTCTGAGCCTCTTTCCTTTGTTCCAAACCGATTTCTGCCTCTGTGTGACTATAAGTCTTTGCTCAAGGCCTGCGACTTCTCTTGCCAGCCATTTAATGAACGCTTCCTCAAAATCAATACTCCAAAAAATCTCTTCTTACAATAACCTTTGTTTCTCCATAGGCAATACAGCAAGAACACAGAGTATAAAGATTTTTTAAAATCTTTCCAGTAAGATTGTTCTCGTCTTTTTACTTACTTTTACTTAATCTAAAAAAAGACTCCCCCATTAATTTCTTAAATGAAATTAAGAAATTTCATTTAAGCTTATGTAAGCTTCCAGTTAGAATGCTAACTTGAGTAGATATCCAATCCTATAGCATTTTACACAGCATTTTAACACATTGTTACAGATGTTACATAGTAGTAAAATCTTGCTCAAGGCAATCACACATTCCTACAGAAAATGCTTTGATTTTAAAATATGCATATAATTTGTTCACAAAAGACAATGCCTTTAAAAAAAGAAAGAAAGAAAATGCTTTTTAAAAAGAGAAGTCTCTCTCAGGCTTCATGCCATCTGTTAACAAGGATTAGTAAAATGAGGATTAATACAGCCAGAAGATATTCAAGAAATTCTCAACATCTACTAAGTCTCATCTTGGAACCAGGCTGTCCAGACACGAGAGGCCTGTACTGAGGAATTTTCCTGAACGGATTGAAGAAACCTAGGATACATCTATTGGCAAGGATCAGACCACGGTGACTTCGTGTCTCTAGAACAATTGTGAAACAGGCTTCATAAAGCACGATCTATGCTTAAATAGTTGAGGAACAGAATGTACTCCCCATCTGCAGCACAGCTTCCGGTGAGAAGATGAAGCTGAGCTGCAGAGCATTTGGGTTCTGCCCCAGGAGCCGTAGCTCTGCCCTCCATAGTTGTATGAGATCCTGAGAAGGCCCCGTGAGTCTTCTGTTTCCTCCCCTGCATAATGACAGGCTCACAGGAAGCACCTACAGAGTGCCAGGCACTTGCCTGGTTCGGGGAAAGCTGTGAGGAAAGCAGTATGCCAGCTCTCATACTCTTTAATTCTAGTAAAAAGAAACTGGCAATAGATAAATCAGGCCATTGTAAGTGCCATAAGGAAGATTAAGGTGTAATAAAGAATGATGGTGGGAGTCACAATTTTCAGCAAGAAAAGGTCTTTCTGTAAGATGGCATTTCAGCAGAGAGGAAACAAAGTGAGGAAACAAGTCATGTGAATACCTGGTGGGGAAAGGAGTTGTCTTCTTTCTTTCTAACCTACCCGCGCAGCTCACATCTTAGAGCTACTCTGTCCTACACAGCAGCTCCTGGCCACATGTGGCTACTGAGCACTTGAAATGTGACTAGTCTTTAAGTGTAAAAATGCATACTGGATTTGAAGACAAAATATGGGAAAAAAAGGATGTGAAATATTTCATAAGTAATTTTACGTTGATTACATGTTGAAACAATAATATTTCAAATACATTGGGTTAAATGAAATATAACATGAAAACTGACTTCACCTGTTTCTTTTTACTTTTTTAATGGGGCTTCTAGAAAATTCCGAATTACCCAGGGGCTCATATTATATTTCTATTGGGCAGAGGTGCCTCAGAGGAAGCTGACCTGCCTTTGGCTCCAGAGATGGGACAGAGCGGGTAACAGGGTGACCCTACGATCCTTGCAAGGAATTGACTCAGGGTATTAGTAAGTCCAATCTTATCCCCCCAAACTGCTCCTCTTATAGTGGTTGTGACGTGGTGAAAGGCACATTCCTGCTCCCCATAGCTCTATCATTTGCTGCTGAATTACTGCAATAGCCTCCTAGTCTATATCTGTCCTTGCCCACTTACAATCTAGTCTCAATTCTATGAAGAGAATGTCCTTTAAAAGTGCAAGTTGGATCAAATTTCTCTTTTACCCCAATCCTCCAAAAGCTCCCAGTTTCCCTCAGAGGCCAAATTCATGAAAACACTAAGGGGCTCGTGCAGGCAAGAGTTAAGGTAGCAGGCCTGACTGCTATCCTTCAAAAGGCCTACAGGGTTCCTTCTTGGCTGATGTCTGGGAACCTGGATATCGGGAGGGTTCTCACCATCCACAGAACTGATAACCAGCGTCTTGTGCCTGAACTGTTTGTACACACAATGTGGTTGATACTGAACACTCCTTTTCCTGCTGGGACTCTGGAATTTTGTTCTATGCCAGGTACAGGGTGCCTGTGTGATCAGCCCCCAGTTAAAACCTTGAGCACTAAGTCTCTAATAAAGCTTCCCTGGTCAGCAACACTCACAAGCGTTATCACAACTCAACTTGACGCTGGGGGAATTTAAGTGTGTCCTATGTGACTCCACTGGGAGAGAAGGCACCTGGTTTCCTCTGGAGTTCACCCATGAGCCTTTTCCCTTGGCTGATTTTGCTTTGTAACCTTTCACTCCAATAAATCAGAGACATGAGAAAGACTAAATGCTGATCCTGTGAGTCCTCCTAGCAAGTCGTCACAACTGTGGGTGCTGGTGGGGACCCCGACATGGGGCCCTGGCCCTTCATCTCCCCTAGTAACTGGCTTCAGCCACGGTGGCCTTCTCGCTGCACCAGAGGAGCAAGGCTTCACGTCCAGGCCTCTGCCCTTGCTGATGGGTGCCCTTGCCTTGAATGTTCTCCCCCGAGATATGCACAAAACTCCCTCCCTCATCTCCTCCAGGCCTTTGCCCTATGTCACTTGCTCAGTGCAGCCCTCCCTGATTTTTTTGATTTCCCAGCACACAACCTCCACCTCCTCCCTCACTCACCATTCGCCTTCCCTGTCTAATGTTTCTCCATGGCACTTATTAACATCAGCTATGGTACAGATGTTTCTTTTGTCTTTGCTTATTGTCTGTCTCCCCTTGTCCTCTCTAGAATTTAAGGACCAGGAGGATGGAGATTTTTACTGTTTTATTTTCTAACATATCTCTAGTATCCTAAACAGCATCTGGTACTTGGAAGGTGTTTATTAAATACCTGCTACATGAATGAATAAATGACTGAGTAAGTGGGCTTGTTACACAGTTCCGGCCAATGAAACATAAGAAGAGGCTTTTGGGAAACTTCTTCCTTACACAGAGAGCCACATAAGGCATCTCTCTCTGTGCAATGGACATGAACAAGAAAGCAGTAGCCCTAATGATAGCATCAGCTTTCAATCAACAAAACGAAAGGTTAGCTTTTTGCTGGCAAAATAGATGAAAAGAATCTGAGCCATAGTGACACAGCAGAGTATCCAGTCAACCCCAAACCCACCTTCTCTGTGGACACGCCCTAGGTGTTTTAAGTCAGTTTCACTTCAGTTTTCCTTATCTGCAGAATATTTCAGAGAAAAACACAAGATACCTACAGCTGTAACTCTAACTAAGAAATCGTGATACATTTTGCAAATAGGACTAAATGATGCAATATGAAGGTTGTCCTTTTGCTCATTGGTAAAGGAATATGAAGTCTGGGTATGGAAGTCAAACTGGAATAACTGGATAGCTCTCTTTCCTCAGGAGAAAGCATCTCCATGTGTACGATGCACATACAGTTAAAAACATCTTTCTCTCTCTTTCTCTTAATACACAGAAGTAACAAAGGCATAAAAGGACAGTAATATATTTGTAGGTGATGTGCGTGACAAGACACAGTGTATAGTGTGTATTTGGAATCTGCTTTACCACTACCCTCTGGAAACAAGGGTAAGAGCAGAGCCAAACTCCTGGGCCAAGGCCAACTGGTAACATTTCAAATTCAATCTTAGGAAAGGAATCAGTACCAAAAACAAGTTTAAGACAAGTTGACTCAAGGGTCCATTGTGCAAGTCTGTAAATTTCAATCATCAGCAGAATTCACCTTATAATGCAGAGTTGGGGATGAAGCAGGGAAAGGAAAAGAAGAGAGGCTTAAGACACTCAAAGTATGACTCACTGAGTGCTGATAGTAGCTAATAAATAAATACAATGAATAAATCATTTGACGTCAAAGTGTGGAATCTTTACCTGAGCAAATCCAACAACTCCATAGGCATCATCATTAGACAGAATAGTTATTTTTACATAACCATTAATACCAATCTCTGCTCCTCCTTTGGGATTTTTAAGCTGAACTCTGAAGTATTCATCTTCCTCTGGAACTGTATCATCAAGGATATTTACCGCTATTATAGCTTCTTTATCTCCAGGCTCAAATATCAATTCACCTGAACTAGCATAAGAAGTATATATAAAATAAGTCAACTACAACAAATTAAAGATATATAAATGGTAGATTAATCATAAAATTCTCATAATACTGATTACTATTAAAAGTTTGCAGAAATCACATTTCGTAAGTAAAATTTTAATCCAAAATGTTCATATACCACTAATTAACTTGGTAGAATAGATATTAGAAATATGGATAATAACCAAACTTCTGGCTTATTAATAGTTCTTATATTTTGTATATTCTTCCATCACTAGATAAAGACTCAGAAGTTAGGTACCATATAAAATTATGGTGAGACAAAGACATTCAGCATAAAATGTTGAACCTACCTAGGAATGAAGTCAGACTGGCTCGAGACATAGGCCAGTTCATATGTGTGTGAGTGGATGGCTCCTGCAAGAGCAATTAAATGCTTGCTTGAATTAAGGGACTTTACTGTAACAGAGGCTGCATCATGAGCAGATGGTGCTTCCAGAATAAAAGAGAATTGATTCAGCTCTGAATTCCAGCAGTAAAGAGCAGACACAGCTTGGCCAACAAGAAGTATGTGGACTAGAGGAAGGAAAGAAAGGCATCGAGAATGAAAAGTGAATGTCACCTCACCAGCTCCCCACAGCAAAACCCTCCCACCTCTCAAAGTTCCATTTTTTATTTTTATTTTATTTATTTTTTTTTTTGCGGTATGTGGGCCTCTCACTGTTGTGGCCTCTCCCACTGCAGAGCCCAGGCTCCGGACGCGCAGGCTCAACAGCCATGGCTCACAGGCCCAACCACTCCGTGGCATGTGGGATCTTCCCAGACCGGGGCACGAACCCGTGTCCCCTGCATCGGCAGGCGGACTCTCAACCACTGCGCCACCAGGGAAGCCCTCAAAGTTCCATTTTGATTGCTGCAGTAACTAACTATGATTCAATTTCTGAAATAACTAGATATAAATAATAATTTTTTAATACTGTGGAAGGTACAAGTCAGCCTGACAGTGTACCCACAATCCACTTAATTAAAAAAAAAAAAATCACTGGATGATAAAACCCAAATGAACTTTGAACTCTTTTGTATTCATCTTAATATTTATTTATTGGATAGCATGGTAGTATATTTTTAAAGTAAAAAAGACTCATAATCCCATCACTAAATGTTTCATTTTTATATTTTCCTTTCCAGTCACCATTCATATAAATTCATAATCGACACAGTCTAAATACAAAACATCTTAATTAAAAAGCTTATGCTATATTTATAGTATACATTTTATACATATATATAGCTTTAAATTTTTCTATACAGCATTCAGATTTATAATTTTAATATACAGATACTAATCTACAGAGTTTATCTTTAAAATATAATTATTCTCCTACATTGGATGTTTATTGTATTTGTTTGTTGTATTCTATTTAACTTGTGAATATTAATTAGAGACAGCATTCATCATTTTATTTATTTCCACCTGATAAATTCTTAAAGGTGTCCAAAGGATATTAACAAATTTATGATCTTAGAGTATATTCTGCCAATGCTTTCTGAAATGTTAGTAGGAAAGCATGCTCTTAATAGTTCAGAGCAATGGCATATATTTATATCTGTAGAAATTAGGAGGGGAAGGGGGCTTACTACTCTGTGTATTACCATTAAGCAATCTTCAGACTTAAAACTGGGAAGAAAAGTAGGAAATCATGGAGAAACGTACAAATTCCAGTACTTGGAAAAACACATTGGAATCTGAAGGTATCAAATAAGTTTTACTGGGCATTAAAATAACATGTAGAACCAGAAACCATGAGTCTCTTTTAAAATTTTAGCCAATAGGTTGAAATGGAAAATCCCATATCCTTACTCTTAAATATCAAAAACTATTGATAATGTTTATTTATGGTAAGTAATTTAAGTACTCTTTCAGTTTAGTAAATATTACATAATAAAGATCAAAAAAGATTGTTATTAATAAACTTTCATTTTAAAACTGATCAAACATTTTTCATAAAGTTTTATCAAGTTATATACATTCAGTAAAGAGCAAATTCCTCAGATGAATCACATCTCTCAAGTTTAAGTGATTCTATAGTCTAACCAAAATCATAAACTAAAGTGTTCTGAACATCACTGATTATTTATCTTAACCCTTAGAGATATACCCTATTCAATTCCTCGCAATCTGATTAGAATGACAAGGCAGCAAATAGATAATCAGACATTCAGAGCAGGTCATGTAGGGGCTCAAATCTACATATATGTATGCAGAGAGTACTTTCTCAGAAAACAGACATTCATATTTGTTCAAGATAATATTAGACAGAGAATTTATAAAGGGCGGGGGAAACTCCCTAAATCTCTATCTACTCTGGGGAACAGGATTTTTAACCTAGTACTGATTACAGAATTCTCTTCCATACAGCAAAACTATTTTAAAAAAAAGAAAAGAAAAGAAAAAATATCCCAAAGGAAGGAAACTGGATAATATTATTTAAAAAGTGAGTGTAGACAAAGAAAAGTTCCATGACTAAATGCAAGAGCAAGCATTCCTAACATTTAGAGATCTGGGAATATAAAAGGAACCAGTAAGAGACAGAGCAGCCAGAGAGGGCTGCATGAGAAACAGTGTCCTCAGGAGAGTGCTGAGCTCCAGAGCACTGAGATGAAGGGAAGATTCTGACAAACGTTTGAGATACAATACACAGGGCATTACGGAAGGGGAGTTGGGGGAGGTGCGAGTTGAGCATCTGGTCTGGAAATTAGTGCTCATATGGTCTAGAGCATGCATAGACCACATGGGGAAGAGAGTCTCTTTATCCCCAGGGGGCCTGGTCTTCTTAGGATGATTAAACAGGGATGAAGAGAGTGATGAATTAATACAAATAATCTCCAAAGGCCATGATTTCCAAAGGTAATGGTTTTGATGAAACTGAGAGTGCTCAGGGACTAGGGAGGGAGGGGTGGATTTTTCCAGCAGCATACAGAGCTTTGAGGATTAAATGAGATAAAGTAAAGGACTAGAATAGGACCTTGGACATAATAAACATTCTGTATGTGTTAGCTATAGATTTCCATCTTTCCTGACTCCTTTATCATATATTCTCTTTAAAAAGTGGAATTCAGCAAAACTTGGTTCAAGGCCCCCTTCTCTCATACATACTTCACAGTCACTTTCTAGACAATTTCACCTCTGTCTGTAATAAAATGACCCTCTGAACGTATAAAATGTGTAGCTGCGGTCTAGGTTTCTCTTCTAAGCTCCAACCAGTAACACTTATTGGTATCTAAATATCAAGACTCAAAGGCATTTCAAATTATCCCAACAAAACTCATTATCTCTGCCCCCAAAAGCCTGGTTTCCTCCCCGTGATCACCATAATAGTTAAGGGACTACCACTCATCCATTAGTTGCAGAAATTAGGGCTCATCCTTGATATTCACTCTTACCTACCCCCATATGCAATCTATCATCAACTCCCAGGATTTTACTTGAGAGACAGCTTCTGAATTAATCTACTTCTCTGATTTTGCACCTGTTATCACCTACCACTTTCCAAGCTCCAGCATTCAAGATCTTCAGTCTGAATTGTGATAAGAGCCTCCAGCTTGTCTACAGACATTTTCTCTTACCAGCCTCTAAGCTTTTCTCCCATTGGCAGTCAACATTCCATTTTTAAAACACACACACACACACATATTTAAACACTCACTCACTCTCACACACAGTATCTGTGTCTGTCTCCCTCTCTCTCTCACTGAACCCTTCTCTTTTTCGTCTCCTCATTATGTTCTCATAAAAGGCACCCTAATACTTACAGGATAAAGACAATAGCCCTTTAAGTCCCTATCTGGCCTATCTGATTACATCTTCAGTTATACCCTGGACCACTCTCCCCTCACTGCCACACTGGCCTCTTCCTGGTCCTCTGCCACACTCTGACCTCTTTACCCTTGCTGCTCCTTTTGCCTAGAGGCTGCCTCATGCTCAAATCTCTGCCTCATTAACTCCTACTCATCCTATAGTTCACAATTAAATGTTTCTTCCTTAAGAAAGCTTTCTGGGCATCCCTCAGACCAGGTCATTCATCTCCTCTCCATTTCGTGTTATGCAAGTACTTTATTCTTTCATAGCAGTTATCTGTTTGTACCTAAAAACTTACTTGTGTGATTATATATAATGGCCTTCTTCCCTATTAGATGTTAAACTTCTTCAGGGCAAGGACTATACCTGATTTTGCTTACCCTTGTTTCCTTGGGGTCTACCACTGTGCTGAACACATAACTGGCACTAAGAAAGATCTATTAAATAATGAAGGAGAAAAGGGAGAAGGGGAAGCTAGGTTTATATGTCTTCGCAGTCTCTGTCATATTCATTATTCCTCTGCCATTTAAAGAATTCAGTCACTACCCAATAATCTCTGTCAAGCCATTAACCAGAATAAATATGTAAGCCTCACAGTCATGGCTCTAATCTAATACATTTAATAAAATATTTGACACATTCAAAATAAAGTCCTTGAATATTATTTAATGCATAATTTCAGCTTTCAGGGGATCTATAATAAGCCATTCTAAATAATTACCTATAATCTTTTCATACTTCTATATCCTCAAGTCACAGAAACAAAAGAAATAAAGGGAACAAGCCTTTGGCAGAATTTTTCACAAATTCTTTTAGAAAGAGTGTCTATTCTATTTTTTTAAGCCTTTAAAGAGAATTCTATAACTTCAATTAATGGCCCATTCAGGCAGCACTCTTCATCCTTAAAAACATTCATTAAGCAACTATTTTGAATCATAATAAGTGACTCGAGTAGATGTAGTTAGTCCACTTGAAAACTTGAGGTATAAGGAAAGCAAAAATGATAAAGGCTCAAAATTAAAGGACAAGTAAACAAAAACTAAACAAATACATGATGAAGGATACATACATAATTTATTCAGTAAATCAATTGTTGAGTGAATGATAAGAAAGTCACAGAGTTGGAAATCACAGGGTAACATCACAGATTTATATGGCCTGTCAGAGGCTGACAATGTAAAGGGAAGTTATTTAAGAAGAGGATGAGCAGAGCAGAGACAGATACAGGACTGTCAGCAGAGTAAACCTGGGGTGTAGGCTGGAAAATGATGTAAGAGTCCAGAGCGAGGGAAGCACGTGGCATGGACATCTGGGAGGACACAGGGCTAAGGAGGGGGGACTAGAACACATGGAAGCGAAGTACAATGAGATAAACAATCTACTATGAAAAATGAGGTAAATAACCTCTGAGTCCTGGTCAGCAGTTGAGATGACTGAAGGTGACAGTGTCTAAAGTTTATAACACCTGACAGAGAAAGCAGCAGTGTGGCACCTAAGAGAAAAACCCAAGAATAGATTCCTGTATTTGTGAGAAATCCTCTACTCTTCTCAACAGAATTTCCTCTGTAGATTTTTAACTTTTGTGAATTGAACTACCCCCATGCATTAATATGTCCTCTTGCTAATGTCCTCCTGATTTCAGTCCCTCACCTCTAACCACACACAAAGCCTTCTCCATTACTCTTGCCCGGACAGCTGCACACTGCACCCAGCATGTTCTACAAACTGAAGCTAGGTGGAGTTGAAAAACACGCCTTGGATCATCACCTGCCTTTGAAATGCCTTCAAGGATTTCTCTACCTCAGTAATGCTCAGAGTGAGTCCAAGGACCCTTAAGAGTCCTTGAGACCCTCCAAGAGGTTCTGTGAGGTCAAAACTATTTCCCTAATAATACTAAGATGCTGTTTGTCTACTTCACTCTCATTCTCTCATGAGTGCACAGTGGGATCTTCCAGAGGCCAGATGACTGATATTATTGAAAAAGGCTGAATTACAGATGCAAACATGAGAATCTAACTATTAAACCAGACATTAAAGAGATCTGCAAAAACAAAAAAGCAATGAAAACCCTTCTTACAAAAGGTTTTAAAATTAAAACGTATGGGGGCTTCCCTGGTGGCACAGTGGTTAGGAATGCCTGCCAATGCAGGGAACACGGGGTCGAGCCCTGATCCGGGAAGATCCACATGCCGTGGAGCTACTAAGCCCATGCGCCACAACTACTGAGCCTGCGCTCTAGAGCCCACAAGCCACAACTACTGAAGCCCGCACGCCTGGAGCCCGTGCCCCACAACAAGAGAAGCCACCGCAATGAGAAGCCTGCGCATCGCAACAAAGAGAAGCCCCCACTCACCGCAACTAGAGAAAGCCCGTGCACAGCAACAAAGACCCAATGCAACCAAAAATAAATAAATAAAATTTAAAAAAAAATCCCCTTACCTATTCCTGAGGCTGGTGTGAAGGAGTGGATCTTATTAACAGTAGCAAAATCCAGGGATTGAAAATATCTGAAAGAAGACTGTCCTCCCTCCCAGATGAAAATTTCAACTGAATTCTGATCTCCTACAATAACAGAATAAAAGGCAAATCTGAAGGCAAAAGTTACAGAAAAAAATGACAAAATTACACAATAAAACTATAATAAAAATATTAAACTTAATTAAAGAAACAAATTTAGGACATTTCTCAGAATTCATTCAATTAAACAAAAATACAATTTAGTAGGAAACACTTTAAAAGTCTTCTTGCATTTACCACATGAAGTATATATTGATACATGGTTTAGCCATTAATCATGATCTGATATCAAAAAAAGGAATAGTAACAAATGTTTTATTTTTCAGGAATGTTGCAATTTTACCTATGAAAGTCCTACTAAGCAGAAAAAAAGCATATTTCTTTTCAGAGAACATTTTTAAATGGTCTTATCGGGAGTTGCTTGGCACTATTTATTACCACTGCAAATTATCCATGGCATCCCAATTATAGCCATATAAAAAGTTACCTGTTTGTACCTGGGGTGTAAAATCTTCATAATTCTTTCTACTTTACCCACCCATCCCCAATTTTATTTTAATATCTTTAAAGTAGTGGTTTAGAACACCCACAGGTTATGGACATAACACTTAAAATGTTTTTCTTTTTTCCCAAAATCCATCTGTTAGCTGAAAATCAATACTTAGATCCATCAAGAAACATACTATGGATTAGCTAAAAAATTATTACAAGAGCATTTTCATATGAACATAAAATGATGGAAGATCATTTCAATAACAACTATGTGTGCATTGCAAACACTTTAGTCTTACCTGGAAAGACAGTTTTGGCAAAAATTAAGTAAATATCATCGCCTGAAGTCAAGGCTTCAACTTGTGTTGTTCCACTGATGGGAACTTCTTGAAAGTTAATAAACTCATTTCCAGACCACCTGAGTAAAAGGGAGTTTGACCTGGCATTAGCTTGGGAAATGGCTAAGAACATAGCACCTCCTCTGGTGAATGAGGCCATGCTCAGCACACCTCGGACCGGGAGTGTCTGATGCAACACAAAGCTTCCTCCGTTCCATCTGAAGACCTGCAGGGAATGTTCAGACACAAAACACTCATGACTAGGAATTCAGCACTTGTGAGAATTTAGCCAATATCACATGTTTACTCTCCTAGACCCCTTAATTTAGTTAGGAAGATACTTTCATAAATGAGAAAATATCAAAACTGATCCTCTCTCATTGCTCTCTCCCTCTTTTTATCTGTGTGTGTATGTGTGTGTGCCTGAGTACACAGACACAGAATGAAAGAGAAGTTATTTGAAAATAAATCAATTTCAAATATACATCTGGGCAGGGGTGGCTGACAGCAAGAGAAGGGGAAGCCAAAAATAGGAGAAAATTTATTTAAATATGAAAAATTCAGAGCGAGATAAGAAACTTTCTAATGCTGTATTATCATTACCCACTGCTCAAGCAATAGAATATAAAGAAAAACACCTAAACTTTTTAGTCCTGAAGGTGGCACTGCATACAAGGTTTCAGGTGAGTGTTCATGTATTTTAAACTGAAAGAAAACCCTGAATCTACATGATTTCTTATGCCATCCGGTCAATTTCACAAAGGATTATATTTATTCAGCAAAAACTGGGAATCTTATATAAGCCAAACATTATGTAAGAAGTTAGGAACAGAATCACTTCTTCCTTTATGGATCTTATTAACTACTAGGGAAAGGCAAACAATAAATACACCAATCATTAAATAAATGTATGACTACTAAACTGAGACAAGTACTCAACAATTAGGAAGGTATGATAGAGAATTATGAATGTCCTAGGAAATAAAATTAGAAAGAATGACATGATAAAGTTTCTAAGGCAGAAAAAGTTTGTCATAAACTGAATGAAGACCGGTGCAGCTGGAATGCAGTTGACAGCAGTGGGGGAATGAAGATAATACTGGAGAGGTACCTTTCGTTAAGGTGCCCATATAATTTAACACAGGGATGCTTTAGAGAGTGAAAGAGACAATCTTAATCATTGTAGGACAACAGGCACAACCCAGCACTGCGCTGGGCCAATAAGAACATATGGTTATCCTATTTACAGTCCGTATTAAATAATTCAGAAGTTATTCCAAACATAATTGGAAATCATTGAATAATTTCAAAATGAGGAGCAACATGAATTAATATTTTTAAAAGACTACTCCAGCTACTTGAAACATGGATCTGAGGAGATCAGAGAAGTTTGGAGACCAGCTAGGAGACTATTCTACTAGCACGGTGAGAAGTGATGGGGACCTGGATTAGGGAAGAAGAAGCAGAGATGGAAAGAAACATCTGTACTCAAAATAGTATCAGGAGATATAATCAAAAACACTTAATAATAAGTTAGATGGGAATGAATAATCAGCAGAAATCAAGAAAGATATCGACTTCCCTAGTGGCGCAGTGGTTAAGAATCCGCCTGCCAATACAGGGGACACGGGTTCGATCCCTAGTCCGGGAAGATCCCACATGCCGCGGAGCAACTAAGCCCATGCGCCACAACTACTGAGCCTGTGCCCTAGAGCCCATGAGCTACAACTACTGAGTGCGCGTGCTGCAACTACTGAAGCCTGCACGCCCATAGCCCATGCTCCACGACAAGAGAAACCACTGCAATGAGAAGCCCGTGCACCGCAACGAAGAGTAACCCCGGCTCACCTCAACTAGAGAAAGCCCGCGCGCAGCAACAAAGACCCAACGCAGCCAAAGATAAATAAATAAATATTTTTTTAAAAAGATACAACCCAGGACTCTATCTTGAGCAACTGCATTTATGAGGTTACTATTTCCCGAGATGAAAGCAAACACTTGAAACAAGTTTCACAGAGAAAATCTACAGTTTAGTTTGAGATATGTTAAATCTTAGATACCTAGAATATATTTAAGTGTACATGCCAACAGGCAGTTAAGCACGAAATCTAGAATACACAGGAAAGGCTACTGATAAATTTGGAAGACAGCCTATAGTTGATATTTAAAGCCATAGGACTGATAAAAGTACTCAGAGTGAGTGAAGAGAAAGAAAAAAGAAATGTGAACCAAAACTGAACCTGAAAAACATCAAGATATCTAAGTTCAGAAAAGGGAGAAGGAAGTGGCATTGGAGACTGAGAAGGAGACACAGAAAGAAAGAATGAAAATCTGTGTGGTAGTTCAAAAATCAAGAGAAGAGACGGTTTAAATTTGAGGATGAGGTGACTGTCAAGTGCAGACGGGAAGCAATGCAAAATAATGACAGAAAAAAACACCCACTGTATTTGCAACCCAGCTGTCACTGGTGACCATGAAGAAGTTTGCAAAGCAAGTAGATAATTCTTTCAAGGTATCAATATAGAGGGGGGAAAAGAAATGAAGCAGGAAGAAAAGGGGGATAAGATCAGAAGAGAAATCACTTTTTAAGCTTGGAAATCCTGCATTTATGCTGACTGTAATAATCCTACAGAGAGAGAGAGATGCTAGTTATGCTGGCACTAGAGGGAATAACTGGCCCTTATGAAGGCAGGAGGGGAGCCTATGTAAGGCGCCTGTCTTTTATAGAAGAAACACTTCTGCCATTGTAACAGGAGGCAGGAATAAGACTGGTTTTCAAGACAGTTTCTGAATTTGGTGTTGGGAAGATGAGTAATCTCCTTTCTGGTAGCTTTCATTTCAACAAAGTCATGAGCTGAAAGTGAAGAGATGAGAAGCAGGTATGGGAATCTGAGGAGTGACGAAAATTATCAAATAAATATTATTAAGACACTGTGATATAGTTTACTAGAGAAATACGGGATTTCTGGAGTGACGTGTGTCCATCTGGCAATGTTAATCATGAATTTTTAGTGATACCATCTATCCAGTTGTGTGATTTTTCTCCATGTTTTCCAATGCAATTAAATTCTAATTAAATGTTCATGCTTATTATTATACTTGCTCTGGTTCTTGAAGACAATATAATATTCAAAACTCTATCATTTAAAAATTAACTATGACTAATCAATATCTATATTCTTTTTACTACTTTACCATAATCAAATTATGGTTTTCTTTTATACTAAACCTAAAGACTACATCTTTGATGTGTTTCAATTATGGTATTAAAAAAATTCACTTTAAAAGAATCAAACCTGAGTTAATTCAGAATCATCACTTTGACTTGCAACAATTACATAATCTTGACTGTCTGAAGTAAAATATCTTACTTGAGAACTTTCTGAAATAGTGATTGTTTGTACCTGCAAGGAAGACAGAATAGTGAGAATAAAAATTTAAAGGAAAATTTAACTAAGAAAAGCTCTGAATTACAGTAATAGTCTGAGTAAATATTTGAAGTTCAAAACTTGAAAAATCATTCTGATCCCTAGGTATGCATATCCAGATGTCATTTCAAGAAAGACCAAAATATCCCTGGATTAAGACACCTTGCTAAAATGTGTATCAATTTGCCAAAAACCCCTTATCACATTAACATAGAACATACACTATCTTCTATTTAGCTCAATCTCATGAATCTGATTTTTCTTTTAAATAAAGCAATCTACAAAAAAAGTGAAGTGTTTTTTTACCAGGAATAATTTGAATCCAGATGTGAATGTATACACACTGTTAACAGAAGGCTTTTCTTCATTTCTTTCTTCATGAGTAATCACAAAGTAGGGGGAAAGACCCATATTAAAGGCCTCACAAGTTGTAGGATTTTCTATATGTAAATCCTAGGAAACAAGGAATAACAGTAATTCACAGAGCATCCAAAATCTATATGTACATTATAGTTTGTGTACCATAAAATAAGTGATGTTTACCTCAAGTGGAACAAAAATCCCTTGCCATCGGTAAACAGTAGAAGACAATTTTCTTAACATTATACCATATACTGAATCTTCCAAAGTAAAGAAACACCAGCCAGAAGCCGATGCATCCAAAAAACTTTGAAATATAGAAAACTTAACATCCATTCCCCCTGAAAAACATAAATCGTGATTTGCTTGTGTAAAATCCTCTCCAAACTTTATCTATTCTGTTTATTGTTTAAATAGTCAAACTAGTGAGTTTGTTACTAGAAGTGAAAATGTTTCCATGGTAAGTGTATGTGTATGAGAAAGACAGAGAAGAGACAAACTAGAGAACTTCAAAATAGATAGTAACTAAAAACATCAATACCCAAAGACAAGAAAAATTGTTAATACTGTGCTCTAAACCCACAAAGACTTTTCCAGGGTATATTTATAAATAAATACTGAATTTATACTTTAAAAGGAAATATGTTCAGTATGATTTTTATCAGCTTTCATAAAGATGATGAAAATATAACATAGAAATTTAGAAATAATAAACACCTTTTATGGAAACATGATAAATGATAGGTTTTTAAAACTTACACTATTAATTTGAAACTATCCCCATCCAATGATTTCCAACTTTACATGTTGTATATTTTAAGAATGCCAAAACAGATTCACCTACAAGTAGCTATCAAGTTTTATCAGCCTGCTATAACAGGTACATGTCCTAAAATTCTGTGCTACAATTAAACAAAGACAGAAACAAAATATTCCTGCCTAATGAAGAATACCTTTAAAACACCTTGTGTGTTCTATTATCATGACAGTTTCCCATAGAAAGTTAGTTCTTTTTAAACTTTAGTTAATGGTGTGAACACGATGCACCAAGAACAAATGTCAAAGTTGAAACCTAGGCTCCTTGTAAATTATTGATCATTTTTAGATGACCAGTTGATGAAGTCATAATGTCAGTGCCTTTTATGTACTATCCATTGGTGATATCCTTTCCTAGAAATCCAATATTTTAGATTCCTGCCTTGCCACCTTTTAAAGGCACACTACAGATTTTGCCTTAAGAGTCTGCATGTTTTGCACTGAAGTCGACCACATGGTCAAATCCTCCCCTACCGTAATTCTGGAAGATGGTGAATTAAGAATAAATAATGCCTGCTGACATTTCAGAACCTCCAACACATACTCCCACAAGCACTTCCACAAAACACATGCAGAGCCCAAACTATAATGAGATAACTCTGAATTAGAAACCATAATCTTTCTTTTTTGGATTCCCATCTCTTCCTGGCTTCCAGGCCATTGCCCCACTACTAATTATCCCTTCTTTTCTAAATACTCAGTCCTTCTCTACTTACCAGGCCTTTTCCATCAGCATTTACACATGCTTAGGCGTCTTCAAACTAAACAAATAAACAAAAACCCTGACTCCTACACTCCATCACTACTCTTACTAGATCCTACCCTTCTCAGCCAAACTTCTTGAACTAGTTGTACATATCTGAGGCCTGCATTCTCTCACTTCCACTCAAAATGTTATTTGGTCCACATCCCTCTATACAAATAGCTCTTGTGATTTTATGTCTTCTGTATTGCTAATGACAATGAGTTTTTTTTCAATTCTCATCTTACTGGACTTCTCACCAGCAATTGACAAGATTTACCACTCCTTTCTTCTTAAAATGCTCTTTCACTGCTGCCTGCAATCCTGCATTCCCCTGGGTTTCTCACCAGGTCTCTGAAGTCCCCTTCTTCTCTCCCTAGTCATTCAATTTGACTCAGTCTGAGTCCTCTTCTCTATCTTCGTCCTCGCTTTCCAGGTTTTTCCATCAACTTCCATGACTTTAAAAACAATATGCATGCTAAAGGTTCCCAAATTTGTCTCTCCAGCAGAGATCTTCTTTTGAGTCTAGAGAAATGTCTTCTAAAAAGTTAACTCAAATTCAAATATTTTACTCCCCTCAGCAAAGTAACACCTTGTTTCCATTAGGCACTCCCTTTCTTACTGAACGGCATGAATCTCCATCCAGCTGCACAAACTAGAAACCTAAGAGTCATCTCAGGTACCTTCTTCACATCCAGTCCATCACCCAGTCCAAGCTACCATCATCTGTTGCCCCTTTGTCTGTCTCCCTTCATCCTCTAATTTCTTCTGTGCCAATCCATTCTTTACCTGGCACCAAGAATGATACCTTCAGAGTGCAAATGTGATCAGACCACCCCACATCTATACATGGGAACCCTCCCTCATGCCTAGACCACTCAGAGACTTTCCATAACCCTAAGATAAAGACTAATGTATGTGATATATTCTACCAAGTTCTTGAATGATCTAGTCTTATCTAGCTCTCCAAACTCAGCACTCCCCCTTATTTCTAAACCCAGTGCCCACTCTTCAGATCTTCACTTATACGCTCTAGACTTCTGCCCTGATAGCTTCCCACTTTCTCTTCTATGTTCCTCCAACTCAAGTCTTTGCATAATCCCTACTCATCATTAAGTCTTAGTTCAAACAATGATTCCCCGCGGAAGCATTCCCTTATGTTCTCACAACACTTAGTACTTCACCTTTAAAACATTTATTATAGCTCAAACTACACATTGATTTTTACTTATTTATTTCTGTCTCCCCCTAAATTCTAAGTTCCGTGAGTTCAGTACCATGCCTGTCACAGGACAGGCACTCAATAAGTATCTGTGAATGCAGTAAAAGAATTAGATATCTGTTCTCCATTTTCAACAGATCTGTAAGATACCATTCATGGGGGAAAATGTAAATCTTATACATATAATCTTTCTTGGTTATAGAATATTGTTTTTATAAGAAACTAAACGTACTCATGCCAAAGGCTGTCTCAGAAACTGTCTCCCACTCCACACTCACAGCTAAATCAATGCCATTAGTACGTGACACATTTAAATATACAGTCCTGTTGGCTTCTTCAGTGTCTATAGAGGTGGCTCTAAAAGAAACAAACAGTTGCAGAAAACAGAAAAAGCATGTAATTTCTACAGGTTAAATATCTGTATCACATTGCTAGTATATATTTAATACACTTAAATTTATGCAAGTCAAGGTGACATCCATCCACAAATTTTATACAGGAGGAAGGCTAGACTCTAGAGCCCAAAAATATTCATTTATGAAGACATTTAAAAAGCACTATTATCTGATACTATGATAGTAAGAAAATACTGAGGGTCAGTAACTTCAGTAACTTCACACTACATATTCTAAAATAAATAAAGCTTTGTCATTCTTAAGTTTCTTCTCACATAAACTAAAAACATTTTACAAAGAAAAAATGAATCGGGAAATTCTTGACATATTAATAAAACTAGATCTATTCGAATATTTCTAAGATATAAAAAAAACAAATATTTGTCAGTTTCCAGAGGGAATTTTTAAACTACAATCATGTTAATATATGTTTGAAGAGTCATTCATTTGGTTTGAGCAGCTAAATATAAGTTAAACTATTTCTTGCTTTTTATTATTACTGAAAACACAAAATAGTGCTTTTACCTGAAAGTGTGGATTCTGAGAAAATAAGAATTCTAATGACACCATTGTACAGCACATGATTAGGTTTTTGATGCTCCCTGTTATGAGAGGGCATATGGCCTCTCTCGATCTATCTGCTAGAGCTCATTTTAAAAGTCCCCATTATGAGAGTCAGAGATCAATTTTCTTCTGCATTTTCTTTACATCTAAAGTTATTTTCTACTTAGCTTCAGAAGTGACAATTTCCTTACAAATAAATTATACCTATTTGCAACTGCAGAGATACTGAATAGCCCCAAAGGGGCCTGGTTTTGCAAAACTGTTATCAGGGTTTGAACACGGGCCCCTAGTCTAGCACCTCCAGTCGGATTAAACAAGGTACAGACAAAATGCTCATCCATCTCTGGTTCCGTGTCCAATATGGCTGATATGTGTAGGGCCTGAAAACACAATCAAAAGATAAAGTTACTAGAATTCAGCAACACACATACAGAGTAATTTGCTAAACTTTTATGACAACAAAATAGTATTTTTGGAAAACAGTACCTCTTTTTTATTTTAATACTGATCCTCATAAAGTAATAGCTACAACTGTTTCAAGTTACAACTTTCAAGTTTATCAACACTGTGACACAGTCTAACTGAAATGTCTAAAAATAAAATTTATGGCATTTGAAAACATCACTGAGATTAAAAAATTAAATTTAGATCTTCATTTTTGCTACTTCTTTATCCCGCCCTGGCTATGTAACTGCATTAAGTCTATTCCTAGCCTAGAATTCACTCTTAAAAAGCAGTTATAGCCACAGTAGGCACAAATCAGAAACAACCCACATGTTTATCAACAGAAGAATGGATAAACAAACAGTGGTCTATTCAATGAAATGCTACTGAGCAATAAAAAAAGAACCAACTACTCATGTGTGCAACCAAAAATGATGTTGACCAAAAGAAGTCAGACACAAAAAGAATACATACTGTATGGTTCTATTTATAAGAAGTTCAAGAATTAGCAAATGAGTCTTCAGTGACAGAAACCAGAAAGCACTTTCCTCTCGGGAGGGTAAGGGACAAGAAGGAAACTTCTGTGTGATGGTTTGTTTAATGTTTAATATACTAATCCAAGTGGTTGTTACACTGGTGTATACATATCTTTAAAGTCACTGAGCCATACGCTTAAGATTTTTATATTTTACTGTTTATACCTCAGAATAAAAACATGTGGAGAAAAAGATAATTATGTGGGTGAGAGAAAAATCGATTTAATCCAATTTGCTGTAAAATTTAATTTGCCTAATGAACCGAAAGGTCTTTAAACACAGTTTGAAAAAGAGTCTTTTAAGAAAAAAAACACAGGGCTTCCCTGGTGGCGCAGTGGTTGGGAGTCTGCCTGCCAATGAAGGGGATATGGGTTCGAGCCCTGGTCCGGGAAGATCCCACGTGCCATGGGGCAGCCAACCCCGTGAGCCACAACTACTGAAGCCCGCGCGCCTACAACCCGTGCGCCTACAGCCCATGCTCCGCAACAAGAGAAGCCACCTCAATGAGAAGCCCACGCACCACAACAAAGAACAAAAGCAGCCAAAATAAATTGATTAAAAAAAAAAAAAAAAAAAAAAAGAAAAAAAACACAATAGAAACATAATAAGTTTAAAATATACAAAAAATTAAATGAAATAAAATTTAAAACTTTTTTAAAAGGCATGTGAATGTAAAAAAATAGCAAATTCATAAAATACTTCAAATTTGAATTCTTTTTATCTATATCAAGATGTAAGTGTCCTTGAATAAATCAATTAAAGGTTCTAAATTTCCAGAAACATGAAAAAATTAGACATGCAAATGAATATGAATTCAAAAATGTATTGAAGTTTATACAAACTGATCATAAATAAAATTAATAATTAGGTGGACTTTTTAGATGAAACAGTTTAAAGTATATTATTTTAGAATTATACTTTATATAGCTGGCTTAAAAAATATCTTAAGCTAATATAATTAGTTATTTTAACCTTAAACTGTGTCTTAAAAATAAAATTTAGTAGCAGGAACAGAAAATTACTAATATACAGAAATAGAAGTTTCAGAAGGTAAACTTCTGCAACTATAGTTCACATTTATGATTAATCCCAAATCCAGCATTTTTCCCCCAATAAGTTATTCCTGTTTACATAGGATACCTGCTTCTCAAATAAGCAGTCTGAAGGAAGCAGTTGTATTTTGTTTAATGAAAATGTGGCAAAAGAATGACTGGCTATGGCTTAATGACTGCAATGAATGGCTTGCAGTTTCTTTTAGTTTATGATTTATAGACAATATAAAGTGAAATATGCCATTTAAATATACTTAACATTTAAAGCAACAATATGCATATTTTCTTTATTATTATTTATTATTACTCTATTAATGGAACAAATTTCTCTGGTTGCACTCTATATAAACAATACAGCACTAGAGCACTTTCACGTGGTAATCTAATCATGTCTTTACCTATCACCTAAGCTGGATTTTTTTTCTTTCTAGGATCTAGGGTGTTCCTCCAAGAGAAAATTATTTTGTAACTATTAATCATTCATTCTCAGTAAAGGTTCATCCTGTACCTTGAAACGAACACCTTCTTCTAAAACAATATAACCTTGGGAAGGAGTCAGATCTTTCGACTCCATTGAAGAATTCACTTCTGTCACAATGAACTGAACTGTCACAGTTCCAAACAGTCCCTGTGCAGGTTCCCGAACAATGTACAACACTGCCACACTCTCCTGGATGTACAGAGCTGTCGGTTCTCGTAGGAAAAAGTGCTCACTGTTGTTAAATGCTAGAACTCCAGGGCCATCATCATTAGCAAGGACAGTAATGAAGGCTGTCAAATAAAAATATTAAAACAATAAATGAAAATAGAATGGGTTGTAAGTAGTGAGAAGCATGTGCATGTTTCATTGTAAGCCAGGCCAACTCTTTTCTAGATCATCTTAAAAACAAGAGAAATTTTAAAAGGCATCTAATGAAATTCCACATTCATTCATGATATAAATAAAAACACTCAGTAATCTTGAAATAAAAGACAGCTTCCTCAACCTGATGAAGTGATATGTCTCAGAAGCCAATAGAAAGTATTAAACTTAATGTTGAAACATTAGAAGGGTTGCCACTAAAAACAGAACAAGACAATGACGCCTGTCATCACTGCTCCTATTCAGCATCGTCCTGGAGCTAATAGGCTGGTAACCGGTATAAAAGCAATGGAAAGGAAGAGCCAGCACTGTCACTATTTTCTAGACATCATGATTGTCTTCTTAGAAAAGGCAAGAGAAAAAAATTATTAGAACTATTATAAGAGTTTAAAATATAAGGTGAGTAACCTTCAGAAATCAAGAGCTTCTATTTTCTACCACCACTACTAATAATGTTAATAATAATAGCCGAAACAACAACTAATACTACTGAGAACTTACAAATTGCTTAACCTATATTACTAACTCATTTAATTCTCACAATAACCCTATGGGGTTGATTATATTATCATTCTCATTTTAAGAACTGATGATTGAAGCACAGACAGGCAATCTGTGGAAATTCACAAGTTAGGATGTGGCAGTACTGGTACTCAAAGCTAGGAAGTCTGCTTTGGAGCATGCATTCAAAAAGATTATTGTAATACCTCTATATATCAGGTATAACCATTTAAAAACATAATAAAAACGGACCTCATTCATAATAGCAACAATACCTAGGAATCAAAGTAAAAAAGTAAGACCTACATGAAAAAAATTGTAAAATGCTAATGTGTGACTGCGGCAGATGGTGTCAGTGCATCACCCATAGCTTGTGGCTCACTCAGGAGTGAAGGGGTGAAAAGGAGTTGTGTATAAGAAATCATCAATTACCTATTATATTTTCCCCCAGCTCCAGTCCAGGAGAAGGATTTGTTAAAATCAGCTGAAATGCTTCATCTCCTTCCGGAATGTCATCATCAAGAATCATGATGTCAACATGTTTATACCTTTCTCCATTAGCAAAATGAAGAATCTGGTCAAAAAAGTAAAAGTAGCAGTATTATATTTAAATACACTCTGAGTTTTTTTTAAATGTTTGGAAATAAATACAATATACTTTTGAATGTGAACTAACCTATTTACAGGATTTTTCCCTTACTTTTTCATGATCTTTTTTTATTTAAATTGACAATATTAAGTTTAAAAAGTAGAAGTTGTGGAGGAAGAAAGGAAACATTTGACTAAGCAGTAAAAGGCACAAAGAGACAAGATAAAAAACATTTTCAAACATTAAAGGTGTTTCGGTAAAGTAAAACAAAGAAACGGAAGAGTTAACATTTTCAGGAAGCGTAAGAAACACTCTGGAAAGGTCATCTAATGATATAAATTGTTTAACACAATAATGTGTGTTCTCCAGTATCAAATATTGCAATAAGATAGTAAATTAATAAGAAGTGGGTATCAAATATTACAATAAAATAATGAATGAAGTAAAATACGGAAGAATCTTTAAAACAGTACTGAAAGTTTAATTTATACAATTTACCAAAATACTGAAGAGAGCTATTCCACCATGTGGAAATCTTCTGCCCTAATTTACTATGGAATATACAGTAGTTTATTATTTCAAGATTAACTTATTTACAGGGCCTAAATCACTATAATTCTCAATCAGTTCACCATTGGGGTAAAGACGTAATCCAGCCCCAGCTGTGCTTCCAAATTCTGGGCATACACAAACAAGGAAACGTGGCCAAGAGTCCCTTTGCTCCTCTGGACTACCAATGTTAAACTTCTTTGGGTTTCATTTACTTCAAATCTATAATAAAGAGAATACATTCATTTTTCCTTATAAGCTTTTAGTCAGCAGATAGTAGAGAATCTGAAACTCAGAAAAGGGCTCTTACGCAGCCTTCGGTTTACCTGCTCTGTTGCCACTCAATCATGCCTCGAGCACCGTCATTGGCATCAATAATAATTTGTGCAGTCAAGCCCTCTGAATCTGAAAAAGCACAGAAACATACCTTTAAATAAATGTAAGTAGTTAAAAAGAGAATTAGTTGATATAGAATTTAAAGACCTTTGGTATTACATAATTCCTAATATAGAGGTATTGCCAACATTACTCAAAAGATGTTTAAGAAAATAAGACATAAATACTTATAACATATGAAAGAGGAACCTTTTGCTAACAAGAACCACTGACTTACAGAAATCTAATCAACTGAGAACAGTATAAAATAAGCAACTGAAGTTACGGTTAATTTCTATTATTTTAATCCATTTCAAGAGGAAAGGAAAATGGGGATAGCTGCAAGGAGTAGAAAGAGGAGGGGAAAAATGGGAAGAGAAAGGCAGGATGTGCTGCAGAGAAAAATACAGGTGTGAAAAAGAGACAGAGAGATACAGGGATACAAACAGAAGTTGAGAAGGTAGGACAGATGGGGGAATGTTAGGCGGAATAAAGACTAAGCTTAAAGTAAATTTCTCTTATCCCTTTTTATTCTGTATTCTGTCCACCAAGCTCAGTATGTTACCAATATCCATTATTCAGTCTTGAAATACTATCTAACCCTGTTACTGTTTTGTTCTGTTCTTTAATATGTTCATCCTTTATCTTTTAAATTTCAGAAGGTCCACCTTACTCTCGGATACGTATGACAGCTGTATGGGTGAAGAATGGGTAAGGAAAGTGGAATTCTCTCTGAGTGAAGGGATCAACAATGTTGAAGAAAGAATATAAAATCAGGATTTGTGCCCATCAAGCTAGAAGCTACAGAGCACAAGCCCAGCCCCACCAGTTCCTAGCTGTTTGACTTCGGCATGGCACTTAGCTCAGCTCCCCCATCTATAAAATGGGCACACATAAGGAATAATGGTATTAATATACAAAACACTTGAAACAGGAGCATTAGAAAGCACTTATCAAAAGTTAAACTATTCAAATTACCTCTGAGTATAAGGAAATATGATGTACTCTGTCAGTTTTCCTAGTGTGAACAATAATTAACTTGTAATAATTGCTTGATGTAAACAGCCTAGTTGTTGGAATCACATATTTCTTTTGCATAAAAATGGAAACTTTCCAAGTAATAATATAATGTTAAAAACTGATTATTCCCTTTTGCTATTTTCAAAGTTGTCATACTGAGCCTCAGAAGTGAATGAGGAACTCCCATTCCTCAGGCCCCTGCTCTGGGCCATGCTTCTCCCCCTTTAACTCAGACTAATTTTCCCTCTGCCCAGAGCACCTTCTAACCCAGAGGTCCCCAACCCCCAGGCCACAGACTAGTAGCAGTCCGTGGCCTGTTAGGAACCAGGCCACATAGCAGGAGGTGAGCGGCAGGCAGGTAAGTGAGTGAAGCTTCATCTGTATTTACAGCCGCTCCCCATCGCTCGCATTACCGCCTGAGCTCCGCCTCCTGTCAGATCAGCAGCGGCATTAGATTCTCATAGGAGCGCAAGCCCTACTATAAACTGCGCATGCGAGGGATATAGGTTGCGCGCTCCTTGTGAGAATCTAATGCCTGATGATCCGAGGTGGAGCTGAGGCGGTGATGCTAGCACTGGGGAGCGGCTGCAAATACAGATTATCATTAGCAGAGAGGTCTCACTGCACAGAGACCATAATAAATCCATTGCTTGCAGACTCTTATCAAAACCCTATCAGTTAAAGAAGATGTGGCACATATATACAATGGAATATTACTCAGCCTTAAAAAGAAACAAAATTGAGTTATTTGTAGTGAGGTGGATGGACCTAGAGACTGTCATACAGAGTGAAGTAAGTCAGAAAGAGAAAAACAAATACCATATCCTAACATATATATGGAATCTAAAAAAAAAAAAAAAGTGGTTCTGAAGAACCTTGGGGCAGGACAGGAATAAAGACACAGACATAGAGAATGGACTTGAGGACACGGGGAGGGGGAAGGGTAAGCTGGGACGAAGTGAGAGAGTGGCATGGACTTACATATACTACCAAATGTAAAATAGATAGCTAGTGGGAAGCAGCTGCATAGCACAGGGAGATCAGCTCAGTGCTTTGTGACCACCTAGAGGGATGGGATAGGGAGGGTGGGAGGGAGACGCAAGAGGGAGGAAATATGGGGATATATGTATATGTATAGCTGATTCACTTTGTTATAAAGCAGAAACTAACACACTATTGTAAAGCAATTATACTCCAATAAAGATGTAAAAAAAAAAAAAAAAAAAACCCTATCAGTGAGTGGCAAGTGAAACAAGCTCAGGGCTCCCACTGATTCTGCATTATGGTGAGTTGTGTAACTATTTCATTATATATTACAATGTAATAATAATAGAAATAAAGTGCACAATAAACGTAATATGCTTGAGTCATCCCAAAACCATCCCCACCCCAGCCCTGGTCCTTGGAAAAATTATCTTCCACAAAACCGGTCCCTGTTGCCAAAAAGGTTGGGGACCGCTGTTCTAACCAAGGGATGGGGAGCAGGCTATTTCAGGGCAACTCACCACCAACCCCCACTAGGCCGTCACACCTAAAACTTGTAGACAAAATTTCCAATATCAAATGTCCAAATCGTAAGCAAGAGTTTGTGTTTTAATAATAGGAATATATCTTTTTAAAGTAATCTACATAAAGTTGTACTAAGGTTCAAGTTTTACCTTTCAGTCTGTAATGAATTAACTGAGTCTTTTCTAAAGCATGAAAAGAAAGAGATAAAAGGTCAAAAAAGAAGCAGAGAACACAGCAAACAAACACCCTACTCAATCTAAGAGAAAATAAAAACATCTGAGAGTTTGGAGATCTAATGAAAATAGCAAATTAAATTTTAAAAGGAAAATGCCTTCATAAGGACTAATTCTATTTCGAACATTACAAATTTGGTTGTAAAATAAGTGTAATGTTTAAAAAGCATCACACAATTTTTTTTTTTTTTTTTTTTTTGGCAGTACGCGGGCCTCTCACTGTTGTGGCCTCTCCTGTTGCGGAGCACAGGCTCTGGATGCGCACGCTCAGTGGCCATGGCTCACGGGCCTAGCCGCTCCGCGGCATGTGGGATCTTCCCGGACCGGGGCACGAACCCGTGTCCCCTGCATCGGCAGGCGGACTCTCAACCACTGCGCCACCAGGGAAGCCCCATCACACAATTTTTAAATGTCTTTATGCTGTCCAATGTACAAAGCTACAATATATGATGGTCTTTAAATTTAAATAAATCTAAAAGCTCACATATTTACACATATAGCTGGGATTAGCAAACTTCACAATGATCACTTCTGATTAAAAAATGAAGAAACTTTACTTCATTTGCAGTGAGTAAACAGAAACAAACAAAAAAGCCCATCATACCTAGTCTAGGAGGAAATGAAGTTAAAGGAGCCATGATAAGTTCCACATAAGTTAAATTCACAAGGAAATATTCTTCTAGTTCTGGTACATCATCCTGCAAAAATTACACCCATTAAATTATCTATAATTATGCTCTCAAATTAATTACCTTGCAAGCTGTTTTTAAAAATTATCTTTTAACTATAAATATATATACTTAAATAGTATACAGAAAACATAAAATGCAAACAGAGTAGAAAAAATTTAAATCAGAAAAAATAAACATGTCTTGGCAATGATTTTCTTGGATTTAACAGCAAAAGCAAAAGCAATAAAAGCAAAAATAAACAAGTGGGACTATATCAAACTGAAAAGCTTCTGCACAGCAAAAGAAAACATCAACAAAAGAAAAAGCGACCTATGGAATGGGAGAAAATACTTGCAAATCATACATATCCAAAATATATCTAAAAAAGTCATACAACTCAATAGCAAAACAATAAATAATCTGATTTAAAATGAAGAGGGACAGAATAGAAATTTTTCCAAGGAGGAAATACAAACAGCCGACCTGTACATTAAAAGGTGCTCCACATCACTAATCCTCATAGAAATGCAAGTCAAAACCACAATGAGACATCGCCTTACATTTATTAGAATGGCTATTATCAAAAAGACAAGAGGTAAGTGTTGGTGAGAATGTGGAAAAAGAAGAACCCTTCACACTGTTGGTGGGAATGTAAATTGGTGCAGCCACTGTGCAAAACAATATGAAGGTTCCTCAGAAACTTAAAAACAGAACTACCAGCAATCCCACAACTGGGTATTTATCCAAAGGAAATGAAAACAGAATAGTGAAGCGGTATCTGCACTCCCATGTTCACTGCAGCATTATTCACGGCAGCAAAGTTATGGAAACAACCCAAGTGTCCGTCAACAGATGAATGGATAAGATGTGGTATATATATAAAATGGAATATTATTCAGCCACAAGAAAGAAGGAAATCCTTGCATTTTTGACAAAACGGATGGACCCTGAGGGCATCATGCTAAGGGAAATATAAGCCAGACAGAGGAAGACATACTGCATGGTGTGGAATCTAAAAAAAAAAGTCATACGCATAAAAACAGAGCGTAGAAAACTGGTTGCCAGTGGCTGTGCTGGGGTTGCAGGGGGAATAGGGAGGGACTGGTAAAAGAGTACAAACTCAGCTATAAGGTGAGTAAGGTCTGAGGATCTAAGGTAAAACATGGTGACTATAGTTGACAACACTGTACTGTATAATTGAAATTTGCTGGGACAATAGAACTTAAATGTTCTCACACACAAAAAAAGATAAATACATGAGGTGATGGATGTGTTAATTAACTAGATGTGGGGAATTCTTTCACAATGTAAACATATATCAAATCAACAGAATATACACTTCAAATATCTTATAATTTTATACATTTTTTAGATTCTACATTAAGTTTACCATACAGTACTGGTTAAATATACTTCAGTAAAGCTGAAATTTTTAAAGAAACATAAAATTATTAAACTTACACCTTGTTGTATAGGTTATTAGGTTGAACCATATGAAACTGCTAATATTATATCATTTTTTACCTGGACTAATATAATATGTAAACCAATTATATAAATATACAAACTTAGTGTACCTTAAATATAAAGCTAAATATTTTAAATTACCTTAATATCCAATGATTAGAATGAGGAATAGAATAATACTATGGGAAAAATATAGGCTTTGCAGTCAAAGAGACCTAGTACCAAATTTCTGTAATTTTAGGTGAGTTACTTAAATTTTAAGGCCTCAATTCTGGCATCTTTATAATAAGGGAAGTAACTGCTACTTTGGGGATTGTAATAATGATTAAAAATAATGTGTATGGAGTACCTGGCCTAGAGAGAGTCCCTACAAAGTGACAGATATTTGTGATGGTTAATTTTAATACAATATTACTATTAATCGCTAATAAGGCAGTTGCTCAAAACATGAGGACGAGCAAAACCCACATCAGTAGTAACCAGACAGCCAACAATATTGTGACATAGAAACCCAATGTATATATATGAATATATAATATCAGTACATACACCTCTCTCTTCATTGTATTTAATGGAGATGTGCTGGCATGTGAAAAAATAAGAAAATGAAGGTCACAGTTTCTATCTTCTGTAATACAGGGACCAATGTGAGTTACAAAATCAGCGATGTAAAAGGGACTGTCCCCCACCTACCCGCACTGTTCCCCACCTCCATGCAACAACTCTCCCCATCATGCCCCAGGCTGGCTTATTTCTGTAAATACAGGCTTGCAGTCTCTTAATCTTGTGCTACTCTGAGAACAGAAACGACTGCAAAAGCCTGGGGAGAAAAAACGAAACTTTGAAACCTTGTGTTCATAAAACAAGACTGTAAACCAGACCTCTGAAGGTGGCTATATATTTTCTGCTTTAAAAACCAATGTATCTAAGGAATAATCCATTTATTTGTATTCAATTACATTAATAGATTATATATTTGGAAGAAGACTTACCTTAAAGTTTTATAAAATCTTGTGTTGTATGTCATGTACTGAAATAACATTACCCTTCATCTTACGGCTTTAGAGTTCTCATACTACCATATTAGGTCACAGTGCCACAGTAATCAACAAAATAAGAATTACTGATTTCAGATGGTAGATGGTTTACAGTACTTATAATTTTGTAAAAGTAAAAGGCCTCTGAGAAAAATTAAAACTTTAAAAAATAGAACCCCAAAATACATAGTAACTGAAAATTATTTTTCTGAGGCAATATTCATTCCCTCTCTTTCTCCCTTCCCCTACCCCTCCACCCCACACACTGTGTCCTACCCTCTCCATATGCACTATTTTCATAAACTTCTTGGAAATAAATTTAGGTAGTTGAAACACTAAGTCCCAAAACAACACAAGATTTCCCAACATGAAAAGTCATTTAAAACACAATTTCAGTCAGAAATGACTACTTTAAGCTTGACCATAATCACATTTTATACCATCAGCCTCTAGTGAGTTTCTCACTATCTCTATTTTAACCAGTCCTAACAACTAAGTCGCTGACCTACATGGCTTTGCTAGTTCAATGAATCTTTTGGAGTAATCAAAATGCTCCTTTAGAATCTCTTAGGCCAATGACATCTTAAACAGGACTGCCCTAAGGAAATTTTCTTTATCACAAGTTGTTTCTGTGATAAAATACACAACAACAGACCAGCCTATCTAGACAAGAACAGAATCCTGTGTGATTTAAAAAAAAAAAAAAAGTCAATAAAAGAAATAAGCTGATTTAAAGACACCAGAACATTTAATCAACTTCTACTTTTTATCTAGTTATTCACGTTTAATACAGTAATAGCAAAATAAGCGTTTTACCTCAAGTATAGTAATGTTGATGGCTGCTGCTGTTGCCCCTTCTTCTAAAATCAGAAAGCCAATTACTGGGACAAAGTCAACATTTGGCTCAGCTAGGTTTCCTTCTGTTTGGTTCTTTAGACTCAACATTCCAGGAACTGTGGTATATGTGACATTAATGGCTCCTAATTGAATTGGATGGGAAGGGATTTTAAAATTATTTAAAATTAAAAAATAGTATCTCATTATGAACTTGTTGACTTTCCTAAAAGCATGTCAGTAGCTGTATTATTGGCCCCAATTCCTCACGCCTTCCTCTGTTCTTGGCCTTTACCATGAAATGGCTCAGTGATGTTGCACTGTGGTCAAGGCATCCCTGCCTACCTCTAGACTTTTGAGTTTGACTGTGTGACTTATTTTGGCTACTAATACAAGGTAAAAGCGATGGTGCGCTAGTTCTGAGCCTAGACTTTATGGGGTCTGACGTGTTTTTCCTTGCCTTCTTATGCCTCTACTGGTTCCAGGAGAAGAATGAGAGACACATGGAATACAGCCACCCTAGGCAAGCCCAGACTCAGTTAGTGGACCCACAACTGGCCCATTACCATATGCTGCTGAGACTTTATGATTGTTTGTTGCACAGCATTCTGTGATGCTAGATAAGTTCCTTTAATCTTTCAGAAATAAAGAAGTTATAAAGTCCTGTCCTGAATTAAGAAATATTGTTTTCCTGTACCTGATTTATTCTAGCAATGGCTTTCATCCACCCTAGTAGAATATTTAAAAAGCACCTGCCTGGAAACTCCATTCATTCTAGAGTAACACAAACCTAGAGATCCAAATTCTCTGTTGATGAAAAGCTGAATTGTCATGTTAGCCTCCTGTAGCAAAACAAATCTTGACGAAAGAGCAAAATTTAACACTCCATGTGGTTCATCACTGGCTTCTATGGTCAGAACAGCTGCATATCCTTGAGCGTCAAGCAGAGCAGTTCCTGCTGGTGGAACTCCTAAGAAAGTCAGGGACCACAAGAAATCTAACAGTGACTTGACCTTAACTTCTAAATACTTAAAATATAACCCCACTTTTTGAAACATATTAAAGTAACCGGAAAGTGGAAAGTGGTTGGTTACTCCTCTAACAGAAATCTTCAGGGTGACAAACAGAAGTTACCTTTTAGTTTTTTTTTTCTTCTTAGAGAGCAAATTTTTTTTTTTTTTTTTGGCTCGACCTATTATTGTCATTATGTGCTATACTGGTCATATGAATTACAGAAATTGATTAGAAACTGAGGAAAATACCCAGACAACTTGCTCAAATTAGTAAATCTAATTTATCCATAAAACTGATCCAGAATCCAAATTGGTCAGCTTAGTATAAAATTAATTTCATTAAATTCTACCTTTGGAACTATATTTTACTCCATAGGAAATATTTAGCAAAATTTTTAGAGGTTTTAACTTGAATCCATAAAGATAAGTATTTTCATTCTGAGCTGATTCTTTTGGATCTAAATGTTATGGTGCAGATGATATTTAAATAACATTTTTAAAATTGCTATGCATCTAACTGTTAAATATAGAGACAGAAACTATTATTTTTTTCTGAAAAGAATAATACACCAGAAAAATAATTTAATTAAATTCTGCATTACCTTGTGTCCTGACATCATACAGAATGACCTGGTACACTTCTTTCTCCTCAGGAATATTGTCATCCAACAGATGCACAGATATTGTTTTATTCAGTGACCCCTATGTCAAACAGAAAGAAATTCATCCCTCTACTGTCACTGAGCACAAACTATCTCCTGCTTTTACTGGCCTTATAAATTGTGCATCCAACTATATTTTCACTTAAACAAAGTGTTCTGTGGCTTAAAAAATAAATTAAATAAAAAACCACTGACTCATAAGAAAACAGGCTTAAAGTAGATAGGGAACAACTGTGGAAGATTCTGAGTGCTGAGCTCATGAATATAGATCTTATCTAGTGAGCAATGTAGCCCTATTGAAAATTCCAGACAAAGCAATAAGTTGGAGAGATTTCTATGGCAGTGGTTAATGGGAAAAACTGGAGTATGGAAAAG
The DNA here is from genome assembly GCF_964165515.1 of Mesoplodon bidens. NCBI lineage: Eukaryota > Metazoa > Chordata > Mammalia > Artiodactyla > Ziphiidae > Mesoplodon > Mesoplodon bidens. The sequence continues at coordinate 73,972,466 of NC_138160.1, read as the reverse complement.
AAGACCAGTGTTGTAGGGAAACCAGTTATTAGAAGTCAAATGTAGTCCTCAAGGAAGAAGGTTATAGGGATTAGGCTTAATATTGAGGGAGTGGAAATGAAGAGAAAAAGAATTAAACAATTTACCAAACAAGAATTCATATCAAGTGAGCGTGGAGAAGAGAAGACAAAGAGAAACAATAAAGTAGTGCTAACTTTCTACCCAAGAACTGCTTTCTTATAGTTATTTTCCACCAATCATCTTCTTTCAAACTGTCAGCAAGAGCTTTTAAATGTAACCTCAAAAATACCTTGTGAACAGAAGATAAAAAGACATTTGTTTCTCAGGCTATATTTGCTGTTTCATAGCAGTGAAACATTTAAGTTCCAAGTGCACTGAAAGACGGTAAGAGGTAAGAGGGGTAAGAGAAGAGGGACAAGCAGTACTCATCATCTTCAGAATGACACAGTTGACACCAACAGTGGGAGGGCAAGAAAGCAACAAGAGGGCTTGCCTCAAATACAAAGTCAACTTTTTCTGTTTCCTTAAAGGAGATCTACCTAGTACATATGGAAAAACAAACCCCCTCCTTAATTCTTAGAAATTCTTTGAGTAATGTTCTTCCTTTAGGTTTCTAAGGAAGCAGCTCCCTCATGGATCTCTATTAACCTTTGTATTATGTAATCAGAGTTTTCCCATTTTCCTCACAAAACACAGTTACCTCTGGATATTGCAGTAAAGCTTTTCTTGGTGGTATTACCTCAGGAAAGAAGAGCTGTCCAGTAAAGTTAGCAAAATTGAGTTCTAGGTTTTGCCCAATAATTTTCCAGTTAACAGTAACATTTCCTCGACCAGGGGGTGTTCTCATCACATGGAATTGTAAAATTTCTCCTGCAGGTGAAATGTACAGATTGATGAATGCTTAATGTAAAATGAGCTTAACATTTGAAGTCAACAAAACCCAAATCCCAAACATGCAACTACTACGGTACCTTTTCTAAGAATATTACAAAGCTGTTCTATTTGCAATTTTCTAGAAGCTTTATACATGCTTATTGTTTATTAACACATTATTGCTTATCCCACTTCTAAATACTTCCATTTAGTAGAACTTCAGGAAGTTTAACATGTAAAAGTTACAAAAGCACATGCTAAAATGGAAAACACAAACTTTTATACACTCCAAAACATGCACCAGAACATAAATGTTCTGTAAATTAAAGAAAATAATTAAGTCCTCATGGTCAAAACTAGTAATAACACAAGTAAATTCTTCCTTCACTTCCCAAAAGGACAAAAATTCCTTACACTGGTATGCAATGTGATTTTACACAATGCATGCATAAAAATGCTTGCAAATACCTGAAAATCACATTTCTTGAAATTATAACTTACATATACCATCAATGATTTTGTTTTATAGAAAGAAATACAAAGGAAAGGTGTCAAATCTGTATATCAACCTCTGTAACTTCACCAAAGTTACAGCTATTCTTCCTGGATAAATGAGGCATTTTAGATACTTTCCATTCCTGGCTTTTATCCTCATGTAATATTTTGTAAAATTGAAGAAAATCATAAAAGTCATTTCTTCTAAATTGCTGGAAGTGAAAAGTAAGCTCCTAGGGAGTACTGGTGATGGCCATGTGTCTTGCTGAAAATATGCTGAATTCAAAAGTTTTATGATGATGAACAGAAGTTAAGGTACATTAATGAACTATATTACTAAAAACTAATAATTGTTAAAAGATAAATGAATTCATGTTTAAAAGGCTTTAAAAAACACATCCTTATAGCATAGACATATAGTTGAAATCCATGCATGCTCATTAAAAATATCACTTTTACTTAGTTATCCAAATAAATACACACTTTTGACACTTTTAAATGAGGAGTAGCAATAACACAGTAAAATATAAACACCCTTTCCAAATATGTTTTAACTACCACAGTTTTTTAAATTTTTAAAATAATAAAATTAAATAATTATTTCTAATAGAAAGGTTTCTTAAAATATCATAAATTCATTAATTTAGAGATTATCTTATTTCAATACTAAAAAACAAAATAAATTTTTCATACTAAATTTAAGCATACATAACTTTAATACATTTATTACATAAATTATTTTGGGACAGCAGAAAATATAAGAAAGCAAAACAGAAAGACTTCTAAATAAAATTTCCTAAAACAGTTCAATGTTTAATGTATACACTTTAAAATATTTCAATTCAAAAAAAATTTTTTTAATTGTTATCACAATAGCAGACTATGACTTGGATGTTTTTATTGAAACAGAAAGGAAATGTTATTAGAAATCAGAGTGTCCACAGGTTAGGATATAACTGAAAGAATGGGTACAAATAATTGCCATGCCATTTAAAATTTTTATACTTATATAACTCATATGAATAAAACACAGGCAATACAATGAAACCCTGGAGTCTCTCTATTGTATACCAGGCAGAATTTCTCAAGGGTTTATTACTGAATGGCAGAGAGAGAGAACCTTGGAGTTATTAAGCTCTTTCATCTACAGTGTTGTCTGGTGACCCAAATAAAAAGGTATACAGAGTCATGGTTTTCAATTTTTTTTTAATCACAAAACCTAGTAATATTTCAAAATGAAAATTATAGAAGTTTGAACAAGTGCTAAAAATGCAGTGGAAATACAAGTGGCAAAAAAAATGTAGGTCAATGAAAATCCATATTGAAGGGGAACCTGTAAATATCATAGTAAAAAAAATTATGGTTGTAAGATGGTACATAGAGATTTAGGAATAAGTACACCATTTAAGGCAAAACTAAAAATGAAATGCTAAGGACAGAAAAAAGTAAAATCCTCCTACAAACTTATTACATGTAAAAATGCTCAGTCTAGGGCTTCCCTAGTGGCGCAGTGGTTGAGAGTCTGACCGCCAATGCAGGGGACAAGGGTTTGAGCCCTGGTCTGGGAAGATCCCACATGCCACGGAGCAACTGGGCCCGTGAGCCACAACTACTGAGCCTGCGCGTCTGGAGCCTGTGCTCTGCAACAAGAGAGGCTGTGATAGTGAGAGGCTCGCGCACCGCGATGAAGAGTGGCCCCCCGGGCTTCCCTGGTAGCACAGTGGTTGAGAGTCCGCCTGCCGATGCAGGGGACACAGGTTCGTGCCCCGGTCCGGGAAGATCCCACATGCCGCGGAGCAGCTGGGCCCGTGAGCCATGGCCGCTGGGCCTGCACATCCGGAGCCTGTTCTCTACAACGGGAGAGGCCACAACAGTGAGAGGCCCACGTACCGCAAAAAAAAAAAAAAAAAAAAAAGAGTGGCCCTCGCTTGCCACAACTAGAGAAAGCCCTCGCACAGAAACGAAGACCCAACACAGCCATAAATAAATTAATTAATTAATTTAAAAATGCTCAGTCTAATACCACTTGATATCACCTTTGAAAATTTAATGTTACCATGCAAGAATTTAACTTGCAAGAAAATATTACAAGAAACACAATTTGAAGCACAACACACACACAAAGGTAAACCAAGTATTCCTTAAACACATAATTTCATGAGCCTATTAAAAATCACATCAAAAGCATAAATAGTGTGAAGATTTTCCTAAGAATCAAAATAGAGGTATTAACTGCCTCTTTAAGGCAGACTGCCAAGAATCAGGTCCACTTAAAATGCCTACGAGGGACTTCCCTGGTGGTGCAGTGGTTAAGAATCTGCCTGCCAATGCAGGGGACAAGGGTTCGACCCCTAGTCCAGGAAGATCCCACATGCCACGGAGCAACTAAGCCTGTGTGCCACAACTACTGAGCCTGCGCTCTAAAGCCCGCGAGCCACAACTACTGAAGCCCACGTGCCACAACTACTGAAGCCCATGCGCCTAGAGCCCGTGCTCTGCAACAAGAGAAGCCACCACAGTGAGAAACCCACACACCATAACAAAGGGTAGCCCCCGCTCACCACAACTAGAGAAAACCCATGCTCAGCAACAAAGACCCAACACAGCCAAAGATAAATAAAAAAATAAATTTATTTATTTATTTAAAAAAAAATCCTTCTAGGAAGGATTACCAGAAAGCTACCTTCTACCTAGAGGAGAAGTCAAAGAACATAGGAAAAGGAAAAAATTAGAAACAAGTGCTCAGTCTTCTAAATACAAGGGAAGGACAGAAGATAGGTCCTAAAGAAGGAAGGTAAAATTTTCAGACAGCCAATATTTTACCACACTGCCTTCTAGTTTTTGCCCAGAATGAAGATCTAGAGAGGGCCCTCCCCAACTAAAGAGTCTGACTAATTCCTGGAAGATCATCTTGATATGAAATCTAGAGTCCACCAAAAATCGGTGATACATTTTAACTCTAAGCAGAAGATCTAAGACCAAAAAAAAAAAAAAGGATTTCCCTGGCAGTCCAGTGGTTAAGACTTCACACTTCCACTGCAGGGGGCATGGGTTCGATCCATGGTCTGAGAACTAAGATCCTACCTGCCACGTGGCATGGCCATAAAAGACCAAAAAACAAGGAAGATCTATCATATGGGTTCTAGACCTAGCCTAACACAAATAAGAAATATGAATATAAAATTCATTTTAATAACCCAGAGTATTTCGTGTATTTCTTCCTAAAACAAATCAGGATTGTTTTTACAAAGATAAACATCAACTACAATGTGTATAAAAATAATGGAAAACTAAAATACAGGAAATATATTTTAATAGATTCATGTATACGTGGTATACAGGAACCATCCAAACTGTGCTCTACAATTAATAGAAAATGACTTAAAACAATTACAGGGATACGAAATAATATGAAACACAAACTGTCAATAAGAAAAAAAGTTGAGTGTTTCTAATATAGCAGTTCGATATATATTTTTAAAGAATCACATCTCTTGTTCAAATCTTTACCTAGAAAAAATACATGCTGTCTCTGAGAAAAGGAGAAATTTTAAATCCACTGAACATGACATAATGATTATGATGCTACAGAGATGTGTGAAGTGAAACGTTTAACACAGATTTATAAAGAGCACATTTATACATACTTTGCAACCACAGTAAAAATCTATTGTCCTATATTTCTAAAGTCTGCCCATTACATTTGAAAGCAAGTAATATTTACCACTGGGCATCTGTCCAATTGCTTTAGGACAAAAATGCAGAAATAGGATTCTACAGAATTCAATACACTTTTAAACACTAAGGCAATTCCTCCCCATGAAATGAAAATGTATTCTAGAGCCAGAAATTCAGCACTGTCCACATTTTAAACCTAATCACATAAATGAAACTCCAACACTAAGTCAAAAGCAATGTTAACATTGTCAAAAGCCTACATGGCATGATTTTTTTACCCCACTTCTTTAGCAGTTATCTTTGAAGAATCACCATGAAGTTTTCATTTTTAGAAACATCTGCTTGATATACATTTCTCTATGCAATTTTGCAGTAATACAAAGAATACATGCACAAAATACTGAATTCTTGAGGTTAGACATAATGTTTTTGAAAAAAGAAAATTAATTTAGACTATAGGAAAAGATTTAGGAGGAAAGGGAAAGAAAAATAAATTTAAAAAAATAGAAATTCCTACCAATTTTTATTTAGAAAATGTAAACATTCTAGGGAGTACTGATTAATGAAAGCAATTCATTGTTCTATTTCCTGTACCAAACTCATGCTCATAGATTGATATGATGAAGCAGATAGGATATGCTTTTGATATGATAAAGCAATAACACATTTGGACCACGTGTTTTAATGACTAATCATTTTTTCTCTTTGCATCCTCTGCAGATATTTAGCTGTTGGAGACGAAAGAGACCACAATCTGGTTTTCAGGTGTTAAGTTCGTTCAGGTGAAAGAGAACACAGGTGCCAAGACCCTGCAGTTTCCCCAAGATGACTTGGTGCTCAGCACAAGAGTCTGGGTTTCTTCAGAGCCTCCAACCCACCACCACTGTCACCACCCAGACTCCCATAGGATGCGTGTAATGACGCTAGCTCCTTTATGGTTAAAATGCCCTTCAAGTGATCCTGGACATCCAAATACTTTTGTATTCTTAAAAAAAAAAAAATCCCATCATATTGCTGAAAATCACATACCTAGTCCAGCTCTGTGTTCTCCCTTAAATCTAATCCCTTCTGGTCCCTGAACTTATTTATACCCACCCCCATGCCACTAACACTTTTATTCTCTTCTACATTGCCTTCTTCTCTATATTTCTTCAACAAAACAAAGCAAGTCCAAAATACTCTACGCTTTAATCTGGTTTCTCCAATTTTTCTCCTTTCCTTGATCACAGAGCCAACAAACAGAATATCCCCTAAGGCAGTGCTTCTCACCCCTAATGCAGTGAAGGACAGGGTTTTGTTTTGTTTTGTTTTAATAATTTTTTTTTAGTTTTCTTTTATCTGAAAATATCTTTATTTCACTTTCATTCTTGACAAATGTTTTCAGTAGTATAGAATTCTGGGTTGGCTTTATTCTGCTTTGAGCACTTTTTTTTTTTTTTTTGTGGCTGCGCTGGGTCTTTGTTGCTGCACACGGGCTTTCTCTAGTTGCAGTGAGCGGGGACTACTCTGTTGCAGTGCGCGTCATTGCGGTGGCTTCTCTTGTTGCGGAGCACGGGCTCTAGGCACATGGGCTTCTGTAGTTGTAGCAGGTGAGCTCAGTAGTTGCAGTGTACGGGCTCTAGAGCGCATGGGCTTAGCTGCCCCGCAGCATGTGGATCTTCCCAGACCAGGGTTCGAACCTGTGTCCCCTGCATTGGCAGGTGGATTCTTAACCACTGGACCACCAGGGAAGTCCCAGACAAGGGGTTTTTGTCTGTTTTTTTGTTTTGTTTTGTTTTCCTTGATCTATCATAAACTGACATTTTTGTAAAACACAATAAAACAAATGACTAGATAAGTTAAATGGCAAAAAGAACACACATACAAAATGTAAGCCCATAGATATCACTTTTGGATATCACAGCAAAATGAAATCGTTATAAAAGTCTCTAGAAAAGATTCTTTCAATTTTCAAACTTATCTTGTCACAAACCAAAAGCAAACACTTTGTGTGCAGACGTCAGCTTGAGGACCATACTCTGAGGAGCACTGCCCCCAAGGCTTCTACAGTCCTGTCTTTTGTTATCCTTAGTTATTTGCTTTCCATGCCAGGTTTTCCTTTAAAATTCCTCTGCAGTTACTACTGTTCCCTCTAGCCCATTTGGGAATCTAATCTCACTTGTTGCCCATGTTAGTACGAGACACGCTGGTTACTTTCTTCTGATAACTAATGAAAACACATTCTTATTTTGGTCTCTTCCCACCTCTCTGGCAGAGCCTTCTTTCCCCTTTGCCTTTTGCCTGTCCCAGCACCTTACCCTGGTGTCCCACATAGCTCCATCCTTGACAACTTGCTTTTCTCCCTCTATCCACTAAGATCTTAATTTTAGATCTTTAATTTTCCTGATTTCAATGATTATCTCTAAAAATCCAATTTCCACCCCTAGCTTAAGATAGAGTCAGATTCTCTCACCAAATTTCCTCCTCTCACATAGACACTGTTACTCAAATTCATTATCCTTCCAACTCAAATCTTGAAATATTTACCCGACGTTCCTGCATTGTCGGGTTCTGCAGTAGATGTAAGTTCAAGCAAAACAAGTTTCTTCTCACAAGGTGCCCTATAGCATAAGCTCTGGATTCAGACAACACTAGGTTTAAGCCCCACCATGAATAACTATGTGCTGGGTAATCCCTCTAACATTCAGTTTCCTTGTGTGAAAAACTGGTGTATATCGTCATACCCACTTCATAGCCCTGTTAAAATTAAGTGAAATGATGGATATAAAATGTCTGGCATGCAGAAAACACTCAATAAGTGTTATTGTTGTTGTCATTATTATTGAGATTAACTTCTCTTCCAGTGACTTTTTACTGTATTATACTACAAATAATTTTTCGAGAGTTGATGATCTGTCTTTAGATTGACTTATAGCAATTTGTTAGTCACTTTTACTCACTATTGCTATGACAACATGAGATTCTAAACCGTTAATAAAAGGAAAGAGTATTGGGAAATGGCTCAGATATTTGCATTAAGTTAAATAAACTTGCACTTGGGAGTACAGTAAGGTAAAAGGTGATGCACACTAAAATGCATTCAGTTTCCAGCACAGCCACTAACTAGCTATATGATTCTGTCCAGTCACTTAATCTCTCTGTCTCAGTTTTCTCATCCATAAAGTCGAAGTCCAAATGCATGATTTATATCCTTTTCATTTCTTAACTCTTTTAGGTACAATTATTTTTTAATTTTAAACACAAATTATAGTGAAACAGACTATAAATACCAGTTTTATCTCAAACAGACTTATTCAAAGACAAAAACACTGCTATAATGGTTTAAACAAAAAGTAGCCTATAAATGTAAACCCTATAAATGATGTAAAATATTAAGATTCGAGGAAATTACTGTTTTTTTATGGGAAAAGAGGACATTGTAGAACTTTTTTCTGATTTGGCACTTTGTTCATAAAATATACAAATATATAAAATCCAGGCTAAAATATTCACTGATCAGAAACTGCTATTTTCTTTTGAACAGAGAGCCAATATTTCACCATTTAACATCAACAGCTACCACTGAGCACATAAACACTATGTGCCCAGAACTATCCTAAGCACTTTACATTTATCCACTTGATCCTCACACAGAAACCTATGAAGGAAGTAGTATTTCCCTTCATTTAACAGATGAGAAAGCTGAGCATCCTAGGTTTGACCAATTTCATTAAAACCACACTAGTGGGGAGTGGCAAGCTAGAACACAATACCAATCTGCGAGGCTCCTAAATCTGGTTAAACAGTTCACTATACAGCCCTCTCCCAAATAAGCTCCATGTACATTAACAAACCCAGCTGTACAAAATAATGAAAGAATTTTTAAAACGGGAAACTTTAAAAAACTAGACAAAAAATGACATCCATGGAAAAGAGAATGAATGTGCTCAACAAAAAAAGGAACCCACCTTCATGACCTATGACAGATCTGGAAGCGGTCTGAAAGCCAACAACTCCTGCCACATTGTCATTGGCCAAAATGTTCACTCTGACGGTGTCGGAACTGGGCAAAATTCTACTTCCGCCTTCGGTGTACACCAAGCTAACTATGATGCTTTCATCATCCTCTGGCTCAGAATCATCCAAAATGGTTAAAATGGCTATCTTTTTGGTTTCACCTATAAAGAATTAATGGAATAAAACCTAAGTAAGAAAATCCTCAATAGAGAATTCACAAAGGTCCAAGATAACTTCTTTCAAAGACAAAAGTTAAGTAAAAATACATGAGTGAATTATAACAGTTCAATACCATGAGTAATATTAGTGCCACTATAAGCAAATGTTGTATGTAAGCCTGTATACCCTTTCACCTATAAAAGACTGTAAAAATTTCATTAATATGGGCAGATTGTGGAAAAGGATATTTTGAATTATGGAAGTTAAAGGGTAGAATTATTTCAAGGAATCATGGTTTTACTTCCTGGTCTTTAGCCTAGAACCATGACCTAGCTAGGGGAAGAGGTTCTGAAGCATCTACTGTTTAGAAACAGATCCCTCTAGAAAGTGGGGTCTCATTCTCATTTTGGCATTACCATGAATGATTTTCATGTAATCAAGCCAAAACTTCTCTGAAAGACCAGGAACCCTTAGGGAATAGTGGTCAAAATGGGAAACAGAAAAGGATGGTAAATTCTGAGCAAGAGAACCCACATAAATGGGATAAGTCTTCGGGGAGCCAGATGAGATGACAACATCAAATACTAGTCTCCAGGATTTGGGCAATAAGGGAAGGAGACAGAAAAGGAATTCAAAGGGACACATAACAGCAACAAGGGCCAAGCAATCTACTTTGCAATTTGGCCTAGGACCCCACTAGTAGATAGGGCATCACTGAAAACCCCCAAACCCAACACTGCTTCTGCTGTTCACCTACAGTGTTCCCCATCTAATTCTTTGCCACTTTCTGGAAAGAGGTTGTAAGGGTGAGAAAAGGCAGGAGAAAGGAGAAAGTGGATGTGAATGCATGTTCTCTCTCACACACGACCCTGGTATATTTTATCAATTCAGTGTCAAGGTTGCCTCAAGAGAGTATATATTATCTGAGAATCTAGGTTAACTATAAAATATAGTCCATTTTGTGTGATTCTAAAGTTACAATTCAAGGTAATACTAATTTGTATAATGCCACTACTTTAATATGATAGCTTCTTTATTGTTACCAAAGCCATTAAAAAAATCTAACTTTAAAATTTTCATCTCCATTCCCTCCTCAAATTTCATTATTTCCTTTGAAATAGGGAGAAATGTTACCAGTTACTAACCTGTGCACACACACAAACCCATGCATCAAGCATATCATTATTCCATTGTTCCCAAAACCATTTACTAGGAAACAATCATTTTTGAGAAGTTTTATACTATTTTAAAAATTTACTCTAAAATATAATGCTTATTAGATGTTTCAAAAAGTATATAATCTATATGTATCATGACCCCGGACTACTGTTTCCAAAAAAGTATATGCATTAAAATTAAATGATAAAAGATGCAATGAATTGCTCTAAGATATGGAATTGTGAATAACATTTACTTCCTTCATTTTGTTGTATAACCTGAAGTTTTCATGAATAAATATTACTTTTCAATCAGAAAAACACTATGTTAAAAAACTATATAGGGCCTCCCTGGTGGCGCAGTGGTTGAGAGTCCGCCTGCCGATGCAGGGGATACGGGTTCGTGCCCCGGTCTGGGAGGATCCCATATGCCGCGGAGCGGCTGGGCCCGTGAGCCATGGCCGCTGGGCCTGCGCATCCGGAGCCTGTGCTCCGCAACGGGAGAGGCCACAACAGTGAGAGGCCCGCATACCGCAAAAAGAAAAAAAAAAAAAAAAAAAACTATATGGAATTTATAATTGGCTAAATCAGGATTTAAATAATGATCTCAGTAAAGATATCGTTTTTCAAAATAAATAAATAAACTTTAAAAAAAAAAAAAAAAAAAAAAAGATATCGTTTTTCTACCCAAAGAAAACTATTTTAAATATATGAACTTTTGAAATTTTCAAATATAAATGATTCAACCAACCCTGGAAAAGAATCAGTGAATCTGACCCTAATTCTAATTATTGTCCAAGTTCTCTGTAATTTCATTGTTCATGAAAATTTAAAATAGTGGTCCCATCCAAGTCTAAGAACAGTATTATAAGTTGATCTACCACTAGTCTTAATTTAATATGAATCAACTCACCAAAGTTTATGCTATTTATACTTACAAATTATTTTCTTTGGAGGTTTATCCTGATTTGTCTAGTGCACATGAAAAAGCTTCCCAGTTAGTACCCATTTTCCTAGCTACCAATACTTCTTACCCACGCTTGGTTGTAGCTACATGGCTCATTCTTGTAAATTCCCTTACAAAATTAAAAGTTGCTTTAGAGCTGCCTCTACACTTCCTGAAAGGTTCTGCTACCACACATAAAAGGGATACAATTCTCACATTCCCTGAAAATCTTTTCAATAAACTAAAAAGATACACATGTAGGGCCCTATGTCATGGGCCTACATATGTCATGTCAACCATTAACAAGCCAACTACTATTATTTCAAAACCATCATTCACTTTTACATATTAGCAAGAATGTATACAGTAAAAATTCATATGAACCTTGTCATAAAAACTGACTATAACGACTTTACCAGGGGGAACTGAAGTCCATTTAGAACCATAACTCACCTTCAGCAAAAGTCAGAATGTCTCCAGCACCTATAAAATCTAAACCTTCAGTAGCTGTTCCACCAACAACACGCCATTGGACTGTCACCTGACCTAAGCTGCCCCCTGTCCTGTGGATCATCATCTCCACTGTGGTTTGGGGCCGCTCCTGAACTTCAACATATAAGCCATCTTCTGAGGTATTGGGACTAATACCGTAGATCACAAACACTCCAAAGGCATCACCATTTAATGCTATGACAACTGTAGAAGTATTTGGCTGTCCTATGGTTGGTTGGTTTTTAAAACTGGCTGTGATGTTCATAAGATGAACTTCAAGGAGAGAAATTAGGAAACTCTCATCCATCTCTGGGAGATCATCGGGAAGAATAGAAACTGTGAGATTTGCAAATTCATCACCTTCCAGCATTATGGCCCATTGCCTTGTCACAGGCTCGTAGTCACTACCAGCCACAGCCTGACCGCTAAAAAGAGACGCTACCCTGGTCATGTTTTTCTTGTAGGTCCAGAAGTCTGAGTTGTTAACGGTTGGGCTGATCCACGATGTCATCCAAAAACATTGGGGGCCTTCAGAAGCACCGAGAAAGGAAAACGCTGAGCACGCGTGTTCTTTGAGGCACAAAGTGGCACAGGTATACTGGGGTTCCCCCATTGCAGAGACATTCACCCAAGTTCTCCAAAGTGGGTCAGGCACCCCTTGAATTGGCGATTCATAGTAGGACAGTAAGTCTTGACTCTCCTCAACTGCAAGAGCCACTACATCAATATCGGAAGTACTGTAGAACAACAACAGCCGACCAAAGTGCCCTCCGCTAAAATGTGGAGTGACAGTTAAAAGACAGGTTAAGCACTCAAAGCAATCTGTGGATTACATAATAGAGAAGAGAATGCTGATTGTGATTTTCATTTTTTTTTTAAGTGGATAAAGTACTAGCGCAAACACAACCATGTTTCTTAATAACATTTGTCTTTCGCATTGTGTTTTCTCATGTAAGGAAATCTGGCTCGTTTTCAATCAAATGCTACTTATTTTTAACCAAGCTATGAAAATATCTTGTACGATATGCAAATCATATCCATTTCAGAATTTTCAAAGACTTAGAAAATGAATCTTCATTACTAGCTTTCACTGAAACAAAGTAACAATGATACCAACATGAGTACATTTTAAGGAAATGTAACTACTTGCCACAATGTCGCAAGCAAGACCAGCTATTTTCTATTTCTGAAGGAGCTCAGTGAACTGGATGCTGTCTCACAAGAGAAATCCAGACAAAACAGAACCTGAAAGTCAACCACTTCATATGGCATCTGAATGTTCTTTAATTTAGAAGCCAGTTGTATTCAAGTTCTAATTCAAACACAACACCAATTAAAGCAATAAGTGTCTGGGGCTACAAAGCCCAATGCTGTATAATCCATTTCACTAATAAAAGGTATGATAGCTACAATGAGCTCTTTATATTAATAGGCATAATTCAATTAACAAATTATAACAACCTATAAAATAATTTACATTCTATAAAAACTACCAAACTTTATTTGACTATGTAAGAGATCCTTTCCCACCACCCCACAAGTTCCATCACCGCCCCCCCCTCCACCCACCGGATACAAGCAGCCACATCTCATATACCTTCTCCTGACAGTTATGTTAGCACAGGAACTTCTCTCCAGAGGCTCTTGAACACGATAAACCGACTGAACAAAGGCTACTGTACCATAAGGATTATCATTGGCAGGAATAATAATATTTGCCACTCGATCTAACCCAAGAGTACCACCACCAGAGGCATCAGTTAGTTGCACTTGGATAACCTAAAAATACAGTGAAAACTTCCTTAACAGAATCCGGTTCTGAAATTAGAATAAAAATGATGCAGGAAAAAAAATCAAAACTATCCATACAAGAACAAAATGGAGTAAAATATAAATGGACTCAAAGAAACTCCTCCGTTACATTTACAATCCCAACACGTAACAGAACAATCCATCACCAACTTTTAACAATAGAGCATGATGGCACAGAAGAAATACAGGCTGTTTAAGTTCCTTAATATTCTGTTATACAATCTTGTGAATCAATTTTAAGATGCCTGTTTATGTTTACCACTTAAATAATATACTTTTAATCCCTATATCTTTTTTTACTTAGGGAGGATACTGCATATGTGTTTTATGAATAGTTCATTTATTATGCTTTATTTTCCACATTCTCATAAATGAAAATTCTCTGATAAAACGTAAAACTAAAAACATATCATAAATTTAGAGAAATTTATGATAGGTTTTTAGGTTTTCATACCTAAATTCAGAGAAAAGGAAAGAGAAATGTTGTATATGTATTAACTAATATCTAATATTTAAGAAGTGTTTAATGACACAAATAGCACCCAAAAATAAATTTTATGGATTTCCCTTCTACAAAAATTTGACACTATTAAAGAATAAATGCTATTAAATGTAATTTTATGAGCTCCAGCTTTTAAAACTTGAATTTAATAAAATAAAATTATCTTCAGCCAATATATGTTAGTGATGAATCAATTTCCCCACTGAGACTCTATCTTTATTTGCCACCTTGCTTCTTCATGATGAAAAATAAACATCAGGCAGATAAATCTAGCATGGTATTTGTCACATAGTAAATCCTAAAGAATAAACGAATGAGTGGAAAATCAAAATCTAAACTTAATTAAGACTGACTGGCTCACACTCAAGTCAAAAGGAAGTCTGAATACAAACAAATTAAGAGTTTATATGAAACAATACAGCAAAACTTATGACAGACTATACATGTTTAATCATTTAACCAAAACGTAGAAAAATATTACATAACTGTACCAAAAAAATCTTATACTAGTAAATTCTAGAACATTCTTGTTTTTTGTTATCTCTAAGGATCACTTTCACACTACCATATTTTGAACATTCTTACAGAAATAATTTATCAGACACCTCTATAAATGTCACAATAACAGCCATCTGTCCTAGTCACTATAAGACAAGATATGTTTTACAGTGTCATTCTAGAGTAGCCATTCCTCTCACCTCTTCAATCTCCGGAACGTCGTCAGCCAGGACCTCTAACAACAAGGTTTGAATGGTTTCCCCAGGGGCAAAGGTCACATTACCTGAGACAACTCGCAGGTCGCCAGTAGCAAGCTGTCCATTAATGGTGGCAACCCACTGAACAGTAACATTGCCGAGTGTCCCAGAATTTCGAATTATTGGCAGGTTTACCTTCACTGAGTTAAACTCAGGTTCCTCTACAATAAGTTTAGTAATCTGAAAACCTAAAGGGCAAAGGAGAGATAATTTCAAATACAAAGTGAAACTAAGTCAATGTAGAGCAAACCAATTGCCATCCTACAGTTGATTCTTTTTTTCCCCTAAGCAATCTAAGAAGCTAAACCCTATAAAATGAGAGAAACATGCTGTGATACAAATTGGTCAGGCCTGCCAAATTTTCCAAATTATTTTCATTATGATAGAAGCAGAAAGCATAAACTCAGATGTCCACAGAGGTCAGGAATATACCAGTCATAAGTGAAGTAGGTCTAGTGAGTTCGGGGGCTAACTGCATGGGACAAGCCTGGCAGTTGCGATTTTTCTCCTAAGACTGATGCTATGAAGGAAAGGGGCTTGATGTCACCATATTTTTCTACTATAAAGATAGGCCAGAAATTCAGATTTTTGTACAAATTTCTGTGAACTAAATTAGTTTTTTAAAGAATTGTCTAAACTTCACAAAACACATCTAGGAACCAGATCTGACCTAAAAGCCTTAAAGTGTATGATTTCCAGATTTATTCTGAGAGGTTGATTTCTAACCACTGCTAGGTTTACTAACCACTGCTAGTGAGCACACATAGGTGTCCTATATATCAGTCATAGCAGGTTAAAAGGAAACAAGATCAAATCAATTCTGAGTCTCTAAAAATAAAGGAAGGTATGAATCTATACAGACAAGTAAAAGAGAGACACAAACTAGTCTCATTACCAAATAATCCATAGGGGTCATCAGAGGCCTCAATAATAATGATCGCCTCTGTTAATGCCCCTAGTTTGGCTCCTCCTGTTGTTTCATTCAGCAGTTGCACAAGAAAAGATTCTTCCAGCTCAGGGTAGATGTCATTAATGATATAGATTGGCACGGCTTTACTTGTTTCCCCTTCTAGCAAGACCACATCCGATGAAGCTATACTATAATCTTCACCTATGAAGACAATAAAGAAAAATGCTAAGACTTATTCCAGTATATGATAATAAACATCCCATACTCTAGGGAAATACTATGACATATCACATTCCATGGACATACTTTGAAAGACTTTTTCGAGGATAGTGACTACATTTATTCTAAACAAGATTTACCTCTCTTGCAAGAAAAAAATGGGTTTGATACAACAAAATAATGAAAAAGACATCTGGGTTGTTCAAGTTCATTTCTTCATTTTTAGAACAATGTATACATAATGTGTTCTATTTGCCATATACACATATAGATGATACAGATATAGACAGAGAACAATGTATACATAATGTGTTCTATTTGCCATATACACATATAGATGATACAGATATAGACAGAGACATAGATATGGATATGGATATGCACATGAACATAGAGAGTCATTCATTACCACAAGATGGCCCCTTATCTACAACAGTAAAAAAAAAATGTGTATCATACCTTAAAACAAAGAACAAAACTAGAATTCTGATCTCACTGGGGAGATAAATTACAGTGCTACACAGAGACGGGTATGTCAGCGTCATCAATCTTATGGTTGGAAACTATGAAATTTTCTACAAAGTTGGATTAAAAGCTGCTACTGCATACCACTCCGGGTGGCTTTGTCTCTGGTCAAAAAGTGAATGAGGAAAAGAGAGAGGCTTCCTATGGAATTTGGGTGCTAATTTTCTAGAACAGTGATCAACCCTCATCATCTGTCAATGTGTAAAGCCCCCTACAGATAGGCACTCCTCTGAGCTACCCCTCCTCACCCACCCCTTACACACATGTCATTTAAGGACTAGGTGAGCCTGGTTCATTGTCTTTTCAAGCAAGTATCACATCCAGATGATTTATTTCAAAAAATCAATCATGTTATCCCATGCATTCACACTCATGTCCTTTGAGTGCACACTAGAAAGGTTCTGACTGAATAGCTCTTAGGCAAATCTCTCTCTAGATGCTATAACTGCACTATCAAAGAAGGCTGTCTCCTAATATTTGCATTTGACAATGAAATCCTTTTGCTTATACATAAAATAGTTAATGCTAATCATTGACTCTACCATGTTCTTCATAAATAAATAAACAAGCAAGATAAATGAGTTGAGAGACAAGACTGTTGCCAAGCACTGCAATCATATGGCTGCACATTTTATCCTGTATTCTTCAGTATTATTTACACATGAATCCCTTCCAAAAACCTTAAAAGTACACACAGAGAAAGCCTAACAACGCTTTCCTTGGTTTACTTTTCATTGGTTTGTGCATATTTGGGTCATCAAAGCTTTTAAATTCATATACAATTTGCCAACAGTTTTCACAAATTCTACAAAATCAGTGTGATAAATATATAATAAAAACTTTAGGTCTGTGACTTAAAAACATTCAAGGGTATTATTGCTTTCTAGTTGATTTTTTTAACTACATCTTTAAGGGGCTTTGTTAATCAAGGATACAATTTCCCTCTAAAACACTTCACTGCTCCTTAGATGTCTTTTCTCACCGGCTATTGCAGTTATTGGCACAGCTTTAAACTTCACAGAAACATCTGCAAATGCTCCTCCTGTTCTAGTCACATTGATAATGGGTCCAACATGATCTTCTGCAACTCGAACGATTGGTGCTGAGAGCTGAAGAATTCCAAACGCATCATCATTGGCAATGATAATTAGATGAGCAATAGTTTCTACCTTAGGCCCAAGGCGTGGAGAGTTTGGAACTGAAAGACAGAAGAAAAGCTAATATATCAAAATTCTAAGAACTGGCCAAAAGTCATCAAGAAGCCTCAGCCAATATATAGAATGGATAAACAACAAGGTCTTACTGTATAACACAGGGAACTGTATTCAATATCCTGTGATAAACCATAATGGAAAAGAAGATGAAAAAGAATGTATATATATGTATAACTGAGTCACTTTGCTGTACAATTAACACAACATTGTAAATCACCTATACTTCAATAAAAAATTTAAAAAAAAAAAGCCTCGGCAAGATCCATCAGCCAAATGGGAGAATCATTTTGTGTTTTCTACCATTTTTAGCAAAAACATATTTATCGTTTACTATGTACCAGCACTAATCTAGATGTTGGGGATACAAAAATAAACTAAACGGAAAGTCCCTACTCTCCTATAACTTCTAGGGAGATTTTTATTATAGCAAAGGAATAGTTACCCTATAAGAATTATTTTAATAACTATTGGAAACTTGTAAAAAAAGGCAAAAAAAATGATTAGAGTATATTTAATCATCACTTTGCAAAATATAACAGAAAATGATGAAACCTACAGAATTATGCTCTTTTAATTAGTTACCAGTATGCCATAAATTTTTTTAAAGGCACTACAGTTACAAAATTGAGTAGGTAAGTAATCTAGTTACTTGCCCTCAAAGAGGAGCTGAAAATCATCACACTCTAATTCAATTACTGCCTCTCTCCCTGCTTCACTGTCCTTCCTCACAAACCTGTTTCCCCTGCCCCATCTCAGTTAACAGTCATGCATCTACCTCATCCAGAAAGCGGAGTCATGCTACCCCAATGCTGCTATAACAGAGTGTGCTCACTTAGGCTTTTAAGGCTACACTTTAAGACTATGCTTTTAAGCCTACTTTTAAGACTCTCTTCTTACTTGCCACTGATTTTAGAGAGAGCAAAACTTATTTTGAAGGCATGTAGGACCCTCCACAAATTCCCTTACTTTCTAGATTCAATTCCAACTAGCACCCTTGTTAAAACAAGTAATGACACAATTTAATTTCAATGATACAGGCCCAGACTGCACTAAATTATATAGTTTAAAACACAAAACTATAAATCAATATAACAATTAAGTTTAACTACATTGGAAAAAAATGGCAGTAACACAGAGCTGTAGAAGCAGATGACATTTTCTGAGTATGCCCTATTCAAAAGGCATTGTTCTAAGCACTTCTCTTGCATCTAGGAATTTAATTCCCATACCATCTTTATGTGGTGGGTAACACGGTCCACATTTTACAGATGAGGAATCAAGGGCACAAAGATGTTGAGGAAGTAAGCTAAGGCATTAGACTAGTACCTGCTGGACACAATTAAGAGGCATCATGTAAGGGTTTGTCTAATCTCTTGCTCCCTATATGCAATTCCTCATCAACCTGTCAATTATCCACGACTGTTCATCCTGCCCTGCACCTGTTCATCACCAGTCTTCTCACACGGCTGTCCTGAAGGTTGATGATTACACTCAGAGCAGAGTACAGAGACCCTATCAGGTCCTACACTGATTTTGCTATTAAAATTGAGACAATATCACATAGATTTGCCCTTGTTCTTTTTTTTCATTTTTAATGACATTTACTGTTTTCTTTCTAATGCACTTAATTGTCCTTTAATTATTTCACATCATAGCTTATGCCTATTCTGAATCACCCCAAGTACGCTGCATGGTTCCAGGAACATATCAAGCATAAATACATGTTGACTGTTTCTCCCATTCCACAGCACATTAATATTTTGCACATACCACTTTATTAATAATAATCGTTCACATTTATTGAATGCTTACCACATGCCAGAAACTGTATTCATTTTCACATATATTATGACATTTAAGTCCTATAATAATTCTGTATTATAGATTAGGAAACTGGAGCTTTAAAAGTTTATGGGCAGGCTTCCCTGGTGGCGCAGTGGTTGAGGGTCTGCCTGCCGATGCAGGGGACACGGGTTCGTGCCCCGGTCTGGGAAGATCCCACATGCTGCGGAGTGGCTGGGCCCATGACCCATGGCCACTGAGCCTGCGCGTCTGGAGCCTGTGCTCCGCAACAGGAGAGGCCACAACAGTGAGAGGCCCACATACCGCAAAAAAAAAAAAAAAAGTTTATGGCAACAATTTATTACTATACACTTGAACCTAAGTTATCTGCACCAGCAACCATCGCTCCTAGTCACTGCTATACGTGATCCTCCCTCCCGGTTTTATTTCCAGCTCACTCAATAAAACTGTGAGTTCCTTGAAAACAGGGCTGTATTTTATAATTTTTACTTAATAAGACTAAGTATTGGGTTTTATTTCAATGTATTTGCTATTATAACTGATGCTAAATCTTGCTAAGAAAAAAAGAGATGGGTTATTATGTGAGAATTTTAACCTTGACTGTAACCTGAAAATTTAATGCTAGCAGTTGTCCTAGAAAGTAAATTTCCTTCTATAACCATGGACTATGATTACACTGTGGGCAAGAATGGTGCTCACTATACAGTTTATCAGTAAGGTGAAGAAATTTACTTGTAAGAAACCTTAATCTATATGGCAGAACATAGTCAACATGCAGATCTTAAATTTTACTCTTTGGACTATTTAATTCCAATTTCCTTAAGAAGGTTTTATTATATTGTTAGATACATAATATTTATTTACTATGTTATATATATTTACCAATATTATCCTAAAACTGATATTAAATTAATATCACCATTCTTCCTTTCCTTGTTGTCTTGTTCCAGGAAATCTAGATTCTTCTCTTTATTTAAAACCCCCTTTCTAAAGTTATACATCTTCGCAGAGAGATGTGACTAATGAACAAACTATAGTACAATAACTACCTTTAGCTCCCCAAGCTCAGGCCCTGCTCTCAACTAGTAGCCCCTCTCTCTCTACAAAGCTACTGAGCCACAACCCCAGGGGTAGAGGCTGCTATGTTCCAACAGAAGCCGCTGCACCAGATCCTCTGCCCAACACGGGTCACTCTGCATTCCTCATTCTTATCCCCAACCACTGCCTTCTTCTTAGCTTTCACGGTGACCCACAAAATTTCCAGGATTTCTTACTACTACATAGCCCTGTCCCCCCACTTCCCTCATGCAGTTGCCAGATCCTCACTCAGGCTCCTCACTAATACAAAGAGACTGTTGGTTAAGGAATCTTCCAGAGTGGATCAAGGCCAAAGAGACTCAGGATCTTGCTACCAGGACTGTCCTTGGAACCCCCACATTGATTCCAGAATGTTCTGGAAGCTACAATATCAAGTACAATAGTACTAGAGATCAGTTACACTGGATTACACAGACACTTCTAAAAATTTAGTCTGGGAATATAACAGGCTTTTAAAACATGGTTTCATGTTTTCAAGTGTCCCACTTCCATTTGCCTTATCGATAAACTTTTGTAAGAAGATGCTTTCAAAGTTAGAACTTATTATTTTTATAGAATTTTCTACTATACCAAATTCTTAATTTATTGTTTCAGGATTCTTACCTCTAATAATAATAACAACACACTAATGGTTACTTACTTGGGCGATTCTGTACTTTCTCTATTAAAGTAGAGTTGAACAGTTCAATAAACAAAGACTCCGACCTTTCTGGTTCATCATCATCCAAAATTGAAATAGTTATTGTTGCCTCACTCTGATTGGCTCTGAAAAGAGCGAATCCAGAAGCTGGAATATAGTCTTTTCCTTGAGTTGCTCTGGCTAAATTAGGTGGAAAATAAGGCAGTTTTTCCATATCATCCAGTGTTGCGTATGTGACTTTGACTCTTCCCAGGAGGCCTTTTAACCTTATTATTGACAAAGTGATGTTCTGGGTGGCTTCCTCCACTTCAATAGGTCTATTTTTCTCAGAAAAGATGAAGACCCCATAAGGATCATCACTAGCCAAAACTATTAATGTGGCATTAGTATGAACTCCCAAAGAGCCACTGGAGACACTGAGGATAGACACGGAGAATGCCTTATCCAATTCTGGATCTTCATCAGGCAATATTTCCACTGTAATGTTGGCGCTCTTCTGTCCAATCTCAAATGTGACGTTGCCAGAGGTGAAGGCCAGATCGCCATCAGGATCAGAGTCTATGCTCCAAAGCAAAGTCACTCGAGACAGAGTCCCATGACTTCTCATAATCTTTAAAATATTTAATATTAAAATGTATTAAAAGAGGAATTAAAACCATTGACTTACAGGTCTGTAAATACAGAATGATAACGGGATATTAACTTTTTATTTTATTTTATATAAGCTGTTCTCAAGAATATAAAATTCTTGAAGGCAATGTACTACCCATATTTGAAGACCCTCAGGGAGTCCCACTTAAAAAGTGATTGTTGCAGGAAATGACAGACTGACTTAACATTTTTAGCTTCTAACTAATCTATAGCTGTATCACTTCTGCAACTATAACATATATTAGTAATAAAGCAAATGTAATTAACAGTGTATTATATTTAAGTATATTCATGAAAATGTTTATATTTCCTGCAAAGAAGGTATATACTTTACTGTAAGGAAAAGATGACTGATAATTTTTCTGAAAAGTTAGCCATAAAACTCATTTTTAAAAACAAATTATATTTAATTGTATGTTCAATACAATATAAAAAACAAAACTTCGGGCTTCCCTGGTGGTGCAGTGATTGAGAGTCCACCTGCCGATGCAGGGGACGCGGGTTCGTGCCCCAGTCTGGGAAGATTCCACATGCCGCGGAGCGGCTGGGCCTGTGAGCCATGGCTGCTGAGACTGTGCGTCCGGAGCCTGTGCTCCACAACGGGAGAGGCCACAACAGTGAGAGGCCCACGTACCGCAAAAAAAAAAAAAAAAGTTCACCAAAAAAGTACATAATCCAAGGTTATATAAAACACATTTAAGAAGCAAGAAATATTTTGTCAACAGTATGTTAAAAAGAATGAAAAGCCTAAAGAAATCACTTCACGTTAAGTCCCAACTAAAAGAAATTTTTATTTATACTTAAAATACGAATGCTGGCTCAAAATAAAGTTAGAGCCAGGAATTTATAAAACTTGATGCTTTCCCTTGATCCTTTTTTTTTTCTTTCTTTAGTGTTGGGTTGGCCAAAGAGTTCATTTGTTATTTTTCCGTAAGATGGCTCTAGTAGTGCTTAGTTGTCTTTAACTTCATTAGAAACAATTTTGTTAGACTGTATTGTAAAGGCTATCATATCAGCGTGCATTTAAAAAAAAAAACTTAACAAAATTGGTGAATTTTTGTGTAGCCATTTTAATATTGAAGATGGAAGAAAAAAGCAACATTTTTGGCATATAGCTATATTATCTCAAGATAGGTAAAAATGCAACTGAAATGCAAAAAAAGATTTGTGCAGTGTATGGAGAAGGTGCTGTGACTGACTGAACATGTCAAAAGTGGTTTGTGAAGTTTCATATTGGAGATTTCTCACTGGACAATGCTCCCCGGTTGGGTAGACCAGTTAAAAACGACAGCGATCAAATAAAGACATTACTTGAGAAATCAACGTTATACCACACAGGAGATAGCCAACATAATCAAAATGTCCAAATCGAGCACTGAAAATCATCTGCAGCAGCTTGGTTATGTTAATCGCTTTGATGTTTGGGTTCCACATAAGTTAAGGGAAAAAAAACCTTCTTGAGTGCATTTTCGCATGTGATTCTCTACTGAAACGTAATGAAAATGTTCTGCTTTTAAAACAAATTGTGATGGACGATGAAAAGTGGATACTGTACGATAATGTGGAATGGAAGAGATCGTGGGGCAAGTGAAATGAACCATCACCAACCATACCAAAGGCCGGTATTCATCCAAAGAAGGTGATGTGTATATGGTGGGATTGGAAGGGAGTCCTCTATTATGAGCTCCTTCCGGAAAACCAAACAATTAATTCCAACAAGTGCCATTCCCAACTAGACCAACTGAAAGCAGCATTCAACGAAAAGCGTCCAGAATTAGTCAACAGAGAACACAAAATCTTCCATTAGGATAACGCAAGACCGCATGTTTCTTTGATGAACAGGCAAAAACTGTTACAGCTTGGCTGGGAAGTTCTGATTCATCCGCCATATTCACAAGACACTGCACCTTCGGATTTCCATTTATTTCAGTCTTTACAAAATTCTCTTAATGGAAAAAATTTCAATTCCCTGGAAGATTGTAAAAGATACCTGGAATAGTACTTTGCTCAAAAAACTAAAAAGTTTTGGGAAGATGGAATTATGACGTTGCCTGAAAAATGGCGGAAGGTAGTGGAACAGAAGGGTGAATACGTTGTTCAATAAAGTTCTTGGTGAAAATGAAAAATGTGTCTTTTATTTTTACTTTAAAACCGAAGGAACTTTTTGGCCAATCCAATAATTAGTTATCGGGATTTCCCTGGTGGCACAGTAGTTACGAATCTGCCTGCCAATGCAGGGGACACGGGTTCAATCCTTGGTCCGGGAAGATCCCATGTGCCATGGAGCAACTAAGCCCATGAGCCACAACTACTGCGCCTGCATGCCACAATTACTGAAGCCCATGTGCTCTAGGGCCCGCATGCTGCAGCTACTGAGCCCGCTTGCCTAGAGCCCATGCTCTGCAACAAGAGAAGCCACTGCAATGAGAAGCCCGCGCACCACAACTAAAAGTAACCCCCAATCGACCCCACATGCTGCGGAGCAACTAAGCTCATGAGCCACAACTACTGAGCCTGAGCGCCACAACTACTGAAGCCCACACACCCTAGAGCCTGCGCACCGCAACTACTGAGCCATGCACCACAACTACTGAAGCCCACGCACTCTAGGGCCCACATGCTGCAACTACTGAGCCTGCATGCCTAGAGTTCGTGCTCTGCAACAAGAGAAGCCACCGCAATGAGAAGCCTGTGCACAGCAACAAAGACCCAAAGCAACCAAAAAAATAATAATAAAATAAATTAGTTATCCCTTCTGAAGTTGTTTAATTTACTCCACAACAGTTAACTGAAGATCTGCCATGAGAATACAGAAAGGATATATTTTGAGTGATCCTTCGTATCACTTGTATAAAATCTGAGAAAGCTGAGCAAGTTTCTAGCTCCTCTAATTTATTTAACCATAGAATCCTACTTAATTCCTACTGGATGAATGCAGAGTAGACACACACAGACATACAGACATACACATACACACACACATACACACACACATAGAGTTGTTATTATTGCTGTTCACAAATGTTTTGGATTTTCTTTCCTTCTGGGAGAGATACAAGCCAGGATTGCACTTCTCTACGTGGTTACATTAGCGTTGTCATGTGACTTGCACTTGCTTTGACCAAAGAAATTAAGTGGAAATGCTGTGAATCACTTCCAGAAAGAAGCTGAAGAGCCAGTGTGCAGTTCCTCACATTCACACTTCCCCACTCCGTGGAGAGAGAAGCACCTGTTGAGATGCAGCCTCTACAATCCTCAGTCCTAAGTCACTGATGACAGCCCACTTCAGATGGACGTAAACCATGAGTGAAAAATAAATCTTTGTTGTAGTAAGCCAATGAGCTTTGGAGATGTTTGTTACTACAGTCTATATGAATCAATATAAAAATCTATGTAGGACACATCCACTGTATTCCTTAAAGACTCAGGAATATTCAGAGTCATAAGATGAATTTGTATGCAAAGTGAAAGACAAAGACAAATGTCAAATCGTTGTTTAATTATCAGTTTGAATTGTCTGTGCCTCCAGGCTCATTCCCCTCCACTTAAATAGAAAAAAATCAATATAAAGTACACCTTAATAAAACAATAAAACAGTGTTAAAAGCAATGTCTAGGACTGGAGGAAAACGTACTCACCTTTAATATAACAGTGCTGTACCCATCTTCTGGTTCAGTTCCACTGACAAAGAGTGACTCAGGGCTAAATTCAAATACACCATGAGCATGGTCTGAGGCTGCAATTGTCACTAGAATTTCGGAAGCCGCTCCTAGACTGGCTGCATGGATAAGTTCCAACAAACAGAAGAAAATGTTAATCAGTAATTTACAAACCAAAGGGAAAAGCAAGGAACAACTTTTTGAAAAAAGATGTACCATTCACTGAGCATGTTCTAATTTGCTTTAGAAAGAGAGGCACACACAAATGGCTGCCACACATATTCATGCTTTTATGACCTTCCTCTGTCTGGGCACTAACGTGATATACAAGTGCTGCATAAGCACTTGAAGATGAATAAGGAAAACTTGTTTTTCTTTTTCTTTTCTATGAAAGAAAACATTCTTCCACACGGAGCATATGAGGAAATTCTCCCATGACCTTTGCTAACCTCAGAAGAACGTGAACCAAAATGATTCTTACCCTTATGAAATACTAGTTTCCCTACGATTTTCATCAATCTGACTGCACAAATTCTTGGTTTCCAAATGTGCATTAAAATTAAGGCCTATTTTCATCATATTATGATATTATAGATCTACCTCCCCTGGTCTCATCCAGTCCTATAACTAAAAAGATGCCAAGATCTAAAGAAGTATTTAATGTTTTCCTAAGAAGTAGGTTCAACTTTTATGTTGTATTAATGGATTTGAACTAGAAAATAAACAATCCCAAAATTAGGAGAGTAATTAAATACAGAAGTTACATGAGGCATTACATGGAAGTCAGGAATGACAGGGGTGGGAACATGAGTTCTGAAACTAAAATATAAAACCTGACATGGTGAAAAAGGAATGTTTTGAGGATTCCTCAACAGGAATCCTTTTGAGGGTTAGTAAGAGTACTCCCTAAAGAAAACAAGTATTTCTATGTATTCTCCCTTAATATGAAAAATATTTGAGGTAAAAAGCTGAATCATGTTTGTATACGAATATAATTCAAAAGGCATCCTCTTTTCAATATTCCCGCCCATTAACTGGCAACTTATTCTCCCCATTTGTTTTCTTCTTAATTTCTCTTTCCCATTTGTTCTGATTAAAAGTTACATATAAAGACCCATTTGTTTTTGTAAAGAAAATCACTGTGATACATTTTACGTGAAAGTATAAATGTTCTATTTATCTCTTTTTCAGGTACTCAAAGCGATGTAAAATCTTTTTCAATAATCACTTTGTAAATGATACCAAGCAAAAGTTGTTATAATTAGAATCAGGAAACTGCATTAGGTTCACACAGAGAGGAGGAGAGTCTGGGCTTTGGAGGCAGACAGGACCTGATTGTGACTTGATCACTTTCTAGCTGGCTGACAATAACATGGAACAAATAATACTTCATAAAGTTGTGCTGGTTAATGAGATGAAATACATAAAGGACCTGCATGTAGTAGGTATCAATAAATGGTTAATTTTCTTGTCTCTAAAAAGAAAAGTTAAAATGTAGAATAGTAAAGGGCCTTGGAACAGCTGCTTACCACGTTTGTGAATAGCTGGAAGGAAGAATTCCATGTCCCCATCACCACTACCACTGCCATCAACCCTAAAGAGTTCAGTCACTTCACAAGGAGAAACACAGAGACACAACCCACGCAACACACGTTGACACAATGAGAAAATTGAGAGCTCTTAAAACATATCCAGCAAAGAGGAAAATACAGTAATATTAGACATGCATTCTTCAAAAAACAAAAAAAACAACATATTAGGTGGTAATAGTATAACATTAGTCAAGCTACCAATATATATAACTTTCATTCATAGCTTCAGGAAATATTCCATGTAGGCTGTAATTGGCATGTCCCATTTCTGCCAATTTAACTAGTTTTATTTTTAAATTTTCAGTTTACAACAGTGTAAATTGTTTTTAACATTTTAAATATGTTTTAAACATCTGCGTGCACGTATCAGCTTACACTTAGTTCTATATACCTCTGACAGTCACCTTACCACTTACAACCACCAATTCAAAATTAGGGAAAGGCATCTAACATTTCCCTTCAACCACACAGTTAAATTCCCACCATATGTACCATTCTCAGGCTTGATCACCCTTTTGCCACTGACATTTCTCAAAGAACCCTGGACAAGCAGCCTAAAAACCTTGGCTTCAGCCCTGGCTGTGAGACACAGCAGTTGTAAAACCTTTAGCAAGTCACTAAACCTCTTGGTACCTCACTTTTCTCACCTATGAAACATGCCTGCTGCCTTTTGCAGAACTACTGTAAAGATCAAATAAATAATATTGTAGAAAATGAAGTACCCTGGCAATATATAAAGACTATAATAAAGAGAAAATGATTCTAACTTTACTTCCACTACATCTCACAAGCCAACCATTATTTTGCCAAATATTTGAAAACAAAGAAGACAGGAAGGGCAGCGATGGCAGCAGTGGAAAAGGAGTAAGAGTAGCAAGACCACATCCACACCTATGTGCTTCTACCAGTATCCTTGATTGACAGGCCAGTCTAAGATCTGCCCTGCTCTTCTGTGTTTCCCCTCCAAAGGACTGGGATATATATGAGAATTTATGGCACTCAAAACCTGAAATGATCTTAGAGACATAAGAGGCAAAATGGATTTCAGGGACTATCCAGTGCATGGCTTGGCTTCCATATTAACCAGAAGTTGTGAGGAAGAGGGGTGAAATTTAACAGCAATGTACCCTGGCTAGCATAAAACATCTACTCAGGTGGCTATCATATGTAGAATTAGTATTACAGGCAAAACAGTGAGGAATAAGGGTTTCTCCTTTGATCCTCAAAAGAATTTAGCTCTACAAGCTATTTCACCTCTTAGGCAGTCCCAGCTACAACTGGAGGAATGGAGGCCAGCGTCTAGATTCCTCTACCTCCAATCCGCACTCAAAGGGGGCGGGGGAGGATCAGCTTCTCTGCCAGTATTGCCCACTTAAGGTGCAAGACTGGTTTTCAAATGAGTACTCATGCCCAATTAATACATAACGATGCATATTCTAGAGATATAGAAGTTTCTATATAAAATCACAAGTATCACTATGATCACAAATATCATTTCTGAAGAATATTTGATGCTCCTTATTAATCAATATTAGGTAATACTCACTAACAGTTTCTCTATTACACAAGTATTTTTAGCTGTAAGTAATACAAAGAACAATTCTTCAAATACTTTATAGTGACCTCTGATTAATGAAGTCGTTTCATGAAAATAATGATTTGGAAATGAAAGGACTTGTCTCTAGAAGACAAGCAAAGCTGGTATTGTTACATGACACCAGCCCAGCAGGCTGTCCAGCATACTTTCACTGTTTTATGTAGTCAGCCAAGCTGTGGCGCTGTTTAATCATTTCCCTGGCTTGTCCTCCTTTGCTGCCACCTGGGCTTTGGGAAAACAAGGAAGGGAAACATGGGAAAATTTTGTCATACTTCCCCAAAGTCTCACTGCATACTAAAAGACAATCTTAGTATTTCTGTCTTACCCAATTTCTCCCTTTGGATGGCTTATTCAGTACTATGACTTTCTTCATCAAAACATAAAAATAATAATAAGCTAATAATACCAGCTTTTGTAATGGAAGAGACTGACCTGATGAATACCATACCAACTCCCAAATTCTTACATTTATAAAGGTAATATGGTACACATCTCATGTGTACTGTAACACCCCCAGTAGCACCTGATAATCAAACACAGTGATACTTCTGCAAAGAAACATATATAGTTAATCTAAGTGGGATAAATAAAGATTATAAGTAGCCTCTCTTCAATACAGATGAGTTTTGCCACAAAGTGGATTTTTGACTCCAAAAATCTGTGATAATCAGAGTTTTCGGCATTACAGAATTGAGAGGAAGGTATTATTAACCTGTTTTATTGATAATCACCTCATAATGGATTATCTAAAGAGATTAACTTTGACCTGTTCTACAGCTGGAGGTAGCTCTAAAGGAGCTACTGTGAAAATTGAAATAAGGAAGAAGGTAGAGAGGTGATTTTAGAGGCACCTACTCTGAATGATAGCTATAATTTGGTGATTCAGCATAATTAAATTATTTCATTGTAAAAGCACATCTACTTTAGGAAAAGACCAATGGGTAATGAAAGGGTGAAAAACAGCACAATAGGTTAAATCAAAAGAACCTATTTCCTTAATAGAATCTACTACCACCATGGTGAGTGTACAAGTAAATATTTGACATTTTTGAGTCTTACCTCCTCCCTCCAAGTTTAACAACTCAACTTTAAAGGATTTTTCCAATTCAGGAATAGAATTATCAGTGATGTTAACAGAAATGTACTTAAGTCTTTCTCCTGGTTGAAATTCTAAGGTACCAGCAACACTCTGAAATATAAATAAAAGATTTATCCATTAGATTATAATTATTCTGTATGTGAATGTGTAAAATAAGAATGTTTACTATATCCCAAATTGTTATAAATACTGAAACAGATAAAGTAAAATATAAAATTGAAAACATTTAAGTGGATATGAATAGTGTTCAATATGAATTCTAAACAAATATCCTCAAACTAAATAAAGCAGATGGATTTTTATCTCTCTTATTTTCCTATTCATCAAAAAAAAATTGTTAAGGCAAATGAGAAATCTGAATAGGTGACATCCACAAATTCCTAAAGAATTAAGTCAATGAGATGCATGGAATTCTTTTGATTAAGTATATTGAGAACTATTCGGTTTATGTCATTGAGTAATTTAAATACTCACTGCATAATAATAATCGTATTTTCATTCCAAAAATTTCCCCTATAGCAATAATAAGTATCAATCCACTGGGCATTAATCTTTCCTTGATTATATCACAATTGCAATTCGCGATACAAATCTCCCATCAGAAAAGTTCATAGCTACTAGAAAAGTAGTTTTTTAAAGTCTTAAGGCCCTTTTTCTCCCACTATCTAATATAAGCATTTTCCCCTCAAGTCATGAGAATAAATAAAGATGTTTAAATTTTTTCTAGGGTTAGCTTTTGTGGACAACTATATTTCATCCTGCGGAGCAATTAATGATCCTAAAGCTAAACTGAGGAGCCCAAGTACCAATGCATTTAATCACTCACTTACTAATTTTTTTCAATATTTTCAAACACATAGTATGTGCGTTGTACCATTTTAGATGCTTGGGATTCAAAAACAGCCAAATCATATCTGTATCTCCATGAAAACATTCCCTAAGGAGTATTAAGCACAGGATAGAAAACAACTGCTATAAAAGACACACAGCAGCTCAAGAAAAAAAAGTAATTAACCCTGCCTACAGTGCAGTCATCAAAGGAGTAATTCTACAAATCTTAACAGCAGAAATAACATTTGACTGTCTTAGGAAACCATATTATTTGACATTAGCAATATCTTACACAATTGGCCACTCCCTCTCTCTCTGGTATTCCGTGATACCACATTTCCTATTTTTCCTACCTTTTTAGCTCATCTTTGTGTTCTTTGAATTTTAACATTCTCCTAGGACCTGGAAAAACTATTTTTCATCAGATTCCCTCTAGACCCTATCTCTAGACAAGGCTACCATATTCTAGGCTTTTAATGTCATGTATATGTTCCCAACTTCCAAATTTCTACAGGCAAAACTTATTTCATTGCACTTCGCCTTATTTCACCTTGCAGATATTGTATTTTTTACAAATTAAAGGTTTTAGCGACCCTGCGTAGAGCAAGTTTATTGGTTCCATGTTTTCCAATAGCATTCCCTCACTTCTTGTCTCTGTGTCACATTTTGGTAATTCTCACAATATTTCAAACTTTTTCCTAATTGTTATATTTGTTAACAGTGATCTGTGATCAGTGATCTTTGATGTTACTATTGTAATTGTTTTGGGGCACAGGGAACTACACCCATATAAGACAGCTAATTTAATAATTGTGTGTGCTCTCTGACTGCTCCACTGACTAGCCATTCCCCCATCTCTCTCCCTCTTCTGGGGCCTCCTATTCCCTTAGATACAACAATATTGAAATTAGGCTGATCAGTAACCCTACAATGACCTCTAAGTGTTCAAGTGGAAGGGAGAGTCACATGTCTCTCACTTTAAATCAGAAGCTAGAAATAATTATTAAGCTTAGTAAGAAAGGCATGTCAAAAGCCAAGACAGGCCAAAACCTACACCTCTTGAGCCAAACAGTTAGCTAAGTTTTAAATGCAATGGAAAAGTTCTTGAAGGAAATTAAAAGTGCTACTCCAGTGAACTCATGAATGATAAGAAAACAAAACAGCCTTACTGATGATATGGAGAGTTTTAGTAGTTATATAGAAAATCAAACCAGCCACAACATTCCCTTAGGCCAAAGCCTAATCCACAGCAAGGCCCTAACTCTCTTCAGTTCCATAAACGCTGAGAGAGGTAAGGAAGCTGCAGAAGAAAAGTTTGAAGCTAGCAGAGGTTAGTTCATAAGGTTGATGGGAAGATGCCATCTCTATAACACATAAGTACAAGATGAAACACCAAGTGCTGACATAGAAGCTTCAGCAAGTTATCCAGGAGATCTAGCTAAGATAATGAATGAAGGCGGCTGCACTAAATAAGAGATTTTCAATGTAGTTAAAACAGTGTTATATTGGAAGAAAACGCCATCTAGGACTTTCATAATTAGGAGAATTCAATGGCAGGATTCAAAGCCTCAAAAGACAGGCTAACTTTCTTATCAGGGGCTAATAATGCAGCTGGTGACTGTAAGTTGAAGCCAATGCTCATTTACCATTCCAAAAATCCTAGGGCCCTTAAGAATTATGCTAAATCTACTATACCTGTGCTCTGTAAGTGGAACAACAAAGCCTAGATGACAGCACTTCTGTTAACAACATGGTTTACTAAATATTTAAGCCTACTGTGGAGACCTACTTCTCAGAAAAAAATATTCCTTTCAGAATATTACTGCTCATTGACAAGGCACCTGGTCACAAGAGCTCTAATAGAGATGTACAATGAGATTCATGTTGTTTTCATACCTGCTAACACAACATCCATTCTGCAACCCATGGCCTGAAAATTCTCAGAAACATCTCCAAGGGTATTAGCTTTCTGACAGTCATGAAGGATACATACATAGATTTTTTTGTTTCTTTCATTTTGTTTTAGTTATTAAAGAAAATGATAATCCAACTGGAGATTGGGGATGGCCATATATGACAAACCCACAGCTAACAACATACTCAATGGTAAAAAGCTGAAAGCATTTCTTCTAAGATCAGGAACAAGACAAGGATACCCACTCTCGCCACTTTAATTCAACATAGTATTGGAAGTCCTAGACACAGCAGTCAGACAAGAAAAAAAATAAAAGGAATCCAAATTGGAAAGAAAGAAGTAAAACTGTCACTGTTTGCAGACAACATGATACTATACATAGAAAATCCTAAAGAGACCACCAGGAAACTACTAGAGCTCATCAATGAATCTGGTAAAGTTGCAGGATACAAAATTAATATACAGAAATCTGTTGCATTTCTATACATTAACAACAAAGTATCAGAAAAATTAAGGAAACAGTCACATTTACAATAGCGTCAAAAAGAATAAAATACCTAGGACTAAACCTACCTAAGGAAGTAAAAGACTTGTACTCCGAAAATATACGATGATGATGAAAGAAACTGAAGACAACACAAACAGATGGAAAGATATACTGTGTTCTTAAATTGGAAGAATCAGTATTGCTGAAATGACCATACTACCTAAGGCAATCTACAGATTCAATGCAATCCCTATCAAAATATTAATGTCATTTTTTAAAGCTTTTTTTGATGTGGACCATTTTTTTAGAGTCTTTATTGAATTTGTTACAATATTGCTTCTGTTTTAAGTTTTGGTTTTTTGGCCACGAGGCATGTGGGATCTTAGCTCCCCAACCAGGGATCAACGTGCACCCCCTGCATTGGAAGGTGAAGTTTTAACTACTGGACTGCCAGGGAAGTGCCTTAATGTCATTTTTCACAGAACTAGAACAAATAATTTTAAAATTTGTATGAAACACAAAAGACTGAATAGCCAAAACAATCCTGAGGACAGAGCTGGAGGAATCAAACTCCCTGACTTCATAGTAGACTACAAAGCTACAGTAATCAAAACAGTATGGTACTGGCACAAAAACAGACACATAGACTAATGGAAGCAAAAGTAAACAAATGGGACCTAATTAAACTTCAAAGCTTTTGCACAGCAAAGGAAACCATCAACAGAATGTAAAGACAACCTACTGAATGGGAGAAAATATTGGCAAATGATATGACCAACAAGGGATTAATATCCAACATATATAAAGAGTTCATACAACTCAACATGAAAACAAAAAAACCCAAATAAAAAATGGGCAGAAGAACTGAATAGACATTTCTCCAAAGAGGAAATGTAGATGGACAACAGGCACATGAAAAGATGCTCAACATAGCTAATCATCAGGGAAATACAAATCAAAACCACAATGAGATATCATCTCACACCTGTCAGAATGGCTATCATCAAAAAGAGCACAAATAACAAATGTTGGCAAGGATGTGGAGAAAAGGGAAGCCTCATACACTGTTGGTGAGAATGTAAATTGGTGCAGCCACAGTGGAAAACAGTATGGAGGTTTCTCTAAAACCAAAAATATCACTACCATATGACACAGCAATTCCATTCTTGAGTATATATATCCAAAAAAAACCCAAAACACTAATTTGAAAAGACACATGCACCCCAACGTTCATAGCAGCATTATTTATAATTGCCAAGATATGAAAGCAACCTAAGTGTCCATCAACAGATGGATGGATAAAGAAGTTATGGTATACACACACACACACACACACACACACACACACAATGGAATATTACTCAGCCATTAAAAGGATGAAATTTTGCCATCTGTAGCAACACAGATGGACTTAGAGGGCATTATGCTAAGTGAAATAAGTCAGACAGAGAAGGACAAACACTGTATGATATTATCTATGTGTAGAATCTAAATAACACAATAAACTAGTGAATATAAGAAAAAGGGGGCTTCCCTGGTGTCGCAGTGGTTGAGAGTCTGCCTGCCGATGCAGGGGACATGGGTTCGTGCCCCGGTCCGGGAAGATCCCACATGCCGCGGAGTGGCTGGGTCTGTGAGCCGTGGCCGCTGAGCCTGCGCGTCCAGAGCCTGTGCTCCACAACAAGAGAGGCCACAGCAGTGAGAGGCCCGCGTACCGTAAATAAATAAATAAACAGATAGATAGATAGATAGATAGATAGATAGATAGATAAATAAAAAAGAAAAGAAAAAGGAAGCAGACTCACAGATATAGAGAACAAAGTATGGTTACCAGTGGGGTAGTGAGGCAATGTAGTGTTGAGGGAGTGGGAGGTACTATGGGGTGTAAGATAGGCTCAAGGATGTACTGTACAACATGTAGAATATAGCCAATATTTTATAATAACTGTAAATGAAACATAACCTTTAAAAATCGTATAAAATTTTTTTTAATTTTTTTTAATGAATAAAGGACCTGAATAGACATTTCTCAAAAGATGACGTACAAATGGGCTACAGCTATATGAAAAGGTGCAAATCATCACTAATCATCATGGAAATGCAAATCAAAAGCACAATGAGATATCACCTCACACCTGTTAGAAGGAATACTGTTAAAAAGACAAGAGATGACAAGTATTGGAAAGGATGTGGAGAAAAGGAAATGCTTGTACACTGTTGGTAGGAATGCAAATTCATATAGCAATTATAGAAAATGGCACAGAGGGTCCACAAAAACTTAAAAACAGAACCGTTATATGATCTAGTAATTCCATTCCTGGATATATATCCAAAGGAAATGAATTCACTATGTTGAAGAGATATCCGCATTCCCATGTTCACTGAAGCATTATTCACAGTAGCCAAGATATGAAAACAACCTAAATGTCTTTCAGCAGATCAATGAAGAAAATTAGATAGTAGATAGATAGAACAGAATATTATTCAGCCTTAAAAAATAGAAAAAGGAAATCCTGTCATATGCAACAACAGGGACGAACCTGAAGAACATCATGCTAAGTAAAACAAGCCAGACACAGAAAGACAAATACTTCATGATCCAATAATACGTGGAACCTAAAACAGTCAAACTCATAGAAGCAGAAACTAGACTAGAAGGGTGCTTGCCAGGAACTGGAAGAAGGGGAAAATAAGAAGTTATCAACGGATGCAAAGTTTCAGTTATGCAAGGTAAGTTCTGGAGCAATACTATATTGTACACTTGAAATCTGCTAAGAGAGTAGATTTTAAGCATCTTGAAAGAAAGAAAGGAAGGAAGGAAAGAAAGAAGGAAGGGAGGGAAAGAAAATTATATCTATGTGAGGTGATGGATATGTTAATTAGCTTATTGTGGTAATCATTTCACAATATATATGTGTATCAAAATATTAAGTTGTACATCTTAAATACATATAATTTTTATTCGTCAATTATACCTGAATAAAGCTAAAAAAAACTTTAAAAAGACCATCAATATAAGGACTAAAGTATTTCTTTAACAGAACACAGAGAAGACAATACTAAGCCGAGATGAGATGCCCTATGGAGTATACTACATACCAAACTAAAGACAAAATAAATGTCAGGGCAAGAGAAATATAACTTGCCCAATAAAAGCGTTTGAGAAAGAAGAAATCATCTTCTTGCAGTTAGCAAAGAAAACTCTGCTAACTGCAATACAGCCAAAATTAATTGAATTCAATTAGCCAAGTTTTCTGGGGTTTGGGAGAAAAAGTATGTACAAATTACTGAAGACTACACCCTTGTACAGGTCTTATTAGGAATAAGAGGAAAATCAAGAAAATTAATATTAAATTTAAGGAAAAAGATTCTTTGGGAAAACAAATGTTGAAGGATATAAAATACTTCCTGAGAAGTATAGTTGAGAAGAAATTATGAGCATTCACTTAATATGCATATTGGTGATAATACAACTAGGCAACAGTTATTGAGGGTTACTATATATGTTCCATGTACTATACGTGACACTTAAAATGCCATCAATCCTCAGAGTGGCCCAGCCCAGCAAATATTATCTCTCCCTTACAAATAAGGAAACTGAGGTCAGGAAAGACTGAGTCTCCCAAGGCCACACATTTAGAAGGTCAATTTAAACCCAGTTCTGCCCAGTTTCAAATTCCAGGTTTTTTGTTTTGTTTTGTTTTGTTTTTGCCAGTACCACACTGGTTCTCATTTGCAGAAAAAAAAATTAAAATTGAAATGACATAGACATATAATATTTTTACAATTTTGGAGTTGTTCAGTGGACACAGACAAGAGGATTTAAAATGTGTAAGAAACATAATTTTAAATATATATGATGAAAACCTATAACTTAAAATAAATAATACAAATGAAGCCTATGACAAATATAAGGTACAAGAGAAATCAATATGACAACTATTTAAGTGTCAGGCTTTAGTGGACTGAAATACTTTAATTCACAGAAATTTAAAGGCTAAAAAGCCATCAATGCTTCTTTTCCTTGTTTAGTAAGTTCCAGGTACAGTGCCAAGTCCCTTCCAAACCCCCAAGAGGACTGGGTCTGTTTTATGAGCATAAATACTGCTTCAAAAGGATTAAGTGATTTACCTGGTAGTCCTCAGGACTGAATGCTGTCAGTGATACTGTTCTATATTCCGCCATAACCCTCCCCAGAAGCCCTTGAGCACGGACGACCAGCAACCTAACTTCTCCATCTTCCTCCTGCACGGTGATGTGTGGAACACTGCTTGCGGGCAGGGTCATTGTGTCCTCAGGCTGGGGAGGCAGCCCAGTGGAGAACTGTAGCAAGCCTGGCAGATACAAAGAGAAGCAGGGCATTCTTGCCCCAATTATCTGTGGAAGAATCTCTTATTCACTTGAAACAATCTTACACAATTATTTTGATCACCAGGATAAAATTCAGAGGGCTCTCATTTAGAAAAGACTTGAGTGAAGATTTGACTAACATGCTTTTGACAGAATATGTTAGTAAGTTTTCAGGATGTTAAAAATTAAAATGCTAATTTTCCTTGTCTCTACCCAAAGAAAGCTTTTTTTAATGGAAGCATCAATAAAAAGAATAGTGATGGAGTTTTAAAATATTATTATCAAACATTTACTCATATTTGACTCTCCAGAATTCATCCTTAAATTTATAGCAGAACAAAATTAATGGCACCCTAAAGGATTTGCAACACGCTTTTTTGAAAATTTAAGTATGAAAATCAGAGTTGAAGAACTTCCCAGGTTTCCTTCACGTATCTTTTATTGGATGGTCTTGCTTTATTCCTACAAAAGAACTATTACTTTTCAATGCAGAAAACAGTCTCAACTTATTATGACAGACATCTATGATAGTTTCCCAATTAAGAAAATTATCACTTTTCAGCCTAAGACAAGAAGAAACTAATATAAACAGACAGTGATAATGCTACTTCTTGAAGTTAAATAAAATATAAATTACAAAGTATTCCAATTAGGTGTTAACATATCACAGTAGGACAATTTTCAAAATTAAAAAAAATTTGATTACCATGAATAAAAATACTTTTTTCATTTAAAATAATCCTGCATTTAAAAATACTTTTCAAAATATATTATTAAACTTTAGAAATCGATCCCTATATTTTTTTCACAAGCACTGTCCCTCAAAATGGCAGCTTAGAAGTTCCAGGAGCTTGGAAGTTAGAGCATCCGAAGGAGTTCTACTTCAATCATTTGCAGAAGTCCCTTAAACCCTTAGCGAGATCAAGTACACCCAGAGAAGAGAGGATTATTCTTGCAAAAGGGCTTGGTTACCATATGGATGATCACTAGCTTTGATGGTGATATCTGTTGTTTCCTTTTCAGGGTCTATGCTTGCACCACTGGTGGGAGTTGAACCTAGTTTCCCATCTCCAGGAACCGCAGAAACCAATGTCACACGGAAATACTCATCAAGCTCCGGAATATCATCATCAAGGACATAAATATTCAGGACCTATAAATATAAAAATCCAAAGGCATTAAGCAATGAGGCATGTAGAAATTATTTGCCACTTATCAGAAGAAAATAAAGCAGCCAAACAAAGTTACTTTTTAACATGACAGATTTCTACACAAACTTAGACATAAAAATAGAGAGCGAGAGAGAAAGAGAGAGATAGATCTGAGAAAGTAATTCTTTAATCAATAATGGGTGCTGAGGAGTAATACTTTCTGTATAAAAATATCCTAGTCATGTATTAATATCATACCATATATTATACATTGATATATCAATATAGTATCATATATTCTTTGCACCAAAGACGGTGGTATTACCAACCTCATGTATAGAGTTCCTGGTTAAGGAACTGCACGTTATCTGATAGAATGTGGTAAGGCAATAGGAAAGGACAATGTATCCATGTCTAGTTCTGGCCGAAGGAAAGCCTGACATACCTAGCAGCTGCATGCTAGAAAACAGATCCACAATAAATGCTAGAAAACAGATCCAAAATGAGCCCTATAAGTCTGGCATACACAAACTGCTCAAAAAACATTAGGAAAGGAAGTAGCAATAACTCAGCCATGCTCTACAATATAAAAGTCAAAATTTGAAGTGAAAAAAACCATTCCACCTTCTTTTATTAACTGAACAAGCATGTTTTGACATCTACAATGTGCCAGGGCTAGAAATGGCCCCAGTTGCTAAGAGACTCACTGTCTTCTGTAGGAGAGAGATCTGTGGAAAAACATTTAAAATGCAATGCAAAAATGTCATAATAGACTTATGTACAAAGTAAACTGAGAACAAAACAATCAGCTCTATCTGGTAAAGGTTTTACAACAGACAAGTCTGAAGCAAGTTTTAATGAATTAGTTGTAGTTACGAGTAATAATGAGGAAGGATATTCCAAGTAAAAGAAACAACAGCATGAAAGAATAAGACACCTGGGTAACTACAGTTAGACCACTAAGGCTGGAGTGGGAGAGAAGTCTGGACACATAAACAAGAGTCAAGATCATAGGGACCGTTCATGCTATCATTAAAAAAATGAACTTCATTCCATAGAGAGTAAAGGAAAATGGAAGAATCATAAGCAGGGGACTGACAAAATGAGAATTCCATTTTAGAATCAATACCATGGCAGAATGTAAACAGAGTGGACAGAGCAAGAAAGGACGCAAGGTGCTGAGTTAGGAGGTGACTGACCAGAATTAATGAGGTACTGAACTAATTCAGTGACAATGGAGATGAGGAAAAATGGATGGATTTTAATTTGTTCTGGAAATAGAAGACCAAGGCCTTAAAGACTCAGCATTGGGAGTGAGGGACAGGAAGGAATGATGTATGATTTCCTGGTTTCTTCCAGAAAGGAGGGTGACAACAGTCTGAACACAAACTGTAACTCCAAATGCAATCTCCAAAACACTAGTCATTAGGCCTAAAAGCATTTGAAGAACTTTTTTTTTAATGTAGTTTTTAATGTAGGCCCAAGACAGAATCTGAATTTGGTTTTAATGTTCATTTTAATCAAAATTTTAATTAATAAAGTAATACATGGCATGGCCAATGTGCTCAAAGTATAAAAATGACACTTCTACCCAAATCTTGTCATTATTTTTGAACTAAAAGGGAACAATAGCGGTCTGAAGATTTAAAATATCTTGTCCCTAGAAAGTAAGCTGACAAATGTTGCTATGAAAAGCAATACCAAAATATCAAGATATACATTAAAAATGAAGCAATTAATATTTTTAAAGTATTGAAGCATACCAAAGTACTCGCTCAATTCAATTAGTAAAATGAAGAGTTTGAAACTGAAGACCCTATCAAGGTATAAATGTATCTCACATGGTGACTCAGTACACAAAACAGTATTTACCTTTACTATATGTTATACACTGCATTTTCTATTCTCTTTTGAAAATCTTTCTCATAACTCACTAAATTGATTTCATAACTAACGGGCCATTTAAAAACACTTGAAAAACACATTTCCAGTATACATTCCTGCACTGTAGCAAAACACACACACACACACACACTCTTCCCAGACTGTCTTGCCGCTAGGTTTCTAGATGTGATTTAAGTGTATTTAATTAAATGTACTCCCCAGACATCTGGAAGGCAATAGCAAAGTGGAGGTCACCTGACTGCTGTCTGTGCTGTAAAGCATAGTCACGGAGCATCAGCAGGCACCTCAGTATCCAGTCTCTGGCTTAGTAAGACTGAGAAGCTAGTGTAGATCCAGCAGGCACAGCGCTATAAACCAACCCCCGTATTCAATGTTATTGTTGCTTTAAAGGTCAATTAGTTTTAAAGAAATTTTAAAATGACAGAAGATAATATTTTAAATAAATCTTGACAGGAGCGTTTATGACTATTTTCCTGACCAAACTTTTATTAACTCTTAGCTCTTCCAAAATATATATGAATACTCTTTATAAAACAGTGGTTCCCAGTTATATTTTTATTTCATAGAGGGTAAATTTTCCAGGGGAAAATTTTGAGGATCAACTCTGTTTTCCAAGTGGGAACATTAAAAAGTTATCACATATCATCACTGTTACTTGATAAAAGAAATAGCAATTTAAATCCAAAAAAGAAGTGAAAAAGACAGGATCAGAATAAATTATAGTCCTTTAAATGGAATAATTTCAGCCTTATGAAAACTTACTCATTGTCCTAATTTTCCTCATTTTACCAAAGACCAGTAAAACATTTATCATGCCTCTTATTTACAGACTGCTATTGGGAACTTCTGTTATAAGTTATTTGTTTCCTTCTTACCCCAAATTATAGAGATTTGATCACTCTTCTTTAGCTTGAACTCTTTAAATCTTAAGGATATTTTAAATTTTTCCTAATTTTATCTTTTTCATCCAATCAACACCTAAGTCCCTTAGAAATGTCTTCAAAGATATTTGCAAGTCTTAAGTTATTTTACTATTTATCCCTGATGACCTATAAACTATTTACATTTCTAAAGAAAAATTATACTGGTATGAATATTCCAACATATCAGACATTTTATATTAGAATGTAACAAAAATTTATATAGGAGAAGGTCTCATCTCAATTTCACTTACAGTAAGTGTCACTTATTTCTGGAGCATCTATTCAGAAATCAGACAACAATTCATGGAAAGCTTCTGATAAAACTGGTGATCGCTTGTACTTTCAAAACAAAGAAAAATTACCTATTTTTTCCAAATTTAAAAATAAAATATTACAGTTTTAGGAATTCCTCTTGGCTGACCAGAAGAGTACCATTAAGAATTCTGCAGTTTCTCATTTTATCAGTAATAACCAAAAACCCACAATGATAAATCTTCAAGCTATACCACTTTTATTATATTGAGATTAAAGAACAGATATAACCAACATTATTTAACATCCTTAATTTTTCACTGCAGAAATAAATACAAAAATATTTTATGCCATGATATATAACTAATTGTCTAAATATTCTAAATTGCTTAAAAAGCAGGAAGCTGCAAATAAATTACAGAACAAACAGATCAGGAAAAGCTTTCCAGGAGGCTTTCAAAGAAACAGAGAAGGTAGAGTTTACCTCTGATCTCTGCCAAGGAAGGAATGTGATAGTTCCACTGGCATTAGCAAAATCATCAACAAGGTAATTAACACCATCAGATTCGATCTGTGAGATGGTGTAAAAAACATGCACATAGTCCAGAGCTCCTCTGGTTCGCTCCACCACACATGAAATGGTGGATCCCTCCTCTGCAATCTGAAATTGAACATAAGTTCTTCATAAGTATACACCAATTCAAATCAGTGATAAAATTACAAGGCTTTCCTGAAATCCTTTTACCATAAACTTAATTCTATAACTTTCTACCTCTCTAAGGTGGCCTCTACATTCCTCCGGATATATTTTTGACTGCTAAAAAGTATTTACAATCATTGGTTTTTCCACTCATTCCTTTAAAGGGATAAATAAAAGCAGAAACAATAATAATTAATTAACTACACATGTAATTCATTCATTGAAACCTCTTGTGTATCAGCCACTATGCTAGATGCTATGGCTTCAAACGATTTTTTTTAAAAAAGCACAATCCTTTATCTGGGTAAGTCTAAAGAGGAAAACAAACTCATGATTTTATGATGAGTTCAGCACAAAAAGTTGGGTGTAAACAGTGGAACATGACATCAGGGAGAACTTTCTAGGCACAGACACAAGAAGTAATCGAGTGGATTTGGTGAAATCATTTTGCGGGTGGTATAAACTATCCAGTGGGGACAGCCTGGAGAAACTCCTGGTGGGGAGACAATAGTCAGGTAAAGGAGGGCACTGATATCATGCTTAATATCTTTTTGCTATTTCTGACATATATACATATACATATGTATACATACATGTGTGTGCATTTTTCGTGTGAAAAGTATTTTTATTTACATAATTTAAGATAATGTTTAGAAATTACATGGAGCGGGAAATTGGAATATCTTTTAGAAT
Organism: Mesoplodon bidens; assembly: GCF_964165515.1. Taxonomy (NCBI): domain Eukaryota; kingdom Metazoa; phylum Chordata; class Mammalia; order Artiodactyla; family Ziphiidae; genus Mesoplodon; species Mesoplodon bidens. The sequence continues at coordinate 73,929,387 of NC_138160.1, read as the reverse complement.
AGGTCTTCCTATTCTTAAATTCTCCATCTCTCATTTCTATTTTTATAGTATCTAACATAAAATTCATAGAAAAAAGAACTAAAACTGAATAAATAGAGCTCAAAATACAAATCTTAATATATGTAAGGTCATTCTCTACTTTTCACATCAATCATAAGCACCTCTGATCAGCATTAAATAGAGCTATTTTGGTGCCAACATCAGAGCTAGAAAGAACAGATTTGAAATTTGTCTGCAAACAGGCAACAGTCAAAACAGTTATCAATGAGCATGGAAGCACCAGGAGTTGTTCCAGTAAATCCTTTGAGTTTCTCTGAGCTTCAGCATTCCTACTCCAAAATGCAGCAGAAACCCTACTGCCTCAGAGTACACAAGATCAAGGACCCCTGGGGCAATATAACTCCTTTGTCTGCTCATCTGCGAGCCTAGGAAGCCCAAAATGACCCTATGGTTATTCAAAAGAACCTTCAGTCTGTCTCCTGATGGAAATGTTCCATCTCCAGGTCCAACCAGAACTTCTAATCCAGTGGAACTTATAACATGGGAACAGGAAACACAAATTCTGACAGTGGGTCACTGGGGGTGACAGAGTTAAGAGTCTCACTTCTACCTCTTGCTTCCTGAGCCCATGTGATCTAATTACCGGGGGCACGGAATTAGCTATCAGCCATTGGGCACACATGCTGGATCCTGGAGCACAAAACCCCAACACTTCAAGATGTTGTCCCTGAGCTGGCACTTTGGCTGAGTCTTTAACAGGCAATCCCATTGCTGCACTAGGCCAGCTGCTTCAGGTGATGTCGTATAATACACACACACACACACACACACACACACACACACACACACACACACACACACACACACACACACACACACACACACACACACACACACACACACACACACACACACACACACACACACACACACACACACACACGAATATTACTCAGCCACAAAGAAGAATGAAATATTGCCGTTTGCAGCAATATGGATGGACCTAGAGATTATCATACTAAGTGAAGGCAGACAGAGAAAAACAAATATTTGCTATCACTTATATGTGGAATTTAAAAAATAATACAAATAAGCTTACTTACAAAACAGAAACAGACTCACAGACATAGAAAACAAACTTATGGTTACCAAAGGGGAAAGGGGGGAAGGATAAATTAGGACTTTGGAATTAACAGATACACACCACTACATGTAAAATAAACAAGGATTTACTGTATAGCACAGAAAACTATATTCAATATCTTGTAATAACCTGTAATGAAAAAGAATCTGAAAAAGAATACACATATATATGTGCATGCGTGTGTATAACTGAATCACTTTGCTGTACACGTGAAACTAACACAATATTTTAAATCAACTATAGTTCAATTTAAAAACTGGTATTTCTAAACAGCTCATGTAACTCAACAACAAAAAAAAACCAATCAAAAAATGGGCAGAAAACCTTTACAGACATTTCTCCAAAGAAGGCATACAAATGGCCAGTAGGCACATGAAAAGATGCTCAACATCGCTAATTATTAGAGAAATGAAAATCAAAACTACAATGAGGTACCACCTTACACCAGTCAGAATGGCCATCATTAAAAAGTTGACAAATAACAAGTACTGGAGAGGGTGTTGAGAAAAGGGAACCCTCCTACACTATTAGTGGGAATTAGGTTGGTGCAGCCACTATGGAAAACAGTATGGAGGTTCCTCAGAAAACTAAAAATAGAATTACCATACGATCCAGCAATCCCACTCCTGGGCATATACCCAGAGAAAACTCTAATTCAAAAAGATACATGCATGGAGGGCTGGGATAGGGAGGGTGGGAGGGAGGGAGATGCAAGAGGGAAGGGATATGGGAACAGATGTATATGTATAACTGATTCACTTTGTTATAAAGCAGAAACTAACACACCACTGTGAAGCAATTATACTCAATAAAGTTGTAAAAAAAAAAAAAAAGATACATGCAGCCCTATGTTCATAGCAGCACTATTCACAATAGCCAAGATATGGAAACAACCTAAGTGTCCACTGAGAGATGAATGGATAAGGAAGATGTGGTACATATATACAATAGAATACTACTCAGTCATAAAAAGAACAAAATAATGCCATCTGCAGCAACATGCATGCAACTAGGGATTATCATATTAAGTAAGTCAGAAAGAGAAAGACAAATACCATATGATATCACTTATATGTGGGATCTAAAATACAGCACAAATGAACCTATCTGCAAAACACAGACTCACAGAGATCAGACTTGTGGTTGCCAAGGGGAAGAGGGGGAGGGAGAGGGATGGACTGGGAGTTTGGGGTTAGTAGATGCAAACTATTACATTTAGAATGGATAAACAACAAGGTCCTACAGTATAGCACAGGGAACTATATCCAATCTCCTGGGGTAAACCATAATAGAAAATAATATTAAAAAAGAATGTATATATGTGTATAACTGAGTCACTTTGCTGTAGAGCAGAGATTGGCATAACATTGTAAAAATGTTATGGTATTTAACATATGGCCTGGTATTTTAAGGCCATATATAAATGGTATATTTTAAGGCCATTACATAAATTATATTTAAAGACTGGATAAGACAATGAGGGAAGCAAGTATAGATAGAAAAGGACCAAGTACAATCAGTTCTTCTGTAACACTGGTTTTGAAATGAAACTGTTCCAATGCAACTGATACATCAGGGAGCACTTTGAACATATTTCACATTTGTTTATGTATAAATTCATCCACAAGAAACATGGTGAACAAAGAAAACTGTACCACCTGAAACAAGCCACATGAGAATACACACACACACACACACACACACACACACACACACACACACACACACACACACACACACACACACACACACACACACACACACACACACACACACACACACACACACACACACACACACACACACACACACACACACACACACACACACCCCCAAACATCTACCAGTTACCTCAGTTCAACGCATGTGTCACCAGCCACATTTATCTGCAGTGAATGTGGCAACTTTCCCTCTGATTTCGAATAAACCTCCTTCCATCACTTCACAGTAGCACGCAAGCTATATTCCTCTGATGCTCACTTCTACAAGCAAACTTAAGGTTTTTTCAAGATATATGCCATATTTATTATCATACTTAAGAATTAAACACTTATTGTGTAAACCTATTTTTTATTAGGTCCCTTCCTTTTCTTTTCATATATCACTGAGCAAATTTTTGGATAGCGTTCGCCTAACCCATCTTTCCCATAAGTTCTTGTGTTTTTCACTATGCGATTTGGTACAGCGTGGTGATTTTTAGGAACCCATCTATCATGTTACGGCAGAATTAACTGTTCTAAAGGTGGAGCCCTCGAACCCTAAGAGGCTGGAGAGAAGAGGAAGCAGCAAAGACACAGGTGCTCAACACAGCACCTAATTTAATTTCCACTTAGACATTTACATCAGCATTTTCATCATAGCTGAATGGTATACAAACACGTGTGGTGGAAAGAGCATGGCTTTAAGGTCAAACAGTCCTGTTTGCCTGTTTCACTCCACCACTTACCAAAAGTCCTCCGTCTAAGTGACCTCTTCTTAAAACGAAGATCACAATGTCTCATGGATTTTGGTTGAGGTTAAACAAGTGCTTTACATGGTACCTAGTAAAATAGTAAGTGCTAAACAAATCTTATATTTCTTCCCCTTAAAATACAGACACACAAACACAGTAACAAAAAATGCCACGTAAAAACATTCCCTTATTTTATCAAGAAACTTATATGCTTGCATATTTAAAAAAAGCAAATTCCCATGTATTTAGATTCCTATCACAGTGGGGACATATTTGCTCCATTTTCCCACCCCAAATTTTAATCAGAATGACTATTTTGAATGAGTTAACTTAATAAGTCATTAATCCCAACATATGAGTATTCAGCCTTTCCCTTTCAGCAAGAGACATAGATTAATTAGATCCAAAGATACACTAAGGAATATGATGTTTTCTTACAGCTTTTTACCAAGTCAATGACATTATCATGCAGCATACAGGACTAAGCATTTTGCTTGCAGGAATCACATGGGGAAAAGTTATCTAACCACACTTTCATTCAGTAAAGCCTTCATTAAAATCTATCACCTACTAACTATTTTCAGTTTGGAAAAGAAGAGAAAAAAAGACTGTCCATATTCAATACAAATATGTGCAGATGTGTGCTATATATCAAAATTGCATAGAAATTTTAATAAACTAATAATTTACACAATAAAGTAAACTCTGTAAAGTTTTAACAAGGGAAGAAGCTTTAAGAGCCAAGAATCCATTAAAAAAAATGACATGGGATGCTTGGTAAAAATCCACCTTTCATACTTATGAATTTACAGAGAAATGACATAATGCATGACATTTGCTTTAAAAACTATTTCAGCCAAAAAATAAGAAACAAGACTGGCAAAAGGCTAATAAATATTGAAACTAGGTGATGGGTCACTGGGGTGACTATTCTACTTTTTCTATTGTTCTGTACGTATGATATTTTCCATTTTAAAACATTTTTAAAATTCAGCTTTTTGCCTCCCATCCCATCCCCCACTAGAGATTCTGACTCAGAAATGGGGTCTTGATTCAGGAATGGTATCCAGCAAAATGCGTTAGATATTTCCAACCAAGGCCATCCACACACAGCACTTTGGGAAATAGCAGACCAGAGGATGGAATTGCAATACAAGAAGACGATTAAGACATGGAGAATAGATAATTAAAAGATCTTTTCTACTATTAAAATGTTCACCTAATTGAATTTATTTATTTACTTATTTATCTATCTTTGGCTGCACTGGGTCTTCGTTGCTGCGTGCAGGCTTTCTTTAGTTGAGGTGAGCCCGGGCTACTCTTTGTTGCAGTGCGCGGGCTTCTCACTGCAGTGGCTACAACCAAGATTACTCTACCCAGCAAGAATCTCATTCAGATTCGATGGAGAAATCAAAAGCTTTACAGACAAGCAAAAGCTAAGAGAATTCAGCACCACCAAACCAGCTCTACAACAAATGCTAAAGGAACTTCTCTAAGTACGAAACACAAGAGAAAAAAAGGACCTACAAAAACAAACCCAAAACAATTAAGAAAAGTCATAGGAACATACATATCGATAATTACCTTACACGTGAATGGATTAAATGCTCCCACCAAAAAACACAGGCTCACTGCTTGGATACAAAAACAAGACCCATATATATGCGGTCTACAAGACACCCACTTCAGACCTAGGGACACAGACAGACTGAAAGTGCGGGGATGGAAAAAGATATTCCAAGCAAATGGAATCAGAAGAAAGCGGGAATAGCAATACTCATATTAGAGAAAATAGATTTTAAATAAAGAATGTTACAAGAGATAAGAAAGGACACTACATAATGATCAAGGGATCAATCCAACAAGAAGATATAACAATTATAAATATATATGCACCCAACACAGGAGCACCTCAATACATAAAGCAAATGCTAACAGCTCTAAAAGAAATCAATAGTAATACAATAACAGTGGGGGACTTTAACACCTCACTTACACCAATGGACAGATCATCCAAAATGAAAATTAATAAGGAAACACAAGCTTTAAATGACACAACAGACCAGATAGATTTAATTGATATTCATAGGACATTCCATCCAAAACCAGCAGATTACACTTTCTTCTCAAGTGTGCACGGAACATTCTCCAGGATAGATCACATCTTGGGTCACAAATCAAGCCTCAGTAAATTTAAGAAAATTGAAATCATATCAAGCATCTTTTCTGACCACAACGCTATGAGATTAGAAATGAATTACAGGGAAAAAAACGTAAAAAACACAAACACATGGAGGCTAAACAATACGTTACTAAATAACCAAGCGATCACTGAAGAAATCAAAGAGGAAATCAAAAAACACCTAGAGACAAATGACAATGAAAACACGAAAATCCAAAACCTATAGGATGCAGCAAAAGCAGTTCTAAGAGGGAAGCTTATAGCTATACAAGCCTACCTCAAGAAACAAGAAAAATCTCAAATAAATAATCTAACCTTATACCTAAAGGAACTAGAGAAAGAAGAACAAACAAAACCCAAAGTTAGAAATCATAAAGAGCAGAGCAGAAATAAATGAAATAGAAACAAAGAAAACAATAGCAAAGATCAATAAAACTAAAAGCTGGTTCTTTGAGAAGATGAACAAAATTGATAAACCATTAGCCAGACTCAGAAAGAAAAAGAGGGAGAGGAATCAAATCAATAAAATTAGAAATGAAAAAGGAGAAGTTACAAAAGACACCACAGGAATACAAAGCATCCTAAGAGACTACGACAAGCAACTCTATGCCAATAAAATGGACAACCTGGAAGAAATGGACAAATTCTTAGAAAGGTATAACCTTCCAAGACTGAACCAGGAAGAAATAGAAAATATGAACAGACCAGTCACAAGTAATAAAATTGAAACTGTGATTAAAAAGCTTCCAACAAACAAAAGTCCAGGACCAGATAGCTTCACAGGAGAATTCTATCAAACATTGTAATTCCAAATAGGCCAATATATATGAAGGAGCACAACATCAAGTAATAATCATCAGAACCATCATCACTCAGTTTTTCACAAGAAACAGTAGCAGCCGCTACTGTTTTCTCTTTTGAGTCAGGAACTTGACACATCTTCAGATCATCAGAAAAGTAATTATAAAGGTTAACAATGAGAAGAGTTTTTTAAATACATTTTCCCAGAAAAAATAATACACTATTCCAAGACATGAATTTGGCTTTCTCTATTGAGATAGAAGGTTAAAGCTAAACAATTACACATCCAATTAATTATTTATTTTGTTTCATGCTTGGCTGATGATCTGTAATATCAGATTATACCAATATCACTTATATCTAAAGGAATCTATTCACATAACATAGGGCAGGCGTGTAAAAACAAACGCAGTCCTAGTTAAGTAATATTCTCGTTTTTACAAAGATCCTCTTAAAATATCTCTAAATTTATTCTTAAGCCATGAGTTTATAAATATAAAACATAATCTAAATATTAGTTGTAAAAGTTAAATAAGACTAGCAAATTCTATGAATCATTAGGAAAAGCAACTTTATAATTATGTGGTATACAAGACTGCAGGACATAAAAAAAACAGTGCGAAAATAAGGTGGAGAGAAAATAACGCTGTTAAGTACAATGAATAACAAAACACAGGAAGGCAACATGATAATGTGACTACTAGGCAATACGTCCAACAAAAATCAGCCATCTGCTCAATATGGAGCCCACTAGGAAGACAAAGAATTATTTGGCATACCCCACCAGGGCTCTAAACTACATTTGTTCATTCTTTCAATTAAATTTATTAAGCACCTGCTATTTGCCAGGACACGGTGTACCTGGTTAGGAGGAAACAAATCACAAAATAATCTCATCTCTTTCAATATGCCAACAAGTAGACTATGTCATATTCTACATATTTTCATTATTTGTTTAAGATCTGATTATGCTTTCATTTTAACTTTTTTTTTCTTTTTTTTGCGGTACGCAGGCCTCTCACTGTTCTGGCCTCTCCTGCTGTGGAGCACAGGCTCCGGACGCACAGACTCAGCAGCCATGGCTCACGGGCCCAGCCGCTCCACGGCATGTGGGATCTTCCCAGACTAGGGCACGAACCCGTGTCCCCTGCATCGGCAGGCGGACTCTCAACCACTGCGCCACCAGGGAAGCCCCATTTTAACTTTAATATTACTTTATGTCATACGAATCTATGAAAAATGTAAAAGCATAACATAATTCAGAGAGAAGTCTTTAAACGATCCCTATCGGCTTCAGCATTTTTGGACGAATAAGAAAAAAGTTAACTTTTCAATGTCACTGAAACATCACAATGCAGAAGAATCTATGGATGTGACAGTGGTTTTTATTTCTGAAAATGAAGCAAATAACCATAAAATTTAAACTCAAGATAATTCCAGGCATAAACCACCAGTTCTCAAATAGTTTAGTTTCAGGACTCCTGAGCTCTCATAAAAATGACTGAGAACCCCAAGGAATTCCTTGCTTATGTTGGTGAAATCTGCTGATATTTACCATTTTATGAATGAAAATTGAAAAAAAATTAAAGATTGATATACTAACTCATTTTAAATAGCAATAATAAACTCATGTTAACATAAGCAACATATTTTATGAAAACTAACTATATTCTCTAAAACAAAAAATTAATGATGGGGGCACTGCTTTTACATTTTTGCAATTCTCTTCAAAGTCTAGCTTAATAGAAGACAGCTAGATTCTCATATCTCCATTTGTAATCAATTTGTCTGTTGCTATTTGTTATTTTGGTTGAAGTATATGAAGACTATCTAGCCTTACATAGATAGATAACTGGAAAAGGAAGAGGATTACAATAGTCTTTTCAGACAGCTGTGGGTATTCTTCCTCAATATTATACCAAAATTTGACAAGTGGTAGTTTAGTTGCAATGTGGAATCATACTCTAATACATTAAAATCCATTGGTGTACCTTGCACTTTAAATCAATCTTTACCCATGCATGATTTTGTAACGATACACGTGGATTATTTGGAGAATACTGGTTCACTGAGTTATACAGGTCTTCCAAATGTTGATGTATTTCATTATACAAAATAAGTAAATCACACTTGCTAATATCACTATCAATTTATCTGAAAAGTCTTTTAAGTATTGGGAAACCATCAGGCTCACTTTGGCAGGTAAAATGTCCCAACAACCCTAATTTTTGTTTGAAAGCTCAAATTTTTATCACTGGTAACAAATACTATCAGTTGTTTTCCAGGTAGTCACTGACTCACTTCATTCATTTCCATGAAAATGCCTGCCAGATACCCAAGTCTGAATAACCAAACTTTGTTGGTCATTTTTCAAGTAAAAATTCTGTTCTACGAAAAGAGCAGCCAGTTCAGCTCACAACTCAGTATCTGCACAAACGCTTTTCTTCACAACTATCATGTTCTGTTAATGTAGCAGAAGTGCTTTATTTGTGCTTCTCATTTCACAATATGGAATGTTAAAAAGGTGGGTATTCAAGGGTAGAAATTTTATCAAATTAATGTTTTGTACTGTTTCATCAAATATACTCAAGTGAAATATTCACCTTTTAAACTACAGGTGTGTGGTGATCAATAAAACAATGACAACTGGTACAGTTTGGTGCCACTGCCTTGATTCATACAAAGGCACTAGCAGCTAGCAGTTTCGGCAACCGTTGCTTTTGCAGTGCAAATGTCAATAAAATGAAAAAGACATCATAGCATTTTATAAAATTAGGTTTGACTTTTGTAGAACTCCTGAAAGATCTCAGGAACCCCTAGGGGTCCTTGCGCTACACTTTGAGAATGACTTCAGTAAGCAATCAATAAATATTGATGATGGTGATCACGACAAAAATATTTCATATCACTCCCGTCTCAGATCACACCAAGATGAAAGTAGGAGTTTTATACTTCAATTCTTAAGACTTTCAGGAATGAAAATTCTATAATCTTCCTGACAATCAAATTCCAATATCTGATCTTTTAGACACAACATTTTCCCTATATTAACCATCTAAACTTTACTCTTTCCAGTATAGATGTATTCTATTCCTCTCTTCTGCAATCAATGGTTGACTGGCCCTGTTCAAATTCTGAAATATCCGGGAACAAAGGTGCATACCTAGGTGGAACTAAACCAACACCAACACAATCTATCAAGGGAAATTGTGAGATAAGCCAGCACTGAAGACTTACTATAATGATCCAGAAAGTCAGAGAAACACTCAAAAACTACTCATTTTAGGCAGGTTTTAAAAACTTATGTATTGTTTTGTTTTGTTTTTCAGTTTGGTTGTTTATGCAGTTTAGCTGAATCTAGATGTGTTTGTTATTTGAACTATGAGCCTTTTCATGTCTTGATATTAAAATGCATTCACAGGGGGCTTCCCTGGTGGCACAGTGGTTGAGAGTCCGCCTGCCGATGCAGGGGACACGGGTTCGTGCCCCGGTTCGGAAAGATCCCACATGCTGCGGAGCGGCTGGGCCCGTGAGCCATGGCCGCTGAGCCTGCGCGTCCAGAGCCTGTGCTCCGCAACGGGAGAGGCCACAACAGTGAGAGACCCACGTACTGCAAAAAAAATAATAAAATAAAATAAAATACATTCACAAGTTCAACAAAGACTTATTGAGTACCTACTATGTGCCATGCTAGGTCCTAGAGATACAATATGAACAATAATAAAACCTTGTCACACTGAGAGCTTTTTCACCTTTGTGGTAGAAAGGGATAGCCGGTATATAAGCAGACTTATTAATAACATACGGAATTGAAGCGTGTGATCAATGCTACAAAAAAAAAGTAAAACTAGGTGAAGGGATGGAGAGTGACCAGTTAGGAGAAGTGGGAGGATTACTTTAAATTAAAAAGTCTTTACTGAGTAGATGTCTTTGGAGCTGAGACTTGAATGACTAATTCTGAGGATGTGGAATAAGAGCGTTCCAGATTGAAAGGCTAGGAAGTGCTGATGCCCTGAGATTGGAAATGAAACAAGGCAAGTCTGACTGAAACATACTGACCAAACAGGAGAATTACACAAGAAGTCAGAGCCATAGGCAGGTGCCAGGTCATGAAGCGATATGAAGGGAAGCTGATTTTAGATGGTACAGAATGGTTCTCACAACCTGATGGAAGTCACTTCCTCTTTTTAAAAATAGAGACGATGATATCAAACATACATGGGGGAAAGACAACAGGTTAGAATTCACAAGACATAAGTTCAAATTCCAGTTTTTCCCACTGTTATCTTAGAAACAAAAGAAGGCAGGGGGAGAAAATTAGTATTTATTAAATACTAGTAATTGCCACACTCTGAATCAGGTTTTGGTCCTATCTCATTTAATTCAACTAGGGTAAGTTATTTTCTCAGGTCTCTAAGCTGCCGTTTCTAACCCTATGAAGTGGAGAAGGTAATAATTAATATTTGTTGCAGCTACATTATGAATTGTCAGAAAGGTGCATAAAAAACTAACATGTAAAGTTCTTTGACAACTAAGTATCTAAAAGTATTATCATTATAGATAAACATATTTCTCTTTTAAGTCATAGATTTATATGACATTTGTCCTCCCTGTTTAGGATATTCTATTTCTGGTATAGAAAAAGAACATTTATTGAAGATCTCTTATGACTGTCACCAAACCAAAGAATAAGAGGGGCAATAAAACATTCCAGAGAGCCAGGCACCCCAATTTGAACTATTGATACAATGAGCCCTATGACCTAGATATTTTTTCAAGCTCTACCCATTCATGTTTTTCTTAATTGCTTCAATTTACATATGCACCCCTCTAAACCTACAAGAATCAACTTGCAAAAGGAAAGCCTCTCTTGTTCGTTGGCATCCTTTCATGGACACTGAGCTGTTGCTTCACACAGAACACCTGTGAAGCGGTTTCATAAGATCTCACATTACTGAACAGGAAACCAAGATGATTACGAATCCTTGAAAGCTTGGAAAGGACTGATAAGGGTAGTAAAGCTGCCTAATGAATTAAGCTGGCCAAGATGGGTGATAAGAAAGGCATTTACATCCAACATGGACGAACACTGTAACTACTTAAGAACGTTTCATATGTGGGGAAAAAAACCCTCAAAAAATCGTATTTTAATAAAGTCTCAATTACAATTATTCACAGAAGCTTTCAATATATATTATTTCATTTACTTACACAGTAGCCAAAACGTAAATTACATGTGGAGTACAATTATGCATTCTGTGAAATGCATTAACTTTAAAGATAATTGCTAAAGTTTCATTTGCTAACTTATTATTACTTATCTCAGCTTATTAAGCTTCTGATTCAAACTGTGAACTTACAAGAGAAAAGACCTTATAATTTACGTTTGCACCGCTGGCTATAGCATACTTCTGGGCCTAGCGTCAATACTCAGGCAATCTTACCAAATGAAAGAAAGCCCACTCCCAAACAAATCCACGTACGATGAACTTTTTAACTGAAATTCACCAAACTCACTACTTACCTCTGGTATACAGGCTCCTGTGAAACCAAACAAGCCATTGGCATTGTCACTTTTTTGTATTACCAATCTTGCTGTAGAATTCTCTTCAGAAATGCGAGCTCCTCCACATACGGAGACTAGTTTAAGAATGAATAATTCTTCTCCTTCCTCTTCATTGTCATCTCTTGCAGAAACAATGAATGATTTGTTAGTTTCTCCCTGTCTGAATTCCACATATCCAGAAACAGGGTGTAAATCACTCTTTGCTGGCATGGCATGAAGTTCGTAAATTTCTTCAAGGGTCAATTTCCGCTCATAGGACCTCACATCCTGCATCAGACCTGTAAATCTGTCATTGCCATTCACTCCTGCCCCAATTCTCAGTGTTCCTGGACCTGAAATTAGAAATGGGTTTAAATGCTACAATAACCACAACTATCCTGTCCTAAAGTACAAGTGTGATTCAGAAAGTGAAGCGATTTTATTAAAAAGTCTTATTAGGTAAGTAAAGCTTTCACATAACTAGAACACAATTAAATAAAGCCTATCTATTATAATGAAAAATGAATCAGTAAAGTAATCGCTGGGATTTAAGATATTTTGTACCAAAGGATATGTTGTACATGCGTATGTATGTGTATATACATATGTATATGTATATATTTGGATAGACATTTCTTCTGAGAAATCTAAAAATTTCCCTGCACATCTAAGAATGGAATGATTCAATTCAGTCACAATTTTAAAACTTTAGTATTACTATCCTTTGAGAACTTCAATTCTTAATCTGTTAGAAATTCACCTTGAGTTAAATGAAGTTGTGAGAATTCAGCAGAAGGAGTTTTTGTGGACCAAAACTAACTTTTAATCGAAACAACTAATGCAATAAATGTAGAAAAAGAAATATTCCTTCCCAGGAACAACATTATATGAGTTTTAAGGACTTTTTCATGATAGTAACAATATGCAGCTCAACTCTTTACTATGCATCAATAATAACCCTTTTTAGGAATTCACCAATTCTTATTACTTTACTTATTCCCTCTCCAATAACTCAACTAAGATATTTATGTAAGATGAGAGTTTGGCAGTGATTTGGGATTGCCTCCATGCCTTCTCCAGAGGTTCTGGACTGACTATATAGTAATGAGAGTGAAATATCTACAATAGACAAAAATACACATGAACTTCACACACAATACTGAACAAACCCCAGACACTCAAGCGTACGCACTGCTCAATTCTATGTACATAAATTTTAAAAAGATTTAAAACTAATCTTATGCTCTTAGAAATGGCAATAGTAGTTGGGCATGGGGATGAGTCAATGACTAGAGAAGAGCCAAAGAGGGCTTCTGGAACACTGTTTCTTGATCTGGGGGCTAGTTACATGGAGTGCTGAAACTGATGAATTTAAAAAATTTTTTAATTCATCTACCTGTACACCTATATACACTTTTGTATATTTTATAATATACATAAAATATCCTGTATTTCATTAATAACCTAAATATATATATATACCTTTTCAATTTTATTTCTAAGTTACAAATTATATAGACAATATAAGTTCCTTGCAGTAAGCTACATAAAGAAACACCAGCTCTTACTTTCCCCAATCTTTCCCATTCTACCACCATGTCATCATGGTGGTTAACATCATGTCAAAAAAACTGATGTTAACATCAATGTTAACAGACATATGTATATATTCACACAATCAAAAGATTAATAATTGAATGCCACAGATTGTTGTAAGCACAGTTCTTCAGGCTGAAATCAGTAGTGTGTGTATGTTGTTCTTTTTCCCATCTTTTTTCCTACTGGGCAAGAAAAAATACAACCAGATATCTAATGCAGGAGGTTCAGAAGGAAAATATTCTGTTAAGATATTTTCAAGGGTATATAAGCTCTGCTCTACTTTCCTACTAAATAAAAAAACAGAATCAAACTATAGGATAGAGGGCCTGGGAGAGAACTGGTGATTGTAACAGAAATAACTGATATTTGTACATAAACATGCAAACAAGTGTGTTTATCAAGGAAACAGCACATAATTCAGCTTAAAGACAAGGATTCTCTCTCTTTAAAGCACACCATAGAATTCATCTATTTAACTCCTGATACTATAAACCCCTGTAACTGCTGGATTGTTCAATATGATTTTCTTTTGATTCCTCTTTAACCTTATCTCCACCACCCTTTACCTCCAGAACACTGAGCTGACAGCAGTTCTCCAGATACAATACTCTGCTTCACACTTCTACACCTTTGTTCCCTTTTCTACCTGGAATATCACACCCATCCCTCCTACTATCACAAGAGGAATTTTTTTCTTTCTTCCTTATTAATTTTTTCTTTCTTCCTACAATGTGTTGACGTGATCTGTTTGCACACCTCTCTCCCAGAGCCTATTTCAGGTACTTTAAGGGCAGAGACTGCCTCATTCATCTCTGCAACACTCAGCACAGAACTTATGGTCTTGGTAGACGTGTAGTTTTATTTAAAAAAATAAACCAATAATACACAAGCAGATTTTTAAATACCTACTAGCCTTTTTAAGAAGTCAAAATTTTTAAAAACTCAAAATTCAGGGTCCTAATTGTAAAGATAACACTCACCATCAGTAATGGCTTCTCCTTTTAGACTCTTGATTCCTCTGGGCATTGCATTTCCATCAAGGTAGAATTCAATTATACCATCATTGAGGATAATTAGAAGATGCAGCCAAACATTTTCTTCTAAGTATTTCATGACTCTTGTCTTGGCAATATATGTAGCACTGGAACCCAGAGTTTTGTAATGAAGGGAAAGTGTCACATGGGATTCATCTGTCTGAATTTTTACCCCATAGTAGATGTTTCCATTACCATCATCCTTTGCTATAACAAATCCATTCGTATTGGCATTGGGCATTACCCAAGCTGAAAATGTAAAGTTGGCAATTGAGTTGTTCCTTGAGGGATGGTATTTTGGATTAACAGTTCCAAATGCACCCTCTAGTCCACTGAAGTACAAAGCATCTGTTCCACTATGGTGACGCCTCATGTGCGGCTGTGAATGCACAGTGCTGGGAAAAATTCCAGCCAGCAAAAAATCTATCATTGGAGGCAAACCAGCAGTGAACTCACTAGACAGTATTTCCCAGCCTACTCGTACATCACAGAAGACACCCTGCTGCCTCAGAATGGTAAAGTTGGTGATATAAGACATATCATCTTCTGAGAGGACATCTTCTGCCACTTCTCTCTCTAGGCACTCTGGATCCAAGATAAAAACTCCAAAGGGATCATCATTGAATGGAATCATTACTGTCACCTGGAGGTTGGTTCCTGCCAGTTGGCCCCCAGGACCTGGGGACCCACCTGTGATAAGATAATTTTTAAGGAATGAAAAACCAGAATTGGGAGTACTTTTTAGTACAAGATGAAGACAAAAAGAATTTGTTTAGCAAACTTCTCGTTAAGTAATTTACTTGTTAATCAATGAACAATAGTGTCACCATATGGCTTTCACCACATTTTCAAGGGTATTCTGGTTCAGTATAATTTCATTAACAACCAGTCGAGCCTGAAAAGAGGATACTAACTAGAAAGGTTTAATTCCCATGCTTAAAACCAAAAGTGATGGGAAAATTGATTATTTAAATTATAGTATGAAGACCAACTTTCAGCTACCATGAATCTGTACTTCCTAACTACCATTAATGTTTTGTTTGAGATACTCTATTTGGTGTGGAAAAAAATCTATTTACAAGTTTGAGGATGGATATGTCTCCATCCATAAAACTTCATTTAACTGTATTTTCTATACAGCTCTAATTATTCCAGCATAAAATAGTAAATTTTGGTGGTAAAATAAAAGAGATGAGAAAACACAGTACCTGAAATGTTTACAAGCTTTAAAATATAAAACTCATTGAATTCAGGAATTTTGTCTGGAAAAGCATGGAGAATTATTGGTTTGGCTCCTTCTCCATCCATAAAGTTAACAGTGCCTGACGTTTCATAGAACTCTTGTCCAGGTTGCAAAACAGAATCATTCTGAAATAGCTGCCAAGCCACAGAAACATTGCCAAAGTGTCCTCGGTGCCTCCAAATCCTGTATAACAAATTAAAGAAAATGATTTTTTATGAAAAATGTATAAGTAGTGAGTAACTCTACTGAGAACTTTCTGTATTATCTCAGAAATACACTTTGTCTATTTATCATCTTTAATATAAACCAGCCAGCCAGTTCTTACTGAGCAACCATGAAGAATCTCATCGAAAAGGAAGAATGAAGTAGAACTTTAAATAATAAAAAGAAGCAGTCTTAAAAATCATAATCTTCGAAGTCCAAACTGAAAGATAAATTCTAAGATAAATCCAATCAAAAAATATTTAGATGAGAATTGGTAAAAGTTCTTCAAAAGCAAAGCCTAGGGTGAGGGTAGTCACATATCATTTGAAAGAAGAATTCCAGAAGACCTTGAATAATTGAAGTCTCTCAGTCTTGACGAGGAACAGAAGTGGGGTAAAGGAGGGTGGGGAGAGTATTATCTGCTTTCCATCTAAAGTGTCGGGGTTTTTTTTAACAAGTGGAAACAGCATGAACAAAGTTTACAATTCATTCAGACTACCAACTTTGAAATTATTCCATTCTTAACCATTTTTTTAATTTTGAAAGATTAACAATGTTTCAAATTTTTGCATACGTAAAGATTTTATTTTATTTTAACCAATTTTGAATTTGCTTGTCCAAGTATGCTTACCAAAATGAATTAGTCTTTCCTTCTTCTACTGCTTTGTCTATGGGCTCCAAGGAAAAAATACCATTTGGGTCATCATTAGCTTCAATTATCACTGTAGCTATTCCAAATTGATATACTACTGTATCACCTAAATTAAAAATGGAAAAGTCAAAATAACAGAAAAGTACTTGACTTATTGTTAAATTTGTATTTTTAAACTAAGAAACAATTTAAAATAAGGTTCAAATTCCAGGAAGAATTTCCTCATTGAAGGTCATAAATAAATGAAAGAGATGCCTAAATAAGTTTAATGTGACCTGTCTCTGAAGAAATGTTTAATTACAGAAGAACTACTTTACTGAAAAACATACATGATATTTTTCTTTGCAATAGGAATATCACCTCAATAGTTTAATTAGAAATTAAAAACATAGCTTTATCAAATTTCAACATTTTGAGGTAGATTCTTTCATTTCATAAAAATTAATGAAAGTATTACCCCATAAGATATATTAATTAGAATCACTGGCTTAAATATTGGGTTGGCCAAAAAGTTCATTCGGGTTTTTCCATAACATCTTATGGAAAAACTTGAACGAACCTTTTGGGCAACCCAATTATTTCCATTTAGATCTCCACCTTTAGGCAGCAGAGTCTGATCTGATCATACAAAGAACAAAGCAATCTTTATGGTGTTGAACTTGATTCCTTTCTACTCCAATTGTTTCCACAGCATGTTAGCACCATTACAGCCAATAAATTAGGTCTCTTCTAATCACTCCCCTGAGGTCCATAGCTCTTCCTCTTACTGGAGCTGTTCCCTCTGTGAGCAAAAGTCTTCCCAACCTTTATTCACTTCTTTTCACTCATCAGGACCAGCTCAAGCAACAACTCTTCCGGGAATTCTTCCTTGAATTCCCAAGTTAAGTGCATCCTCCACTGTGTTCCTACAGCACTTCACACTTTGTCAATCTGGCATAGTGATTATCACCTTATATTAATACACACACACACACTGACACGTACACACACTCAGGCACACACACAAATATTACTGTTAAGTTCTTGTACAAATGCTTCTTAATCAATTTCATCCTCTAGCAGGGTAGATGCTCAGTCATTGGTATTTATCAAAGTTTGCTGAACTGACACAAATAAAACTTTGAAAATTAGACGAGGACAACACCTAAAACTAAAATTAGAGAAACAGAAATACGTGGCAAACCAGCACATTAAAAATAATTTATATAAATATACAACTGTACTCAAACTTACTTGATAATATTAGCAAATGGAAAGAGGAAAAAAACATAAAAACAGACAGTAAATCACTATATAGAAAATCCTGACATTATGCAGGAATAAAATAACTTAAAATATATCATAAAATCTAACAAAAACAAATAAAACAAGAACGCCTAATTTTGGCAGGGTTCTGCTATAATGTACATTTGTTATGCAACATGTCATAGGTGGTATTGAAAATAATGGAGAGGAAGGGGAATAGGAAGAAAGACACAAATAGAGAGACAAAGGAATAGGGAGAATGATAAACACAGCACAAACAAAAATTAAGTGATGTCTTTCTTTTCCTCTTCTTCTTTCTTAATATTTCAGTCTAAGAGGTAGAGCACAACGTAGGCATGCGTGCTGTGAGTTAGGGATACGACACCACAGTGACCCAACACAAGGTTAGAGCTCACGCAGGGTAAGGAAGACATCTCCAACAGAGAAAAGCTTGGGGTTTGATGTTGGAGTCTGAATGGAGTGGGAGGGCATCCACATGAGGGTAGGGGGTTGGCCTAGAGCAGGAAGCTAGAACACTACTGCAGTAAGAAAAGCAGACTCATTGTGGGAAGAAGGTAAACGAAGCAATGGGAAAGTGGTTACACACAAGGTGAATTAATCAAATAAGTAAATATATTGATACTAAAGATAATGGGAGCTGGATTTCTCATTACCGTGGAGGAAGAGATAAATATGAAAACTAGAATGAAACTTGTGATACTGGATAGAAATGGAGACCCTAGGTGAACTAACGGTCTTCAATGTATACAGCTGGGTACAGAACTACAGATGTTAATGTGTGTGTGTATATACATAAATTCATACATACATACATATATTCCCTATCTCTTTAAGAGGGCCTAGGAGGACCATAAACTCAATAATAATTAGCATACCTAGTGCCGAGATCCTGTTTTCTACTTAACATTCTTGGGCTTTCCCTGGTGGCGCAGTGGTTAAAAATCCACCTACCAATGCAGGGGACACGGGTTCAAGCCCTGGTCTGGGAAGATCCCACATGCCGCGGAGCAACTAAGCCCATGCACCACAACTACTGAGCCTGCGAGCCACTATTGAGTCTGTGCACCACAACTACCGAGCCTTTCCTCTAGAGCCCGTGAGCCACAACTACTGAGGCCTGCACGCCTAGAGACCATGCACCGCAACAAGAGAAGCCACCGCAATGAGAAGCCCATGCACCGCAACAAAGAGTAGCCCCTGCTCACTGCAACTAGAGAAAGCCTCCATGCAGCAACAAAGACCCAACGCAGCCAAAAAATAATAATAATAATAATAAAATAAATAAATAACATTCCTCACTAAGAGGAGTCAGGGCTTCTTGAAAAAATGACTGATTTCAGGGTTTTGACAGGAAAAGTAGGAGTCTGGACTAGCTTGCTGTTCCAGGAAGTAAGAAAATGCTCACAGTATAATAGGGACAGGTCACAAAGACAAAAAAGTCATCTTGAACAGGCTACCACTGCCCAAATCTGGGACAATTTGACCATCAAAGTAAATAACGATAGCGAAATAGGGCGAGTAGTTAGTTGTTAGTGTCAGTTGCTTGACGGTGGTGGCCGCAGTCACCATGAAGGGTACTGGACGGCAGGCGAAGGTGGTCACCATGGCGGTGTGTGAGCCCCTCAGATGATGAGGTCATCTGCAATAAAATTCCTGAGACACCTTCAAGATGGCGAAGCAGTATCATGTGGAGATGACCTTCCTCCCCACAAATACATCAGAAATACATCTACATATGGAACAACTCCTACAGAACACCTACTGAACGCTGGCAGAAGACCTCAGACTTCACAAAAGATAATTTTTTTTCCTTTTTCTCTTTTTGTAAGTGTGTATGTGTATGCTTTTTTGTGTGATTTTGTCTGTGTAGCTTTGCTTTTACCATTTGACCTAGGGTTCCATCTCTCCTTTTTTTCCTTAGTATAGTTCTTAGCGATTGTTATCACTGGTGGATTTGTTTTTTGGTTTGGTGGCTCTCTCCTTTCTTTCTTTTTTCTTTTTTTAATTACTTTTTAATTTTTTTATTTTTAATAATTTTTTTATTTTTTATTTTTTATTTTAATAACTTTATTTCTTTTTATTTATTTTTTCTTTCTTTTTTTTCTCCTTTTTTTTCTGAGCCATGTGGCTGACAGGGTCTTGGTGCTCCGGCTGGCTGTCAGACCTGGGCCTCTGAGGTGGGAGAGCTGAATTGAGGATACTGGTCCACCAGAGACCTCCCGGCTCCATGTAATATCAAGTGGCGAAAGCTCTCCCAGAGAGCTCCATCTCAACACTAAGACCCAGCTCCACTCCACAAAGAGCAAGCTACAGTGCTGGACACCCTATGCCAAACAACTAGCAAGACAGGAACACAACCCCACCCATTAGCAGAGAGGCTGCCTAAAATCATAATAAGGTCACAAACACCCCAAAACACACCACCGGACGCAGTTCTGCCCACCAGAAAGACGAGATCCAGACTCATCTACCAGAACACAGGCACCAGTCCCCTCCACCAGGAAGCCTACACAACCTACAGAACCAACCTTAGCCATTGGGGGCAGACACCAAAAACAATGGGAACTACAAACCTGCAGTATGCGAAAAGGAGACCCCAAACACAGTAAGTTAAGCAAAATGCGAAGACAGAGAAACAGCAGATGAAGGAGCAAGATAAAAACCCACCAGACCAAACAAATGAAGAGGAAACAGGCAGTCTACCTGAAAAAGAGTTCAGAGTAATGATACTAAAGATGATCCAAAATCTTGGAAATAGAATGGAGAAAAAACAAGAAACGTTTAACAAGGACCTAGAAGAACTAAAGAGCAAACAATGATGAACAGCATAAAAAATGAAATCAAAAATTCTCTAGAAGGAATCAATAGCAGAATAACTGAGGCAGAAGAACGGATAAGTGACCTGGAAGATAAAATAGTGGAAATAACTACCACAGAGCAGAATAAAGAAAAAAGAATAAAAAGAATTGAGGACACTCTCAGAGACGTCTGGGACAACATTAAATGCACCAACATTCTAATTATAGGGGTCTCAGAAGAAGAAGAGAAAAAGAAAGGGACTGAGAAAATATTTGAAGAGATTATAGTTGAAAAATTCCCTAATATGGGAAAGGAAATACTCAATCAACTCCAGGAAGCGCAGAGAGTCCCATACGGATAAATCCAAGGAGAAACATGCTAAGACACATACTAATCAAACTATCAAAAATCAAATACAAAGAAAAAATATTAAGAGCACCAAGGGAAAAACAACAAATAACATACAAGGGAATCCCCATAAGGTTAACAGATGATCTTTCAGCAGACACTCTGCAAGCCAGAAGGGAGTGGCAGGACATATTTAAAGTGATGAAAGGGAAAAACCTATCATCAAGATTACTCTTCCCAGCAAGGATCTCATTCAGATTCAATGGAGAAATTAAAACTTTTACAGACAAACAAGCAAAAGCTAAGAGAATTCAGCACCATCAAACCAGCTTTACAACAAATGCTAAAGGAACTTCTCTAGGCAGGAAACACAAGAGAAGGAAAAGACCTACAATAACAAACCAAAAATAATTAAGAAAATGGAAATAGGAACATACATATCGATAACGACCTTAAATGTAAATGGATTAAATGCTCCAACCAAAAGACATAGACTGGCTGAATGGATACAAAAACAAGACCCATATATATGCTGTCTACAAGAGACCGACTTCAGACCTAGGGACACATACAGACTGAAAGTGAGGGGATGGAAAAAGGTATTCCATGCAAACGAAAATCAAAAGAAAGTTAAGTAGCAATTCTCATATCAGGCAAAATAGACTTAAAGATTATTACAAAAAGAGACAAGGACACTACGTAATGATCAAGGGATCAATCCAAGAAGAAGATTTAACAGTTGTAAATATTTATGAACCCAACACAGGAGTACCTCAATACATAAGGCAAATGCTAACAGCTATAAAAGGGGAAATTGACAGTAACACAATCATAGTAGGGGACTTTAACACCTCACCTTCACCAATGGACAGATCATCCAAATTGAAAATACATAAGGAAACACAAGATTTAAATGATACTTTAAATGAGATGGACTTAACTGATATATACAGAACATTCCATCCAAAAAACAACAGAATACACTTTCTTCTCAAGTGCTCATGGAACACTCTCCAGGATAGATCATATCTGGGGTCACAAATCAAGCCTTGCTAAATTTAAGAAAATTGAAATCATATCAAGTATCTTTTCCAACCACAATGCTATGAGACTAGGTATCAATTATAGGAAAAAATCTGTAAAAAATACAAACACATGGAGGCTAAACAATACAGTATTAAAAAACCAAGAGATTGGGCTTCCCTGGTGGCGCAGTGGTTGAGAGTCTGCCTGCCAATGCAGGGGACGCGGGTTCGTGCCCCGGTCCGGGAAGATCCCACATGCCGCGGAGAGGCTGGGCCCGTGAGCCGTGGCTGCTGAGCCTGCGCGTCCGGAACCTGTGTTCCGCAGCGGGAGAGGCCACAGCAGTGAGAGGCCCGCGTACCGCAAAAAAAAAAAAAAAAAAAAAACAAACAAGAGATTACTGAAGAAATCAAAACAATACCTAGAAACAAATGACAATGAAAACACGATGACCCAAAACCTATGGGATGCAGCAAAAGCAGTTGTAAGAGGGAAGTTTATACCAATACAATCCTACCTCAAGAAACAAGAAACACCTCAAATAAACAACCTAACCTTACACTTAAAGCAATTAGAGAAAGAAGAACAAAAAAAAACCCCTAAAGTTAGCAAAAGGAAAGATATCATAAAGATCAGAGCAGAAATAAATGAAAAAGAAATGAAGGAAATGATAGCAAAGATCAATAAAACGAAAAACTGATTCTTTGAGAAGATAAACAAATTAATAGACCATTACCCAGACTCATCAAGAAAAAAAGGGAGAAGACTCAAACCAATAGAATTAGAAATGAAAAAGGAGAAGTAACAACTGACACTGCAGAAATACAAAGAATCATGAGACAGTACTACAAGCAACTCTATACCAATAAAATGGACAACCTGGAAGAAAGGGACAAATTCTTAGAAAAGCACAATCTTCTGAAACTGAACCAGGAAGAAATAGAAAATATAAAGAGACCAATCACAAGCACTGAAATTGAAACTGTGATTAAAAACCTTCCAGCAAAGAAAAGCTTAGGACTTGATGGTTTCACAGGCATATTCTATCAAACATTTAGAGAAGAGCTAACACCTAAACTTCTCAAACTCTTACAAAATATAGCAGAGGGAGGAACACTCCCAAACTCATTCTATGAGGCCGCCATCACCCTGATACCAAAATCAGACAAAGATATCACAAAGAAAGAAAACTACAGGTCAGTATCACTGATGAACACAGATGCAAAAATCCTCAACAAAATACTAGCAAACAGAATCCAACAGCACATTAAAAGGATCATACACCAGGATCAAGTGGGGTTTATCCAAGGAATGCAAGGATTCTTCAATATACGCAAATCAATCAATGTGATACATCATACTAACCAACTGAAGGAGAAAAACCATATGATCATCTCAATAGTTGCAGAAAAAGCTTTTGACAAAATTCAACACCCATTTATGATAAATACCCTCCAGAAAGTAGGCACAAAGGGAACTTACCTCAACATAATAAAGGCCATATATGACAAACCCACAGCCAACATCGTTCTCAATGGTGAAAAACTGAAACCATTTCCTCTAAGATCAGGAACAAGACAAGGATGTCCACTCTCACCACTCTTATTCAACATAGTTTTGGAAGTTTTAGCCACAGTAATCAGAGAAGAAAAAGAAATAAAAGGAATCCAAATCGGAAAAGAAGTAAAACTGTCACTGTTTGCAGATAACATGATAATATACAGAGAGAATCCTAAAGATGCTACCAGAAAACTACTAGAGCTAATCAATGAATTTGGTAGAGTAGCAGGATACAAAATTAGTGCACAGAAATCTCTTGCATTCCTATACACTAATGATGATGAAAAATCTGAAAGAGGAATTAAGGAAACACTCTCATTTACTACTGCAACAAAAAGAATAAATAAACCTACCTAAGGAGACAAAAGACCTGTATGCAGAAAACTATAAGACACTGATAAAAGAAATTAATAATGATACAAACAGATCGAGAGATATACCATGTTCTTGAAGAATCAACATTGTGAAAATGACTATACTATGCAAAGCAATCTACAGATTCAATGCAATCCCTATCAAACTACCACTGGCATTTTGCACAGAACTAGAACAAAAAATTTCACAATTTGTATGGAAACACAAAAGACCCCGAATAGCCAAAGCAATCTTGAGAAAGAAAAACAGAGCTGGAGGAATCAGGCTCCCTGACTTCAGACTACACTACAAAGCTACAGTAATCAAGACAGTATGGTACCGGCACAAAAACAGAAATACAGATCAGTGGAACAGGATAGAAAGCCCAGAGATAAACCCCCACACCTATGGTCACCTTATTTTTGATAAAGGAGGCAAGAATATACAATGGAGAAAAGACAGCCTCTTCAATAAGTGGTGCTGGGAAAAATGGACAGCTACATGTAAAAGAATGAAATTAGAACACTCCCTAACATCATACACAAAAATGAACTCAAAATGGATTAAAGATCTAAGTGTAAAGCCAGACACTATACAACTCTTAGAGGAAAACATAGGCAGAACACTCTATGATATAAATCACAGCAAGATCCTTTCTGACCCACCTCCTAGAGAAATGGAAATAAAACAAAAATAAACAAATGGGACCTAATGCAACTTAAAAGCTTCTTCACAGCAAAGGAAAACATAAACAAGACGAAAAGACAACCTTCAGAATGGGAGAAAATATTTGCAAATGAAGCAACTGACAAAGGATTAATCTCCAAAACATACAAGCAGCTCATGCAGTTCAATATCAAAAAAACAAACAACCCCATCCAAAAATGGGTAGAAGACCTAAACAGACATTTCTCCAAAGAAGATATACAGATTGCCAAGAAACATGACAGGATGCTCAACACCACTAATCATTACAGAAATGCAAATCAAAACTACAATGACATATCACCTCATACCAGTCAGAATGGCCATCATCAAAAAATCTACAACAATAAATGCTGGAGAGGGGGTGAAGAAAAGAGAACCCTCTTGCACTGTTGGTGGGAATGTAAATTTATACAGCCACTATGGAGAACAATATGGTGGTTCCTTAAAAATCTAAAAATATAACTACCATACGACCCAGCAATCCCACTACTGGGCACATACCCTGAGAAAACCATAATTCAAAAAGAGTCATGTAGGGCCTCCCTGGTGGCGCAGTGGTTGAGAGTCCGCCTGCCGATGCAGGGGACACGGGTTCGTGCCCCGGTCCGGGAGGATCCCACATGCCGCGGAGCGGCTGGGCCCGTGAGCCATGGCCGCTGAGCCTGCGCGTCCGGAGCCTGTGCTCCGCAACGGGAGAGGCCACAACAGTGAGAGGCCCGCATACCGCAAAAAAAAAAAAAAAGAAAAAAAAAAAAAAAAAAAAAGAGTCATGTACCACAATGTTCATTGCACCTCTGTTTACAATAGCCAGGACACGGAAGCAACTTAAGTGTCCGCTGACAGATGTATGGATAAAGAAGATGTGGCACATATAGACAATGGAATATTACCCAGTCATAAAAAGAAACGAAATTGAGTTATTTGTAGTGACGTGGATGGACCTAGAGTCTGTTATACAGAGTGAAGTTAGGTCAGAAAGAGAAAAACAAATACCGTATGCTAACACATATATATGGAATCTTAAAAAAAAAAAAGAACCTAGGGGCAGGACAGGAATGAAGACCCAGATGTAAAGAATGGACTTGGGGACATGGGGAGGGGGAAGGGTAAGCTGGGACAACGTGAGAGAGTGGCATGGACATATATACACTACCAAATGTGAAACAGATAGCTAATGGGAAGCAGCCACATAGCACAGGGAGATCAGCTCGGTGCTTTGTGACCACCTAGATGGGTGGGATAGAGAGGGTGGGAGGGAGACTCAAGAGGGAGGAGATATGGGGATACATGTATACGTATAGCTGATTCCCTTTGTTATAAAGCGGAAACTAACACACTGTAAAGCAATTATACTCTAAAGATGTTAAAAAAAATGATAGCGAAATATAACCCACTGCATTAAACAGAAATCCTGAGTCCATACTGATAAATATATCAATGAAAAAATTGGAGGTTTGATGAGTAACAGGATATTTACATAAACTATCTCCCCCACAAAATATTTATTAATTACAAAGGAACAAAAAGTACAGTAGAGAAGCCTGGCAGTCACCACCTAAACTGTGGTCAAAGTAAACATGGCAGTAAAGGGACAAAACAAAATCATGTGCCAACAGAAGGGATATAATGGGAACACAGAATTACATCTATGAAATTCCTGCCAAGGATGCAAAGCCTGAATCTAATCATGAGGAACATCAAACAAACCAAAATGAAGGACATTCAACAAAATAACTGCCCTGTAATCTTCTATATTATAAAGGTCATGCAAGTCAAGGAAAGACTCTATTCCGGACTGAAGAGATTAAGAGACACAGCAATTAAATGCAATGCATGATTTAGGAAAGGATCATTTTTGCTAGAAAGGACATTGTTGGGAAAACTGGAGAAATCTGAATGGGGTCTGAGGCAATAATTGTATTAATGTTAACCTGATTTCAATGGTTATATTGTGGTTATGTAGGAAAATGTCCCAGTATATAGGAAAAAACACACTCGCGTATTCAGGGGTGACGGAGTATCATGTCTTCTTAATCTAAAAGATTAAGGAAAAAAATAACTCTATTTACTCTTAAAAGAATAAAATAAATACCAAAATAAGCTATATTCCCTCTAATTTACTAAAGATGGGGTCAAAACATTCTCAGGACCCATATAATGGGGACAAAACATCCTGCTTCATTTATACCATGGAGAAGAAGGAATTTCCCCTCCTGAAAATTGTCATGCATTGTGGCTGTAGAGCCAACTGGGCTCAAGTCACCCCCAGAATGCAGCTTCCCAACCACTATGCCCAGCACCCTGCTAGGAGGGAAGAGACTACAGATGCCCTAAGCCCTTGGATGAGTAGAAAAGACTTAGGGTAGCTTTAGCTAAAAGATTTCTATTCCTCATATAATAATAACATAATTTTCTATGTGTGCTGTATTGTGAAAAAAGATTAAGAATAATGACGTAGAGTATACCAGGTACACAAAGTCTCAACACATATATTTCTCAACCCTTCCCTCAAGAAAGCAATGAAATAAACAATTTTGCTCTTGAACAATCCCAGGTGACAGTTAAATACTTAATGTCATCTCATAAAAGCACTGAAAAACAGATATGCCATAAATGTAATTTATTTACCTGTTGAATTAAAGAGGATTATATAAAAGGACTCATCTGTTTCTGGGATACCATCTTCATTAACGAATACAGATATGTTTTGCTCTCTACTTCCAACTGCAAAAACAAGCATTTCTCCTTTTTCAATGGGAACAAAGTCCCCCTCTCTGGCGGTAGCCTTTCCATCCATGGTAGCATATTGGACGGTACAGGCAACATCAACAGATCCGTTTCTGAGAACTATAAAGTCAGCAGTCTCACCTTCCCGAACCCTCACTACACGAGGTTCTGAAATATTCATAAAGAAAAGAAGAAACGTGTGAGCTTTTCTGATTCCATCTACATATTTTCAGATCACATATGTTTCTCCTGGCCCCCCACAAGAAATGACCTCCACTGTGTCTTTACTTAAAGACTCAGCTCTGATCCCAACGCCTACATGAGGTCTCCTCTGATTACTTCTAGTCAATGGCCTTCCTCTTGCCTTGACTCCTATGGAATCCATTTTCTTCAACACCCAATTTGTCAGTAAATTACATAGTGTCTGGAATCCTCTGCCTACTGTTTCATACACTTTATTTTCAAATTTAGACCATAAGTTCCTTGAGAATAGGCCCAGATATCTTAGGTTTTATTTTTGCCACTTCTTCTACAGGGTTAGTAGAAGACTGAACACAGGACTAACTCATTAAGTACATGTTAACTGAAGGTTAAAATATAAATCAATAATACTCAAGAGGTTTAAGAGTCCTACAGTTATAAATTGAACATCTTGCAAAAATGATTTAAGAAAGAATTAGATACCAAATAAAACTAAAAGATGTCTCAGGTGGAAAAGACAGTTCTAAAGAAAGCATTAAAGTGGCAAAAATGGGGAAACCTTAATTTATATGTTAACTTATATGTCCATTAAATAATAGTAATTATAGTAAGTAACCATTCATTAAGTATAATATGCAGACCCTGAACTGGCTACACTGTGTACTGGAAGAGGTTATGTGGAAGAGTGTTCATTTTTGCACAATGGAAAGAAAATACCTTGGAATTTAAAAGTGGGAGGAGAACAAAGCTAATAAAATAGTAGTTATTTTATTTTATTTTTCCTTCGGAAGATCCTTAAAAGTATTTGTTAAAATGTCAAAGAGTTTGAATAATGATCATCCAAACAAATTATGAAATCCTATTTAAACAAGCAACAATTGTGCTTTATTGAAAATGTTCACTTAAAACAATTATTGAAAAAAAGTATTTTTATACTGTTCAAGAAAGATGTGATCTCACTCAAATAAGAAAGCAATACCACCTGCAAAATAAATGGGGTCATCATTTCTTCTAATCCTCAGAGTTGCAGTAGTTTTATTTCCTATTTTAGCTCCTCCAGTGGCATTAAGTAGGATAATGGTAAATTCCTCCATTTCCTCTGGAATCTTTTGGAAAATGTTACACATGCTTTTAGTCAGGTGATTTGTATAAATAATTCCACTACATATTCCTAAATTGTTTTTATCTTTTTAAAAAAAGAGCTTTATTAATAACAGTACTAATGTTCGTTTCTACTTCTGAGGCAGAACCACTCTAAATTATTCAAGTAGGCCTCAGAACCCCTCAAAATTTTAATGTACATTCATCCAAACAGTCACTTTATTTTGACTCACTATAAAATTTAATGGAAAGAGATATTTTGCCTTACATAAGTTAAAAACAGAAATACTACATAGCTTAAGTTATTTCTATAAGAAAATAGGATATATATTGTTTTTAAGGAAAAACAATGGAACAGAAAAATAACTTTTTGACACACTTAGAACAGAATTCATAATCGTAACAAAAGCTCAGCTAGCTCTCAAACGCCCCTTACAAACCTTACTTAAGTTTCACCGAAGTACATCACAAAGACCTCATTCCCCTGTCCTAACAAGATGAGACTCCCCACATCTCTGAGCCTATATAGCTCCCCAGATGGACACTGTTTCTCTTTCTCATCCATGTAAGCTGGTCTTCTCCAGAGCCTAAAATGGAACAGTGTTGGAACTTTGTCTCTCGAGGCACAAGTGTGAAGGAAAGGAGACAGGTTTCCATATTCGAAGCACAGTGTCCCTCAGAAAGGTCCACCCCCTTGTTACTAACTTCTTTCTCTGCATTACCCTGAATCTACCATCCATCTGGTCCAATGTCCCGATTCTGAGAGTGCACCACAGGATACTTGGTAGATGGTGCCCTCATCCTCAAAGGGCCTAAGTACAAACCAAGTGCTTAACCTCTCTCACAAGTATGAATCCCTGATATTTGACACCTACACAGTGTCACCAGTGACTATGAGTTCTAAGAGTTAAAAATGCCTTCAGGGAAACCAAAAATAATATTTCTATTTAGGCTTATAGTCAGACATTATCACACATGAGTTCTTTAGAGGGGTCCCCAATCCCCGGGCCACGGCCGCCTGTTAGGAACTGGGTCACACAGCAGGAGGTGAGCGGCAGGTGAGCAAGAGAAGCTTCATCAGCCGCTCCCCATCGCTCACATTACCGTCTGAACCATCCCCTGCCCCCTGCCCAACCCCACCCCCATCAGTGGAAAAACTGTCTTCCACAAAACCGGTCCCTGGTGCCAAAAAGGTTGGGGACTGCTGCTTTATCACATATTCTCATGACAAAGTAAATTACCAGATGTTTAATTATTTTTAAAAATAATTATTAAACAAAAAAAGAGAGTTATTTGTGTAACATTTACCTCATCTGGAAGGGAGTAAATGGTGATATTTTTTGAAAATTCCTGATCTCCAAAGAAAATAGTCCCTTGGACAGGAAATACATCTTGCGTAAAGTCTGGACTAACCACCCATGATACATTAACATCACCAAAGTTGCCTCGATTTCTTATTACACCATAAACAGCTGTGAAATACAAATGGGTATAACATATATGAGCATATATTAAACAATTTGAAAATGATGAGTGAAGAAATTGTTCAAATAAAAGTAAAAATAAGCCCTCTTCTTAATAAAAACCAATTATTTCCTTAGCCCAGCCTCAAGGTATATATATAAATTAACCTAGTCTTCCCTCTGTAGGTATACAATTGATAAAATAAATGGACTTGATCTTTTCTATCACAGTTTGTGATTTTAAAAGTCATTCAGCAAAAGGAGCAGAATGGTGACTAATTAGGTACACCTATCACAAAGTCCTATAAGGATATTTGTTAAGGGCAGCAAGAGGAAGCTGCATACTCAAAAGTGATTTTCTTACCCAGACAGACACAGCTCTAAAAATAACCTATCAATACATCTCATTTTGTGCCACTGCAATAGTTCCCTAGCAGTAACTCTTAAAGTTTTTCCTATTTGACTCAACTCACTCTTTTGAGTGTTTGAGTTCTACCACATATGGTTAATTGAAATCAAAATATAACTGAAGTCATCATCACAACACTATGTAAGAAATAAAAATAGCAATCTTAAATATGATTTTTTAAAACACCAATTTCTGTACTACATGTAATTTCTCAGCAGTTGGACAACTAAAAATAACTATTTACTAAAGAAATAAACTAAAAATATGACTAATTTCTTCAGTAAACAGTAATAGAATATAAAAAGTAGAATAAATTACCACTATAGGTATCGTCTCCTTTACTTTCATTTATTGTAACAATTAGATCATCAGAAACAAATTCTATAATCCCATGAGGATCATCATTTTTTAGAATCGTTATGTTGACAACTGTAGCACTTCCCAACTTGCTTTTCCGTTCACCATGGCTGCTGAGGACCACCCAATAATGTTCATCCAACTAAAATGAACATGTCAAATTAGGAAAAATATAAAGTTGAAATTTTCAGAGGAAATAAAAATATATATATTCAAGAATCAGCTTTTCACAAACATGTCACTCACTGAATAAACAAAGCTGATTTTTTTTTTAATTTTTAACACCCTTCCATCAATTAGGAGAGACATCAGATATAAGTATACATTATTCAAAAAGGGAAAAGATAAACCATGATACTATATTAAAATTGTAAGAAGATTTAACCTTATCACTGATGATCTAGTCATTTAAACTAATAAGAGTAAATAAAATAAAATTAATGTAAAAGCTACATATGCAATGGTATGCAAACATAATGGAACAATATCTGATTCCCTTAATATACAACTAAAATGTATTTCCTTTAAAGGAGTAATTTTACAGAAAAATTTCTTCAGTTCAAAACTGTATCACTGAAAGTTCAGTTAATACAGACTACATAAAATAAGGTTTAACATATATAAACCTAAAAGGAGATGAAAACTGATTACACACTGAACGTTTCACATTGTTTGGTATTGCTTTAATGTAGGACAAACGTGGACAATTCAAATTGGAATAAGTCTTACTTTGTTTTTTAAGCTTCTTTTTTTTAATTTTCCAAACATAAGCACTTCTCAATCCTTTCTTGCCCGCTTCCTTTCCTGTATCTCCTTGCCAATGTTCAAAATATTTATATTCATAATATACAAGATACTATCAACTTTCCACAAAAGCACACGGAAAAAATAAAATCCCATACCTCTGGTATCCCATCCAATCTTGTTAGCAAGGTGATTACGATCTCCCTTTCCCCAGGTTTAAATTCCAGTACCCCTGTGTTCCCATAGAATTCATTGCTATCTCTTGGCTCTATTCGGTAGTGTAGAAACTGCTTAACAAGAGCTCCCCTGGAACGGATGATGTGGAGCTCTACAGATTCTCCTTCCTTAAAAAAATCCACAAAATTCAAAAAGATACATGCACCCCAATGTTCACAGCATTATTTATAATTGCCAAGATATGAAAGCAACCTAAGTGTTCAACAACAGGTGAATGGATAAAGATGTGGTATATATATATATATATGTATATATATATACACATATACATACATACATATATATATATATATACACATATATATATATACACATACACACACACACACACACACACACACACACACACACACACAATGGAATACTACTCAGACATTAAAAAGAACGAACTTTTGGGCTTCCCTAGTGGCACAGTGGTTAAGAATCTGCCTGCCAATGCAGGGGACACGGGTTCAAGCCCTGGTCTGGGACGATCCCACATGCCGCAGAGCAACTAGGCCCGTGAGCCACAATTACTGAGCCTGCGCATCTGGAGCCTGTGCTCCACAACAAGAGAGGCCGCGATAGTGAGAGGCCCGCGCACCGTGATGAAAAGTGGCCCCCGCTTGCCACAACTAGAGAAAGCCCTCGCACAGAAGCGAAGACCCAACACAGCCATAAATAAATAAATAAATTAAATTAAATAAAAAAAGAATGATCCATGCTTTAAAAAAAAAGAACGTAATTTTGCCATTTGAAGCAACATGGATGACTTGGAGGGCATTATGCTGAATGAAGTAAGTCAGACAGAGAAGGACAAACACTGTATGTTACCACTTATATGTGGAATCTAAAAAGTACAACAAACTAGTGAATATAACAAAAAAAATAGCAGATTCAGATACAGGAACAAACTAATGGTTACCAGTGGGTGGGGGGGCAATAGAGAGGTGGGGGAGAGGAGGTACAAACTATTGGGTGTAAGACAGGCTCAAGGATATATAGTATAGCATGGGGAATACAGCCTATATTTTGTACTAACTGTAAATGGAAAGTAACCTTTCAAAACTGTATTTAAAAAAAACAAAAGAATCACACACCCTGAATTTTGGACTGAATAGGTTTTGCATCACAACTTTAAGCAGTCTGTCTAAGGCTCAGCTAGAAATGCCAATGTGTCTCTTTTTCACGTTTGTAAAATGTGAAATAGAGCACAGACCTCTTTAACTCATTGTGAAGATTAAGGGCTGTGACTACAAAGTGCTTAGAACAGGGAATAGAATATAGAAGGCCCTCATTATATGTTATCTATATGATTATAACAATAATAGTGATGATGACTGTGTTCTTGCCCGTAAAGTACCATATATAGGACAGGAAAAAAAAGTCCACAAAAGTTTAAATCTTTCGAGATTGTTCTTTTGAAGCTGTGAGTACAGAATAGATTGAACTTTCTTTCGTACTTACTTGTATAATATAGGGTCCTCTGGAAGCAGGAGAAAATTCAAAAATTCCCCCAGGATCATCATTTTCCAAAATAATTAGGTCACGGCTTGTATATCCAGATTTCAGCACTTGGTTTTCCACGTTGACCCTGGAGAAGTCAGAGGGGAAAAAGTCTTACAGGCTTTGTAAGTCTTATAGACTACCTATAGTCTTACTTCTGAATTTTGAAGTCTTATTTAAAATATTTAAAACACTTCAGATAATGAATATGAAGGTTATTAGGAGGTAAAATTTAAGTTGAATTTAAGTGTGTTAAAATCACTTCAGATCAAAACAGTTTTACTGATAACATTTATGGGAGAACTTCTATTTCTAAATTCATTGGTTCTTTCATATTTGACTGAAACCAAACACTGCATATGTACCTTAAAAATACATTAATCAAAGGTTTAAATATATTTTATAAAGTAGTATCAAATTCACAAGTTTGTTTCCAGTTTTAGAAAAAGTTAATTTGTAACATGTAGTTTAAAAATAATTTAAATAAAATTGTTTTAACTTTACATACACTTGAATTTCTTTAAAAAAAAAAACTCATTACATAAGATTATACTAACTGAATACAAGTTAGCTAACTGCTTGGACTAAAAGCAAGACACACTGACCAAAAATAAAATTGTGATGAGATTTTAGAAATATTTTGTGACCTTTAATATGATTCTATTCACCTTGATTTTAACCTCACGCATTTTCTTTTGTTTTATTACAAAATTTGTTTTGTAATAAAACAAAAGAAAATGCGTGACATACATGAAAGAAATGGAATAGAATAGATCTGAGATACGTGACATGCTATAGCAATTCCTATACAAATCTCAGAAGAACATATTAAACCAAGATGGTTTTTATTTCTGATTTTTATGTTCAGCCTATAATTAGAATGATCAAAGGGACTAGGACTGTAACGCTCTGACGGTTTAAAAGCCAGCATACTCTTTGAGAATTCTCAATCCTGCAAGCTGTTCTAAACCTTTCCAAATGTCACTTTCTATTGAATCAAAAAGTACCGTTGATCAGACCTCAAAATTACAATGCAGTCACAATTAATATATAAAAAGGACAGCACACTTCCTGTGTAATAGAGAATATGAATTAACATCCTTCCCCAGCTTTTGGAAATCTGACAGCCAATACCTAGCATACTAGTGGCCACAGAAGATATAATCCAAATAATAAGATAGTTATCCTTTTTAGATTATTAACGCAGTCATATGATTTTCATAGCAAATTTGCCCATATTTCATTTACATTGATATTTTAATTAAAATCTCCTATGTCCATATAAGCTAAGAGACAAAAAAACACGATCAGAATGTGAAATATAAAAATCCATTCTGAGCATTAAACAAATGAATTTATTTTTAATGTGCTACCCTTTTGGAAAAAGGCAAATTTTTGAAAAGTTCTTTATATGACAACTGAGAGAATGTAGGCAAGAAATTGCTTAGATGCACTCAAAAACCAATGGAAGAGATGAGTGCCCTGCTTCTGAATTCTTTGTTAAACCACAAGATTCATAAAAGATGTTAAGTAAGAATCTCACAAGCAAAGGACACTAATTGTTCTCTTGGTTATATGTACACTATAAGGAAAGTTAAAATTTTTAAGTTCTTCAAAACATGTAATTACATAAATTCTCAAAAATTTTTATCAGATACCTTAAATGCATTCATAATTTAAAACTCTTAATACAAAAAAAAAACACTTCATATAAGCTTATCATTAGAAGATAAAAGGACACACAAAGCATGCACAGGCAGGTGGACAAGCAAACTTTCTCAAGACTGGTAGTCATGCAGAACAGCAGCCTTGTCCAAAACATCGACTTGCAAAGCAAAATGTTGAATCACCAAAAACAAGACATTCTTTAGCACACTTACCCAAAATACACGACAAACCTTTCGGTTTCTACCCTGTCAACACAGAAAGAAGGGGGAGCGCGGGGGGGAAAGACAGAGACACTATTTGCCAAAATCTCACCAATACTGTTAGAAATGTGAATGGCAGGGTAAAAATAAAGCTAAAGAAAGCTCTTTTTTCCCTCCCTCCCGCACAAGCTAGTCATGTTCACTTTAAGGGAACTCTGCACACTGGGTTCTTTGCTATTCACAAATGCTAGCAAAAGGTTTGGCAGTTCCCACTTAGGGAAGATGACCCCATGACCAGCCAGCACGTCAAGACCCATTGAAGACATTCCTTTCCAGGCCTGCTCCAAGGCAGACCCATTGAAGACATTCCTTTCCAGGCCTGCTCCAAGGCGCTGGAGCCTGCCAAGCACTGTGCATGCTCACAAAACCACAGCAGCTGAGCAAATTTCATTCAGCCCAACTTTTAATTACTTAGTAGCTTTAATTAGGTTTCAAAAAAATAAAATCCCACATCCTCAGATATAAAGCCAGTTATTCTTTGAAAATATAAAAACTCTATCAGCAGAGAAATACATATCTTTCATCATTTGCATAGGAATATACTCAAGAAGCCAAAAGATATCACTGTATCTTTTAATTATGACAAATATTACTTAAATATAACTTCATATCAGGAAATCTAAACACTTTGCCAAATTCCCAATGTGCTGTATTTTTAAACAGCCTTGAAAAACATGTCAGAATGTAGAGTCGTAGTGCTTCATTTTTCGAGTCAAATAACACTATAAATAAGGAGTTGTATACTACATATATTACAATTTTTTCTGAAATAAATTGGCATAATAATATTGCTTCTGATTTGGCGAGAACTAAACAACAAAATATTTTTAATTAGTATGGTATTAAAAGCATCATAAATCATTCAGTACCAGGGCAACTTTTATCTCTATTTAATTGAAATATAGAGAATTTTCATTTGAATTTGACATTAAAAGAAAATCGTAAATGGTATCACAATAAAGTGTTATTTTTTGTTGCAATATTTTATTGTAACTTACTGTAATCACAGTAGCATTCACTCATTCTTTCATTTTAGTTTTGTTAAAAATTTGCAAAATTGAGATTTTGACAAAATACGAGATTGTCACATTTATTTAATTAAATGTCTTAGAACACTGAATTGTAATTTGTTCATGCACAACTGAGATAATACAAGTATGCACTAGTTACTAATTGCATTAAAACATTTTAGTATAAATTTGAACTAATTTCTTTTGCTTGAAAAGAGAGGAACCATTAATTTCTGAAATTCTCTGCCCCATGGTTTATACTTTCTTGTGTACTGCCTTAACCCAAAGGAAAGAGAGAGAGAAAAAATACTTTAAAATTATATTTAGTTAATTTCAAAGATTTACATGATAAGGTTGAAAATGACTATTTTGAGAGAACATGAAGAATAGTCACTTATGAACTTGCAGAGGTATAATTTAAATCATTCTTTAGACATTTAGTTCAGAGCAGAAACTCACAGCTTAGCTAACAAAGTTTCTATAGATTGCTACCTCTTTGGTTAATAATTGCTGTTCATTTTTCTTTAGTTTGTTTTTAAGACTGTCCACTGATTTAATAAGTACTCAAATCTAACTTAAGGGAAAAAAGCACACAAGTGAAAAACTAATAATTTTCAGTTTACATTTCATTACATTTCACCAATTTTTTCATCATATGAAATATATTTCCTTAAGATTTAATGGAAAATATATATTAAAACCATAAGTCATTTAGACTGTGCATGTGTATTTGTGTTTGTGTGTGTGTGTGTTGTATTTGGTTTTTGCTTTTTTTTGTTGTTTGCTTATTTTGTTTTGTCTTAATTTTTATGTTAAGAAAAAGGAAGAAAACACAATGTGGTACTGAAAGCACACAAAATGAACAGCAGACATGCAACAGATTTGTTCCCTATACTCTGAATTTTTCTTCCACATAAAAATAAAAACAACTACTCATAAGGTTTATAAAATGTTTACACAATACATCAACATAGAAAAACCTACAAGAGACTGAGAGTAAAATTTGGAGAGGACCAGGGGTTACATAAAATAATTATTACTACTTCAGTCCTGATTAAAACGGTATAAAATAACACGTATTGATTCATCTACGAATTTTATTGTTTCTAAAATAAAAATTTTGCAAAGCCCTCAAGTCACATGTTAACCTTCTTTAATATGTATCAACTTTAATATAGAGACCTGTAGTAGATAACCTTAGTTTCAATTTTTTAAATTAACATCAGTTAAGCACAGTAGTTTTTTATTTTGAGAATTTTCTGAATCGCTGAAAAAAAATTTCTATTTGAGAGATTGTGATATTTTCTTGATATAAATTACTTACTGAGAAATGTTAACTAAATCCTTATTATTACTTAAAAATACCCCTTAAATTTTATTATTTTTTATTCTCTGGAAAATTAGTATTATTTAATGTTAAATTCCATGTAAAAAAGAGAATTTCATTATATGAAGATTAACATTTTCTTTTTACTCACTCAAAAAAGCTCTAATCCTCTTCCCTGATGAACATGAAGCCAGCAGAGATGTTTGCCTAAACTAACATTTTGGATTTGCTGCTGCCTATTTTTTGAACATAGCAACATATAATATAGCTATGCTTAAGATGTATCTAATACCTTCCATAAATTCTCTATGTAATGTTTCTTCATGATAAATAGCAGGGTAAGAGTTCACTTATGTTATAACAGTCTAACCAGAAGCCATCAACAAACAGCAGAAAAGTCAGAAGAAGGTCAGCATGACGTTATCTAGTTAGTTTTTTCTTTTTATTTTATGTGGAGGAAAGAATTAAAACAAGAAACAAAATTATTTCAGAGAATGTGAACATATAAATGTCACTAAACATTACCTAAATGGGTTATTACCTGTCTAGAGAAAGTGTTACCGTCTCATTCATTTCTGGTATGTCATCAGCTTTGACAGTAATGTTGATTGTTGTGTCACTTTGCCCAGATAAAAACACAACAGAGCCATTAAAGGGTCCTATATCATCCAGGGTCACTGCTTTTGAATTAAAGCCAGAGGGCTTCAAGCTCCAATAGACAGTAGCCTCGCCATCAGTTCCATCCCGATGTAAGGGAATGCATACCTTATAAAAAGAAAACAGAACAAGTTCTTCTGAAATACATGCTCACAAATTACATAAGCTTTTCAGTTAGTGCATACACTTGTTATATGAATATGTTTATGTATTGTGCATAGAGAAGTGAACAGTTAAAATGATATTAAAAGCACAATTGAACAAGCTTCTCTTTAAGTATGATGATAATTTCAGATCTGACTATTTTATATTAGTTTTTGCTAATCAAATTTCTCTACTAAATTTCCCCCACCCAAAAACACGCCTAACCTGGGATTTGTCTTAAAAAAAAGACTTCATTTTAAAAGCCAAAGAACCATGAAAACCACAGAACAATGGCTAAAGAATAAATTTACATCAGAGGTTCTCTGAAAAAAAGAATTAATTTAATATCACAATACAAACTGAAAAATAAGCTTTTGTGACTAAATCTGGGAAGTACACAGTGATGTCAAATGCATCCTAACGTGATAGGGGGCAAAATAAGAAAATAATAATACAAATAAGAAATGTTTCTAACCAACACAACAAATGCAGCAGAAACAAAATCAGATGCTCAAATCATGGCTCTGGGTTACCCTGGGCAAGTTACTTAACCTCTCTGACCTCAATTTCCACATGTGAAATGAAGCTAGTGGTTCCCTATTTTGCAAGTTCCTGGTGAAGATTAAAGTGTCTCTCCATAGCATGAGCTAAATAAATGGAAACTATTATAATAATTCTGAACCAAATTGTATTTGGTAGTTTTATTTAAGTGCAGCACATTTTAAATACGTATAAGAAAAGGATCACTGAAGATCATAATGAAGTTTTTTTTCAAACAAAGAATGTAAACAAATATTTAATAGTATATAATGCTATTCTTTTTAAGTGCCTAAAAAAGGTATCCTCTGCTCTTTGCCCTTGAACATAGGCCATCTTGAAAAACATGGAAGATATTTTCCTCACTAACCATTCTAATTTGGCTAGCAACGGTCAAGTCTGTAGACTAGCAAGCAAAGTAAGATTCTTAGAAAAGACAAAACAAAGTAAGAGAGGACGGGGCCCTTAAATCACCCCAAGAGGGTAGGCGTGGCCAGGCTGTAGATGGGGACAAAGAGAACAAAGGGAAATTCTCACTCTTTCTGCTGTTTCCCAGGATGGGAAGAATGCAGGTTTCACAGAGCCCAAAATTTTCCCTAGAAGCTAATTTTCCTCTAGGGAAAAATACGAAATGGTAAATGTACAGCTTTGTAAGATAAATGAATAAAAACCCATTCTTTCAGAAAAAACTGAACACTTTTTAGTTTTTAGAAGAAAAATATAAAAATATTATGAAAAATATAAAAAGCCAAAACCATCTTGAAATAGAGCTTCTCTGCCAATTCATAGAATCAAATATACAAAGGAAGTTGTGATCACCATATTTTGACATGAGGCTTTGATAACAAAAACAACTCTCCACATTCCTGATCTCAACTGCAACCCAGTTTAAACCAAATCTAAGTGTAAGAGACTTGGAGAGGGTTTTAGGGACAGACTGTGGCTCAGGGAATGGTAAGGTCAAAAACCAGAGGGGTCCCTATATAGATGGCAGGAAAATTCAACCACGGTGGGGGGAGGCACGGAGAGGTGCTGTATATGTGAGCATGTTTGTGTGTGTCTGTGTGTGTGTATCCAGAAATTTACATATATATGTAAATAAAATGATATATATATATATATATATATATATATATATAATTCCGAAGATTTGGCATCCACTACTTTACCACCATCACCTCCACCACCAAGTATAGGACGTCACCTGAATCCTGCCCAAGGCAAGCATGAGGAGTGCTCAGAAATAGAAAAGGTCAAGGATTCCTGTGGTACATATGACTTGGCCAATAAAAAAAAATTGTGTTTGGCTATTACTCTACCAAATGTCATACCACTAGCTGAACGCAGCCTCATCAAAATACCCTACTTTTGGGGCTTCCCTGGTGGCTCAGTGGTTGAGGGTCCGCCTGCCGATGCAGGGGACACGGGTTCGTGCCCTGGTCCGGGAAGATTCCCACATGCCATGGAGCGGCTAGGCCCGTGAGCCATGGCCGCAGAGCCTGCGCGTCCGGAGCCTGTGCTCCGCAACAGGAGAGGCCACAACAGTGAGAGCCCCGCCTACTGCAAAAAAAAAAAAAAAAATCCTACTTTTGCTGTGAGCAATTAATTCTAATTTTATTCTATCAAATATGGCAAAAGATGATGAAAAATCACACATTCACCAGTTACTTATGTCAAATTACATACTGAAGGCTTGCTGTAAATGGTGAAGCTTTTCAAGATCTGTTAACTCAATAAACTAACCCGACCTCCCCCTCAAAACAATAGTGTCTTTACATTATCTCAAACTCATTAGGCCCCATAAATAAGAAAAAGCCTACTTACCACTTCAGCAGCAAAATCTTCTGGTTCATGCAAAATGATTGGAAGATTGCTAATAAAGCCAATTTCTCCATTTGCAATGTCTGGAGTAACCACTAAAGAAATATTCCGGATTTTTCCAAATCTAGGACTTATGGGTGGGATTGGGGGAACTATATTCACCAACTCCAGATTTTCCAACTATAATAAACAAAAAAACCCATAAAAATGGAAAGAAAAGACATTTTTAAGAAAAATGTTAAAGTCTTAATTGCATGGACAAAAAAAATAAGCATGGGTAAGGCCACCAATAACTTGGCAACTTCCTTCTTCATTCACCATCTGATTCAACCTCCCACACTGGATTCTTGAGCTCTTTCTGATCCTCAATTATTATTATTCCCCAGGGTTCTTCCTAAGACCTTTATCTTATAATTTCATACCCTCTCCATAATAATCTCTGGATCCCTCCTTCAAATTCCAAATCTTTATAACCAACTGCCACTGAATATGACATAAATATCACAGAGACACCTTACAGATAGAATGTGCCAAAGAGAAATCACTATCTGTGCTCCATGTCCTCTTACCACTATTTTCACCAATACTACCATCCGCTTTTCCTCCTTGTTGCCTATACCCAACTACCTTGATGTAAAGCCAAATACTGGCGAGTTGCCCACATTTCCCTCCTCTCTTCCACTGACCCACACCTCCAATCAAATCACCCACTCCCCTTCTCTGCCAGAGAAAATTCACTATCAGAAGACCATTCAGAACTCCAAATGTGACTTAATATGTCTTTATGTTTAAAGAAATGTGACATATGTATAACATATAATGTCCCCGTGATTAATGAACATGACCTTCAGAGTAACTTTCACAGTTTCTCCTCATGTAGAATGGCCTCCTTCCATCATCTCACAAGTCAAAATGTACTCGCTCTTAAAGACTAGTTAAATATCCCTCTCTCCCATGAAGACTTCCTTGGATTCTCCAGCCCTCTTTCTTCTACCTCTTCCTGAACTTCTACTGCTACACTCACTAAACTTGGAAATTAACATTAAACTTCACATATTGCTTGCTTGTCAGCATTTTGTGTGTTCCAGACTTTTACTTCCCAACAGGACTATAGACCTCTTGTGTGTCTGTGTCCTTCTCAGTATTTTCCTGCAACATGACATTAAGTACAGCAGCTACACAATAGACTTGTTGATTTATCCCTACAAGACAAAATGAGCTCTATAAGAATCCTGATATATCAAAACTTTCAACATCTTAATATTCTAACTTTTCAAAATCCAACTTATCAATCCTCACAGTGTTCACGTGAGTGTAGGCATAGACAATCATTACAGGACTGCAAAAAGCATAGAGATTTTAAGTTAAAAAGCAACTGTGAACTTAACGGGGCATTATGGATTGCCCACTCTTCAGAGCCCTCTGTTAGGCTTTGTAATGTGGAAACAGTGACACTAAGTAACCACCTGTAGAGACTGGTGATTTAAGTTGATATTCCACAGGTGGACAAGGACTGTACTGATCCTGCACATATGCTCACATTTTGTGATGAACAATATACATTTTAAGGGTAAAAGTAAATGCCTTTTTAAATGTAACACACTTTGCTTTGAAAATAATATACAGGAGAAGAATATCAAAAATTCCATGATTGGTAAATATTCACTTGGGTAAAAGAAAAGAAATCAGACTGACCAATTTTGCTAAATACTGGTATGTGGACTAAGTCAAGTAAAATATAACATGTGGTTCTTTAGGATACTGCATTTACTTTATAAAATATATCAAACATAAAGATACATAGTTAAAACCACATAACTGTCATTCCTTCTAGAGAAAAAGAATATACATACCCATATATATGTATTTATCTTTAAAAATAGCACAAGAAATTAAAAATAAAAATATATATTTGAATGGCATATAAATATAAAGTGTGCATTGGATGGAGGTGAAGACTTTTTAAGATACACTGGTCTTGTGTGAGTTAGCATGTGTTTGTGAATGAACACTCTCATTCCCACACATTCACAAAGAGTTAAACTGATAATACTGTTGAATATATCAAGGAAAATAATGACTTATTTTTACTTCAAAACTTTTCAAAAAGAAAGGAAGAAAATTCATATTCTACTTACATTTATCAAAACAGTTACAGAATTAATTCTAAGTATAGTATTTTTAGAAAATATAGAGAAAGAAGATATAGAAGGCTACGGAATGAACTGATCAAAAGAAAAACGCTAATTTTCCATGGCTTATTTCCTAGTCTCTAAGCCTTTTTGTCTGGGTTCCTTAAGCATCTGCTAAATCAAACTACTCCATTCATAAAGAGTCGTTCTTTGCTTCCAGACAGTTTGCAACTGAGACAGCACATTAGTAACCCCATGCCTGCCAAAAACAGTATCTCAGACTAACGTATTTTAGCTGAGAGGGTTACTGAAGAATGAGGAGCTCATGTCTCAGATTCTCCTTTCTTCAGCCTCATTCAGCTTTCCATGCGGAGTCTGATGCCTCCTATTCTTGAGTTGCTCATCCATTACGTACTATACAAACTACACAACCTTCTAATTCCAACTAGCCTTCCAGAACCTACAGCTGTTTTGAACTTTAAGGAATTGTGTCGGTGACTAATAATGACCTTTTGTCCTAAAGTGTTAAATTGACTGTCTGCACTGTAAGACCTTTGTTTTTCAACTGAATACAGAGATAGATAAAAAATTGAGTCTGGAATTAGCAGTGCAAACAGATTTCTAACCCGGGATCACCAAAATTCAGACATTACATGCTTCTT
This sequence comes from Mesoplodon bidens, assembly GCF_964165515.1. Taxonomy (NCBI): domain Eukaryota; kingdom Metazoa; phylum Chordata; class Mammalia; order Artiodactyla; family Ziphiidae; genus Mesoplodon; species Mesoplodon bidens. The sequence continues at coordinate 73,885,531 of NC_138160.1, read as the reverse complement.
CAAGCTTTTCCTTTCTTTTCAAGTGTTGACTAAAATAAATTCTGTCATATTCATATAGAATACTGAAATTAAAAAGCTAGAATAATATCTGACCGATTGAAGGTTCTTAATAAAGTTTTGTTTACAAAAGGATTCTCTGCAGCTACCTGGATAGAGATACTGGATATTTTCAAGAGACTAAAAGTTTAATATAAAGGTTACTAATATTGGCCTAGATATAGGGGGTCTCTATCCACAGTAAAAACTGGTTTTGAGGCAGAGTAAAAAAAGATATCAGAAATGGAAAACAGAAAAGCTCTCTACAACTCAAAATCAACCCTTCTGCATCATCAGTTCTCAAACTCATGTCATGTCACTGCAACTACTACAGGAATTCCAGGATGCCCAGGCCTCCATGAAGCAAAAGCAACTGTGTGAAACCTTTGCTTCATTTCACTTGTTTTAATAATTTGTTTCTCATATGAGTTTTGACCTATGCAGGATAGGAGACAGACGGCAGGAGAACTGAATACTGAGGTTCTAGGGACAAAAAACCTTAAACATATATGCTATGAATTGAATGTTTGTATCCCCAAACCCAGAATTCACATGTTGAAACCCTAATGCCCAATTTGATGGTATTTGGAGATGGGACCTTTGAGAGGTGATCAGGTCATGAGGGTAGATCTCTCATGATAGATCAGTGCCCTTATAAGGAGAGACACCAAAGAGCTTGCATCCTCTCTCTCTCTCTCCACCATGTGAGGACAAAAAGCAAAAAGACATCAGTCTGAAAACCAGGAAGAGGGCTCTCCCCAAAACCCCACCATGCCGGCATTCTGATCTCAGACTTCCCAGACTCCAGAACTGTGAGAAGTAAATGTCTGTTGTTTAAGCCACCCAGTCTGTGGTAGTCTTTACAGCAGCCCGAACTGACCAAGACAATGTCTACTAATAAGAATGCTCTGAATACAGAGGACACCAACCTCAGAAAAGGCAAAGGAGAGCGCTGATGCCAAAAAAAAAAAAAAAAAAAAAAAAACCACACGAAAACCCACAATAAATTCTGACACTCCTCTCAACAAGTTATTTAAATCTCCCAGAGGCACCTGAGAATTCCTAAGTTTGGGAAATGCTACCCTAATTGCAAACTGGTGAAATTAGTATGTATTTCCATATATTAAAAGGACCAACGTTAAAAAGTAAGTTATGCCATGTTTTTTAGAAGGTCAAACTTAAAACTTTCTAAAATTTTCTAAATATCTCTCTAAATGTGCTCTGGTGGCAGCATTCTAATTGCCTTAACTTTTTGCTCAATGGGGTCAGGGCCATGGGCTTGACCACTTGCTCAATTCCACTTCACAGACCCAGATCCCCCACCATCTGGCCAGTCATCTCATAAGAGCATTCCACAAGCTGCAGGGGGGAACGGAAACAACTGTGAATGACACCATGTTCTGTTCACCCATCACCCCAAGAAGAGAATTCAAGGGTCCTCCAAAAAAGTGGGTTATCCTCATAGATAGAAGGATGCATCATATCATAATTTCCCCATTTTGAGGAGACACAACAGAATAATAATAATAGTTATAATAATAAAGGTGAAAAGCATATCTCCCACTACAAAGCTTTTGGAATGTTGACAAAAGGTCTCCCTATATGTAGACATATTGCAAAAAGGCATCCCTACGTACCGACAAATCATATATCCCCATAACGGGCCACTCACTAGACACCTCCACTAGGAGTCTGCAATTAATGCACAAACCATACAAGCGTGAGCAGTGACTTAGCCCAAAAAAAAGACAAAAGTCTTCAAAATAAAAGGGCCCACCCCACCAAGTGCTAAGCAAGGTACGACACAGCCCTGAGAAATTCAGAATGCCAAGATTTTTAAAAAAAGCTTTCAGAGATAAAGAGCAAGTTAACCTAAAGGTAAGTGATTTCTTTCCCCTCAAATTTCTTATCAGCAACTCTGGAAGCTAAAAGGCAATACCTTTTAAGTTCTGAAGAAGAAGTTATTTTAATCTAGAAATTCTATGAAGCCAGTTATCAACGTATGAAATTTCATTTTCAGTTGCTCAAAGACTCAAAAAGTTTACCTTGCACATACTTTTTCTGCACATGTATTTGAGGATAGATATATTTCAACAAAACTAAAACACAATCCAAGAAGTAAAAGGCAAGAAATCAAGAAAATTGAGGATTTCAGTAAAAAACAGTCCCAAGTAGCAGGTGTGAAGCAAGTGAAGAAAGCAGTTGGTACAGCTAAACTCAGCATTCAACACATCTAAGACAGCTGGAAGACCTAATTTGGTAAGAATGGCATATAAAAAGGAGCAGGGCTTCCCCGGTGGTGCAGTGGTTAAGAATCCGCCTGCCAATGCAGGGGACACCGGTTTGAGCCCTGGCCTGGGAAGATCCCACATGCCACAGAGCAACTAAGCCCGTGTGCCACAACTACCGAGCCTGCGCTCTAGAGCCCGCGAGCCACAAGTACTACTGAAGCCCGTGTGCCTAGAGCGCGTGCTCCACAACAAGAGAAGCTACCGCAATGAGAAGCCCACACACCACAAGGAAGAGTAGCCCCCGCTCGCCGCAACTAGAGAAAGCCCACGTGCAGCAACGAAGACCCAGTGAAGCCAAAAATAAATAAATAAATTAAAAGGGGCAATTAGAAACTCCAGAGAAAGCAATAATAAAGTATAAAACAAAGTCTAGGCAAAAATATGAAACAAATTTAAATACAGCATTATTCAAAGAAATTAATGGAATATGAGATTTCATTTGATATATATTTCAGTTAGCAAAATGTATGGTGACATAGATCATACATTCTTTCTTTACTGATCTATTCATACTACCTGATTCTGCATTAAATTTATTTACATAACCAAAATTTGATAAGCACCCTTTATTATTTTCTAATTTTCAAAATCAACCAATACCAACCATATGGAAAATATAACCATAGTATCATAAATAAGTACAGATGTTTCAAACTTTGGCAATAAAAATATGCTCTGGTTAATAAAAGTTAAGAAATAAAAGAGATAAGATGGAAAAATATAGGGCCCTTATTTCTTCTTCTTAAGTAGAGAGAAGTCCATAGATTCTATCTACAGTTAATAAATTTTTTAGTATACTATTTAAAGTTATCTACACAATTTCTCTCATATTGCTTTTTTTATTTCTGGAATGCTTTCCCTGCAGCATCCATCATGAAAAACATATTTATTCTACAAACTATATTCCTATGTCACATTTTCCTAAATCAACTCAAAAGAATGGCTCACTCTCTCCTGGCCCTCCCCGACTCAGAGTTCATGAATTTCTCCATCACATCATCCATTATATTCTGACCTACATTTCATGTCTGATCTACTTTTATTATCACGATTAAAACAGACTTTAGTATAATCCTTGTTTTATTCATCCTTATATGCGTTAAGGGGAGACAGGCTCTCTTTGGACTCCCTACATAACTTCTAGTAAGCAACAGAATCCAAAATATAAATGAGGGCAAAATAATGACTACTTAACTCTCTCACTCAGATAAGCACACTTGTAGTTTAAGCAAAGTTGAGATTATTTTAATCATTCAAGTACCTGTACTAGGAAGTGGGCCCCATTTTGAAGGAATGCATCATTTCTTAGTGGTAATTTTATAGTGACTTGGGTTTTTTGTTCTGGAAAAATGAGGCTGCTTCTCCTGGATATATTTAAGATGCCATCTTTTGCTCGCAAAGGGTCCACATCTCCAGCAGGAATATAAAGTGCAGAATAAAACATATTCACATCTCCTTTAGTTCCTCCTTGTCTTTTAAAACTCAAGGATAAATACCGTTCACCTGGGCTACTTTCAATCTTCTGGTTTTCCATAGGAAAAAATGTTATTAGGCCATAAACATCATCACTATCCTGAATGTAGAACAAAAGCTGCAGATAAAAGAATAAAATATTAAAGTGCAGAATTCTCACATCTGAGATTGCCAAATGGTTTATTTTCTAGGCTATTTTGAATTTTAATATTTATTTATGTATCACATCTAAAATGATTACTCTCATAGGTAATAGAGTAAAAGATGAATCAAAAACACATTTGAAAACTTTGTGGAATTTTTTTAAGAGCAAACTTTTTATTTACAGAGGGACAACCTTCAGCAAGGGAAGTAACCACCATTTCTAAAACCAGTGCTCTTCCTGTCACATCAAACTAAACATAAATGTGCTCTGTATGGTCAAATTCTTCAGCTGTTCTATGACACAGAAATATTCCCACAAGTAAAGCATAATAAGAGATCTACCTCTGCTGGTTCGCTCACTTCTGCACCTCCTCGTATTGTATGAGGGAGAATCTTAAGTAGGTAAGCTTCTGCCTCTTCTGGAAGATCATCATCAACCACAGTAAGAGGAACTGATGCCAGCATCTGCCCTTGTGCAAAATGGAGAACTCCAGAACTTGGTCTGATATCTGCTGCTACCGGTGAGGGATCACTGCTATTCCGTGTCAATACCCAGTTCACAGAAATATTCCCATGAGTGCCACCATTTCTAACCACTGTAATTTCTTCAAATCTAGAATTTAAAAAAAATATATATGGTCATATAATACACTCTATTTCCCTTGAAATGAGCATTTTCAATGTCAAGTTGGCCACCAGACACTGGTAAAAGCAGAATCCAAATCATAAAGAGTGACTGTTTTTAATATGAAGGAGTTGATATGTAGATGTGCCCTAGGAAACTACCATAATGTGAATTAACTTGCATATTTAAATATGTGATTTAAATATCACTCCCAAAATAGAAAAAAAACAGTGAAACCATGGTCAAGGAAATGACACATACACTTAACAGTTCAGCACTGTGTCCAACACCACAAATATTAAGTCTTGGAATAATATATTAAAATAATTGTAAACACTCTATGACATAAATCACAGCAAGATCCTTTTTGACCCACCTCCTAGAGAAATGGAAATAAAGACAAAAATAAACACATGGGACCTAATGAAACTTAAAAGCTTTTGCACAGCAAAGGAAACCATAAACAAGACCAAAAGACAACCCTCAGAATGGGAGAAAATAGTTGCAAATGAAACAACTGACAAAGGATTAATCTCCAAAATTTATAAGCAGCTCATACAGCTCAATAACAAAAAAACAAACAACCCAATCCAAAAATGGGCAGAAGACCTAAATAGACATTTCTCCACAGAAGATATACAGACTTCCAACAAACACATGAAAGGATGCTCAACATCTTTACTCATTAGAGAAATGCAAATCAAAACTACAATGAGATATCATCTCACACCAGTCAGAATGGCCATCATCAAAAAATCTAGAAACAATAAATGCTGGAGAGGATGTGGAAAAAAAGGAACACTCTTGCACTGCTGGTGGGAATGTGAATTGGTACAGCCACTATGGAGAACGGTATGGAGGTTCCTTAAAAAACTACAAATGGAACTACCATATGACCCAGCAATCCCACTACTGGGCATATACCCTGAGAAAACCATAATTCAAAAAGAGACATGTACCAAAATGTTCATAGCAGCCCTATTTACAATAGCCCGGAGATGGAAACAACCTAAGTGTCCATCATCAGATGAATGGGTAAAGAAGATGTGGCACATATATACAATGGAATATTACTCAGCCATAAAAAGAAATGAAATTGAGCTATTTGTAATGAGGTGGATGGACCTAGAGTCTGTCATACAGAGTGAAGTAAGTCAAAAAGAGAAAGACAAATACTGTATGCTGACACATATATATGGAATTTAAGAAAAAAAAAATGTCATGAAGAACATAGGGGTAAGACAGGAATAAAGACACAGACCTACTAGAGAATGGACTTGAGGATATGGGGAGGGGGAAGGGTAAGCTGTGACAAAGTGAAAGAGCGGCATGGACATATATACACTACCAAACGTAAGGTAGATAGCTAGTGGGAAGCAGCCGCATAGCACAGGGAGATCAGCTCGATGCTTTGTGACCGCCTGGAGGGGTGGGATAGGGAGGGTGGGAGGGAGACGCAAAAGGGAGTGGATATGGGAACATATGTATATGTATAACTGATTAAATTTGTTATAAAGCAAAAAAATAATAATAATAATAATAATTGTAGCAATACAACATTTAAAATAAATCCTACCTTGATGTTGTATCTTCATCAATTATAACTGTCTTTTCAAACAAGATACTGCTGAATGAGAGGACACCATAAGGTTTGTCGTTTGGCTTAATGGTGACTTGTACAACAGAAGGGACTAATAGCACAGCATCTCCCTGTAAGGTATCTTTTAGTAACATAACATGAAATGATTCAGCAATCTCTGGTATGGCATCATCAACTATTTGAAATTTCAGGTGTGATTCATAAATAAAAGGTGGAAAAACAATAGTTGTGTTTGGCTGAAGATCAATGAAGTCTAAATTTTGCTGGGCATGTGCTGTTGAATTCCCAGTTATAACAACATAACTGATCGAAATTTCATATTCATCAGATCCAATCATATTTCCCTTGTCATCTTTTCCACGAACCACTGGAATTGTGAGTATGTGGTCTTCCTCAGGTACCAAATAAACACTCTGAATGAATCTCACAGGACTGTCATTTTTCTTAATGATGATCTCAACTGAGCTCCTGGAGGTGTTGATCTCAGCTCCTCCTTCTACACTTTTCAGCTGAATCAAAAATATTTCATCATTTTCTGGTACCTGTCAGAGAAATAAAAACAGTGGTAAAACATCAATAACCAAAACACCTGCAAAAAAACCAAAGTGTGAAAAGTCCCTCTGTTTCAATGCAATTACATAGAAATAAAAAAATCTTTACCTGAAGGGAGCAGATAAAGAGGCTTGTTCAGTGTCTATTTACTAAAATATTTTCCAAAGGTAAACAACATATTTTAGATAAAGCAATGATAAGAACAAGTAAGGAATTGTCAGTATAATGGCTTTCAACCTTGATCAATCTTTAGATAACTAAAGATCTGACAGTAAAAACTAGTTTCGTCAGGTGGGGAGGGTCAGAAGCAGCATTCAAGGTCTGATAATATATAAGAATCTGGAAAACTACATTAACATCACATACAAATTGTTAGTTTTCAATCATGCCAAATTATTCTTGCTTCTCTCTAAACAGCTTCTATCTCAAGATTTAAACATATGATACCAATCACATGATTTTCAAAATACATATCATGTCTCTCTGGAGAACAAGCTACAAGAGTCACTATTAGGCAAAATGATGACACTGTTAAAATGAAACTTTTTAAAAATAAATAAATAAATTTATTCATTCATTTATGGCTGTGTTGGGTCCTCGTTGCTGTGCGCGGGCTTTCTCTAGTTGCGGCGAGCGGGGGCTACTCTTCATTGCGGTGCATAAGCTTCTCATTGCAGTGGCTTCTCTTGTTGCAGTTCACGGGCTCCAGGCGCGCACGGGCTTCAGTAGTTGTGGCTCGCAGGCTCTAGAGCGCAGGCTCAGTAGCTGTGGCTCGCAGGCTCTAGAGCGCAGGCTCAGTAGTTGTGGCGCATGGGCATAGCTGCTCTGCGGCATGTGGGATCTTCCTGGACCAGGGCTCGAATCCGTGACGCCTGGATTGGCAGGCGGGTTCTTAACCATTACGTCACTAGGGAAGTCCTGAAACTTTTTTTTTTTTAACTACACAGAAATCCTAAGGATTATCTCTACTGTGCTATTTGAGTTTTTACTTCACTATAAATGAATGAAAGTGAAAAAATATATATTTTTACCTCCATCAATAGAAATATAAAAAGTAAAAGCTATTTATCTCAAAAAAGAAAATGTAATGATTTGATTGATGATCTTTTTCCCCCCAACTTTACTGAGGAATAATCGACAAATATAACTAATATATTTAAGGGGTACAACATGATGATTTGATATACATATACATTGTGATTACAAAGATCAAGATATTAACACATCCATCACCTTACATAGTTAACTCTGTGTGTGTGTGTGTGTGTGCGCACATGTGTGTAGAGAATACCTAAATCCTACTCTCAGTAACTTTTAAGTATACAATACCATACTATTAACTATAGTCACCATGCTGTATAGTAGATCCTCAGAAGATGATCTTTTAAATTTATAATTACAATGTATAATTAATCATTGCCCCCAAATTATAACCTGTTAAATGTTCCAGGATCTATAGACAAAAGGTTTTTGTTAGCTTTCACAACCAGATGAATTAGAGTTATCAATGCTATCTAATATTTCATTTTTTCAAGAGAAATACTCTTTTCTAATAATGTCTTCTAATTCATTTTTCTTCTCTTGGGATTTGTTGTGATTTGGTTTCATGATTTTTTTTGTGGGAAGGTAGGGGGATAATTATAAATTCCCAGCTATTCCCTTTGTTTCTGATAATACTACTAAGTAATACTACTAATACTAAGATTATTTTATTAAGTCATGTTTTCTTTTGGTTAGCTCATGGGGGACATCCTTGTACATATTGTTCAAATTCATTCTTTCCTTACCAGTTAAACTAGCTGTATCATGTATCTCAATCCTTGGTAGCTTCAATGTGAAATTAAAAATAATAAAAGCCTTCCTATGAATGTAAACATTTAAAATATCCAAAAAAATGAATATCATATGCAACCAAATTTTCTTTGCTTTGATAGTAAAATATTTATGCTGGGTAAGTAGTACTGTACCTGCTCAAAACTGAAATCACTAGCAAAGTCAATCATCAAGGTTTACAAATGCTTAAATGTTTGTATTAAGTATGGCTGTCAGTTACATGCAAGTTCATCACCTTTTAGATACACAACTTCATGTGAATTAAATAAGATAAATATTAGCAAGATATATTCAAAAGAGATATTTATAGCTAAGGCATAATTGGCCACAATACACTAACTTCACATAGGACTATGTTCTTGAATAATTTCAAATCCTGAACATAATTTAATACTTGACATAATATTCTCTAACATGTCTGTAACACAGAGAGAGGCCTTGTCCCTTTTAAGCACTTAACACATCCTACCTCATCATCGAGAACTGTCAAGTTATAAACTACTGTTCCTCTGCCAGGAGGAACAGTGATGTTCCCTTTAACTGGACTTAAATCTTCTTCAGGTGGGTTTGGGCCACCCTCTACCTGCAAGGAAACACAGTGCCATCAATAAACATGAAATATTTCAGAAGAATAAGAAAGCGTTATTGTGATATCAGCTGACATATTTAGTTAAAAATGTTTTGCAAGAGGAATGATACTTTAAAAAAAATTTTTAATAAACAAATATATCCTGATACTTCCACCAAAAAGAAAAAAAAAAGAAGAAGAATGATACTAACCTATATTAAGTCTGCCCTTCTAACTAAGTCAAGGCCTGTAATATAATTACAGATCTTGACTATAATTACATTAAACTACATGGTTTCTAAGAGCTTTCTCTTTTTTTCTCAACCATACTATTAAACCTGACAAAAAAACTTATAAGCACTTGTTCTTGAGCAGAATGTATTCACAGTTAGTGTATTCTCTTAAGTAACGGAATCAAATACCAGTTCCACCACTGGCGGTGTAACCTTGGGCAAGGTATTTAATAACTCTGTCCAGCTTTTGCCTCATCTTTAACATGAGCATAATAATGTCCACTTTCCAGGCTAGATATGAATATTTAATAAAATCATATGCCTTTTGAAAAGTATTTATTAAGTATTCTGTGTCTAACCCTCTTTTAGGTACTAAGGATATAGCAGTGAACAAGGCAAACTTTCTACCCACCAGGACCTTACATATAATGAAAAGGAACAAATGGAAGATAAATAAATGTGTGCCCGATGATGGTAAGTACTATGGAGAAAAAATTTTACAGGGCATGAGGGAGACTGAGTGCTGGGAAAAGTTGCAGTTTACATGCAGCGATAATCAGTGTAAAGCACTTAGAACAGTATATGGCAATATTAAGTGCTCCACAAATGTTAGCTGTAATTATTTCAACATAACAGAAGGCTCAAGAGCTAATAAAATAACTTCAGACATCCACAGAGAGTTGAAAACACTATAACCTGATGATGGCTTATCGTTTCTACAGCCAATTTTCTTCCAAATTTTGGAGTACAACTGCTGTTAACACCATCCATTAAGTGTATTTTTTTAAATGGGGAATGTGTATGGGGGAAGACTACATATTAAATAATTTTATATAAGCCTAAGGAACCCATAAGCACTTTAAAACTTTATATCCTTGAAAAGATTTATCATAAAGGTTCTATGAATTTTATAGAATTAACATTATTATTATTCAATTTGTGGTTTATTATTATCCTGTAATCTAAAATGATATGTTGTGTTTCACGTAAGCACAGTATATCCAAGCAGCAAGGAAAACAGTTTTATATTAAACATGAAATTTATCAGATGATCAAAGTATTTACTTTTATTTTATTTTCATTAAGAGTCATGTTTATTATACAAAGGACCTTGATTTTAAAATTACAGCCATCTGGTATGAACTCTGAAGCGTTACCATTTAAAATGATTTCAGAGTAAACTTACCTCAAAAGTCACACTGACCATCCCATAGGTTCCTTTTTCTCTGATGAGAGTAAGAGGCACAGTTTCATTTCTGCCCGGGGGCTCACTCACTGTGATTGAGAAAGGCTATTGGGAAGAGCAAAGACCATCAGGTGCTGATCAATCAGAGACAGGAGCTCGTGCAAACTGTTACCTTAGAAATCCTAATTTTCCACAGACAAATCAATCCACATTGTGCTCTAAAAATGTGGAGTTTCCTAGCATTCACTAACTGTAGCTAATAACGCTTAAAAGCGTTAATAGCATAAAGGGAACATAAAACTAGTCAGGCAAAAGATGTAGGTTCTTGTCCTGCTTCCAGCAACAAGTAGCTGTTCCGCTGAGGAATCTTAAAGGTTATCTCATTGAAAGATGATGAATTCAAATGCTCCCAGGGGCCCAGGAGGTCACAGAAATGAGTTGTGCCTCCAAACCAGGGCAGCTCATTGGGACTACGGTTCAGCCTTGCTCCCAACCACTGCTCCCTCCTCATTGGTCAGCTAGCCACTGAAAACAGACATCTGCTAATGACTTTTTCAGGACATGATCACTGAGGGGAAGAAAAAGCCAGGACTTCAAATGTTGCAAAGTGTTGGCATGGCAGGGTAGAAGAGATGAGTGGGCAGGTACACACTAGCTAAGGCAGCAGGTGACACTAAGTCTCAGTATCCCCATCCATCAACAGGAATAGGAATGCCTGTCTCAAACAGTTGTGATGAGGTGTCAATAATTCACGTCTAAGTGTTTATCTGAGTACATGTCACATAGTGAGGACCCAGCAAATGTTGGCTATAATTGTTATCATCATCATCGTTACCTTCATCATCGATGTAATCATCATCCACTCTGGAAACCAAAGCCAGCCTATGTAGTAACAACTGTGAGTTCAACAGTTACTTAGTTTAATTTTAATCACACAGGGCAGGTGCCCAGTCGGAGGCTTCCTGGCAGCTCTGAGACCACAACAATCAGGGACTTAGGACAAATGCTAGAGACTAGGACTCACTCCCAGAGGCTAAGATATTTAATGTCAAAAGAAAGAAGGAAAGAAACCTTTAAACAAGTCAGTATGAGGTGGGGGATGAAAGTTGGGAGTGAGTGTAGAGGAAAAGCAGTAGGGAGAAAAATTAAGCAATTAAGGGAGCCTGGTTCAAACTTAACTAAAAATCCATATCATTCAAATAGAAGCGATTGATTAATTAATTAATTTAATTAATTTTTGTAAATGTTGATATAATGGAAGTTACAAAACGTCTACTACCTTGGCATTATTCACATATCCATTTCAATAAAGATACTGCAACTATAAAGATTGTATTTATCTATAGCTCACCTTGTTTCAAAGATAATTCAAGGTGCTAAGAAAATGACATACAATACACCAACTGAAGTAGCAACCTAAATTGGAAAATAAATAAAAAGCTGGGGAGTGTCACATTACCTTTTAGTAATGATAATTAGTAACATGATTCAAAAGGACTCCACACCAGGAAGTTTATTGTAGACTAAAACTAACTTGCAATATCCAATTTTACTTGAGATAAATTTTGTTTTATTTCAGAGCTGAAAACAATCTCTCTCAAAGGTGGGGGGCACCTGTGTTGTGTGTTTTTTTTCTAAAGAACAAAACCCTCTGAACATAGGACTGGCCAGGGACACAGGAATTTGGTGATAAAGGAGAAAAAAATGAACTGTTGAGCAAAACTGAGGAAGATGACATGGAGTTTTAACCTTCAAGAAATAGTAATTAATAGGAAAATCTCAGGGTAGGGAATAAATATAGAATAACTATACTTAAGAGCTATAACATCTGCTATTCAATTGTTAGTTTACTATAGGTTTTTTCAGTGTTCTTTCAATATATTTTCCTTGTCTAGAATCACCCCAAACTTTCAGAGGAGGCTAACAGACAATGCTTTTTTTGTTAGTTTCGGTTCGCGGGCCTCTCACTGTTGTGGCCTCTCCCGCTGCAGAGCACAGGCTCTGGACGTGCAGGCTCAGCGGCCATGGCTCACGGGCCCAGCCGCTCCACGGGATGTGGGATCCTCCCGGACCAGGGCACGAACCCGTGTCCCCTGCATCGGCAGGTGGACTCTCAACCACTGCGCCACCAGGGAAGCCCGACAATGCTTTTTGAAGTGCCAACTGGGGACATCAAGCACAAGGAACTGTGTTACAACATCTGCTACAGACTGAACGTTTGTGTCCCCCGCAAAATTCATGTTCAAATCCTAACCGCCAAAGTGATGCTATTAGGAGTTGGGGCCTTTGGGAGGGGATTAGGTTATGAGAGCAGAGCCCTCACGAATGGGATTAGTATCCTTATAAAAGAGACCCCAGAGACCTCTCTTGCCCCTTCCACCACGTGAAGACACAGGAAAAAGACAGCTCTCTATGAACCAGGAAGTCAGCCTGCACCAAACACCAAATCTGCTAAAGCCCTGACTGATCTTGGACTTCTCAGCCTCTATGACTGTAAGAAATAAATTTCTGTTGTTTTTAAGCCACCCAGTCTATGGTATTTTGTTATAGCAGACCAAACTGACAAGGACAACATGTGAGTTAGAGACCACCAGAGGAGGTAACAAATGAGTCAGGTGAAATGATCAGCAGAAAGAGATTAGGGCAAGAGATGACCACGATCATAGGGGGCCCCTCATTTCACAGAAATCTTAGGTAAAGCAAAAGGATAGTCTACAGAATGTGGAATACAGATGGAGTTAGACCAAATTTTATTTATACATCAAAAGACAGGATGATTCTAGGTAGCATAGAAAGTAATCAAAAAATTTAACGGGCTTCCCTGGTGGCGCAGTGGTTGGGAGTCCACCTGCCAATGCAGGGGACACGGGTTCATGCCCCAGTCGGGGAAGATCCCACATGCCGCAGAGCGGCTGGGCCCGTGAGCCATGGCCGCTGAGCCTGAGTGTCCGGAGCCTGTGCTCTGCAACGGGAGAGGCCCACGTACCGCAAAAAAAAAAAAAGAAAAAAAAATTTAATAGACGGTTATCTAAGCAACCACAAGATTAATCAAATTATAACCATACCATATTAAATGAAATAATTCCAAATGCATTGTCATTTGACAATATTGTCACAGTAACAGTCCTTGGCCATCCAAGCTTCACATCTGCTGAAGGTTTCTAAAATAAAAGCCCAAAAGTAAATTAAGAAATTAAACGTAAGAGGAAAAAAGAGATTATTTTTAAAGGATTTTGGTCGTTACGTAAGTATTCAGAATATGAATAAAAATACAAGTATATTTTAATGTACAGATTAAGAAAATATATTAAAACTAAGTCAACGTGGTTAAGTTCTAAACAAGAATTCTTCAAGAGTTTTGAAAACCATTAATCACTATTAAAATATAAATTGGTATAACTATAAATAATCACTGGATAGTAATATATTCTAATTTCCTTACTAATATAACAGAGAATTAAGTAACAGTATGAAATTCTATTCATATGCGATTTTTTCTTACACTATAGAAGGTGCTGAAACTTAAGAAATATTCTATAAATCACAGAACCAAATTAAAGCTAAAATATTAAAGCAATTTTTCTAATATGGGAAGAGTTTGCTACATTTCTATTAATATTCAATAGCAGCATAAAGAAATACGAAAAAAGAGTGTCTTACAAAAGTAAAACATGACTGCTTCAAGTGCCATTTTCACAAAAATTTTAATCACACCAACCCAGTCATTCTAAAAAAATTCTCAATTCACTTCAGAAAAATTAAGTAGAGCAGTGTTAGCCATCACTGCCTCAGCTATAAAGGACAATTAAACCTTAGGCTAGTCAAGCATTTTTCCCAGGAGCGCTCCAGATTTATTCTAATGCACAGGGACCTCCCACTGCCAAGCCTGCTTTTTGTACCCTTCTCCTTTGAACTCAGAAGTCACGGTCATTCTTTGTGCATCTGGTAGCAGAAGAGGGATAAAAGAGAAAAGGGCCAAAGGGAAGACAAGGTGTTCCTGAGCATCTGTCATGGCAATTCCTAAATAAGCTGAATTAATCCAAAAACTAGCTGTAGAATCTTCTAAACAAGATTGTCTGAGGAATAACCAGACCGTGGAATTGCCAAAGAGATTGTCAGTTCTGGCTTCTATGAAAACCACCACCAGGCACTTAAATTGGCTCATCTCTAGAGAAAATGATTTTTAAGCATTGTAAGATTTTTATGAGTTTAAGCTTATCGGGGAAAAAAGGACTTACCTGTAAAGTTAGGTGAAAAATAAAAGTTTCATCCGGCTCTGGTAAATCATCATCACATACTGCTATGTACACTGTCCTATTTGTTTCTCCAATGGGTATAAAAGCTGCAGCATATGTGTCAAAAAAGTCACTGGTGTCATCTCCATACAGCTATCAAATGCAAAACATAGACAGTTCTTACATAACACAGTGTTTGGACAAGCAAAACTGATGCTAATTAGAGCAATCAACAGGTAAAAAAAACATGAATCATCAAATGACACTGATGTTTATAAACAGGATGTGGAAAAACAAAACAAATATCTAACAACTAATAAAAAATCACCTTAAAAAAAGCATTATAAGAAGAAATGATTCTATATAAAAACATTTGTTTACGCTCTAGAAGGTAAAGGAATCATTACATAGAAAAGTAATAATTATATAGAAAAGTAATGATGTGAAATTTTTTTCTGTGCCTCTTGATTGATCTGAAGTGGATTACAGCAAACCTAACAGGGAAGACAAATTGTAGTTAAAACTCTCCCGAAGAAGAGGTGTAAGTAGCCAAAATATATCAGGAAAATCAATTATTTCCCTATCAGTTTTAAAGAAACTACTCTTTCCAAAACTTTAAACCTGAAGTTTTATTTATATTCTCCCACAACACCAATAAGGACCCAATTCTTTTAGCATACCAATTTATTAGTCATTATAAATTTTTCCTCAAAACTTTTTAAGACCTCATTCTGTAACATCAGCATTGCTAAGATTCTCAAGGGAGCAATAATTATGAAATTATAATGGAGCAAGTTCTTGTGCAAATCCAAATGAGATTTCTTCTGCCAAAGAACCCAAAATGAATAACTTAGCTACTAGAAAAAAACACGATTTAGTAAAAACTAAAAATGAAGGATGTCTATAGGGATATTGTAGTCAATTTCTAGTTCTCATTTACAAAATAAAGTTAGTTTTAAATACTTGAAAAATCCAAGTAAGTTGTTAAGGGTGTTGGAAAACTTGTTCTCATACCTTAATATAAAAAGTGACACAAAAAAAGTGGCACAATCTTTTTAGAAAGCATTAAATATCAAGAGACACTGATACAAATACAGAGAAAAACCACAGTAATCCAACCCAAAAAATTATTTAACAATCCAAAATATATAAAAATTGATATGTACATAAACAGTTTCATCAGAGCAATATTTACAACAGCAAAAATTGGAAGCAACCTCTATGAAAAACTGCTGAGAAATGACTGGGAAATGATGACCCCACCATCAAGAAAAGTTGTGAATACGATAGAGCAACCTGAAAAAATTATTACGATACGATCAAAATTATATGTAAAAAGTTATCAAATATAATATATACTCAAACTAAAAATAAATTCAATAAATATATATACATGTCATAAATTAAAAGCAATGCACAAAATTATAATACTGGGTTTCTTTCATAGCTAGTTTTTCTTCTTTGTCTCTTTTTACAGTGTTTCCCAATGTGACGATTTAACCTATTGTTTAAAAACTTATTTTGGGGGGCTTTTCTGGTGGCGCAGTGCTTGAGAGTCCACCTGCCGATGCAGGGGACGCAGGTTTGTGCGCCAGTCCGGGAAGATCCCACATGCCGTGGAGCGGCTGGGTCCATGAGCCATGGTCGCTGAGCCTGCGCGTCCAGAGCCTGTGCTCCGCAATGGGCGAGGCCACAACAGTGAGAGACCCGCGTACCGCAAAAAAAAAAAAACAACTTATTTTTTAAAATGAAAATTCCAAGTAGTTTGGGCCTCAAATATATCAATGTCCTTAGTGGTCATATGACATGATTTTCTGGTTAAACACAAATACATGTACATATAATCTATCTACTAACTAAACTGTGTGCAAGATAGAGCAATAGTTTAACAAATTCCATCTAACTTCTACTTAATATACTTAATTTCTCCCAAAAAAGGAGCTCTCTGACATAAGAAGGGTTTTTTTTAATTGCCATTTCTCTACATTTAAATATTTCATATATTTTCTCTAAGCCACCTGATACTAAGCAATAAATCCAAGCAGAGATAATGAGAATACAAGTTATCCAAAATAAAATGTTCTTTTACTTAGAAATACTTCTTCATATCTTGGGTTTTTGTTTTAAAATAAACATATGAACATTTTAAAATAATCAGCCTATATCTTTAAAATACTATCTTCACTGTCAAATGCACATGCTACCTTACAGCACTCTATATAAACCTCTAACAGATATAAAAGGAATAAACCATTTACCTGCAAATTGTTTATCATAATGGAACTACTCAATCTCAAAGAGTTAAAAAATTCTTACCACTGAAACTAAAACATTTCCTATCTACTTCTGTAAAAACAGAACTACTGTCATTTCTTACCGATACAATTGCAGTGACATTTGCTGGGTCTCCTATCCTTTCAATGACAAGACGAATAACTGTTGTACTTGTTTCATTAACTACAAATTCTGTTTGTCCGGCAAACCTTATTTCTGTTTCTCCAAACACAAAAAGGATGAATAAAGCTGAAAGAAGATTTACTAATAAAGATGCAGAGGGCATCCCTATAGGGAAAAAAAAAAAAAAGATTTCGTTCACAAAATATATCCAATGTATTTTCATTACGTTGCATTACCTACAGATAAGAGTAAAGAGTTAGTAAGCAACTAAGACATAAAAATCCATCAAATATTAAGCCATCCAATGCAAATGTGTGATCACAGAAATAAGTCAAAAATCACAACCCTCTTCGGTACTGTTTACTATCCATAAGTACTTTTTGTTCTTTAACTTACATATTAACATAATAGTTATAACTTGCCTTGAACTTATTTATTAAATTTAGTTTATTAAAAAAATTTGTCCCTCCAGGGCTTCCCTGGTGGCACAGTGGTTAAGAATCCACCTGCCAATGCAGGGGAGCTGGGTTCAAGCCTTGGTCCGGGAAGATTCCACATGCCGCGGAGCAACTAAGCCCGTGTGCCACAACTACTGAGCCTGTGCTCTAGAGCCCATGCTCTGCAACAAGAGAAGCCACGACAATGAGAAGCCCGCGCACCGCAACAAAGTGTGGCTCCCGCTCGCCGCAACTAGAGAAAGCCCGCGTGCAGCAACACAGACCCAACACAGCCAAAAATAAAAACAAATTAATTAATTTAAAAAAGAATAATCTTAAAAAAAAGTCCCTCCAATTTATTCTAAGTAAAACCTCAGCAACAACATGAAAGTTAAATTAAAGCCCATCTTCCCCCAAATCAAACCGTAAAATACAAGCCAAAACTAAAAGTTACCAAATGGATTGATAATCTTAATGGGACATTATTTATTTGATGATTATACAAATATGAGCAATCTCTTGGAACTGTTACATGAAGCAGTTGAAGCTAAAAGTTTATATCTTGTTTGTATCTACTTTTCCCATAGTTCTGTCTTGAGAATGCTTTTTAAATTTCTTTAGTTATTGCAAGGAAATGCTAACCCTTTCAAAGAACACGTAAATTTCCAGGACTTAAATTTCTCCCATTTTACTAGCTAAAATACTAATATCACTTCTTAGAAAATGTCCATGTTGCTTTAAAACTAAGGAAATTTGTCAAAGTGTTTCTTTCTTTTCCATAACTCTTACAGTTTTCTTAGTACAATGTGTGTGTTTATGAGTCATCAATATTGTTCCTACTTTTAACACTGTGTAATTCAAGTTTTCACAAGCGTAACAGTGCAGCGGCCTCTTGAAAGAGCTGCTATTTTGTAATGTAGATGTACCTCTAAAAATGTGAAAAATTTATCTCACGGATCATTAAGATTCCAAAGGATTATGTGATCAGTCACACGAACATAACAAGTTCATGCGTTTTAAAGAAGAGTTGCATTATGTACTCTACGAGCCAAAATGCTTCCTATTAATCTTTACCTTGGTCAAGAAGTAATAAAATTTTCATGTATCTGGTATTTCCACATGGCGAAACATGGCTTTCTATTTAGGAACTACCACATAAACGAGCTCTTGATATATTTTAGGGTTAAAATGCAATTTTCTCAGTTGAGTATATTCAAACAGTGCAGTCTGGGATTGTCTAATGATGTCTCACATGTTTATGGCTGCATAGACAGGGATGCAGAGTTCAGACAGAGTCCAGGAAACAGACGTAGACCAACAGGGACAGAGATTCTGGAGCACTGAGGCATTTTTTACACCTGTGCCTTCTCTCTTAGAAAGGCTGCCATGGGGCTAAGGGACTTGGGAGAAATAAAATAGTTCTCCCTCACCAACTGCAAACTCCTCCTCGACTTCTAAGCCAAGAGTGTGTACTGAGAGAGAAGGAAAAAAAAAAGATGAAAGAGAAGGAAAACAGGAAAGCATAGGTAAGGCGGGAAACTGGGAGCTCTGGGCTAAACCAGAGACAATTGAAGATCTTTTGTGGAATTCTAAAGCCAGGATGATTCTACATCTCACTTATGACAAATAGTGGGAAAGAAAGAAACTAGGGACAAGGAAGAGAATACAGAATGGAGGGGTGAGGAGGTAGCAACCCAGGCCTTGGATGTGTAAGAAAAGACAACTTTGGTCTGTTGCAATTTTGAAAGAAAAATCTCAATTCCTTGAACATGAGATATAATAGAACCATGAGTTGAGAGAAATAAGATGACACCTGAAGCTCTAAGTAAGAAAAAGTGAGAGTGAGTTATAGCATGAGAAGGGCAAATCATGTATGACTGGGAACATAAGTTCTCAAAATCTGTCATGCATAACAATCAACTCCAACATTTGTTAAAATGCTGATTTGCAAACCCAGAAATTCTGATCCAGTGAGTTTAGGGTGGGGCCCAGGAATCTGCATTTAACAGACAGCCCTATCGATTCTAATACAACTGATCCTTGGGACACCCTTTGAAATACATTATCTAAGAGTGTGAGAAATTATGAGGGATGTGTCTTGGAGGAGACATGAAATAGATCACATTTGTAGCTTTAAGTTAATTACTGAATTTTTCAATGCAATATGCTTGAACTTACTGCAGACGTCCTCATTTATTTTTCTACATATTACTATATAGCATTTTAGATTCCATATATCCTGAAGAAAAAAATGTCATGACCTATAGAACAAAATCGTAACAGCAAATGCTTATATAGTGTTGTTCTATGTACTTTATACACAATAACACAATTAATCTTCACAACATCTCTGTGAAGAAGGTGCTGATATCATTAACCCTGTTCTATAGCTCAGGGAACTAAGGCACAGACAGATTAGTTAACACAGGCAGTGTTACTTAGCTAAGTAAGTGGCTATGCAGGATTTGAACCCAGAAGTCTACCTCCAGACGCTCTACCCATAACCACACTAGACTGCCTCTTACACGTTATTCCTACAAATCACACATCTCTGTCTTTAATAACGTGGTAGGTAATTTATGCTACATGTTTCCAAGCATTCCATTATTTTAAATTCATGCACAATAACCAAAACTACCATAAAACTGCATACTTAATGCATCTCCTAAAAGTCTGCACCTTATTATTCTGCTAAACATGAAATTTATTTAGCTAAAACTACGGTTCTCTTGACCACTTTAAATATTTAACATCTTTTAATGTCAGGACCAATGAGCTCAAATGGTGCATTCCTGCAGTCTCCCAGGCAATTAGATCTTGTGGTTAAGTCAGTAAACTCATTTTAAATTGACTCTCATCAGTGAGTTTTGAGATTATGCAAAATGAACAAACAAGCATCACTGGAAATGCCTCAAATTCTGTGACATCATTGATAATTGAATCTCCTCTGCTTTCATCTTTTCAACTTGTAAGAAAAGCTGTTGAGGCAAAGTTGGCATTCAATAGAAGTTAGAAGATGAAGAAAAAGCTTTGAAAGTGAAGTTCCCATTAGAAGACAGGCATAATTACACAAATGCTGAATAGTTTCTTTTTTAGGGTAACTAGGTACATTTTCCTCTATCATACTAAAAATCTAGTCTTTGGAATTCCCTTTATTAAACTCAGAAAACTAGGCATTGGTAACAGCCACAACACATAAATCTTACATCTATTTCAGGTCACTTTTCTCTTATTAGATTTAATGAATGCTTTACATGACCCACAAGACCACCTATTTTAAACATCTCTATGAAATGAATTTCAAACCACATATGTTTAAAGATCATTATGTGCTTAATTCGTATTCTGTCACAACTGTGAAAGAATAATTTTAGCTTCACTGAATCATTGTTCTGCTCTGCAATGGCATGATATTCCAATATTCAAACCCTCTCATTTCCAGCTACCATCCATGTTACCCTCACACCTCCCACTCCTGCTCAGCATGATTCAAAAAAAAAAAAGAAAATTGTTCCTGCCAGTAGATCTCTTATCTCTTAATCAATCTCTTATTGTGTTAAAACAAATATGAGATTTAGGTTACTTTCTTACTTATTTCCTGGATTATACTATGAAGTTTGCATAGAGTCCTGATAGCATGCAGACACAAAGTCTCAGGTTCTTGCATATTCAGCCTAACCAACTAGTCACCTAATTCTACAAAAAATACTTCAAAACTAAAATCAGGAATATATTAGAACAGCTCTAACCATGCAAACTGGTTGCTTTCAGAAGAGCAGCTTACAGTTTGGTATAACATCTGTATACTGAGTGCCTACTATACGTTGTATAACACCTGTGCTAATCACTGAGGACACAAAGACCCACAAGGGATGGTCCTTGGTTCCAAGATATTCACAGGGATGGGCAAAGGATTTAGATCAGGCCATCAAAGCCAACAAGACACAATTCTGATGAAATAATGCCATTTGCAGCAACATGAATGAACCTGGAGATTATCACACAAGTGAAGTAAGTCAGACAGAGAAAGACAAATATCATATGATATCGCTTATATGTGTAATCTAAAAAAACACAATGATACAAATGAACTTATTTACAAAACAGACTCACAGACTTAGAAAACAAACTTATGGTTACCAAAGGGGAAAGGCCGGGGGAGGCGGGATAAATTAGGAGTTTGGGATTAACATATACACACTACTATATATAACATAGATAACCAACGAGGACCTACTTTATAGCACAGGGAACTCTGCTCAATATTCTGTAATAAACTAAATGGGAAAAGAACTTGAAAAAGAATAGATATATGTATATGTATAAACTCAATCACTTTGCTGTACACCTGAAACTAACACACACCTTGTAAATCAACTATAGTCCAATATAAAATTTAAAAAAATTTTTTAAAGACAATTCTGAGACTTTTGCTTAAGCATAAAGATGCAGATTCCCTCTACTGCTAGACTCAGGATCATGTTGATTGGGGCCAGTTTTCTCTGAAGTCTGAAAATGAAGCCAACACAGCCAAAGACAGATCTAAGAGGTGGAGAAGAGCCACGTCTTGATAATCAAGCTCAGGTTCCTGAATCCAGTTTTACCCTTGCCTTTTCAGTTGCTGAGGCAATAAATTACATTTTCTGCTATAGCCAGCTTGGTTTGGATATTCAGTCACTTCCAGCATCAGTATTTATCCATTAAATTCAAACCTGTGACACTGTGAACTCATGTTAGGATACACCAAGTGGAAGATCCCTCCTCCTCCCCTCTCACACTCAACAGCCATGGTCTTTTCTAAACATTTGTGAAAGGACACCACACCAGCTAACTTTCCTGTTCTCATGCAATTATTACCACCATCTACAATATTATCCCCTCCACCTTGAAATAGACAATTACTAGTGAGGAAATTTAGGACACGCAGACAAACCAAAAATGCTTTCACAATAGAACAAAGCAGGACAGGAGTATACCACACTGACTCAGCATTCTGAAAAAGTTAATGCCCTTCTGATTGTCCTAAGGAACCCTAATATCATGCTTCTTCAAATTAGCCAGGCATTAATTCCTTTCTCTTGCTTTTCTCCCTTGATGCCTAGCTCTTCTTCCCTTCTGAAAATCTACTGGTATTTGCTAATTTCATTCCTCACTTGTATTACTTAGTACAGAAACATACTAAATTTCATTTATAAAAAAATACCTGCCCCCACAATATGTTATAATAATCACTGAATTCTAAATTCTGTTTATCTAGGATATTACCTTCCTCCCACCTTGCCTCTTATTAATAGGTACCTCAGGAAAGGTAGCAAGTATACTATATTTTGAATAAATGGGAATAGTCTTCTACTTTAAGTTTCGATAAGTCTGTAGAAACAAAATAGAATAAAATATGTAAATGAGAATCAGGACCCAATAGATGACAATGTAAAGAAAAACAGGAGAATTCAACTGATTTTGCTGATTTTGAAGTGATCAACTTTCATACATAACCTTTCATCAATGTGAAAGTTAACTTGGTCTTTTTAAGTTTCACAATAAAAAAATGTACAACCTCTGTGAATGACAGGACAAGGTGAAAAGACAAACATTACTAGTGATGAATTGAAGAGATACATTGACCTTTCAGCTTCAGCTGTTGCCCTGTCAATGCCATAGCAAGCATCTTCCCACGGTGTGACCACCAGGTAATTCATACTGAAAATATGATCCTAATGGAGCAAGGTTTTCAAGTTTAGAATTACTTGAATTCTATTACATTTACTAAAGAGCATTCTAAAACTATAGAATTACTCCTGTGGAACAAGAGAAGTTTCATCATTCATATCATCAATTATTCAGCCTCTAAGAATTCTTAATCTGTGTTACTGGTATTTGGCGAGTACTACAAAAAATTGGCCGTTTCCTTCTTCCGTACCAAAATAGAATTTAAATGTGCAACTTTCAAAAGCAAAATAATCTAATGTTACAAATTAAGGAAATGCTAAATACTTTTAAATGATAAAGGGAGGGACTTCCCTGGTGGCACGGTGGTTAAGAATCTGCCTGCCAATGCAGGGGAAACAGATTCAAACCATTCAATGCAGGGGAAGACCCACATGCCGTGGAGCAACTAAGCCCGTGCGCCACAACTACTGAGCCCGCGCTCTAGAGCCCGTGAGCCACAACTATTGAGCCTGCATGCCACAACTAGCCTGCACGCCTAGAGCCCGTACTCCACCACAAGAGAAGCCACCACAATGAGAAGCCCGCGCACCGCAATGAAGAGTAGCCCCTGCTGGCCGCAACTAGAGAAAGCCCACGCACAGCAAAGAAGACCCAATGCAGCCAAATAAATAAATCAATCTTAAAAAAATGATAAAGGGAATAGTCTCATAGTTATTCAGACTATAAATGATGTTTCTTACCTTTATTTTTTATTTTTTACTTACTTTACAATTTTAAGGAATATATATTTTATTCATCTTTAACATATGTAGAGGTGGTACAATATTAAAAAGGAACAAAAATTAAACAATAAAAAGTCAGTCTCCCTCACACCAGCCCCCACCAGCCAAATGCTTCTTCTACCCATAGTCCATTACAGTTATCAATGTCGTCTGTCTCTCATGAGAGAATCTATTATACACGTATTAAAATGTATGTCTAGGGACTTCCCTGGCAGTCCAGTGGTTAAGGCCTCACCTTCCAATGCAGGGGATGCAGGTTCAATCCCTGGTTGGGAAGCTAAGATCCCATATGCCTCCTCGTGGCCAAAAAACCAAAAACATAAAAACAGAAGATATATTGTAACAAATTCAATAAAGACTTTAAAAAAAAAATGGTCCACGTCAAAAAAAAAAAAAAAAAGTACGTCTATAGGAGACAATGCCTGCAATGAATTCTGTTTTCTTCTACATACAGACTACAGCAATCAACACATTTTTTCAAGACAGTGGTTAATAGAGAGGTAAATACTAGGCTTCGATGTAGACATTCATGATGGGAACATATCTATTGTCTCAACTACATCCCCGTCAATATTGTAGATCTCATCAATAAAATGATGGTTTCTGCTGACTTTTACTATACCTATCAATTCACCCTCAAGGGAACAGTAGACACAAATCTGGAAACCTGCACTTTCCTAGATCACACATTATAAAACCTACATTAATTAAGAACTACATTAAGCATGATCTCTACACCTGAAACACAAGAGTCATCTTGAGATCCCCTTTAACATCATCCTGGGATTCCCTTTGATTCTTCCCTGTGTTTGATCTCCTATTTGCTGATTCCATGTTTTCCTCTTTTTTGGTTTACTTGGTTTATTCCCTTGTTTTGATGAAGAACATCCTCCAGTAACTTCCCAAGAAAGGGTGTGTAGAGATAAATGTTTTAGGTCTTGCATATTAGAAATTACTGTAATATTAATCTTCCACTTAATACTTTCACTGGGTATAGAATTTTAGGTAAAAACAGTTTTCTTCCATTATTTTGAAAGCCTTATTCCATTGTTTTCAATGGAACAGTGTTGCTGTTAAAAAATCCAAAATCATTCTGATTCTGAAGTATTATATGTGCTTGCATATTTGTGTCATCCCCTCTCTGGAATGTTCTCCTCTTTGTCCAAAAGTGTTATGAAATTGCAGAGGATTTTTCTTGGAACGGGTTTATTTTTGTCCATTTGGCTAAGCACTCAGTCAGTTCCTTTCAATCTGACACACATCCTTCAGAACTGGAAATTTTTCTTATATTATTTCACAATGATTTATCCTCCTTCCATTTTCACCGTTCTTTCATCCTAAAACTCCTATTATTTGATATTAGTATTCTCTGACTAACCCTCTGATTTTCTAATCTTTCTCTCTAATTTCCAATCCTTTGATTTCTGCCCTTTCAGAGAATTTAATTCATCATTAAATTTCAATTCTTCTACTATTTTTTTTAATTTATGCCACTGTGTTTTCAATTTCTAAGAATTTAGTGGTATCCTGTTCTTCTTCCTTTAACCCATTAAACGTTCTTTTACCTTTCAGAAAATACTTATTTTTTTAAAATTTTCTATTCTCTCTAGTCTCTGTTACCTCCAAGTTGCTTTGGTATTTACTCTGGAACCTATCTTCTATGTAAAATTTCTTCATTTTCCACGAGATCATGTACTCTCATCTTCATAAGTCACCAAATAAGCATATCACAAAAACCATTCAAGCTGCTCATATCTGGATTACAAATGCCCATCAAGGAAAAAGGATGAACAGTGTAGAGATGCTTCAGTTCTAGAGCACATATGCGGAGCTCTCAAAGATTATGGATTTCAATTGTGCTCTCTCAACGCCACTTTGGCAAAACGCAAAATGAAAGATTCGCTATACTAAATCCTTTGAGACAAACTCAGAAGCAATAAATTAAGTCAAGATATGTTCACGCAGCCGCCAAATCTGAGTGTGTGAAAGGCAGCTCTGTCAAAGAGAAGACACACTTGCCTTTTTGCTCCTTTGAAATACAAGGATCCTGTGTCTAAAGGAAGGTTTCTTGAACTACCATTAGATGGCACCCCTCCATCTTCCAAAACAATCTATAAACCATTTCTCAAATTATGAAAAGAGGTTATAAGAATTTAAAGATAGATTTTTGCCACCCATAACTCTCTACAAATACGATTTTTAATTCTTCACAGAGTTCAAAGACAAAAGTCACAAGAGTAATTTCCTTGAAATTAAGATCTCACTATGAGAGCTCTAATAGTTCTAGCCTTTCCTCTGAGATTCAGTATTAACCTAAAGAAAAAAGGTGGGGAAAGGTTCTCTCAGTCAGTTTGTGTGAGTTTCTTTCTATTCTGTACCTAGTTATTGAATATCATCTGTTTTTACTGAGCAGGTAGGTGCTTGTATTTTCTAAATGAATTATTTGCACTCATGGCAGGTAAGGGAGAGAGCTTCATGATATAAACCAAGAGGTTTCAACCCAAAGAAGCCTAGAGATGTGTGTTTTTTAGTCTAAACTGTGTTTACAAAATAACACTGAAAGAATTTTTGCCAAGATCAAATGTGAAGATTTTACATTTTAAAAAATGGATTTCTAGACTATTTTGAAAAATTACAGACCTGGCAAATCTGAGTCCACAGTTTTACATGACATCAATTGGCTGGATCTGTCCAGCAGCTGTTATTTAGACAGACAATTTGCTCTCCAGTACCCTGCCAATATCTCCTCAGACTAGGGTCAAAGAGGAAAGTAAAATATTTCTTCTATGTATGCCAATCAAAGGTAGAAAAACAAGCACAAGTGTGTGCCCACACATACATATGGATACACACACTCACACACTTTGCAGACTGCCTCCCTGCAGTTTCAGGAATTTGATTTTATAAGACAACGGGAAAGCATTCCTGTTATACCTGAAGATTCTGCTATAGATGCTATGAAGCCTGTAGCTGGACACTGACAAGGCCTCTGGGGGTATTGAGCCCCTAGATGCCTCTAAAGCAGGAGGTAAGTACTGGCTCTGGAGTCAGACATGGGCTCTACTCTAGTCTCAACCATCTTCCCAGCTGGGTGACTTTGGACAAATCAATTCACTTCTCTGGGCCTCAAGTTCCCTCAACTGTTAAAGGGAGGAAAAAAGAACAGCTACAGCACCGGGGTAGTTGTAAGGTTCAGGGGAAGGAATTCATCCCAGCATGCCACCAAGTGCCAGATTCCAGGCTCTAGGCCTTCAACGTCCATATGGTCAAGACACCAAAGGAAATAGATTGGGTATCCTAGACTGCCCGTATAAAGACCATCCTCTCACCCACTCCCCCTCACAGCAGCAACAATAGAATGAAAGGAGGATGTTTATGGTAAATGCAAACGTTGAGAACCTAGGAAAGTTCAAAAAGCACAATGAAAACCCATCATGGGTTCTAACTTCAAGGTCAGAAGGGGAATGAACTGCAACATGGTATTTGAAGAACAAAATAGTGGGGTTCCTGATGTTCCTGGATGACCTGCAAAACTTGAACCACAGTATCAACTACCTCTACAACACTGTACCTGGCATGGGAAGCATAGGTAGAAGGGAGGTCTGGGAACGTGGGAAATGCCCACCCTCCTGGTCCAACCTATCAACCCAGAAAGAGAGTACTTTTCAGAGTTAGAAGAATTGGTTTGTATTCTACCTGTAGTAAAGTGAGGTTCCTCCTGAGGAAAAAAAAAAAAAGGGTAGAAAAACAGAAGACAGACCAAGAGGCCCTGAAGGTGTCTTGAGGTCAAAACCCCTGCCACAACTGCTTTGTGCCAGAGCCCAGTGATATATTCAGGCTTAAACACTACACATCTTTAACCACCTGGCTTCTGCTGGGTCATCACCATGACTTTATATCATGATTTTGTAAATAAATATTTATCATTTTCATAATGAAACAGAAAAACAAAACACAAAATTTAACTAATTAAAGTCAATACTTTATTCTGATTTTCTTTAATTTTTACCGAATGTCTTTTTTCTGTTCCAGGATCTCATCCAGGGTACCATGTTACATTTAGTGGTCATGTTTTCTTAGGCTCCTCTTGGCTGTGACAGTTTCTCAGACTTTTCTTATTTTTGATGACCTTGGCAATTTTGAAAAGTACTGGCCAGGTATTTTGTAGAATGTTCTTCAACTGAAATTCATCTGATGACTTTCTCATGATTAGACTGGGGTTATGGGGAAGGCTTCAGACATAGTGACACTCTCATCACATCGTGTCCAAGGTACATCCTATCAAAATGACATCACTGTTGCTGCTGCCCTTGATCGCCTGACTGAGGTACTATTTGTCAGATTCTCCACTGCAAAGTTACTAGCCCCTGCCTCTGCCCCTTTCCATACTATACTCTTTGAAAGGATGTCACTATGTGCAGCCAACTACCCTTTTATTTTTTTAAGCTTTTATTGCTTTCCTTTAAATCAAACAAGTTCAACTTCCTTTCATCCATCCATCCACTTATTAAAAACTATATCAAGCATCAAAACATTTTCTAGATATAGTATTATAAATCTGTAATAACTTGTCTATGGAATCTAATTGAAAGATGCAGATACTTTCATATGTATCCTTGGAAGATATGTATCTTCCAGGGATACATATGGAAGTCTAATAGAATAAAATATAGGGTCATTATGAAGATATGTAGCCAAATGGTTGGTTAATTAGCAATTTCAGATTTTGCTCCTCGATTTCTTTGAAGTTATATGTGCATAAGCTCACTACTGCTTCTGTTAAAAAAACTCTTGAGCCACTTCAGGCAGTCACTTAACCTTGTGAGTCTACCTCCTCATCTGTAAAATGAAGTAATAAGTCTACTGACTTTATCTGGCTAATTTGACCTTGGATTTATTTACCAAGTCCACAAATTTTCTGATTTTGAATTCGCCTATTTTTTCTTTAATCTTTATCAATTTCTCTATCCTGACTGGTTT
The DNA here is from genome assembly GCF_964165515.1 of Mesoplodon bidens. Taxonomy (NCBI): domain Eukaryota; kingdom Metazoa; phylum Chordata; class Mammalia; order Artiodactyla; family Ziphiidae; genus Mesoplodon; species Mesoplodon bidens. Next base: position 73,856,489 of record NC_138160.1, on the reverse strand, counting down.
ATTATAGTATTTTTTTAAGATTCATAAATTAAAAATTATTTTAGTTTTCATTACTCCTTAGCCTCTGCAGCTATGGTTTTGCTCCGAGAATAGCTGTGGCTGCATCTCATAGGTTTTGATAAGCCAAGTTTTTGCTGTTATGATATTCTAAACATTTTATTACTGCAGATATTAGTTCCTCGGTAAAACAAGGATTATTTAGAAGAGCTGGGTTTTCTCTTGTTTCCAAGCAGAAGGGAGGTTTTTTAAAATTTATTACCATTTTTACTTTTGTTTTAATAAAAAGTAGGCTTTTATTTAATTTTGTTCATAACATTCTGTTTTCTGTTAATCCTTTTCACTTATTAAGTTTGAAACAAAACTGAATAGTGTGAGCTAAACAATATATGGGGGGAAAAAAGCCTTTAGTTCTTTGGTCTCACCAAAATTTTGTTAAGGTAAAGTAAACAGCTTCTTTAAAGTAACTACACTGCCTAAATAAGTAATGTTCAGATGAATTAGGTAAAATGATAGAAAATCACCTATGGTCCAGATGAGTAATTCCTCTTTCCCATTTGTAAGGTATTACATGCCATGCAATCTGTTACAACTGCCAGGAGTCCTCTTCTAATTTAAACAAATTTAGATACCCAACCCCTTCAATTAACAATTTTCAAATTTTCCATAGGGCCTCAAGAACTGTTCAAAATTTTAATGTTAAAACAAAATTAATTTGAAACCAAAATGTCTGAACACCTTCTACTCTTCCTTCAACTTCCATAGTCCTCAGCAACTTTGAAACTTGTAAAACTTAAGACTGGATTACAAACATTTCCATCCCCAAAAGTTTGAAGCCAATGACCTTTCAATATTAATTTATTTCTCCATCTGTCTCACACACACTGTACTTGTGAGAAATAGATTTAATGTCACCTCAGTATGCTACCATGTTTTGTCGATATACTTGTATCTCTAAGGGAAATCACTGAGATTAAGCTTCCTACACTGTCCAATTACACAGACTGGTTTACAAATAAAAAGCATCATGACAAAGCCAAAAGTCCATTTTGATAAATCTCTACAACACTTTGTAGATTACAAAAGTATCCCTATCAAGCGGGTCAAAACTTCCAAATGCTAAAATACTCTTCACTGAACTCATTATATACTGTTAAGCACCCTCCGGAAGTGCCACTAACTCCAGAGTAAACTCATTTCAGGCTGGATTTTGACTAATGTTCTGATACATGTTATTAACGTTATAACACCTATCAAAGCATCATTTCAAAATTCTATGTCAAAGTTTGAAATTTTTCCAGTTCAGGGAAAGCCTAGGAGTTTATCATTAATAGATCGTTGAGATGGGTCTGAGCTGTATAAAACATTTTGAAAGATCTTCTCATTTTTCATTATAAATAACATATTTGTTAGGTTTGATTTAAACTCATCTTTACAGAAAAGTAAATGCCTAATAACTATATTGACTCTTTCTTGCTTTCATAAACATGCTTGGTAACTATATCTGTGCTTTTCTCAAAGCATTCTTTCTAACTCATCTAATTTTTTTCTTTTCTTACCTTAACTTTCCACTCTTTTGGGTCTTTCATGGCCATGATCCACTGCCTACACGTATTCCAAAATTAAATATTTCTCTTCTTTCTTCCTCTTAAAGGATATAGTGTTTGTTGTCTGAAATGTAGCCCAAACTCTATTTCAGCACTATGCTGGGCGTTGGGAGGATGACAGAGTTAGATTTGATTAAAATTTTCTTATAGCTATGATATAATGAAAATTATTAATTCCTTGGAATCCTTAGTATGTAATAAGTATGAACTAGTCCAAAACAACCATGGTGCAAATATGTCACCATGCCATTATTTCTCTAAATTAAATTAAATCCTACTCAAGGCTCCATGCACCATGCTAAAAGGAAATCCAGTTTTACCTCTTGGAGGCCCTTTACTTGCATGCTCCAAGAATTCGAGTGGATTATGCATTCCTAAAAAAGGTCTGGTGTCTCACAGACTCGAGTGCTCCAGCTGCCACTGAGCCTCAGAACCCTGTACCCTGTCAGAACCTGGTCCTCCTCCATCTGCCTGCACCTGCGGCCTCAGGCTGTGGCCCTCGTGCCACACTGCTCCCAGCTCCCAGCACGGGTCAGCACCACCTTTCAGAGGAGGGCCACTGCACGGACTGTACCACTTCTTCAGCCCACAGAGTCCCTAACCAGCTCCCTCCAGCAACAGAGTTTACTGTCAAGTCCTCTCAAGAGCTTAGTCTTTTCGTTCATGCAAGCAAGTTTGAAAGAGCTCAAAGGAAACCCATGTGCTGCACGTGGACCCTATTGCTGTACCGTGCCTGTATCTAACATTCATTCATCACTCAACAACATTCAAAAATTACTTATTGGGGCTTCCCTGGTGGCGTAGTGGTTGAGCGTCCGCCTGCCGATGCGGGGGATGCGGGTTCGTGCCCCGGCCCGGGAAGATCCCACATGCCGTGGAGCGGCTGGATCCGTGAGCCATGGCCGCTGAGCCTGCGCGTCCGGAGCCTGTGCTCCGCAACGGGAGAGGCCACAACAGTGAGAGGCCCGCGTATCGCAAAAAAAAAAAAAAAAAAAAAAAATTACTTATTGAGTCTCTACTATGTGCCAGGCATTGTCTAAGGCCTGAGCACACAGCAGTTAACGTGACCAAAATCAGGACATTAAAATAGAATTTCATCTTGAGTTTCTTCCTAGGTAAAGGAAAGGTAAATCTTCTTTAGATCAGTTTTTGCCTCCCAACTATGCACTCCACATGGATGTGTAAACAGTTATTGGAAAATGGATTGTACATCTTAGTAAATTCAAAATTAAACTAAGGTTTATTCTTCTTTGCTTTTGTTACTGCATCAGAATGCCTATTAATACTAACTGCCCACATTTAAAATTTTATATTTCAAACAATTTAGGGATTTTACTTCCCTTCCCTCAAAATTTCCTCTCTTCCTCCATCACCAATGACTGTCTCCCAAAATGGAACACCCATACTGCTAAGAATAATCCACCACCTATGCTTCTGACCCTATTCATTCATGCTTCCTTAAGACTTTACCCCTATTAGTCTCTCTACCTCTTCTCTACCTTTTCTCTTCTCCCTCTTCTTCCTTCTCTCCAGCCCTCCCTGTGCCCCAGACGCAGTCAAACAATACCCAGTCCTCAACCTTGCTTCCTCTTCAAGCTTCTACCTCAACTCTATCCTTCCCTTCAATATCACATTTAAACTTTCCTTCTTAGCAATCTCAACTTTTCCTAACCCCTATAAAAGACTCCCAAGTCCAACTCTTAAATTCTCATGTAAGCTCCAACCAATATTCCCCAATATACTATGCAATGCTATGCCCACATTTTGATCAGACTAAAGAAACCTGTTGTGAATTATGTTTAGGAAAAGTTGTATACATACTATACATACCTTCCTAAATATTCAAAATACTTAAAGCAAACAACAAGCACCAAGATGACCTAAACACAGCAGACTTAACTTTATTTAACCCATCATCTCCCAAGCCTATAATGACCATAGAACAATTCACCCCTACTGGTATCTATGTACATCCTGAAGAACTAGACTCATATTTTCAACTACCTAGACACTTCCATCTAGCTACTCTTAGCACACTAACTTAGAGTAACTACTCAATAACTGTGCATTACTGTTATTAATTCACCCATATAATACTAACAAAACTATAGCTTCTATAAGGATGTATCAAAAAGTAGTAATTCCACCAGGTTGAAATTATTTTTAGCAACTAAGACAGGAATTCACTTTAAATGTCTCTGATTAGTTGACTTCTTAAATCATTTACAGTTCCCTAATGGCTAGTTAAGTAATGAGCCATCAGCAGTTATACCTTTCCTTTAGCAGATCTCTAGTTACTTTTGCCCTTTATATTGGTTTGCTTAACCTCTCTGCAATTTAGAGTAAACGATTTAAACTATTTTGTCATTAATACAGTAACACCAGTTGATAATTCTTGTGCAAAGACCTATTTTTTAAGAAGTACTGCATGAGAGCACTATGAAGTCCTTAAACATTTTTTATAAAAATATTTATAGGCATGAGAAAACGTTCAAGGTTAAAAAGTAGGATGAATACAATATTACACTGTGAGAGCATTTTTATTTTTAAATGTCCATGTTCACAAATAGTAGTTAGATGAATATATAACATGGCTGGTATGAGTCTACTATCATAGAAAGTTGGAACTGAAATGCATTATTCCACTTTAAAATTGGATGAGGGCACTTGCAACAGGTTACAGATAGCTGCCAATTCTTTGCCACTTCTCCTTTGACGGTGGAATCTAATTCCTCTTTTCTTGAATCTTGCCAATAAAATGTAGCATAAATGTGACATTCTGGATCTTCTGAGGTTAGGTCATAAAAAGTTTTGACGCTTCTGCCCAGTCCTCTTGGAATGCTTGCCCCAGCAGAAGTCAACCACAATTTAGGACATGTGCCTCCCTTGAGACTGCCATGGTTTGAGGAAGCCCAAGCTAGGCACATGGAAAGGCTGCAAGGATAGAGAGATACCTAGACAGCTTCTAGTTGTCCAGACATGACCTCACAAGTCAGACCAGATATGTGAGTAATTAAGTGTCACATGACTCATCCTCAGCCACTATCTGGCTTTAATTCTGTGATGAATCCCAAGCAAGATGACCCCTCAGCCCTTCAAACCCCAGAGCTGTGAGAGATAATCATAAATTAATTTCAGCCACTAAATTTTGGGATGGTTCATTTATGCAGCAATAGACAACTTGAATATCTCTGTTCATGATCCTGCCATTTTAATATATGTTAATTCCCCAAATCAAATATAATGTGTCACTTTAGTTCTTATTACATAATTATTTAAAAGAATGAAGAACATCATATGATGAAATATTACAGTCTATTTTAACTGAATTTTATGCTACAGTATGTAAACCTAAAACATAATACTTTATGTAAAAAGTAAATACTAAACATACACACACATTTATGTATACAAGTGAGTATCCACATAGAAAAGTACTGAAAGGACAGTGGTCGGCTTCAGGTAAAAAAAATTTGAAGTGATTTTGCTGTTTCTTTGTGCTTTTCTACATTTTCCATAGTTACCGCATTTGAATATGTTTTACTTTGGACATTTCTGATCCTGTTTTTTATTTTGGGGGGCTTTTTTTTAAATAAATTTATTTACTTATTTATTTGCTTATTTATTTATTTTTGGCTGCGTTGGGTCTTCGTTGCTGCGTGGGCTTTCTCTAGTTGCGGCAATCGGGGGCTACTATTCACTGTGGTGTGCAGGATTCTCAATGCGGTGGCTTCTCTTATTGCAAAGCACGGGCTCTTGGCACATGGGCTTTGGTAGCTACGGCACAAAAGCTCAGTAGTTGTGGCTCATGGGCTCTAGAGTGCAGGTCAGTGGTTGTGGAACTCAGGCTTAGTTGCTCCACGGCATGTGGGATCTTCCCGGACCAGGGCTCGAACCCGTGTCCCGTGCATTGGCAGGCAGATTCTTAACCACTGCACCACCAGGGAAGTCCCTGATCCTGTTTTTGAAAAGCAAAATATAGATCTCTGAAACTAAACCCGAAAACTAAGATCATTTAATAACCCCATCCTAACACTTGAATTGTAGATATAAATCCCCAGGGCTTGATTATAATCCAAGAATTACAACCTTAGAATTCTGTGAATGTATTCTCAACCCATTATCAAAATACGGAACTTCTAGATATGTTTAGTACCCAAGTGTGTTTATAAAACAAAAAAGGCAGAAACATCATTTAATCAAAATAAGAATACAAACAAATCTTTCATCATCTTGTACCTTTCCCGTTTTCTTCCTTATGCTCCATTCTCCATTTTCTTCTTTCAGCTGCAATACATGACTTGAGAAGAGAACACAGTTCCCCCCACACACGTGTATTTCACATCCATGAAATCCTTTATACCTGAAACTTACCTTTGAAGAAAATTCACAAGTGAAAGGAAGCCTTTAATAGAATTCACTGTGTTTATCAACTACAACATCTTTCATCTCTTGACTTTGCCTTAGGAGATCTGGTGTCACGAACTGAAATACAGGGAGTCTTTTTCTCATAATGCGATGATTCCCTCAGACTTGCTCCTTTTTTATTTTGCCTTTGATCGATGTGTCCAGGGTACAGAATACTCTGAAGTTATACTACCCACTCGGCCCTCACTTTCTAGCATGGTAATTGTCCCTTCCTTCCATCATAAAATTTATCAGATTAATTGGCTTTTTTAAAAAGATGTATCACTTTTCTGTCTGAATTTTTTTTTTACAACTCATGAAAGACAATACTTTTTTTGTTAATTCTTATTCTTTCAACTTTAAATTTTAACTTCATCCTAGTTTAAATCCCGAGTCCTATTTACACTTACAAAATCCACTGAGAAGGTTGAGGTTGTGAGAAGGTAGTTAGATGAAGAGTGAAGGGTTTACAAAAATTGGCTTACTTGAATTTCTCTTCTAACTTGGACTTGCTTTCCCATTATCAGAGCATAACCCCTCCCACTCTAAATATCTCCCATTTCCCTAAGTTCAGCAACCTCCTATAACTCTTTAAATACGCTCTTGTGGTTTAGGATATACTAGAAAGCTAGCAATACAAAATGTGACTGAAAGAGCAGGTGGTCACTTCCTTCTTCTTGAGTCACTTTCTCATGCGGCTTCCTGACACCACATACGTCTGGTTTTCCTTCTCACTCACTAGGTACCCTTCAGCCTCCTTTGCTGGATCCCTATTGTTTTCCTGATGTCTGGGTGACAGAATATTCCAGTTCCCAGGCCCAGACCTCTTCTCCGTCTACACTCACTCTCACTGTGATCTCATTCACCTCACTGCTTTAAACATAAGTCTTCCAAATTTACATCTCCAGCCAAACTTCGCCCTAAATTTGGGGCGAAGATGTCAATCAGACTATTTGACACCTCAAGGTGTAGGTAATCTTTTACTCTAATTTTAATTTTCAAAATATATAACTCATTTCTATGAATACAAGCTCAAACCTATAGTATAACAAGGTATATTCAAAGAATTCTCACCTCCGTCCACCTATTCCTTTCCTCCCCCTACAGGAAACCATTTTTACTAGCCCTGGAATTATGTTGCTAATGTTTCTTTGGCAAACATAACTATATAGAGACAAACAAACTAAAACAAAATAAGGTAACTGTATATCAAGTGGTGACATAATCACACAGACAAAATAATTATCTCTAGTGTGTTTAGAACATAGTATTTCGACTGTCTGCCCTAAGTAGAATAAATTCTAAGGACAAATACACCTGCAAAGAAAGCTTATACTTCATTCAGTATTCTTATTGTCAGTGGTAACATCAGTATTATTTTCTTTAAATTAAATTTTTATATTGTAGAATATACATTTCAGGACCATATTTTATACATTGTAGAATATATTTTGAAACTATATATGTTGTAGAATAGAACAAATAATAAGTAACTACGTAAGAAAAGAAAGAAACAACAATAAAACCAAAGAAATTATGCCAAGTCTATATAAGGTGAAACTTAAGTTGGAAATAGCAGTATCACTTCATGAGTTTTCTTGGTAAAAATAGATATTTCCTGACTATTGAGCATTAAAAAGGCTTAGAAGTAATGACAAACCCAAAACAATAAGCATCACTAGTGCCCAGATTTTTGTCTCTAAACACCATCCCCCCAGCCAAAAGGAACCAGGGCTCTTTAGAGGAATAACTGATGTCTGGGGAGGGAAATACGCAAAATGAACCTGAATATCTCATACCAGCAAGGAAGCTACTGAAGATTAATGAGGTCATGCCAATGGGACACAAGAGGAACATGAAAGGATTCCCACTGATCAAAGATTAAAATTTTGTGCCTCTAAAAGGGTAATGACTACAATTGTTTGAAACACATTGAATATATAAATCCTTATGTTCAAAAGGATACTAAAATCAATCTATCCGTCTGTCTGTCTCATTAGTCACCAATGAAAGCAACTAGGGCATCAACTCCTTACTCTGAAATTAACATTTAAAGAAGAAGAATTAAATATTTATCCTGTCTATCCTGGGTAAATTCCTTTTCAGAGTAACCAAATAGCCTAGTTAAGGAAAAAGTTTTTCCTTAAAGAATTCCAGGTAATATGGCAAGAATGAGAGTTAGAAAAGCACCTGTTTGCAACTCCTAAAAAAATAACTAAAGAAATGATCATTCATGGATGAAACAATTAGATAAAAATCAAAAAATAAATTAAAGACTCGAATATAAGACCTGAAACCATAAAACTAAAAGAAAACATAGGGGATAAGCTCCCTGACATTGGTTTTGGCAATGATTTTTTTCGATTTGACATTAAAAGCAAATCCAACAAAAGCAAAAATAAGCAAGTAGGACCATATTAAACTAAAAAGCTTCTGCTTAGCAAAGGAAACCATCAAAAAAAATGAAAAGGCAACCTGTGGAATGGAAGAAAATATTTGCAAATTATGTATCTGATAAGGAGTTAATATCCAAAATATATAAAGAACTCATAAGACTCAATACCAAAAAAAAAAAAAAATCTGATTAAAAAAATGGGCAAAGGAACCAAATAGACATTTCCCAAAGAAGACATAAAAATGACCAACAGGTACGTGAAACGATGCTCAACGTCATTAATCATCAGGGAAATGAAAACCAAAACCACAATGAAATATCACATACTGTTAGAATGGCTATAATCAAAAAAGACAAGGCATGTGTTGAGAAGGATGTGCACTGTTGGAGGGAATGTAAATTGGTGCAGCCACTGTAGAAAACATTAAAAAGTTTCCTCAAAAAGATTAATAGAACCACCATATGATCCAGCAATTCCGCCTCTGGGTATATATCTGAAGGAAAAAAATTAACTATATCATAGAGATATCTGCACCCCCATGTTCACTGCAGCATTATTTACAATAGCCAAAACATGGAAATAACCTAAGTGTCCATCAATGAATGAATGGATAAAGAAAATGTTTATATATATTTATATATATATATATATATATATATATATATATAGTGGAATATTATTCAGCCATAAAAAAGAAGGAAATCCTTCCATTTTGACAACATGGATGGACCATGAGGACTTTACCCTAAGTGAAATAAGTCATACCTAGAAAGATAAATACTGCACAGTCTTACTTACATGTGGAATCTTAAAAAAAAAAACTCAGAAACAAAACACATCAGTGTTTGCCAGAGCGGGGTAGGGGTGGAAATGGGTGAAGGTGTTCAAAAAGTATAAACTCCCAGTTATAAAATAAGTCCTGGGGATGTAATACACAGCATGGTGACTACAGTTGACAATATATTCAAAACTTGCTAAGAGAGTAGATCTTAAAAGTTCTCATCATAAGAAAAAATATTTGTAACTATGTGAGCTGATGGATGTTATCTCAACTACTGTGGTGATCATTTCACAATATATACATATATCAAATCAGTTTGCTGTACACCTTAAACTAATACAATGTTATATGTCAAATATAAAAACTGCTGGGGGTGGGGGGGGTGGTTAATGGGAAACTTGTGAATGGAGGGATTGGGCTTTTACCACCCAAACCCACTGCTGACTCCTAGTGTCGCTGAAGAGAGAGAACTAGACATGACCATATAAATATCATATAAAGTTCAGAGCACCACTTAAGTTGCCCAAAGTACAGAACCTGTATCCCATGGAGGCTTGAAAGCTAACTCCAAGTTTACCAGGAAAGAAAAAAAACAGGGAATAAAGAAACATTAAGTATTCCAAAAAGAAAGAAACAATCAAATCCAGAACATGGACATTCTAGGGGACAAATTACAAAGTTTCTTCAACACATCAAAGGTATGGGGGAAAGGGGAGATTCAAGGGGACTTCAAGAGGCTGTCAGATAGAAAATCTAAGAATTATTTACATACTAAATAGAAGAATCAAACTCTAAAAAGACATTTTGAGACAATCAAGGAAATCTGAATATGAACTCATTACTGAATGAGATTATGGAATTATTGTTAACTTCGTTAGGTAAGATAATAGCATTGTGGTTATGTTAAGAAGATAACCACGTTTTACAGCTTCCTTCTGTGATATGTTGAGATACATGAAACAAGTATGGCAAAATCTTAAAAACTGCCAATTCTGGACGGTGGGTGTAAAGAGGTCCATTTTACTATTCTCTTTATGTATGTGTATGTTTGAAAGCTTTCATAATAATACATATTTACTGGCAAACCCACATAACAATTCAAAGCTCTAATTAATTTAACACTAACTCTTCTTTTACCCCAACTAGGGCCTGCCTGCAAGCGGTCCTCTTAGGCAAGATCTCTTTAAAATGACCTCAGGCTAACATCCCTACTGTAAGTGTCATGGCTAGCCCTTAAGGCTTACTTCCCTTTGCCCTGTTGTGGGAGGTGATGCATTCAGGCCACACACGTCCCTCCATTGTGCTAAGCCCTCTCAGAAATTATTCAGGAACTTTTTTGCCATGGTCCTCATCCACAAATCAAACTCTCCAAAGGGAGCTGAAGTTCTCCTCACCACATTTAAGATAAGGCACAGATACACCCAGGAAAGGGGACAGTCACAGCACTTCCACAGTTCTTAAAATATAAATTCTCCTCAGAAAATCTTCTCTCAGACTTCACTCTTTTGAATTTTTTATATACTTTATACAAGGAAATTTTTTAATTATGCAATAAGTTTGTTATCTTCTTTGAAATTCTGAGTCTCAATACTTTCTCACAACTTGCTTTGACATTTAATATGCATATTTTTTGGTGCCTCAGTTGAAAAATTCCAGTCTAAAAAAATGCATGAATATACTGCCATCAGGAGATCAAAGTGGCTTTTTCCCCTTTTAAATAACCCACAAAACATACCTTCTGCCAAACTGCCATCACTTCAACAAAGTACTCCATGATAGCTACTTTTCTTATTATTTTTTGAGTAACAACAGCAGTGTGGTAGTTTTCAAATATGGCCCCACAACTTTTTGACACTTCTCCATTGAGAAATGGGCTTATATGTCCCCTCTTCTTAAACCTAAACTCTGTGGCCACTTGCCCACAGAATTCAGTGGAAGTGAATACTGTACTAGCTTCCAGGCTCAAACCTTACAACACTGACAGCTTCCACTTCCTGTCCCTTAAATACTGCTTGCTCAAGGAACTTATCACCATGCTATGAGGAAGTACAAGTATCCTCATACTGCAGTCCACATGGAGAGGAACCGACAGCCAGCATCAACTCGCCAGCCACTGGGAGTGAGACACCTTGGGAGAGGACCCTCCAGCTCCAGGTAAGCTGCCCCAGAAAATACTGTGTGGAGCAGGACAAGCTGTGCCTACCAAGCCCTACACAAGTTGCAGATTCATGAGCAAAATAAGTGTTTATTTTAATCCATTAAGTTTTAGAGTGGTTGGTTGTAACTGAAGCATACATAACCAAGGGCTCCTCTGCAAGTAAGAGTACAAAATTAAATACAAAATTGTTAGGGGTTGTTATCTCTCTTTGCATTCTCTGGTTTTCAACCTTTTTATGTCCTTACGTTTAATGTGTGTCTCTTGTAAACAACATATAATTGATTTCTATATTTTTTGGTCATTTCTGATAATCTCTGTGTTCTTATGGAAGAGTTCAATTTATATTCATTTATTACAATTAGTCTTATATTTAGATTTTTTTCTGTCATATTATTTCGTGGTTTTTTTGCCCTGCTCTTACACAGTTTTATTTTTTCTTCTCTTTCTTCCCTTCGCTGTGCTTGCACATGTTTGTTCTTTGAGAGATTTCATTTTTATCCTATAAACTATTAAAGGTTTAAAGTTAATATCTTCGGACCAGAGGGCAGACAGCAGAAGCAAGCAGAACTACAAACCTGCAGCCTGTGGAACAAAAACCACATTCACAGAAAGACAGAGAAGATGAAAAGGCAGAGGGCTATGTACCATATGAAGGAACAAGATAAAACCCCAGAAAAACAACTAAATGAAGTGGATACAGGCAACGTTCCAGAAAAAGAATTCAGAATAATGATAGTGAAAATGACCCAGGACCTCGGAAAAAGAATGAAGCCAAAGATCAAGAAGATGCAAGAAATGTTTAACAAACACCTAGAAGAATTAAAGAACAAACAGAGATGAACAATACAATAACTGAAATGAAAACTACACTAGAAGGAATCAATAGCAGAATAACTGAGGCAGAAGAACGGATAAGTGACCTGGAAGACAGAATGGTGGAATTCACTGCTGCAGGACAAAAAAAAACTGAAAAGAAATCAAGACAGCCTAAGAGACCTCTGGGACAACATTGAATGCAACAACATTCGCATTATAGGGGTCCCAGAAGGAGAAGAGAGAGAGAAAGGACCCAAGAAAATATCTGAAGAGATTATAGTCGAAAACTTCCCTAACATGGGAAAGGAAATAGCCACCCAAGTCCAGGAAGCACAGAGAGTCCCATACAGGATAAACCCAAGGAGAAACATGCCGAGACACACAGTAATCAAATTGGCAAAAATTAAAGACAAAGAAAAATTATTGAAAGCAGCAATAGAAAAATGATAAATAACGTACAAGAGAAGTCCCATAAGGTTAACAGTTGATTTCTCAGCAGAAACTCTACAAGCCAGAAGGGAGAGGCATGACATACTTAAAGTGATGAAAGGGAAGAACCTACAACCAAGATTACTCTAACTGGCAAAGAACTCATTCAGATTCAATGGAGAAATCAAAAGCTTTACAGGCAAGCAAAAGCTAAGAGAATTCAGCACCACCAAACCAGCTCTACAACAAATGCTAAAGGAACTTCTCTAAGTGGGAAACACAAGAGAAGAAAATGACCTACAAAAACAAACCAAAAACAATTAAGAAAATGGTCATAGGAACATACATATCGATAACTACCTTAAACGTGAATGGATTAAATGCTCCAACCAAAACACACAGACTTGCTGAATGGATACAAAAACAAGACCCATCTGTATGCTGTCTACAAGAGACCCACTTCAGACTTAGGGACACATTCAGACTGAATGTGAGGAGATGGAAAAAGATATCCCATGCAAATGGAAATCAGAAGAAAGCTGGAGTAGCAATACTATTATCAGATAAAATAGACTTTAAAATAAAGAATGTTACAAGAAACAAGAAAGGACACTACATAATGACCAACGGATCAAACCAAGAAGAAGATATAACAATTATAAATATATATGCACCCAACATAGGAGCACCTCAATACATAAGGCAACTGCTAACAGCTGTAAAAGAGGAAATCAACAGCAACACAATAATAGTGGGGGACTTTTAACACCTCACTTACACCAATGGACAGATCATCCAAAATGAAAATAAATAAGGAAACAGAAGCTCTAAATGACACAATACACCAGATAGATTTAACTGATATTTATAGGACATTCCATCCAAAACCAGCAGATTACACTTTCTTCTCAAGTGCGCACGGAACATTCTCCAAGATAGATCAAATCTTGGGTCACAAATAAAACCTCAGTAAATTTAAGAAAATTGAAATCATATCGAGCATCTTTTCTGACCACAACGCTATGAGATTAGAAATGAATTACAGGGAAAAAAAGATAAAAAACACAAACACATGGAGGCTAAACAATACACTACTAAATAACCAAGAGATCACTGAAGAAATCAAAGAAGAAATCAAAACATACCTAGAAACAAATGACAATGAAAACACGACAATCCAAAACCTATAGGATGCAGCAAAAGCAGTTCTAAGAGGGAAGTTTATAGCTATACGAGCCTACCTCAAGAAATAAGAAAAAACTCAAATAAATAATCTAACCTTACACCTAAAGGAACTAGAGAAAGAAGAACAAACAAAACCCAAAGTTAGCAGAAGGAAAGAAATCAATAAGATCAGAGCAGGGCTTCCCTGGTGGCGCAGTGGTTGAGAGTCCGCCTGCCGATGCAGGGGACACGGGTTCGTGCCCCGGTCTGGGAGGATCCCACATGCTGCAGAGCGGCTGGGCCCGTGAGCCATGGCCGCTGAGCCTGTGCGTCCGGAGCCTGTGCTCCGCAATGGGAGCGGCCACAACAGTGAGAGGCCCGCGTACCGCAAAAAAAAAAAATAAAAAAATAAGATCAGAGCAGAAATAAATGAAATAGAAACAAAGAAAACAATAGCAAAGATCAATAAAACTAAAAGCTGGCTCTTTGAGAAGATAAACAAAATTGATAAGCCATTAGCCAGACTCATCAAGAAAACGAGAGAGAGGACTCAAATCAATAAAATTAGAAATGAAAAAGGAGAAGTTACAACAGACACCGCAGAAATACAAGGCATTCTAAGAGACTACTACAAGCAACTCTATGCCAATAAAATGGACAACCCGGAAGAAATGGACAAATTCTTAGAAAGGTATAACCTTCCAAGACTGAACCAGGAAGAAACAGAAAATATGAACAGACCAATCACAAGTAATGAAATTGAAACTGTGATTAAAAAGCTTCCAACAAACAAAAGTCCAGGACCAGATAGCTTCACAGGTGAATTCTATCAAACATTTAGAGAAGAGCTAACACCCATCCTTCTCAAACTCTTCCAAAAAATTGTGGAGGAAGGAACACTCCCAAACTCATTTTATGAAGCCACCATCACCCTGATACCAAAACCAGACAAAGATACTTCAAAAAAAGACAATTACAGACCAATATCACTGATGAATACAGATGCAAAAATCCTCAAAAAAGTACTAGCAAACAGAATCTAACAACACATTAAAAGGATCATACACCATGATCAAGTGGGATTTATCCCAGGGATGCAAGGATTCTTCAATATACGCAAATCAATCAATGTTATACACCATATTAACAAATTGAAGAATAAAAACCATATGATCATCTCAACAGATGCAGAAAAAGCTTCTGACAAAATTCAACACCCAATTATGATAAAAACTCTCCAGAAAGTGGGCATAGAAGGAACCTACCTCAACATAATAAAGGCCATATACCACAAACCCACAGCAAACATCATTCTCAATGGTGGAAAACTGAAAGCATTTCCTCTAAAATCAGGAACAAGGGAAGGATGTCCACTCTCACCACTATTATTCAACGCAGTTTGGAAGTCCTAGCCTCAGCAATCAGAGAAGAAAAAGAAATAAAAGGAATACAAATTGGAAAAGAAGAAGTAAAACTGTCACTCTTTGCAGATGACATGATACTATACATAGAGAACCCTAAAGATGCCACCAGAAAACTACTAGAGCTAATCAATGAATTTGGTAAAGTTGCAGGATACAAAATTAATGCACAGAAATCTCTTGCATTCCTATGCACTAATGATGAAAAGTCTGAAAGAGAAATTAAGGAAACACTCCCATTTACCACTGCAACAAAGAGAATAAAATACCTAGGAATAAACCTACCTAGGGAGACAAAAGACCTGTATGCAGAAAACTATAAGACACTGATGAGGACTTCACTGGTGGCGTAGTGTTTAGGCATCTGCCTGCCAATGCAGGGGAGACAGGTTCAAGCCCTGGTCCAGGAAGATTCCACATGCCATGGAGCAACTAAGCCCACGCGCCACAACTACTGAGCCTGAGCTCTAGAGCCCGCAAGCCACAACTACTGAAGCCCACGCACCACAACTACTGAATCCCACCCGCCTACAGCCTGTGCTCCACAACAAGAGAAGCCACCGCAATGAGAAGCCCGTGCACCGCAACGAAGAGTAGCCCCCACTCGCTGCAACTAGAGAAACCCGCGCGCAGCAACGAAAACCCAACAGAGCCAAAAATAATAAAATAAATTAATTTTTTAAAAAAAGAAAAGACACTGATGAAAGAAATTAAAGATGATACCAGCAGATGCAGAGATATACCATGTTCTTGGATTGGAAGAATCAATACTGTGAAAATGACTATACTACCCAAAGCAATCTACAGATTCAATGCAATCCTTATCAAATTACCAATGGCATTTTTTACAGCACTAGAGCAAAAAATCTTAAAATTTGTATGGAGACACAAAAGACCCCGAATAGCCAAAGCAGTCTTGAGGGGAAAAAAACAGAGTGGGAGGAATCAGACTCCCTGATTTCAGGCTATACTACAAAGCTACAGTAATCAAGACAATATGGTACTGGCACAAAAACAGAAACATAGATAAATGGAACAAGATAGAAAGCCCAGAGATAAACCCACACACCTATGGTCAACTAATCTATGACAAAGGAGCCAAGTATATACAATGGAGAAAACACAGTCTCTTCAATAAGTGGTGCTGGGAAAACTGGACAGCTACATGTAAAAGAATGAAATTAGAACACTCCCTATCACCATACACAAAAATAAACTCAAAATGGATTCGAGACCTAAATGTAAGACCGGACACTATAAAACTCTTAGAGGAAAACATAGGAAGAACACTCTTTGACATAAATCACAGCAAGATCTTTTTTGATCCACCTCCTAGAGTAATGGAAATAAAAAGACAAATAAACAAACGGGACCTAATGAAACTTAAAAGCTTTTGCACAGCAAAGGAAACCATAAACAAGACGAAAAGACAACCCTCAGAATGGGAGAAAATGTTTGCAAACGAATCAATGGACAAAGGATTAATCTCCAAAATATATAAACAGCTCATGCAGCTCAATATTAAAAGAATAAACAACCCAATCCAAAAATGGGCAGAAGACCTAAATAGACATTTCTCCAAAAAAGACATACAGATGGCCAAGAAGCACATGAAAAGCTGCTCAACATCACTGTTAAAGAAATGCAAATCAAAACTACAGTGAGGTATCACCTCACACCAGTTAGAATGGGCACTATCAGAAAATCTACAACCAACAAATGTTGGAGAGGGTGTGGAGAAAAGGGAACCCTCTTGCACTGTTTGTGGGAATGTAAACTGGTACAGCCACTATGGAGAACAGTATACAGGTTCCTTAAAAAACTAAAAATAGAATTACCATATGATCCAGCAATCCCACTACTGGGCATATACCCAGAGAAAACCACAATTCAAAAAGACACATGCACCCCAATGTTCATTGCAGCACTATTTACAATAGCCAGGTCATGGAAGCAACCTAAATGCCCATCGACAGACGAATGGATAAAGAATATGTGGTACATATATACAATGGAATATTACTCAGCCATAAAAAGGAACGAAATTGGGTCATTTGTTGAGATGTGGATGGATCTAGAGACTGTCATACAGAGTGAAGTAAGTCAGAAAGAGAAAAACAAATATCGTATATTAACGCATATATGTGGAACCTAGAAAAATCGTAGAGATGAACCAGTTTGCAGGGCAGAAACTGAGACACAGGTGTAGAGAACAAATGTATGGACACCAAGAAGGGTAAGCCACTGGGGGGTGGGGGAGGGGTGTGATGAACTGGGTGAATCGGATTGACATGTATACACGGATGTGTATAAAATTGATGACTAATAAGAATCTGCTGCATAAAAAAATAGAAAAAACCTATTCATTAAAAAAAATAATTAAAAAATAAGGCTTTTTCAGAAAAAGTTCTCATTTCATACACACACAAAATTGTAACTATGTGAGGTGAAGGATGATAACTAGACTTACTGTGGTGATAATTTCACACCATATGCAAACATCAAATTATTATGTTGCACTCCTGAACTAATACAATGTTGTATGTCAATTTTACCTCAATTTAAAAATCATTACGTACATCTAAAACTAATACAATGTTATATGTCAATTATATATGTTTATTAAAAATTAAATTTTAAAATGAAAAATAAATAAATAAAGTTAATATCTTCGGGACTTCCCCAGTGGCACAGTGGTTAAGAATCCAACTGCCAATGCAGGGGACATGGGTTCGATCCCTGGTCTGGGAAGATCCCACACGCCGTGGAGCAATTAAGTCCATGCACCACAACTACTGAGCCTGTGCTCTAGAGCCCGCAAGCCACAACTACTAAGCCCGTGCGCCACAACTACTGAAGCCTGCGCGCCTAGAGCCCGTGCTCCACAACAAGAGAAGCCACCACAGTGAGAAGCCCGCGCACTGCAACAAATAACAGCCCCCGCTCGCTGCAACTAGAGAAAGCCCGCGTGGGGCAACGAAGACCCAATGCAGCCAAAAATTAATTAATTTTTAAAAATAATAATAAAGTTAATATCTTCACCTTACTGTTGAACAATAAAAAGATCTTAGAATAGTTAAACCCAACCATCTGTCACACAAACCCCACTATCATACTAATTTTGTTCACAACGTAAGCTATATCTTGTTTTACTTAACTCTCGATATTTAACATTAGAATAGAGAATTTAATCATTCTTATTTTCTTCATTTATCCAAATGTTTACTCTATACTTTAGTCAACATTCCTTATACCTTAGACCCTTCTGGGATCATTCCCTTCTTTCTGAAGTTCATGAGATAATAGGCAAATACTACTGAAATATTACTGGTGTCTGTTACTAACAGACAAAACAGACTTCAAGGCAAAAAGCATTACTACAGATAAAGACAGTCATTATACAGTAACAAAAATATCAATTTACCAGGAGATACTACAATCTAAAACACAGCTTCAAAATATATAAAGCAAAAATTGCTAGAACCCCAAAAAGTAGTGTGGGATTTCAATTCATAACCTCTATCTCTCTCTCCCTCCACCTCTCCCTCCCCGCTCCCCGCCCCCATTCTGTAGTTGCTATATCAAGTACACAAAAATTAGGAAGGATTTGGAGGATTTGAACTACACAGTTAAGACTGACGTGATGATCCAATGGGCATATAGAATATATCCCCAACAATCAGAGAACACAATGTTCTTTTGAACACACAGGAAAGGTTTATAAAAACTGAGAGTAAGTTCCAAAAACTGGTTATCATATTGAGCTTGTATGCTGAATACAATAAAATTCATTGATAAATTAATAATACCAAAAACCAAAAATAAAGCAGCATTACTTGTAAATTTTTTTTAAAAAACAAGTTCTAGAAAATCTCATGGGTCAAAGCAGCAATCGTTATAGAAACAGGACCCTGAACGACGTAAAACCTAATTTGAGGGTTTGTGGAAGACTTTCTCAAGGAAGTGCTTATATTAAAAAATAGAAGGGCTTCCCTGGTGGCGCAGTGGTTGAGAGTCCGCCTGCTGATGCAGGGGACACGGGTTCGTGCCCCGGTCCGGGAAGATTCCACACGCCGCAGAGCGGCTGGGCCCGTGAGCCATGGCCACTCAGCCTGCGCGTCCAGAGCCTGTGCTCCGCAACGGGAGAGGCCACAACAGTGAGAGGCCCGTGTACCGCAAAAAAACCAAAAACAAACAAACAAAAAAAAAATAGAAAAGCTAAAGATTAATGTTCTAAGGATCTAAAATAAGCCTACAAAGTAAAAAAGAAAAAAAAACGTTAGGGGCTGAAGCTTGAGCTCTAGTATCTTCGAGGTAAATTTAAATCCTCTTCAGGGATCTAGAGAAGGCAAAAGGAGCTAAGGAAGAAAATATCCTTAGGCACCTTAATCATCAATAATTTGGACTTCATGTGTGACAATATTAGCTAATAGCAGCTAACTTTACTAAGCTAGGTAATGATGTTGTTCTAATTGCTTCACATGTGTTAACTCATTTGATCCTCATAGCAACCATTTGAAATATAAGATGGGTACTATTATCACACTCATTTTCAGACGTGGAACCTGAGATACAGAGAGATTAAATATATTTGTCAAGACTGTACCCTGGAAATGCAAAGCCAGGTTACAAACTCAGGCTCTCAAGGTCCAGGTCCCATGGTCTTAAGTAAATATTAGATTACTATTCTCTACTAACAAAAGAATCTTGCTAACAGTCATACAGGGAAGATAATTTTTCAAGTCACCACTCCATACAGCCTATCATATAAAAAAGCCATGAAGTGAAAAGTGAACATCTTTATTCTCTTCTCTCTATAATCAAACTCAGCCTCTTACTGGCAGCCACAACCTACTCACTCGCGTAGTCTAATGAACAGAACAGCCCTATACCCAATGCTTAATGATGTAATAAGAATGGTCATATTATGTACAATTTCACACCCAGAGTGACTGGCCATTTGCAAGGTAATTAGTTGTCAGTATAGATTTTATTTGTAGCTGACATGATACTTTAATAAGAGCAGAAGCAATGAAAGAAGGCAAGTAAGCAGCCCTAATTCTTTCCATGGCTACATTCATCTCCTGTGCTGAAAAAAGTGAGCCTCGGGGTGGAGGGGAAAGGTGTTGGCTGCCTAAAAGAGTAGCATTAGGATTTCTAAACACGCAGTGCTATGAAATCACTGGAATTTTGTATCATTAAAAATCACTATAAAATCGAAATAAATTTTGAGGTCCATAGATATAATAAAATATGAAAGTAGACACTACCAGCTCAGTGTGTTTTCCAAGTCCATGGTAGAGTGCCTCAGTGAACAATGAATGCATGAATGACCAACCGCCAATATATCTTTCATGAATATTAGTAATAAAATTCCCTGCAAGCTAAAAGAGCTTTTGGAAATTCTATTAATCATATTATTCCAAGGTCTCAAGTAGTAGGTACAGCACTGACTTATAAAAGCTAAGGCATTTTAGTCACCGAAAAACAAGAACAATTTCCAAAATTTGCTGACTTTCTCTAAGAAAGGTATTTACATACTATGTAAAACTGCTACACAATAATCAAATTGCTTTACACTGGTATGCAAAGATTATCTCCAATTATTTATAATTTTGGTAACAAATGTTCAAAAGAAGTGAAGTCCTGGCTGAAGTTCTCATTATATTTTTACTATAGTGAGGTTTTCAGTGTAATGCTACCCAACGAAACAGATTTGTTTATATTAGGAGATTTAAGATAGGAAGTCAATTCATTTTAAAATTAATAGAAAAATGTTTTTGTGAGACACCAAAAATAACAAAATATTACAATATGATCATTACTGTGATTATTAATGAGTGGACAACTTTGGGACATTAAGTTGAAGATCTGGGTTTGTTGTTTTTAATTAATTTTGTTGACCTTTATGAATCTTCCTTTCATCTATAAAGTAAAAACAGTTAACTTAAAATGAAGTGGTTATTAAGATGACATGAATTAATTTATGTGAACATATGTTCCAAATCATAAGGCACTAAGCAAATATATTTTTTAGGTTTTTTCAAAAGAGCTTAAAATATTTTGCCTCAACCAAAATTAGACAAACTTGTTCAAATGTCAATTTATTTTATAAAGTACATCAGACCCTTTCAGGAAACTACTTAAGGTTTCAGATAAACAAATACATGAATGCACACACATACACACACACACCAGAATTAGTGATATCTGGCAAACTATACATTAGTGAATTGGACATGTCTTTTACTTAAAGCCCAATTCTCAATCAAGCGATTTAATGAATTACCCTCATTAACAAAATAACATTTTAAAGCTTCTATAATTTGTCTTAGTAGCAAAAATAAATTTATCTCATTTTGTCAACTCAACCATATCATTTAGATGAGTGCCTACCAAAAGGAAAGAAGTCATCAGAAAACTGAATTCAGTTGCATCAGATAATATACAATCATATTTCCGATTTTAGCATATCCTAGATAGGTCAAGCATTATGCCAGCCATCACCATATTTCCCTTCTTAAGAAAACCTACAGCCAGTGGTGAGGGAGAAGTTGTTGGCTGCAAACTGTTCCTTTTTCTTGTTTTATCACAGTTTGGTTGTATTAAATGTCTTATAATTGGCAGAGATCTATGCAAGCAGAGTTCTAAGTGATAAACCTTCAGGCCATACTTGATGCATTTGCCTCGTAATGCAACCCTAAGCTTAACAGAATGTATAGAAGGGATAAAGTTCTTCTAAATGCATCCTGGCTGTTTTATTCACCTCTCTATTGACCCAGCAATTCCACTCCTAACCAAGAGAACTGAAAGCATGTGTTCACTCAAAACTTGTATACAAATGTCCATAATATTTAGTCAAAACGTAGAAACAACCTAAGTGTCTATCAATTGATGAATGGATAAACAAAAAGTAGTATATTCATACGATGGAATATTATTCAGCCATAAAAAAGAACAAAGTAGTGATACATCCTACAACATGATGAACCCTGAAAATATCACAGTAACTGACAGAAGGCAGACAGGAAAGGCCATGTACTGGATGATTCCATTAACATGACATGTCCAGAACAGGCACATCTATAGGGACAGAAAGTAGACGGGTTGCTGAGGACTTGGGGGTGGGGAGAGAATGGGGAGTGAACGCTAACGGGAACAGGATTTATTTTTGAGGTGATGAAAATGCTCTGGAATGACAGTGGTGACAGTTGCACAACTTTGTAAATACATTAAATACCACTGAATTACCTACTTTGAAAGGTGATTTTTTTGTTTTGTTTTAAGTGAATTATATCTCAATTTAAAAAAAAAAATCCATCCCACCCTGTACATTCAGTCATCTTTTTCTCTTCTGTCAACAGTTCCAGTCAAGTTGATATAATGTGTATCTGGGACAAGACAGCCGGAACATTCTTATCTCTGCACCTTTGATCTGAGATGCTCCCCAGGCCCTTCTTCCTACCTCTCCCCACTCCCTCTCCTTTACCACTCTGCAAAGTCCAGATCAAGTCCCACTTTTTCCAGAACACTTTCCATCCTTAGTTGACTAGTCTGCCAGAGGACAGGTAAGCCTTCTTTGTTTCATTCCTACTCATCAACACTGCTGAATTTAGTTGAATAATATACAAATGACTCTAATTGTAGCTGCAGATAGGGCTTTCACTTTATATCACAGATTGGAAATATAGAAAATCAGGCAATTTTTTCATATATGTTCTCAATTATAATGATCGCTTGCAAGGCTTGTATCTAATACATGCCTTCTTTCAGTTAAACATTATTTGAAAAAAATGAGAAATGTATTATTTTTCCAAATAATTACATAAGCACAACTTGCAAAAACAGGACTGCATTAAAAGATGAGCTAAATTGAATTATTGCCACATGACATGGATTAAAGGATATCGTTTCAGTTATCCTAACAAAAGGATTATCATAACATACAGTGGTTCCTTCAGAGGGATATGAGTATATACATGAAATATATCAACAGTACTATAATTATCAGAATTCATGACTAAAGAAGCTAACAAAATCTTATTTCCAATTAGCACACAAATACAAACCGTTGAATTATTTCCACAATATGCCTCAGAGCACTTGTTCATTTGTTATAACCCATAAGAAAAAAATTATTTTCTCTTTTACACATATTCCCCACAGAATTCTTTCTTGCAGAAAGGAGCAAAGTCAACATAAATAATTAAGAATTGCTTCTTCTTTGTTAATTTTGAGTCATCTTAATTAATTCCAATACATATACCCTCTGTTTATTGCACATACTACATGCAGAAATAAACTATTAAGAGTATCACACAATGCCTTTCTGAAGTTGCATTTGATTTGAAGCTATTCAGTATCTTTCAACCTGTGCCACATTTCAATAATGACTATTTAATAATTACAATCATCCCCTTATTAGCTTGGCATTTCATTTTCCTTGCCCCATAGCACCCTACAGTTGAAGGCAAGGAACACTCTCTGTTGATTAGTTATTTAAGACCAGCAACAATAACTATACTGGAGAGAAGGCTACTTGGAGAGGATTACATAAGAGCTGGAGCTCAACAGCCTCAGACAGAGAGCAGCAAATTATAAACCCAAGTACTTCGTTGCATGTAACCAAATTGGCTAGTTGAAATGCTAATTGCCTTTCAGCAAAACTAAAGACAGACAGGGGACCTTGTGCTTCAGAGAATGAAGTGCATTTTTATTCCACTTCTGCACTATTGTCTTGCTGAGAATCACTGGAAATCTATTCATAAAAGTAGCTCTTTCCCTAACCTTTAAATTGTGGGAATTTTATTTAGCCTGTACCACCGCCTCCAACCTGATGTGCCAAGATGCGAACAGATGGTTGGATTTAAGCCATGTTAAGCCCCTAATAAAGTAAAGCATGAAAGAATTCTACTCCCAAATACATAGTACAAATCAAGAAAACATGCCTAGGGGAAAAGAATTTTGAATAACAAATACATTTATTAAATTTAAATAGTCAAATAATATAATCTTTAAAATGAATATTTTCAACGTAATTACATTCAAATGCATATGGAGAGCTGACATTGCCTCTCTCAAAGAGACCTCCCCCGCCCCCGGCCTTCCTTTTTAACTAATAATTTTGTATTAGTTCAAAACTCATTTATGGACATCTATTCCAACAGTCAGTTTTAGCCCTTTTATATGAAAGAAGGTCCATTCTGGGTTTTCAGAATTCTGAATAAATGAATGAGAAATGTCCTTCCAGCATCTTGCCCTCATTCTGAGGTACAGGCAGACTTACGCCTGACTGCACCAGAAAGGGCCCCCATGACCACCTGCCCAACAGCTGGGGGAGGGACTTGGTGTGGTACATTTTAAAGTGTATAGTGTGTCACAGTGCGATCAGAAAACACAGCCTTTGCATTACCACAGCCTCCTGTGTCCCAGCTCCACCCTCCTCCTCCTCTGCCACACCTCTATCAGGACAACAGAGCTCGGCTTCCTGTGTGGCCTGAGATCCTGGCACATCGGGGAACCCTCCGAACTTGCAAAGATGCCTCCTGTCCCCCCAGTCCTGCCTTCTGAAGGGGAAAAAAACAGGCCTGCATAAGTGGCAAAATCAACTTTCTGTACTACTTCATTCTGCATGAGAGGGAAAGAGTCTGGTTTATTAGTAGTATGTTTATCTTCATTTCTCAACAGATATCTTTGTTTATATAATGTTTGGGCTGCCTGAGAGTGAGAGAATACTAAGACTAAATAGAGCTTTAAACCGTAAACGGTTAAATAAATAATTCAGTTCTCACCCTGATTCGGCAGGATTTAAGGGAAGAAAGACATCTCTCTGGCTGGATGTTCACCAAAATCTTTGGACAGTGGAGTTCCTGATAATTTTTCTTTTTGTCTGTACTATTTGAATTTCCTACATGACTTTGTATTCTTTACAATTGGAAAAAAAAAAGTTATTTGCAAATCAGCGAGAGAGAAATGTACACTCAATTGTGTGTAATACTTAGCTGTGTGATTATTTTTCTCACAACATCAGGGAAATGCCCAACCACATCTCTCCATGGTAACATACTATATTTTATAGTCAAATTAAACAATCATGATCTAAGTAGCTTAATATGCTTTATAAGCAAGTGTAAACTGTCTAGTTGCCCTCTACATGAAGTCAAAGTGGTGATGGCGTAGTGCTTCCACTGTGCAGATTTTGCACCCAGTACATAAAATAATCCCTTGTCACAGGTAAATAGTTAACAAAGCCACTTGTTCAATATATTAACCACTTTGTTAAACCCTAGAGATACTGGAGAAATACAGAATACAGTCACTGTCCTCAAAGATTTTATATCCTAATGGAAGCAACTTTGAAATTTTCAGTAACAGGAAGACAGCAAAATAAAAACGGGCATGGGGCAGCATTTGGTTGAGTGGCAGTAAATTCAATATTTAATAACCAAGTTAATGGTAACATGCTTCTCACTTATTAGTTTCTAGGAATGTACAGATGACTGAAGTCATAAATGGGAAAACAGAATATATATCTTTAAGTGAATCTCTTAACTTTTCTAAGTTTAGTTTCCCCAAATATAAAATAAAGGGATTGGTCTAGTTTGGCTCCAAGTCTCCTCCCAGTACTTGAGGAGTTCAATGCTATATTCACCGCCTATGAATTTCTGAACAATGAAGGATCACACACCTAATCTAAGTCAAAATGTATTTTTTTTGTGGACCCTCCCAAAGCATAGATCTTTCTGCCTCAGTTTCTTCATCTGCAAATCAAGGAAACAGTATTTGACAACTAAATATAAAGTTATTCTACTTAAAGGGCCTAGTAGAATTCCTGGTATATAGCGGACCTTCAAAAAATGTGGCATACTATTATCATTCATTGTGGGAATATGTACAAAAGGATTTACTCACAGCTGATTCTTCTATGAACACTTTTTCTTTGAGTGTAGCATAGGCAAGGGCACCTCCAAGTAGAAAGATAATCTGAAATACTTTTGTGTAACACTAGCCTCTGTCTTCCCATATTATTTCTAATCGTTATTTTTTATTACCACAAAAGCATTTGTGTTCCAAATATACCTCATGTTATCATGTTGGGACAATGAATATAATTAGCACTCAATATTTGATAAGTATATATACAATATAAACTATAATCGTTGTTATTAAAATATAATAAACTTTGACTGATACATCATTTCTATATGTGATGATATCAAGATTCAGTGTTGTTTCATAATTTACTTTCACTCCATTATGAACTTACATTTTAGTCTAAGATTATTTCTTAGCTGGTGTTTATGGGTGGTTTCAGCTTTTAATCTTCACATTCATTATAGTGTAGATGCTCAAAGCACTTAGGAAAAATCCTTGATCTAGCTCTTATTAACTTTGGACAAGGAGCTTAAACTTTCCATGCCTCAGTGCCATTATCTGTAAATTGGGATAATACTATTTAATTTATGGTCTTGTCGTGAGTGTTACATAAAATATCATATATAAAGGCCTTCTCAGAATTCATTACATAGCAAGCATTCAATACTGGGTGACTGCTATTGTCATTCATCATGGAGACAGGCTTCGGTCATACTTATTTTTAGCGTATACAGTTTGGTTACTCCTTTTTAAAAAGTTATAATCTTGAGACATAGTAAGTCTTTCCAAGCACCTAGTCCAATCCCTTTACTTTATAAATGAAGAAACTAAGGCACAGAAGGATGAGTGAATGTCCAAAGTCACTGTAAATTAATGGCAAAGCCATGTTATACCTAAACGCATATATTTAAAACATTTTATTGCAACACAGTTCAAGATGTACTTGGCACGTCCCAGCATCCTAGGAAATTACCCCAAAATAAATAAATTGCTGGTGTTCATTTGTATCATGACTAGAACATAAAACATCTTTTTTTCTTTTTTCTTTTGTGTGGTTCCATCTGGTTCTTTTGATAAATGAAACACAGCGGAGGAAAAAGAACTCTAGTAAAGTAAGGTAATAACTTCTGCAAGAATTTGTATATAATGCTGAATGCATCAGTTACGGTACACTTTTTGAGCTTTATCCTAATTGTCAGTAATTATGCACCTTCAAGATTCGATATTAGTAATCTCTAAAACACTGTGCATCTAACATACAAACACATTACACAAGTTTTTAAAGGTTTTGGGTTTTGTGAAATTTTTGTTTTACTTTAAAACAATAGTTACACAGAATAAAAAAAACACTGCACCTTAAAATCAGCTGCACCCCTGATGAAAACTGCCATAATTTCTTAGTTTTAGTTTTAAGAAAAAAATCAATTTTAAAATAGTTTAAAACATTAAAAATGTGTAAGTTTTTAATATGTATTATTCTACAGCTCCAGGCTAATTCCTAATTCCCTGAAATCAATTCCCTGAAAGTTCTTCGACGTACCGGTTATTCTGGAACATAAGACTCCTTAAATTTATCTCAACCTTCCCGGTGTTAATTATTACCAAAGGCGCGCCTTTCTTGAACGGTTATTTTTCAGGCAGACTTTTTAAAATTAAAGCTAGGATTCGAGTTTCCAACAGGCAGAAAGAGACTAAAAGAAACTTTTCCCTCTGCTCACTCACTTCTCACCTTCTTTGAGGTGAGGCAGCTGTGGAAAGGGCGGGTGACAGGAACGCCACGCTCAATGCACCGCCGCGGCCGTAGACAGGGCGGACGCGGGCGGCGCGTCAGAGTTAGCCGCAGCCCGCGGCACGCTCGCCGCCCACCTCCAGCAACAGGTGCTGGCGAACGACCCCGTGCCGCCGAGGGTGCGGCGGCGCTCCCGTGGGCCACCGGGATGTGCGCAGCACCACCCCGCAGCCACAGCCTACCTGGCCCCGGGGACACCGACATCCGCACGCGCCCCGAGGTCCCCGCCGGTCCTCCCTTCGCACAGCCTCGCTCCGCCTCTCGGTCGCGTCCCCACGCTTCGCCGGGGCTGCCGAGTCTTTCTCCCGCGGTCGGCTCAGGAAGGTGGCTCTATCCTCCCCCTCTCATCCTTCCCCCTGCCTCCTCCCCCTCCATCCTCCGTCTGCTCCAATAGGACTCGCGGCTCCCCGGGCTGCGCTCACCTGACCAGCGGAGTGGGGGTGGCCGCCCAAGGCAGCGCGCCCTCGTTTGCGCAGCGGGCGGCTAGGTCGGCGCTCCGGCGGCGGGAACACCCTGTCTTGGCCGTCCCTAATGGACTCTTCCAGCAGCTAGGCCCCCGAGCTGACCTGCCTGCGCGCAGGAACACGCGAGTCTTGCAGCTGCAGCGCATCTTCGACCTCGAGAGCGGGCTGCGCTATCTGGTAGTCAGCTTTGACGAAACTTGCTAGTTTGACCCCTTGGGCACAAAAACCCCACACGCACCTAGACAGCGGGGTACTCCGCCCTACGTACACCACTGTAAGCAATTGCTGGTGTCCTTTCCGGGGAGAAAACCCATTTACTGAGTCTTGTTCCGTTCCTAAAAGGACATTTGTTTTAACGTTGAAGCACGCCCCGAGATGTTCACCTCTTGAGAATTTGCGCGTGAGTTGGTGAAATATTAGAAATGAGGAATCTACTCTCACATACACTTATAAGCGCAGACTGAGATCAACATCTGAGTAAGTTATCTGTCTCCTCGTTTATAAAATACGACTATTAATTTTTACCTAAGAAGGCTGTTGGAAGGATTAGATGAATGAGATCGTGTGAGGTGCAACTCTTTACACCTGGCACGTGGTAAATCCTCAACAAATGTTGGCAGTTATTTCCAAAGGCTTAAAAGTAAAGCCCCCAAGGTCAGACCGTCTCATCAGCAACGTGCAAATCACCATCTGCATCAGAGATTTTTAAAGCACATGCAGCATTCTTAGAACTATAGACGTTTGAAACCAGGAGGGAGATTGAAATTAGCAATTAGCAGTCCAGCACCACCTCACCGCTAATTTTATGGTCGAAAAAATTAAAATAAATGCTGATTGAGTGGCTTAAAGGCATAATTAGGACTAGGTCCTAGGTTTCCTATTTCCAAGGTTCCCTTGCTAAGGAAGGGTGTAGGAACAGGAATAATCAGAATGTTACTTTGAGTTCCAAACTGCTATCCAGGAGTATTCATTTAGCATTATTATGAGCTGTTACTAAGTGCATCATCTCAAAGCGGCAACAGTCAACAAATGGCATCAAAGCCAAAAGTTACTCAGGCAAAAGGGTTCTGATGCAGAAATGGTGTGGGACTGCAAATGATGCACTTCAAACTTAAGAGAAGGTTGTGAGAAGAGCGACCTAAATGATCTAGGGGATTGAACAGTTTCCCTGTGAGGCTCAGCTGCAAAGGTGGATCTGGGTCTAGAAGCTGTAAATCCATGAGGCCTTATTAACAGATCCACTTACTTACATTAGTTATTGTTAATATGTGTTTACTCTGCTAATACACCCCATGAATTTACAGCTTCTAAATTATTTAAAACCTCTTAAAGCTTCCAGATTATCTGAAATGTCTTACTAAAATACATATTCAGCCCACAGGTTTTGTTTGTTTTTGTTTGTTTTTAATTTATTTTTAGCTGCATTGGGTCTTCCTTGCTGCACACGGGCTTTCTCTAGTTGCAGTGAGCGGGGGCTACTCTTCGTGGCGGTGCCCAGGCTTCTCATTGTGGTGGCTTCTCTTGTTGCAGAGCATGGGCTCTAGGCACTCGGGCTTCAGTAGTTTGGCACGCGGGCTCACTAGTTGTGGCTCGTGGGCTCTAGAGGGCAGGCTCAGTAGTTGTGGCGCACGGGCTTAGTTGCTCCACGGCATGTGGAATCTTCCCGGACCAGGGCTCGAAACCGGTGTCCCCTGCATTGGCAGGCGGATTCTTAACCACTGGGCCACCAGGGAAGTCCACCCACAGTTTTATTGTATTACTAGGATGCTTAAAGGCTTTATTTGCAGTTAAATGTTACTTTACTGAGACCCCAACAAAGTCTGTGTTTACCAAGGAGCTATTCTGTCTCAATCATTGTTTCACCAAGTTCTGTGATTAAAGCCATTCTGCACAATTGGACTTAGCATGCATTTTTACTCTGTGTGTGACACCATCCTAGGCCCTGTGTGGGTCAAAATGAAAACTTAACATCCACTATTTTTCTCAAAGCTACCTCAGGGAATTAAGTAATTCATTAACAATTATTATTGAGTGTTTAGGAAGCAGAAAACACTGGAAGGCACTGTGGGAAAAACTATGATCTCTAAATCACACCCTGAGTTCACTGAGGTTGCACTGTCTCTCTGGGTAAGAGTTTAATGAACCACAAAGCAGAATATGCCAAGCAAAAAAATGAGCATCCCAAAGAGTAGTAGCAATGCTTTGAGAGGAAGAGATTATATAGAATGCTGAAAGCTTCTCCCAAGAGCTGAAAAATAAAACCACAGTAAACAGTATAGCTGATATTTTTAGCTAAATCGTGTAGATGTTACCAACTGCTGAAAGTATTCAATGCATGTCCGTCCATTGCACTTAAATCCAAACTCCTCACCTGGACTGCAAGAACCACATGATTCTGTCTTTTCTTTTCCAGCTTCAACTTGTCCCATTCTCCCTCTTTTCACTGTATTCCCATCACACTGAACTTCTTTCTTTGGCTCAAGCACAGCAAAATCATTCCTGCCTCAGAACCTTTGCACAAGCTTTCCTCTCTGCCTGGCACACTGTTGTCAGAGATCTTCATATGGCTGGCTCCTTCCATCATATCTTTCATTTGAGGGGTAGCTCAACTGTCCTTTCCTTGGAGGTGTCTGACCTGATTACTTCTGTGGGCACTCTTACCTACTACTTTGTTTTATTTTCTTCATATTATTTATCCCTAATAAAGGTCTTATTTGTTTATTTAGGTGTTTTTGTCTGCCCATAGGAATGAAAGCTCCAAGAGGGTAGGTTCCATGTCTCTCTCATTGGCTGCTCTATAGCTAGTAGCTAGAATAGGCTCTGGGATATAGGAGAAAGTTAATATGTATGGAAGAAAGGGAGGGAGAGAGGAAAGGCCTATATCATAAGATTGTGTGAAGAACCTGGAGGCTATCATATCAAAAGGATTCCCAGAGCTTATTTTCTTGTACTTCACAATCCAGCCTTAGAAAACATGACTTGATCCCATGTTAAAGTACAAATATGCTGGAATCAGAGATATTTTAAACTTCTTCCATCATTTACAGCTTAGACACCTGGTTCTTCAAGTCATGCTTTGATAAGGAAAACAGAAAGGAGGGGGATTACTGGGCATCTGGAAGTGGGAGGTGGAGGGGCCACTGAGAGAAGGGTGTTGAAAGGAAAGCTGAAAGATCTGAAGGCAAGTTGGCCCAATTCCCAATTCTGCCTAAATGCAGCACGGATGGAGTGTAAGTCTTTTTCACTATTGTAATCTTCATGAAATCAAATCAATCACTAAATTTCACACATTAAAGAATAATTCGTTTTCTTAAACCCTGTAAGGAAAGTATTGATGTCATACAGTTTTTCTTCCTTCTCCAATTTAGTTAGTCTTGCATACTAATAAGCCTTGTAAATCTTCTCCAAAGATCTCTTCAGTTCCTTGAAAAAGGTGTTTCTCATACTTGACATTCTGAGTTTGGATATCTAAGTTTAGGTATGCATAAGGGAATTTCATCAAAGGAACAACACCAAGCTTAGGCAGTAGCTACTTGCTCTTCCTTCCAAAAAAAATAGAAGTAGGATGTTACTGCAGGAGTACCCAAATCTGTCTGCCAGAGGCTTCTTCTGTTTGGGCCCAGACAGGAAAAAATTAAGATCTGTCAGGAGCTTGCTACACTCCTGGACTCCTCTTTCTCTGGGTTCAGACCTGCCTAGGCAACTAGCCAATCAAATTTCCTCCCTTGCACCCCCAATATGTCATAAAGTTCTCAATAAATTTTAGTGTTTATCATCTTAGCACTTCATAATGGAAAAACAAACAGAGCTTAAATCCAAGCTCTCAAAGGGCCTGGCGCACTGTAGTAGCTCATTAAACATTTGTTGAATGAGTGATGTGACTGGACAAATACGTCAGAAGGAGGCCCCACTGTTGGACCCAGAATTTCATTTCGTGAGCCAGAGGAAACCATTCTCTGCCACAAAGGGACCAGAGAATCCATTTAATAACTGAGAATACTTTAAGCTTGAGGTGCTTCTCCCAGTTTAGAAAAAGAAAAATATTCTTGGACTTTTTGGACATAAAAATCTGAGCAAGTCCCTGAACTATAGCTATCCCTCAGTGTTACGGCTTCCTTGAACACTCTACTCCAAATTCATTTAACTAATCTCTTGCTTACTGATCATTAAAGGCCATCTGCCTCTCAGCTGCCAGACCTTGCTTTTCCTCTTCTTCGGATAGCACCATAATCCTGCTAGCTACAATTTGTCTTCTAAGTGAGTACCTACTTAACCAGAAGCATCGCTAGACCTTCAGAGTATGAACAAAATGGACAAAATGCGGCCTCTGCCCTCCTATAGTCCACATTGAATAGGAGAAAGAAGACATAAATCATGATAATCAAAAGTACCATGTGACCATCAAAGAGATTACAAAGATGGTTCAGAGAAGGGAGAGACGAGATTACAGGACTGCATCAAGATGACTTTCCTCTTGGCTCTGACAGATCTGTCATATCCACCCGGCTCTGGTTCCCAGGGCTTGCGTTGTCCTGTCTGACAGAACAGCCAGCTGCTCCCAATGACCTCTGGACCTGAGTTAACCATGCTGTGACTGAGTCACACTCAACAGGAAACTTATAGAAAAACAATTTTAAACCTGTATGCCAGGGATCAGAAAACTTTTTCTATAAAGGGCCAGACAGTAAATATTTTAGACTTGCAGGCCATGCGGCCTCTGTTGCAACTATTCAACTCTGCCATTGTAGTGTGAAAGCACCCAAAGACAATATGTAAACAGATGAGCATGGCTGCGTTCCAATAAAACTTATTTACAAAAGCAGGCAGTGGCCAGAAATGGCCAAAGAGCCATAGTTTGCTGATCCCTGCTCTATGCAGAAGCAAAAGTTATTTTAGTTAGCAGGTTTTCTTTTATACTGGTATACTAAATTGATTAATTCACTCAACAAACATTTATTGAGTGCCAAGGATCTATGATGTTTCAGAAATGTAAAGATGAATAAGGATATGGTCTCAGTCCTTAAGAATACTTCTGTAGCAGAATTTGCTGTCCTGTTCCACAAGGTCCCTCTATATATTCCATTTTTTATGTATTCTAGCCCTGAGTCTTTGCAAGAAGTCTGGACTATTCCCTGTCCTACATCCACATTTTCATAATCTGCTGTTTCTTTTTTCTCTGCCTAGTTTCTAATCAATGTTTTAATCTGACCTTCACAACAACTATATGTGCAGATTCTGGCTAAGTTCTTGCTTGTTCTGATCCAAACTTCTGACCCTTAACAAACTTGCCTTGAGTTCTACATTCTCACTCTTTAAAAAAAAAAAAGAAAGAAAAGAAAAGAAACTTTAAAAAAGCAGCTAACAACTATTATCAACTTATGCATCAACTGGGGCTTCTTGTCCATCTGCTGTGTACATTGTACAGTATTAAAAATCAATGTACTGGGGCTTCCCTGGTGGCGCAGTGGTTGAGAGTCCGCCTGTAGATGCAGGGGACACGGGTTCATGCCCCGGTCTGGGAGGATCCCACATGCCACGGAGCAGCTAGGCCCGTGAGCCATGGCTGCTAAGCCTGTGCGTCTGGAGCCTTGCTCTGCAGCGGGAGAGGCCACAACAGTGAGAGGCCCGCATACGGCAAAAAAAAAAAAAAAAATCAATGTACTGAATGGGCCATTTTCTGCTCCCATAGAACTGTTGATTTGGCCTAAGCCAGGAACAAAGAGACAAGTACCTGACTTCTAAAGAAAGCGGCCAACCACTGAGACCAGACTGTGCCTCCAGGGCTTTTTCAGAGGTGTAAAGATAAATATAGGACAATTACCTACCTCCACCCTCACCTCAGGGGGAAGAATATCATCCCTGAGTAGTTAGCCTATGGGGGAGGTTCTTGCTTTTATCTCTCTTTCAGAACTGTGGTAGAGACTGGAGATCATAGTAGAGAGGCAGGATTGGCTACTCATTCCAGCGTTGTCTGCTCAGGCCAATAAATTTGTTGATCTGCCCTGACCCTACCCCTAAGAGGAAAGAGAACTGGGAAAGAAAGAAGGCAGGACAGAGAGAAAGAGTGTAAGGGAGCAGCCTCACTGTCACCTTTGTACAAAAGTGTGTAGATCTCTCATTGATTGTGATACCATGGAAAGTGCACTTTGGTAAAATCTTGTCAATACCTGACCCAAGAGAACAGCCCATGAAGTGGGAAGATCTCAGGAACAAAAGACTGTGTACTTCTGGGAAGTCGCTGAAGGAGGCGATTAAGAAAAAACTGACTTCAAGGAAACATGCAATGGGAAGGGCTCACAGAACCCACCAGAACATACCCATGTGCCTTTGAGAACATCAGCATGCCAGGCACACAGAGGATAGCTAGTCTGTATTATCCAGAGAAGCGGCCACAGCCTTAAAGGAGGACACTATGCCGATAAGCAGTCAAAGAGATGTTTGTCCTTCTCCTATTCTCCCTCTCAGCTCTCAGCATCAGAAGAGTTAGATCTTGAAAAGGAACAGATAGAAAAGACAGGTATTCTAGAACCAGAATCACCATACACACACACACTACATACTTCAACACCTAATCATGTCTCCTTTCTATTTCAGGCCCCTGGAGCCATTGGTCTAGCCTGTAGCGAGGAGGAAAAAGCTTTGAATCCGATTTGAGTTTGGCATATATTGAAATTACAGAATATCCCCAAGAGATTTGCTATCCAATGAGAAAGAATAATTTGACATAGGACACAGAGGGAAGAGACTGTAGACAACAATATTAAATCATATTTATGTTTGGAGTTCATGTTTGAACCCCACTGAATTAAAACTCCTCAGTAAACCAGCTATACCAGCATTTCCGAAAGCATGTACTGTGGATTTCAGTTTCCCAAATTTGCAAATGGCAAAAGGCTCTGTAATCAAACCATAAATGTGGGAAACATTCTTAAAAACGATTAAGCACTTTAAAATGTTAAAGCATCTGAATACTATAGTAAATAAACCAGTTTAAATGTGCTTAGCTCACTGTTTTATATATTTATTTGATCATAGAAACTTTCTTTTTCTATGTGATTCTTATTAATATTCTTCAAAATACACTTTTGAAAATTCTGTTCAAAAAAATATCAAAGCCTGGCTAATAAGTCTAAACTCAAAGTCATATGAATGCCAACTGGGCAATTAATGGAAAGAAACCTGTTTCTTTTGGGTTTGGGTTCCTTGCCTGTCTGCGTTATTCCCTCCAGGGCTGTAGGAGCTGTGCAACTCTTGGCAGTATCATTTACATGGAAATCTATGTGAGGGATGCCCCCTGGAGTTGTTCACACCAATGAGGACCACATGAGAAAACATGTACTTTATGAGGGGGTTGAAAAGCCAAAAAAGGTCTTGGAAAATTGAGAGGAGTAAGTCCTTCTGGGGAGTATAAGGCTTAAATCAGAAAATAAATTTGGAAGCCTGGAATAAGTGGAAGGTTATCAATACCATAGCTCCCGAGAGGCATTTTTCATGCCTTTCCTACCCTATGCAAGACTTTCATGATCAAACTTCTGCAGACTGTAAAAAAATAATAAACAAAAACCTCAGTTAAAATGGGGTTGGGGGGCTTCCCTGGTGGCGCAGTGGTTAAGAATCTGCCTGCCAATGCAGGGGACACAGGTTCGAGCCCTGGTCCGGGGAGATCTCACATGCCGCGGAGCAGCTAAGCCCGTGCACCACAACTACTGAAGCCCGCACGCCTAGAGCCTGTGCTCTGTAACAAGAGAAGCCACCGCAATGAGAAGCCAGTGCACCGCAATGAAGAGTAGCCCCCGCCCCTTTCGCCACAACTAGAGAAAGCCCGCGCACAGCAATGAAGACCCAATGCAGCCAAAAATAAACAAATTTGTTTTTAAAAAAATAAAAATAAAGGCATTGAAGAACAAAAGTAAAAGCATTTCTCATAGCTAGGTCCAGATGATGCCAAGAGGTAATGTAACATAACTAGGTCGAGCAAACATAAATTTATTAGTCTTTCACACTTTTACTTTCCTTATCTGCAAAATGGAGGTTTTTTATAATACCTACTGTACAGACTTGTGTGTGGATTGAAAGAGACAGTGAAGTCTGGTACATAGTGAGATTTCAATAACTGACAGAAAAGCAATGAAATAAAAACAATGATTTCCTACTCTAGCTCTATTTTAGATGTAGTTGACAAAGTTTCTCTTGTGAGTTAACCAATCCAATATTGAAAGCACTATGGTAATTATACATAAATAATTTTACAAATTTATAATTGTATATTTAAAAGCATTTCCCCATTAAAATTTTTAAATAATTTCTTTTCATTGCTATGATGTGATGGCATCTGTCTTTAATATATCTGTGTATATTTTATACCAATAAAGAAAAGAATATATATGTAATTGCTAAATAGCTCCATCAAATGAACATTAAGATCAAGTAATAGCCGAGCATACATATCACTTTCTAACAAATAGTCTCATCTCCTTATAAATCTAAGTATACACAGTAGTAGTATTTGGCCATATATACTGTATTTTATTTTTATTATGGCCATATGCAATATCTATTACATTATTTAGCAAAGAATGAATTAAGTACAATTTTATATGCTGTAGAAAATATTTTAAAACTTTATCTTGCCAAGTTAAAAATGTTTTTTCCTCAAGAAATCTGTTTACAAAACATTTACAGAAAATGCTGAGACTTTTTTTACATTAATAATAATTTCTATTTCTTAACAAGAAGCATGTCTCAGAACAGTTTTTCTCATATTTTAAAAGGAATTTCCCCATAAATTAGATACAAATGTGTATGGAATTTTTAATCCTTTAAGAACAGCTAATTAAATCTTTTTTCCTAGTTGCCTCTGGTTTAGGCACGCTGTGTGTGGTACTTCCCGTGGTTTGTCATTTTGCTTTAATGGCCGGGGAAGAAACCAGCAAAGCTCAGTAACCACACTGCATATCAAAATGTCGCCATGGCAGCATTTGTCCACTTGTCAGAGTTGTTCTGTGTGACTCAGCCATTCATTTTGTTGAATCAATATTGAAGCTTTTGAGATTTATTACTTGAGGTTTGGGAGCAAGTGAGGCAAACAAATCCTTCGTTCCTAATATCAGGTTCTATTTGGGTCAAGATTATGATTTCTGTCGACACTTTATTTATGAGGATAGACTATAAGGTTTCCACTCTTTGCATAATTATCTTGTAATAAGCTTGCATTTACATGCCTGATAATACAGTGAAAAAGAATTTAAAGTTTCTAAAAACATTCTGTGGACTGTGGTAAGCTTGTCAAATGCTGAATTCAAATATCTAATTTCCTGGGCAATATGGGGGAGGAGGGCAGGGAGGAGAGATTTTCTTTTGATAGAAAATCTTTAAATCTTTAATATACGATTCCTTAAATTCCATTTTTATATACCCCATCTAGAGGCATAATTAATAAGAACCAGGACAAGCATGTTAACTACTAAATCTTTCTGTTTATTAATGTCCACTTTCCCCTTCAATAAATATAAAATTGTAAAACTGATCTTTTCTATTTTCAAATACTGAGATTTCTTCAAAGACTTTTTTATAAAGTCTTTTTATAAAGTCTTTATTTCTTCAAAGACTTTTTGTGGATAGGGTCACAAAATGAGTCTGATTTCTCAATCTAAATACTCCCTGTGTGTATTTTCAGTTATCACTGGGCTAAATTCAGTGTAGAGCTCATCAATACTGTCCAACAATGAAATGAGAAATTTTCATAAGTATGGATCTGCCTGGTGAGACCCTGAAATGTCTTTGAAGCTTCATTGACATATAGGGCAGGCTAATGTGAGAGAGGGCAAGGTTCTCTTCAGTATTCCTCCTTTACACCTCTTCCCAGAGCCAAGGAGTCTCCCACTTAACATCTTCTGACCTAGGCCAGTCCTACGAGAATCCACACAGGACGCTGTGATGCAATTATCTTCAGTGGGGCGAGTCTACACCAGATAAAATGATGAAGTCATCGGTGTTGGGCCATAAGATCTGCTATCCCAGGACCCCCAAGTTCTACCAAGAACTTCTTCAAACTGAGGTAATGTTTATTTTACCAATGGCTGCAAGGAAACAAAGCCACTGCAAACAAAGCTCCCGCTGTCTATTCCCCACATGGGTGGGAAAATCAAGCCCAGTGGGAAGAGAGGTTTGACTGATGTTATGTTTGGAGATCACGCAGGGCCTTGCAAAGTATATGTATGTGTGGGTGCTTGTCTACTTAAAACAGACATCGTTGCCAGCAGCCTTAGACTTAAGTTTGGAGTGCTTTACCTTCCAAATATCCAGTCAGCTTTCTTAACTTAAACAATTTCATACAGCCACAGGAATTTCAACTCATACTGAAATGCATATGAATACTCTTTGCAGTTTCTGGCTAAGGTAATGAAAAAGTTTTTGAGGTGGATCATGATGATATCTAACATCGTGAATGTAATTAATGCCACTGAACTGATGCTTAAAAATGATTAAAATGGCAAACTTTATGCTATATTTATTTTACTATTACTTTTCAACATTAATAACGTTATATATCAAAAACCATTGAATTATACATTTGAAATGGATGAATTGTATGGTACATGAATTATATCTCAAGAAAACGGTTTAAAGAAAGGAAAGAAAAAAAGAGTATTCTGCAGAAAGCTTCATTGCTTTGTCTGTAGCTTGTATTGTAAGTCAGGTCATATCAGAAAAGTTACACTGGAATTGTCTCACTTTTCAGAAAATCTAAATTCTTTTGAGTTTTTCTCTTTGTAGGGTTCTGAAAAAGAAAAAAGGTTTTTCTAGATTGTGCTTGAAAGAGTACTATGCAGACAAATACAGCCTTAGCATTGCATTAGAGTAATCCCACATGGAACACTCCCAAACAAAATGGAGTTCTCTAACACTCCTTAGTTTTTCTTTTTTTCTCTTTTTCCTTTTCTTT
Source organism: Mesoplodon bidens (assembly GCF_964165515.1). Taxonomy (NCBI): domain Eukaryota; kingdom Metazoa; phylum Chordata; class Mammalia; order Artiodactyla; family Ziphiidae; genus Mesoplodon; species Mesoplodon bidens. The sequence continues at coordinate 73,817,240 of NC_138160.1, read as the reverse complement.
TTTCTTCTAAAAGCAAAGAAGTGAATTGTGAATATTTCCTACAAGAAATGCTGAGCTGGTTAATTTTTGATAATTATAAAATCATGGGTGGTCACCAGTTCAAAGAAAATCTTTCCCAAATAAAACCAATTATGAGCAGAGATTTTAACTGTGTCCCTTAATCCACTGCCAAAATGCGGTATCAATAGAACAGAATGTGAAAGCTGCAGCTTTGATATGAAAGGTACTGAAAGTATTCATCTTTTGGTAGTTGTTCTGCCACCATATGGAATGGAATAAAAGAAGAAAGAATTATGCAGCATCAACTTGAATTATGCAACTGGAGAAAAGGAAAAGCAAATCATAACCAGATGTGTCTAAGCATACATTTTTATTATAAAAATTTCCTTTGATATCACCAGGCACCCAACACACTCTGCTGGCAGTGTGAAGTAATTGAAAATAATATAAAAGAAAAAATTTAGACTAACATATATTATCATTTATTTAAAGCAGAGAAATACTATCAGAAATGCCTTTAAAACATCAATATTAGGTTGAACCACATGAAACTGATATTTTCTTACATTAAAATGGTCAAACAATGGAAAAATTGTTGAATAGTAGAAATTTTATATAATTTAATCTAATACACAATTTTCCTCCTAATTTAAAATGGCAGCCCATTCGGTTCTTTATCATCATCATTCAATAAAATAAAAGACATTTATTTAATTTTATGCAGTTTATTTAATTTTAAATTATTTAACATTTTCAGCCCCTTTCCCTAAACACATGAATGAATTAATGTTCTTTTTTCCCCCTTGTTTTTTTTTTTTTTTAATTAATTTTTTTTTTTGGCTGCATTGGGTCTTTGTTGCTGCACGCGGGTTTTTCTCTAGTTGTGGAGAGCGAGGGCTACTCTTCGTTATGGTACGCGGGCTTCTCAGTGCGGTGGCTTCTCTTGTTGCGGAGCATGGGCTCTAGGCATGCAGACTTCAGTAGTTGTGGCATGTGGGCTCAGTAGTTGTGGCTCGTGGGCTCTAGAGCACAGGCTCAGTAGTTACGGCGCACGGGCTTAGTTGCCCCACGGCATGTGGGATCTTCCTGGACCAGGGCTCTAACCCATGTCCCCTGCATTGGCAGGCAGATTCTTAACCACTGCGCCACCAGGGAAGCCCTTTCCCCCTTGTTGAATAAATATTTTATAAGTTGGATATACTTACAGTTATCTTACTTAAAATTTTTCACTTGTCCTTCTGTTAGGGCTACTCTCAGACAGTCGTGAGGCACTTCAGTGGAGGCCCTTCTCTATTTGAGATGATGGTAAGAGGAGAAAACTCTTTTCCAGATAGACTCTGCTCCTATAACCCTTCTACAAAATGGGGACATAAACAATGTGCCAGGCTTCCTCCCTTTGCTAATTTGAGGGGCCCAGAAGCAGGTAGTATGGGCGCGTTGAGGGATTGGAGAAGCTGAGAGGGAGGTGTAGGGCTGCTGGAGTAGGACTGAGTGGAATTTAACCCAAATGGAACTAGAGGGCAAAAGCAGATCCTACTATGGATGACCATCCTACCTCCAATCAGAAACACCACATCTCTAGGGTCTCGAGAGAAAGCCTAGCGCTGGAAAACAGAAGGTAAAGCCAATGATGAGAAGCTGGCTCATCTTAGGAACAGTGTGAAAGGAGAGAAGAATAGGAAGCAAGAAGAGGGGCAGAATGGGACTGAGTTGAAAGAGACAAAGAACTTTGCCACTGAGTGCTGCCTGCACAACCTAGTTTAAAGATGTAGTACTGGGAGTTGGACAAGCACTGTCCATATTCCAGGCTCAACGGCCAGAGCAGAATAGGTATCCCAACACATGCTTGGCCCATGCTCAGACAACTGTGGTTGGCTCCCATTGTAGGGGCAGGATTTGGGTGGTACTACTGAAAAATATTATGTTGTCAGTGATAATCTCCTCCATTCAACAACTGGAAAAGTTCTGTTTGCAGTTCACACTGTTTGCAGCTCACAAAACTGTGCTTATCACACATCTCTGGACATTTCCCAGAAGGAGAATAACGGTTAAACAACTCTTCCTAAATTAAAGTCAAAGATCAGAGGCAGTCTGGCAGTGATGGAGGATGAAGCTGTTTTCCAGGGTTACCTGAGGAAAAATACTGGAAAGGGGTTCCACACCAAAGTAGCCAGTTGATTAAATTAACTCAGTTTTGTTCTCTCTCACCAGTGACTCATTAAAGCTACGCTGCTGCATTCTTCTCTGTCCCAGGATGAAATCTTGGGTGGATCCCATGTTTCACATTCACTTTTCAATTACTAACAAATGATCTTATGCTCAGATAGTATAAGCAAAGCTAAACCTCCCTCCCATTTACGCTTTGAGAGTCACTCTGTTCTTGCTTGAGTCTGATGCAGGTGATAAAGCCTACAATGGAGAAGGAGGGCATGGTCATTCTTTTTCTCGATTCCTCCCAACTCTTTTTTTTTTTTTTTTTTTTTTGCGGTACGCGGGCCTCTCACTGTTGTGGCTTCTCCCGTTGCGGAGCACAGGCTCCAGACGCACAGGCCCAGCGGCCATAGCTCACAGGCCCAGCCGCTCCGCGGCATGTGGGATCTTCCTGGACCGGGGCACGAACCCACGTCCCCTGCATCAGCAGGCAGACTCTCAACCACTGCGCCACCAGGGAAGCCCCTTCCAACTCTTAAACTTATCCATTTTACTGTGCTCTTTTATGGGTCCTTCAGGGTTGGAAAGAAGGGAAAGAGATATATAGAGGTAAAGAAATGTTCTTTCCTAAATGAGTTCTTCGAAGAGTCTCATCTATGGGGATCTCCGACACGGGAGGGCTATGTTTCCCTGGGCAGGCCACTTATAATTAACCTTTCAGCCCCTGCCTTCTCACAGTCTGTCACAGATCCTCTTGGTAGGGGTCGCTTCATTCTTCTAGATGTATCTCTTGAGTGTGGTATCTTTAAACGATTTAGACTCTCTCTCATGTCCACAACTGACCCTCAGAACACCACACCTTTCCCTTGCCATCACTCTGACTCAGAGCAGCGTCAAACTCACCTTTTGACTTTTTTAGGATGAGTGAGGTACCAGTCTATCTGTCCCTCAAATTCCATGTCAAGTTCTGTAAGTGATTCTCTGACTCTCTACCACTCTTGCCTGGGATTGGCAGAAGTGGAATGCACAGCACAATGACAGCTCTCTCCAAAGGAGTTCTCAGGACAAGCCTCAAGATCAATCTCTTGGATTCCACTTATATACCCTGTAGGTAAAAGATAAAAATCACAAAACCAGTTATCAGTCTCTTTACAATGTTAGTTAGTGGTTAATTTTGCAGATTCTAGAACAACTGAGCTCAGAACTCTGCTCTATACTATTTACTAGCTAGCTGACCTTAGACAAGACACAATCTCTCAGCATCCTTACAAAGTACTGGAACTCATAAGAAATAAAAGAAATACCTACAACATACATTGTTTTAAAATTAAGTGTGTTAAGTACTTAGAAAAGTACTCGCAACCACTGCACCACCAGGGAAGCCTTATTTTTAGTTTTTAAAGGAACCTCCATACTGTTCCCCATAGTGGCTGAACCAATTTACATTCCCACCAACGGTGTAGGAGGGTTCCCTTTTTTTTTTTTTTTTTTGCACGGGCCTCTCACCGTCGCGGCCTCTGCCGCCGCGGAGCGCAGGCTCCAGACGCGCAGGCTCAGCAGCCGTGGCCTACGGGCCCAGCCGCTCCACGGCATGTGGGATCCTCCTGAACTGGGGCACGAACCCGTGTCCCCCTCACCGGCAGGCGGACTCCCAACCACTGCGCCACCAGGGAAGCCCCGGAGGGTTCCCTTTTCTCCACACCCTCTCCAGCATTTATTATTTGTAGACTTTTTTTTTTTTTTTTTTGCGGTACGCGGGCCTCTCACTGTTGTGGCCTCTCCCGTTGTGGAGCACAGGCTCTGGACGCGCAGGCTCAGCGGCCATGGCTCACGGGCCCAGCCGCTCCGCGGCATGTGGGATCTTCCCGGACTGGGGCACGAATATGTGTCCCCCACATCGGCAGGCGGGCTGTCAACCACTGCACTACCAGGGAAGCCCTATTTGTAGACTTTTTAATGTGGCCATTCTGACTGGTATGAGGTGATACCTCATTGCAGTTTTGATTTACATTTTTCTAATAATTAGTGAAGTTGAGCATCTTTTCATGTGCTTGTTGGCCATCTGTATGTCTTCTTTGGAGAAATGTCTATTTAGGTCTTCTGCATTTTTATTGTTTTCTTTTTTTTTTATACTAAGCTGTATGAGCTGTTTGTATATTTTGGAAATTAATCCCATGTCAGTAGTATCATTTACAAATATTTTTCCCCCAGTCCATAGGTTGTCTTTTCATTTTGTTTATGGTTTCCTTTGCTGTGTAAAAGCTTTTAAGTTTAATTAGGTCCCATTTGTTTATTTTTGTTTTTATTTCCATTAGTCTAGGAGACAGATCCAAAAAAATTTTGGATTTATGTCAAAGAGTGTTCTGCCTACGTTTTCCTCTAGGAGTTTTATAGTAGACAGTCTTACATTTAAGTCTTTAATCCATTTTGAGTTTATTTTTGTGTATGGTGTTAGAGAATGTTCTAATTTCATTCTTCTACATACAGCTGTCCAGTCTTCCCAGCTCCACTTATTGAAGAGACTGTCATCTCTCCATTGTATATTCTTGCCTCCTTTGTCATAGATTAACTGACCATAAGTGTGTGGGTTTTTTTCTGGGCTCTCTATCCTTTTCCATTGATCTATGTGCCGGTACCATACGGTTTTGATGACTGTAGCTTTGCAGTATAGTCTGAAGTTAGGGAGCGTGATTCCTGAAGCTCTGTTCTTCTTTCTCAAGATTGTCTTGGCTATTCAAAGTCTTTTGTGTTTCCTTGCAAAAATTTAAAGTATAATATTTGTTCTAGTTCAGTGAAAAACGTCATTGGTATTTTGATAGGGATTGCATTGAATCTGTAGATTTCCTTGGGTAGTATGGTCATTTTTACAATACTAATTCTTCCAATTCAAGAACACAGTATATCTTTCCATCTTTTTGTGTTTTCTTCAATTTCTTTCATCAGTGTCTTATAGTTTTCTGAGTACACATCTTTTATCTCCTGAGGTAAGTTTATTCCTTTTGCACAGCAAAGGAAACCATCAACAAAACAAATAAACAACTTACTGAATGAGAGAAAATATTTGCAAATGATATGACTGATAAGGGATTAATATCCAACGTATGTAAACAGCTCATACAAGTCAACATCAAAAAAAGTATTTTTATATGGGCAGAAGATCTGAATAAACATTTTTCTAAAGAGGAAATGCAGAAGGCCAACAGACAGATGAAAAGATGCTCACCATCACTAATCATCAGGGAAATGCAAATCAAAACCACAATGAGATATCACCTCACACTTGTCAGAATGGCTATCTTCAAAATGAACACATATAACAAATGTTGGAGAAGATCTGGAGAAAAGGCAACTCTCATATACGTTTGCTGGGAATGTAAATTGGTACAGCCAATTAGAAACAGTATGGAGATTTCTCAAAAAACTAAAAATAGAATTACCACATGACCCAGAAATTCCACTCCCGGTTATATATAAAAAACAAAAACAAAAACACTAATTCAAAAAGATACACACACCTCAAAGTTCATAGCAGCATTATTTGCAGTTGCCAAGATATGGAAGTGATCTTCTGTCCAGCAACAGAAGAATGACTAAAGAAGATTGGTAATACATACAATGGAATACCACTCAGCCATAAAAAAGAATGAAATTTTGCCATTTGTAACAACATGGATAGACTTGGAGGGTATTATGCTACATAAAATAAGTTAGATAGAAATAGACAAGTACCATATAATGTCACTTATATGTGGAATCCAAAAAATACAACAAACTGATAAATATACAAAAAAGAAACCAACTCACAGACACAGAAAAAAACTGATGGTTACCAGTAGGGAGAGGGAAGGAGAGAGGGGCAATATAGAGCTAGGGGATTAAGAGGCAGAAACTATTATGCATAAAATAAGCTACAAGGATATACTATACGACACAGGGACTATAGACAATATTTTATAATAACTATAAATGGACTATAACCTTTAAAAACTATGAATGATTATATTGTACACTGGTAACTTATATAATATTGTATATCAGCTCTAACTCAATTAAAAAAAGTTTTTAAAAAGTTAAAAATAGGGGCTTCCCTGGTGGCGCAGTGGTTGAGAGTCCGCCTGCCGATGCAGGGGACACGGGTTCGTGCCCTGGTCCGGGAAGATCCCGCATGCCGCGGAGTGGCTGGGCCCGTGAGCCATGGCCGCTGAGTCTGTGCGTCCAGAGCCTGTGTTCCGCAACGGAAGGGCCACAACAGTGAGAGACCCGCGTGCCAAAAAAAAAAAACAAAAAAACAAAAAACAAAAAACAAACAAAAAAAAAAAGTTAAAAATAATTTTTAAAAGTCAATAAAAGAGAAAAAAGAAGAAATCAATTGACTATAGATGTATAGGTTTATTTCTGAACTCAATTTTATTCCATTGAATATATTATATATGTCTATCCTTATGCCAGTACAACACTGTATTGATTAGTTTAGTTTAGTTTTGTGGTAAGTTTTGAAATTGGGAAACATGAGTCCTCCAACTTTGCTTTTTTGTTAAGAGTGTTTTGACTGTTTGAAATCCCTTGCCATTCGTTATGAATTTTTGTATTAGCTTTTCCATTTCTAAGTCCATTGGGATTTTCATAGAGATTGCATTGAAACTGTAGATCACTTTCGGGGAGTATTTCTATCTTAACAATCATAAGTCTTCCAAGCCATGAATACAGGATGTCTTTCCATTTATTGATGTTGTTTTAATTTTCTTGGCATTGTTTTGTAGTTTTTTGTGCACAAGTCTTGCACCTTCTTGGTTAAATATATTCCTAAGTGTTTATTCTTTTCAGTGCTATAATAAATGAAGTTATTTTCTTTCAGATTTTTCATTGCAGTGTATAGAAATACTAGTGATTTTTATGCATTGATCTTGCATCCCACAACTTTGCTAAAGGTATTTATTAGCACTAATGACAGGTGGATTCTTCTGTTTGCTCTGCATTCAGTCTGTTGTTATATATTGTTCTGGTGGAAGTATATGAAGAAAATCCAGCTTCTAATATATATTTAGTTAAGATAGGAAAAAAGAATTTTAGCAAGTTTTTCAGATAATTATAGATATTTGTCTTTGATAACTATATCAAGTCTCAGTAAGTGATAGTTTCTTAAAGGTTAGCTGCAATGTGGCATGTGAAATTATATCAATAAGCATTGTTTATTTATTCATGTTAAAATCCCTTGGTCTTATACTTTATTATTTTTAAAAAATATTTATTTATTTATTTGGCTGTACCGGGTCTTAGCTGCAGCACGCAGGATCTAGTTTCCTGATCAGGGATGGAACCTGGGCCCCCTGCCTTGGGAGCGCAGAGTCTCAGACACCAGGGAAGTCCCCCTTAGCCTTATACTTTAAATGCATCTTTTATCTGTGCATGATTTTGTAACACTGTACATTTGGAAAATATTAGGTATACTGAGTTATGAACATTTTTTAAGTGTTGATACTTTTCATAATATGATATTTGAAAAACCATGTTATTATAATATCACCACCAATTTCATCACAAAATTCTTCCAGTTTTGGGAAGCTGCCAAACTTATAGAGGCAATAAAAGTTTTCTAAAATCTAATTTTTGTTTGAGATAAAGCTTGAATTTTATCAATGGTAGCAAATGCTGTCTTGTTTTCCTTGAAGTAACTGGCTTACTCTGTCCATTTTCAAGAAAATGTCCACCAAATATCCAAGTCTTATTGACCATAGTTTTTCTATCAGTCATTCTTTCTATTTGTGTCCGGTGATAAAAATGGCTTGTTCAGCTTCCAACTCAACTCAAGGGCTTTTCTTCCAAACAACTGTACTTTGATATGTAGTAGAAGACCTTTATGCAGCTTTAACAGTTCATCAGAAAGAATAATAATAAGTAGTCAAGGGTTGAAATTTAATAATTAAGGAACATTCTCAAGTAAAGTTTTTTTTTTTAAAAAAAAATGAGTATGGAGAATTCCCTAGCAGTCCCGTGGTTAGGACTTGGCCCTTTCACTGCAACAGGCCCAGGTTCGATCCCTGGTTGGGGAACTAAGATCCTGCAAGCTGCGCGGCACGGCCAAATAAATGAATAAATAAATAAAATTAAAAATAAAAAATGAGTATGTAGCAGTGAGCAATATAATGACTACTAATATAGTTTGATGCCACGGCCTTGATTCATTCACGCAAGTACAAATGATACCACAGTGAGCAAGGCAAATAACTTCTTAGAATTATTGCAAAAATAGTTTTGACCTTGAGGACTCTATGAAGGAGTCTTGGGGATTGGCAAGACCACACTTAGACAAGTTTGGCAGACCACACTTTGACAAAAGCTGGTATAGCTATTGAAATGTCAGTTTTGCATAAGACTGCCTTAATTCACAAATGTTGAAAGAGGTGGATGTTAACATTCTTATCATAATCTCCTTGTTGAAGTTTTCCAGTCTACTAGCAATGCCTTTAGGTGCTCTCATTACACACACCCAACCAGCAACAGTAGTCCCCACTTTCAATTATTATGAAATTGGAATTTTAATGGGGAAAGGACAGATATTTAGAGAAAGGTGAATATGGCTCATGGAAGGTAGGACAAGGCAGGAAGAAAAAAGATTTATTATAAACCCTTTCGTGAATTCACATCACATTCACCACCAAACTCTATCCCATCCAGTTGCTAAAACCAAATAAAGCAGAAAAGCTAGCATATCTATTTTACCAGACTATATTATGTAATGGTTTTAATGGCTTTTGTCTTATGAGCAACCATAATATTTTTATACAAAGAATCATTCTTTCTCAAGCTAATCCCTTCTTTTGCATCAGCATTAATTATAAAATCTATATAAACTGTCTTTCACAAAGCCAAGAGTAATACACTTTTGAGGACTGCTGTAGTGAAGCAATAAGATTTAGAAATCTTTATAAACAAATTATTCATTTATATTATGTTATGCTATAGATAACCAAATCTATAGTGTAACCTTAAAGGCAAGGTAATAAAAGGGAAGTAAATCAAGTTTCTATTAATACAAATTGATTCTCCTATAAAATAACAGATTAGATTTAGAATATTAGAAAGGAAAATAAGTCCTTTTCAAAATAACAGATCAAAAAAAAATGAGTTTCAGTGTGTTTCTTCTTAGCAGACTGTTCACTGGTCAACATATACCATTGCCAAACATACTATTCTGTGGAAAGGAAGGAAGGTTCCGCTACTCTACTCTCGTTATATGCCCCAGCGGGTAAATCCAAGTGTGAAACCCTCTTTGAAGTCAGCAGGCATTCTTTGCTTCAAATAATTCTGAAAGGATTTAGAAGCCCGATAGGATTAAAGCTTGGAAAAAAGAGGAAAAAAATCAGCTCAACCTTAACTGTAAATAAAAGAAAACATGGTGAGAAGGGAGAAGGGAAATTTAGATGCAACAATTGCTACAGTGGTAAATCTGGCTTATTTAGTATTAACAGGGAAAAGAGACTCACTAATGAAGGTATACAAGAAGGAACCTGTGAAAAATATCTTAAAAACCAAAATGGAGCAACCTCACGAATTTGGGTGCTTTGAAAAAATATTTTTAAACCAAGTATTTTTAATCCAAATCAATCTGATATATTATGTTCTCTCTGATTCACGCCAACCTCTTTCCTGCTCTAGTTACTGCAATAGCCTCCTAACTGATCTACCTGCTTCTATCCTGGCTCTCCTAAATGATCCATTTAAAAGGTAGATAATGTCCTCCTCTGCTCCAAACTCTCCCATGGTTTCCCATCTTTCTGGGAGTTAAAGCCCAAGTCCTGGGAATGGCCTACAAAGTCCTATCCGATTTGTCTCCCTCTAACCTCATGTCCTGTTGCTCTCTGACCTTGTGCAATCCACTCCAGCCACGCTGGCCTTCTTGCTGTCCCTCCAATACACTGCACAATTCCTTAGACCTGGCACTTGGCTGTTCCTTCTGCCTGGCAAGCTCTCCTCCCATGTGCCAACATGGCTCACAAACTGACTCTCTTCAGGCTTGTGTCTATCACTTTTTCTTTTTCTTCCCCACCCCCCCCTCGGTATGCGGGCCCCTCACTGTTGTGGCCTCTCCCATTGCGGAGCACAGGCTCCGGACGCGCAGGATCAGCGGCCATGGCTCACGGGCCCAGCCGCTCCGCGGCATGTGGGATCTTCCCGGACCGGGGCACGAACCCGTGTCCCCTGCATCGGAAGGCGGACTCTCAACCACTGCGCCACCAGGGAAGCCCGTCTATCACTTTTTCAATCAGGCCTTTCCTTACCTACCCAATTGCAAAAGCAACTCCCCCTACCCAAAACACTTCAAAAAAAGAATGTCTATATGTATATAACTGAGTCACTTTGCTGTACAGCAGAGATTGGCATAACATTGTAAATCAACTATACTTCAATAAAAACAACAAACTACGGCAACCTCCTTCCCTACTTAATTTTCCTCCATTAAATTATCACTATCTAATGTACTAATGTTTCATTTATTTATTTTATCTCTCTTCCACCACAAGAAACTCAGCTCCATGAAAACAAGGATTTGGGACTGATTGTTTACTACAGATCCCCAGTGCTTAAAACAGAGCCTGAAACCCAGTAGGTGCTAAGTTAATATTTGTCAAATGAATAGATGTAATTTCTGTCTATATTTTGTCAGATGAGCACTACCTTCTCATTAGGTATATGCACCTTGCTGTTCTATGATTATTTATATGGGCATGGAAGCTTTGCTTTGAATTTCTATCTTGTCTTTTCAAATACTGTTGGTTAAGCTAAGGACTGTCACGGGAATGGTCTCTTAACTATCTGGAAAGACCTAGACTAGAAAAAGAAAACACTTTGTGTCTTCATTTTGGAGATCTTTCCATGGATGTCTTCATTGTCTGTGAAGACCCAACGCAGCCAAAAATAAATAAATTTATTAAAAAAAAAACACTATAGTCTACTTAATTATAAACATATATAACTATTGCTTTCTATGTGTAACAACTACCTAGCTAAAGAATTTAAGAATAGTATTTTGAGTCTAGTTTTCATCTAGTTACGTCTGTATAGATAGAGACTTTTGAAGTCATTCAAGTCACAGTTAATATCCCTGACATTTATTTGCATTTATAAGCATTTATATTTGCATATATAAATGCATTTATAAGCAACTCTGAATTCCTGAAGTATGTTTGACTCTTCTTTTATCCACATTATGGCAGAGCTGTGATTATGATAATCGCTATGCTTTAAAATCACAGGGTGAACAGCAACTAGGGAGCTCATCTGGTTTATCTCTAGCAGAACATAATCTGAATCATGCAGTCTGGTTTGTTTGTTTGAGAAAAGACACAATAATTTTTTCTATATAGAGATAGTTTGAAGATAAGAGATGAGGGGCTTTTTAGGTTTCATCTCATAATCCAGTTTTAAATTCATTTAAGTATTTCCTTGGTGTACTACAGTCTTTTGCTTCTAGAAAGTAGAATGAGAAGGAACGGCTGATAAAAGGATACAAGAAGGAGCAAAGAGTTAAGAAGCAAGGATGAAAGAAATCTGGCAGAGGGAAATAAAGAAGAAATATAAAAAGAATTAAATGTTCCATTACTCTTTCATTTTTTTGATTTCCAAGAACCAGATTTGATCTGGTTTTTTACAGACACTCACTACTTGAACACAAGTTACAAAGAGACTCAGGAATGATTAAGGGGTGCATGGTTGACTATTGGTTAACTGTGGATAAAACAAGTCCAGTTATTCGTCAATAATATGTGTTCAGTCTTAATATTTTAAAATAATAATAAAAGCACATGGTAATAAAAATTCAGTCTATGTAGGGAGGTCTAAAAAGAAAAGGCAAAGTTTCCTGCCACATCTAGTCCTTTCAACCACTGTTAAAAATTCCTTTAGTAATTTTCTAGAAAGAAAAATTAAATGCATTTTCCTATATAGATATATGAATGTGGCGGGGGGGCGATGAGGGCTGTGCATTTAAAATTTTATTACAAAAGAATAACATACCTCCTATGTGGCAGCTCACTTTTTTCTCTTTAAAATACATTTTGGAGACCTTTCCATGTACCTAGTCATGGAAGCTCCATGAATAAGGAAACTTTGTCTTTTTAAGCATTGTACCCCCAGTGCCTAGAACAAAGGTCTCAGAAATAGTTTTTCTCCAGAAAAAATGTGTTAGGTAAATGAATGAATAAATCAGAAAATAAGAAAAACAACTTCATTGTTTTGAGCAAAGGCATAATATTGCATTATTTAAATGTACCAGAAGTTTCCAGTCTGTTATTGATGAACATTTAGAATATTTTCAGATTTTTGGCTATTACTGTAGTAAACATTCCTGAACCTATCTGTTAAATCTTACACATGTTTATCTGTAAGTGAATCCAAGGTAATTACTTTGCAATGTACTAGTTCAGTCAATTGCATTTTTAACTTTCACATTTCCAAGTAACACTCCTAACTGGTTGCATCACTTTACACTCTTATTAAAATACAATTTTTATTCTGGGGCAAACCACAAAACCTAAATGTTTAATGTCAGAAATACACATTCATAGAAACTACATATTCTTTCATCTACAGCCTTTTAATAAAAACTGTGTCAGATGAGATCTAAAAAACTGAAAATCCTTGTGGCCTTGCTCAGCACTAGGGACATCCTTTTTCTCAAGGACAAAGTACTTGTTCCTTCTGGCCAGCTTTTTGGAACTTGGCCAAAATTCATGGCTAACTGCTTCCTTTGTATATTCTAATAATAAGATATAATTCTATTACTGTCTTTTTGTAAAAAGCTCAATAACTGCACCTTTGTCAAATATAAATAATGGTTCAAGAGCATGCACATGTCATTGAGAAAGTATTTATACAAAGGAAACAGGTAGCAGTCCTGTAGAAGTGCTTGAAATTCTATCTCTTGGGCTTTCACATGGATTCCACTGCCTATTGACATTAAAATAAGAAAAGTAACCTATATGCAGAAAGAAGGTTGTATTCACATTAACATTCATGAAGGCTGAGCAGCTTGAGCCCTACACATCAAGTAGGGAATATATCCTTTGTTTACCGATGAGAAAATGTCTCAGTGATAAATGGTTACAGACAGGGGTGTCACAAGGGCAACAGCATACAGAACAGCTCCGACAAACTTAAAAAACATTTTTTTTTAAAGTCTTCTCCTCCAGTTCTTTTTGCAGATTGTGGAACGCAGTGCCTATCCCCTCAAATAAAAGAAAAATATTGCAATGCAGAATTCCTAACCTTTACTGAGGCACCTCCAAGAAAACAAAAAACACACTCTTTGTGAATAATTTAAAACAAAGCTTCAAAGGTTTCATGATGCATAAATATTCAGACATTCTGAAAAGAAGTGCCCTGCATCCTGCACCCTGCCTGTCTGGGTCTAAAATGTATATTGTTATAAGACAGCACGGTCGTCAAAGTGCAAAGTCTAACGTCAACACTGGGAGGCTTTAGGCACATCGTTAAAACGCTTTACACTCATTTACATAAATTCAAACACATTATCATACTCATTCAGTAAATTTCTGAGAAGAATCATATATGAGGTCATGAATTTGTCATTTTACAAACTAATATATTATTGACTCCAAAACTGATAGACTTTCAGTTAATTTTCAAAACAAAATAAATTAAGTTATAACTTGTAGACAGCCTTGTCTCATTGAGAATAGGAAGCCTGGAACCAGGGCTCGAGGGCAATTACTTCCCGGGGTCTAACTCTAGGTGGCTCACTTTCCTCACCTAAAAGCACAAAGGCTGAAACAACTGTCTCCCGCCGCCCAAGGGTTTTTTCTCCAGCACTTTGTCTTTTCTGCAGGAGTCTAGAGGATTCAGCAGGAAGAGTTAGAAGCACAGAACAATCTAAAACATGGATGTCGATAGCTTTGGCGAGTCCTTCACCATCACACAGAAAACTCCAGATGCAGAGCAAGAGGAAATACACAACAGCCGCCGACAAATCCCCAGCACCTCCCCGCTCAGTGTTTTCTTGCCAGCCTTTGCCAGCGCTGTGCTAACGAAGGACAAAAGCGCAGCCGGAAGGTCGCCCCGGGCCGCCGGGTTAGCCCCGGGCCTTGGCCCTGGACCTATTACGTACTGGGGATGAAGGGGCGGGGCCTAAGGGGAGGAGTCAAGGGCGGGGCTGGAACTGGACCCTACTCCTAGGCTGCGGCGGAATCTCTGCGCCTGCGCGCCCGCGTAGGCCTGTGGTTGGGGAGCCCCAGGTTCTAGGCTCGCCCTCGCGCCCCGGCCTCCGCCTCCTCCAGGTCCCTTCCCACCTCCGCCCACTTGACGCGATGACGCACGGCAGGTTTGCGGACGTGGCGGCGGCGCACGGCACGAAAGGACGAGACGTTGGCGGCGGCGGTGACGGTCGACTGGGGCAGCCAAAAACGGAGCCTCGGCCATGAACTGGACCGGGACGGCCTCCCCGGCGGCGGCGGCAGACTTGGTAGCCGTCTCCTCGTTGAGTCCCGCCTGCTAACGGGACAGGTAAAGATGGCGGTGAGAGGTCGGGGGTGGCCGGGTCCCGGCCGGCGGGGTTGGGCCCCAGCTGCACCCTCGCTGGAGGCGGCGCGGACCCCGCGGCCGCAGATGTGGCGAGGCACCTGGTTGGGGCTTGGACCCCAGCCCGCGTGGAAGAGACTCCGAGGCAGGGGAGACCTTCGAGAGCAGCTCCACCAAAGCCCCTTGTTACACTGTCGGGGAATCTGAGGCTCAGAGGAAGGACTCCTACTTGCTCCAATCCCGGAGCAGCGCATTTCCCACCTAGACACACTACATTTCTCCTACAACTTCGTGTCTCTGTTGAGAATATTCGTTGACAGCATCTCGTCCACATCGTCCAAGTGTGATGGTGTAAGATAGAGATCTGAGATTTAATTCTCGCAGGGGGTAACAGGGAAAGAAAAAACAAGACGTGTGGAAAGGAGGAGGAGGGAAGTTAAGTTTTTAGAAACTGAATTGGCCCTGGCAGGTACAGTCCCTGTGATACTGTCCCAGTGCTGAACTGGATTGTGACCTGTGGCCCTTTTATTGCTCTCTGCTTAAGGAATGTCAAAGCGAAACACCCAGCAGCATTTATGCAGCACGAAAGCGTTTGGGGAATCATTTTCAGTCACAAAGTGAGCTGATGAGTGCTTCAACACGGTATCCACTGTGTTAGTCTTGTCATCTATGTAGCATGCAGGCTTGTTTCAGTTTTCTGAAGGGGGTATTTGTGCTTTTTTTTTTTCCCTGCCTTAAGAGAATTATGACAGGTGAAGAGAATTGAACCAGATGACTTGAATACTGGGTACTTTCTAATTTCTATATACTTGGCTCAGATAATTGTATGCCTGGGCCAGAGTCTACCTTTTCGCGTCAATTAGGGACACAACCAATTTTTGATTATTCAGAAACAGACTACACAGTTTGTGGTATTCTACTGGCTGCGTTTCATTCCAAGCGGAGTGAAGAGATCGTGAAACAGATGACGTTCTAGTCTTTAAATATTATTTAGCAATATATCATGGAAAGACGTTGATATAAGTATCTAAAATGGCTTTGGGGCATTGCTCAGTGAATTTCAGCTGTACTAAGCCAGTTTGGGGTTCTAAGACCAAATTATCGGGAAAAACGTCTAAAGGGCAGCATAACTGAGTCAGTATAGCCATGGGTAAATTGCTGTATATTAAGTGGTTCATAACTTTTTAAACTTTTTGAGAATATGAAAACAATAAATATTATCCCCAGAAAAATGTAAATATGTATAAAATTTTGCCTAGGAATCCACAGGATTCACAGACATTCCCTACATTAAAGACAGGAAAGACTGTAAAATAAGTGGAAATTATTATCTGTTTTAGATGAAGGTGAGATACTCTTTCAACTTTTTTGAGAACAGAATAAAAATAAAGCATCCTTAATTTATTATGGTATTAAAACAAGTTTAATCTTTAAGCTTGTTGGAGTTGTCACTTGTTAGAATTCCTTGAAGGAATAGGTGTGACTTTAAAACTGCTTTTAAGATGTAAAATGTGGTAGCTTTCTTTAGTTTGGTGGCTGTTGAGTTAGGAATTCCAGTTCATGGTAATAAATAATGTAGCTCTTGGGGGAACAGGTGAAATTATCAACTTAATATATAGCTATTAGTTATTTATGTTATCTGAATAGAAACCTTTGAGTTTTTGAAGCATTACAGTGTTGCCATAGAGCAGAGTCAAACTGGTTTTCAAGGGTTCTATTCAATGATATGAAATAGTTCCCCAAATTTTAAAGTATGTCCCGACATTGAGAGTGTGTAATCTATTGTCATGTATATTACAAATTCAGACTTTTGGAGTTGGTCTTTTTCGATTTTTTTCTTTTTCACCTGGTACTTGTCCATAGTATTCACAACTGCCTTTGATACATCATTTAGTCTTGGCTTCTATGGCACAACATTTTCTTGGTTTCCTCCTCCTCTGAACACTTCTTTTCGTCTTTGCAGTCTGATTTTCCTTCGTCTAGGTACTAAATGTAGCAGTTCTTCAAGGGTCAGTCTTGGACCCTCTTATTCTGCGCGCGCGCCCTCTCTTCCTCCCTCCCTCTCTCTGTCTCTCTGTCTCTCTGTAATCTCATCTACACAGCTTCAGTTTCCACCTATGTGCAGATGAGTCATGAAATTATATCACCCAGACCTTTCTGAATTTGACTAGATAGCCTATTTGACTACTTGACATTCTTTTTGGTTGTCTTAACGGAATTTACAAAGTCACCAAGCCCCCTGCCCCCACCAAGCTCTTTTTCCAGTGTTCCAGATCTTAGAGAATGGCACCACCATTTACTCAGGGATGCAGATCAGAAGTCTTGGTGTGATCCTTAACTAATTTCTTCTCTTCATATCTGAGCCACATCATTAAGCCTTAAGTATTTTATCTCCCCAAATTCCTCTTACGACCTCTCTACTCTCCATCTTTCACAATAATTGAGAATAATCTACTATCCTTTCTTATGTGAACAATTAATATGAAGCTAAAACTGTGAATGTGGTAATAGTTTTTTATGTTCTTGTATTTTGTTTTTAACATTGACAGACTTTATGGGGGCAGGGATCTGATTTCCACCTGGGATCCTACCCTCTTAATATAGGTAAGAAGGGATTTAGAAACCTTTGTACAGTATCTGTTCTGGGCCCCCAGGGCAGGAAGGGGGTGATCGCTGGGTGGGCGGACTGGAAGGGTGGAGGCAGGGCCCTTACCACCTGCATGCCCACATCCACCCTGAACATGAGGGTGGGGTGAGATGCTCTGGGAGGGATGAGGGAGTCCCCAGGCTAGGGGCAGGCTGGCAGCAGGGGCTGTGGCAGGTAGCCACAGCTTCAGCAGCACTTGGCGCCACGGTTGCAGGGCAGCTTGTTGCTGGCATCATCAGTGGTGCACTTTTAGTCATAGGTGAGCTCCTCACCATGCAGGGTGCAGTGCAGGGTAGGTGAAGATGATGATGGGCTTCTGGCCCTCCACGTGGGTGACTTGAGAGAAACAGTTGGGCTCACAGGAGTGGTTGATGACACGGGCAGCATTGCCATGCATCGTGGCATCCCCACATCAAAGTCATCCATTCGGAACATGTAGCACCCAGTGCCCTTCCCATCGGAGAACTTCTCCCGCTTATTCTTTTTTAATGAGGATAGATTAACTTGATGAAGGTGAGTTGAGAGTGAGTACACTTAGGTCAGCTCTCATCTCGGTCTTAAGATGTCTTTTCTGAAGTAGAAATGAATGTAGAACTTATAATCTGTTTACAATCTTTATAGACCATAAATTGAGTTTCATGAGGACTTTGGTAAGTTAAAGTTTGGTGAAAAGCTACCAGGGAAGAAAAATCCCTGGTTGAGAGCAAAATACTGACCTGTATAGAAGGCACATACTATACTAAATAAAAATACTGAAATCAGCGTGATCCAGGGAAGTAGGTGGGGAGTTCAAAAGACAGTTCAATCCCATGGAACTTAAAATGCAGAACAACTCAGAAAGTTTGGGGTTCATAAAAGTGTTGTGTGTGTACATATAAACATATACTTTGATTCTGTCAAATCTGTAAATTGTATATATGATCACACGTTTTTAAGACATAATACAAAATTATTTCTGTAATTTTCTTCACATACTCAGAATGGGGAAACTTAATTTTTTGACCTAAAAATATATAGCAATTTGCCCTTGTTAAAATGTAATCATCACCATGTTTTGTGATATATGGTCTATAAGAATGGATTACTTCTTCCTCCCATCCCATTGTCTCCATTGCCAAATACATTCATTGTACTTCAACAACTATAAAACTGGAACCTAAAACCATTCTTTAAAAAACAAAAGATAAAGTGTCCTGAATATAAGATTCATGTAAATTAGTCAAATGGATCAGCTACATTCCAAAGTTTTCTCTGCCTTCTTTCCCTACCAGATTTTGACATTATGGCAGGGAGGCATCAGAATCGTAGTTTTCCTCTTCCAGGAGTTCATTCAAGTGGTCAAGTACATGCATTTGGAAATTGTACAGACAATGATATGTTGGAGGAGGATGCTGAAGTGTATGAGCTTCGATCCAGAGGAAAAGAAAAAATCCGAAGAAGTACATCAAAAGATAGACTTGATGACATTATAGTATTAACAAAAGATATACAGGAAGGAGACACTTTAAATGCAATAGCCCTTCAATACTGTTGTACGGTAAGTTTTAATTTGATTTTGCATAATGCAGCCCCAAGTAAATTATTTGTTCATAGCACAAAACTGAAATACTGTGCCCTTTTATCTTGTATTCCCGCCCCCCCCCCCACTTTTTTGTCTTTTCACAGAAATCAGTATCATGTTGGTGGATGTTAACTTTTTAAATTTTTAAGTGAATACCTGAATTTCTGTTTATTTCTAAATCATAATTTTATTTTCAGATTGAAAAACACTCAAATGTGTTTATTTTTCTCCTTATTCAAGTTGTAAGGGAATGTAGAAATATATAAGGAAAGGTTTTTTCCTGACCCAATTTCCTGAGATAACACACGTTGGTGTATTTCTTTCCATACCTTTTTTTGGGGGGAGATATATATGTGTATAGTGATTTTTGTGTTTTAAAAATTGGTTTATATTATACCTATTACTCTGCAAGTTGCCTTTGACTTTTTCATTTCTTAGTATACCATATCCCTCATAGCCTTATAGATCTAACTCACTATTTTATGTAGCTATATAATGTTGCATAGTATGGATGTACCATAATTATTAAGTTGTTCTTTTACTCATTGATAGGATTTTCTCCATGTTTTGCATTGTGCAGTGAATATCATCACAACTGGTACCTTATTTCTGTGAAATAGATTCTCAAAAGTGGGATTTATAGATGAAAGGTATATTTTTTATTTTACTAGGTATTAAACTCTGTTTAAATCCATTTAATGTCTGTGTCATGTCCATCTTGTATCCATAGCATGGAATCTATTTTCATGTAAACACATTGATATGGAAACTGTTGATATCTTTCGTTTGCAAACTTTTTATTCTCATGCTCCCAAAAGAATTTTGAAATGTATATACTGTGTACCTCCTTGCACCTTTTAAAGTGAACATCTTAAATACATCCTGACTTAAAGTAGTTTTAAAGGATTTAATTTCCAGAATGTTGTCAATATTGATATTTAAAAACAAGACTATTAGAATACTCTTTAAATATATGCATGGAATCCTAAATGCCACTAGAATTTGCTACCTAAAATTATTCATTTAAAATATATATATATGAGCTCATTTTTAGTAGCATGAAATTTTATATTTTAAATTTTTTTATATATTTAAAATTTTTTCTCCTTGATTAATATTTTCATCCCCCCCAAAATCTTTCATAGTATAAAATATTTTTATCTTGAAAACCTTTTATTGATTACCTGTCATAGTTCTCTGCAATAGAAATACATATATATTGATAAATTTATATATATATGTTTAAATTAATTTTAAAGTCTCTGATGACCATGAGGTTCTATGTATTATTTTTCCTGAATAATTATTGCAATTATTCACGATTGATCAAAAAAAATTATAAATTTTAATTTAAATGTTTAATAAATATTTTATGGAAATGCATTTCTTGATGAGGTAAGAGAAGCTGGGTTTGGGTTTTTTTTTGCGACTTGTTCATATATGGCAACATTATTTATTGTTAAATCAGAAAATATCTGATTTCATTCTTTAATGCAAATAAAATTGTTAATATGTGTTCTGTAGAGAAATAAGACCACTGAGAAATAAATTATAGAATGTGCTTTAGAAGGATGATAATGGAAAGTAATCAAGACTTTAAAATTAGGGGCAAGACTGAAAATATCAAGGTGAAGATCCAAGAGAAGAGTGTGGTCCAGCAGCTTTATTAGAGAAAGACATTAGTTTTCTTTTAATGAGCCTAGAAAATTTTCTTAGAAAAAGAGAAATTTGAAGTGCCATCTGAATGATTAAAAATAGGTCATATTTCCAATGGAGTGAGAAGGAGAAAGTATTTCAGGCATGACAGTGATGTGGAGATTTCAAGGAGGAAATAAGGCGGACAACGGAGGAAGTTTAATAGCTGTTTCAGAAATGAGTGACACAGACTAGGATGAAGTGCTTTAAGATAACTGAGGGAAAGTTTGATATATAGTAAGAGAACATCATCGTAAGATTTTAACAAGAGTGCTGCAGATGGGGTGGGGGGGGCAGGAACCTGCTGGTGAATTAGAGAGAATCCAAGAAAGACGTTACTGGAAGATGATCCAATGAATATGATTAGGGCTTAGGCTAAAATATTTATAGTAAAGAAGAGAAGAAGCCAATAGAAAGTATATTGGGGAAATCACAGGGTGTATCCGCTGTTTCCTTAATTAAAATGAAGAGTGATGAAAGGCGGTTAGCTGAATGTTAGGGAAAAGATGGCATTGGCCACAATAATGGGAAAATTGATATAGCAGAGATAGGGAGTTAAGCAGTGCTCCCTTTTGACAGAGCTCAACTAGCAAAAAAAAGATTAACCTTACTAAAGGGTTTATCATTTAAAAATATGGTAATTAGTGCTATATTCCACTTATAAATATTCAGCCTTAGGAATTATTAAAAATATGCCTGTTATAAAACAGTGATAAGAGGAACAAAAAACTCAAGGTTACATTTGGAATCCTAAATGTAACCAAGGAAGTTAGCATAACAGAGAAAATATTATAGGGATATTTAGAGAGATAACCGAGGTAGAAGCTAAACCTTGGAAACCTGGTTCAGAAAGATTATTGAGTAGTTATTAGTCAGAATATACAATACCAGGCAAAAGAGCATTCAAAGAGAATAGGATCAGGCTTTGGGGTTTGTCAGTGAATCTTCATTTGCCTTAAAAGAGTCTCAAGGTAGTAAAGTGACAAAGCACCCTTTAACATTACACTCTCATCTCCAAGTTACTGTTCAGTCCTCTCTCCCTTTTCCTCCCACACATACACTTCAAAGGAATTGATTTTTCCAATAAGAACTCTCATTATTCATCAGTAATATGCAGTTAAT
This sequence comes from Mesoplodon bidens, assembly GCF_964165515.1. NCBI lineage: Eukaryota > Metazoa > Chordata > Mammalia > Artiodactyla > Ziphiidae > Mesoplodon > Mesoplodon bidens. The sequence continues at coordinate 73,795,530 of NC_138160.1, read as the reverse complement.
CCAGGTCACTACTACCTCTTAAAAACCCTGTTTGACAACCAGGTTTCTGCAGGTTTCTGACTTTCCCACTATTAAAATTTAATAACAGCTAACATTTACATAACATACTGTGTGTCACTACTGTAGGTGTTCTTTGGACATTTTAATACATTAATCTTCACAGTAACCCTATGTGGTAGGTAGTATTATTACTGTCATTTTACATATGTGAAACTGATTTGCAGACAGGTTAGACAACTTGCCCCAAATCATACAGCTAGAAAGTGTCAGGACCATGCTTCAAACCCAGATAGTCTGTGCTTTTAACCACCATCATATAGTGCTTTCCTGGGCACTGTTTCTTAATCTCCTTTGTGGATTTCTCTTAACTCGGCATACCCCTCAAATGTTGGCATTCCTAAAGGATCTTTCCTATGTTACCCTTTTCTCCTAGACTTTTTCTAGTGAATCTACTCGTGACTTCAATTACCATTTTTGCTGGTAATCCACAAATCTATATCTCTAGCTGAGATCATTCTTCTGAATTTCAGGCATACATTTATAACTGCCTTTGGACATCTTCCACTTGGCACATTTCAAGCACCTCAAAGTCAACATGTGTGAAATCTGTGTTCATTCTCTTTTATCCCTCTACAGTGTTCCATAATCTCAGTGAGTGACATCATTATCCATCGAGTTGGCCAAGCCAGAAATCTTAAGTTTTATCCTAGACTCACTTTACCTCTCTGATATCAATCAGGTGATAAATGATCAGTGCTTGGTTTACAGCATTGATGGAAATGATGGATTAATAACTTCAAGGCAGTTGGAGAGCCTGGCATAGTAACTGGTAACCTGAGAAACACTCTCCTGCTCCCCTTACAATGGCAGGTGGAGAGAACATGTAGACAGGTTGAGGACTATATAAAATATATAAGGAAAGCTTATAAAAATGGCTGATCTGGGGGATAGCTGAATAATGCATTTACACCAAGAGGTTTGGGGAAAAATGGCTTCAGGGGACAAGTGAAGGAGACAAATTATCATATTTTATCAATTTTAAGGTGTATTTTTTTACACACTTTAACATCTTTGAAGTTAGAATGGTGGCGTCTTCAATATTTGGTGGGTTTTTTTTTTTACCTTAATGATACATAAAATAATGGCACATCTTAGAGTGGATTGCATCTTGGTTTTGATAAAATATGGTACTTTTAGTTGGGTAAGTTGACATTTGCTTATACTCTAATCGCCACATTAGAAGAAAGAACATAAGTATCTGTAATCCTTCCTTCACAAATTGTTTACAGGCAGCAGAAGTATGATATTTGTGTATGATATAGAAAGAGAAATACCAAAAGATCCTAAAATCTACTTAAATAGCTAGAATTAGTGTTAATATTGATAATATGTGGGTGATTATAGAATGTAATTGGTGATTTCTTAAGACTGGTAGATCAAGAATGGTATAGAACTGTTATCCACAAATAATATAAAATCCTCTCTGGATGTGATAACTTACTACTTCCAATAATTAAACTCAATTTTTTTCCCTCCAAAAGTAACTGGGATGAATGAATATTACTACTTCTATTTTGATTTAGAATTTAGTTGAATTTTGCTTTTGCTTTTTCCTTTACAGGTAGCAGATATCAAGAGGGTTAACAATCTCATCAGTGATCAAGACTTTTTTGCCCTTAGGTCTATCAAAATTCCAGTAAAAAAGTTTAGTTCATTGACTGAAACACTTTATCCTCCAAAAGGAAGACAGACTTCACGTCCTTCATCTGTTCAATACCTTTCAGAACAACAGGAAGTTTTGTCAGCTAATGATTTTCCTTCTTCCAGTGAGTCAGCTGGTAGCTTTTTAAAAGAAGTAGACCGAGACATAGAACAAATAGTAAAATGTACAGACACCAAAAGAGAGAACCTTAATGAGGTGGTGTCTGCCTTGACAGCACAACAAGTACGTTTTGAACCTGATAACAAAAACATTCAACGTAAGGATCCTTATTATGGAGCTGACTGGGGAATAGGGTGGTGGACAGCTGTAGTGATAATGTTGATAGTAGGTATAATAACGCCAGTATTTTATTTGCTGTATTATGAAATTTTAGCTAAAGTGGATGTTAGTCACCATTCAACAGTGGATTCTTCACATTTGCATTCAGGAGTCACACCCCCATCACAGCAGAGAGAAACGGAAAATGAAATTGCTCCAACGAAAGGAATACCCTTTGTCCCACAAGATGACCATAAGCTTTATAGTCAATATTCTCAGTTACCTGCTGCTCAACACAAAACGTAGCAGTTAGTTCAGTTACAGTGTTAGCGATCACATGTGTATCTGGAATTTGGTGGGTGAATCAGTTATATTAAATAACCACTTCAAAGGCAGAATTTAGGGAGATTGAAGATGCTTTGTTTTTCATCTTTTTTTGTTTGTTTGTGTTTTGGAACCATTTACAAATGGATTGAGTATAAAATCCCTACAGTTGCTAGTTGTTGATACTGAAAGCAGTAAATCTGAATATCTGTTCTATCAATGCTTAAAGCAGAAGTAAATTTAAATATGTGTCTCGGAAGTTCCTGGAAAATGCATTTTTCTTATTCAAGACTGGTTATGTTCAAATTTTATTTTTTAGGCAATTGTTTTTGGTTTGAGGTTATTAATAGTAAATTCATTAAGCAGAATAATGATAGCATCAGATGTCTACAACTGAAGAAAATTTATTACTAACCATCAAAATATTTAGTTGCAGAAAAGTCTGATTCTAAAATTATTTGATAGGACTTAAAATTTCATTTCGAAACTTAAAAAAAACCCCAGATTTAGTACATATGCTATGAAAACATAAGTAGAACAGAAAGGGGAAAGACATGTATAATGTCTGTAATAGAAGCTGAGATATATTATTATTTTTAAGCCCCCAAATTAATGTGTTACTGTTGGGAAGTTGCCATTTGGTCACTAGAACACTGGATTATGTCAGGACCTAAAAGTTATCTTTGTCTCTGAAAGAATGCTGCCTCTGCTTCTGTTTTTAAGTGATTATATTTGCCTCTGATATTTGAAAGCACTTTTGTTGTTCTTTGATGAAAAGTGTTATACATGTACAGATTAGTATTAATTAGGAAATATTTCCTTACATACTGTGATAAGTTGTTGCTGTGTTACATGTAATAACATGCCTTAATTACATTTAATGCCTTATAATACTTTATGTAAACTAGTATAATTTTTAGAATTAAAATTAAGCATTATTTCAGATGGTCCGATAGGATTCATAACATAGACTATATAAATTTGTCTCCACCTTCACTGTCAGGCACAAGTTAATGGGATCATAACATTTTCGTTGTCTCTCTCTGAGGTCTGTTGCAGAAAAGCAAGGGTAAAGAGACCTTTTGCATTAGCAAAAACAGACAAATTGCTTTGTATGTTGATCACTTAACCTCTGTTTTTCAGAGAGAAAATGTTCAACTTAGCTCTTTTTTCCCTGAACTAGAGCATCAAATCGGGGAAGAGAGGCCAAAGGTGTATATGGATTGGTCAAAAGAGTGCCACTTTTAAGATCTGTTGTGGGTCAGAGTCTGGCTAAATAAGCATTTGCATATTGATTCCATCATTTATTAAAAGTATGTGTTTTTAAAATGCTATCAAAATGATTCATTTGGTGGAGTCTGGCTTGCCTGTTTGTGTATAATAAAGTATGTACCTTGAGATATATTATACCACCTCATTTTCTGGGCATTATTTCCTAACTTTTAATGTTTCAGATTTTTGACCAGTCATTTTATACTTCAAACTTCAGTCTTGATACAAAGTGGGGTGAATAAATATATATGCTTAATGAGGTTTAATGTACTTTTAGGAGCAGTGTATCATAGAAAGGACAAAGATGTCAAACATTAAAGCCCTTGCATATATTAGAGGGCCTTAGACAATTACCAAAAAGTGTTAATATGGAAGTTTGTAGCAAATTGATTTTTTGAGTTAACTCTATTAGTTTAAGATTTAAAAAATTGTTTTAATGTGCTTTGGGCATCGTGAGAAAAGTATGATCTTTCTAATTTATGCTCAGTGTTAACTTAGTTTACATTGTATTTATTAAGCCTGCTGAAAATCAAGTTTCAAGAAAGAAAATACAGATTATTTTAGGGTAGAATGGGCTAGATGTCCTTTGAAGAACTTTGTTTACATCAAATTGATGAAATTACGGAGTCAGGGATTCCTTTTTTTTAGCGGTACTTTGAAATTGTGATAGAGAAGTCTGATTTATAAAATAAGTAACTTTTTAAAAAGTAATGAGGTATACCATGTACTTGATTAAAAACCTTTTCTGTCTTGCAGAGTGTCCTATTCCTTGAAGGCAGTATAACATATCCTTATGACACAGGCAGTTTCCTTTGTCCATATATTTGAATTACATTGGGTTGGCCAAAACGTTTGTTCGGGTTTTTCCATAACATTTTACAGAAAAACCAGAGGGAACTTTTTGGCCAACCCAATATATTTTTTTTACTTAATTGAATATAATTTGAATTATATATAATTCTATATATATGTATAACATATATAGAATTCTGTGTTATATATATAGAATTCTAGATTCTAATCCTTAAGTGTCATTTGTAAAGGAAAAATTTCCTAAGCATTTAATAGATTCAGAATAATTTTAGCTTTTAAAAAGTACTAATACATCAAAATTTGTAACAAATGCAGATTACTTTGTAAAACTTAATAAAACAAGAAAAGTTATTTGATATTGTGGCTTTTGTGTTGAAACCCTTATTCGAATTTACTTTGAGGCTTTACATTAGAAGATATATACACACACACACATACGTGCAGATATAAAAGTAACGGAACTGTGAATCATTGCATTTGGTTCACTTAAAAAGTTGGAGTTGCAAGTGAAGAAAAACCTATTTTTAAAAAGGGCAGATTCTTCCTTAAAGTCTGGGTACAAATGGTTAAGATTGTTTCAAACTAATGGATGCCGTTTAAATTAAATATTTTTTGCCATCGTATTCCTAGAAAATTATGATTCGTGTCCCCAAAAGATATATTAAGATCAGTTATAGAGCCTGGTGGCCACGTTAAGAATTAGAAGACAGTAATGTTAAATTAATTTCTCCAAAGACTTTTTGTTTTTTAAAGCTTATCTTTTTCTGGACACTACTTACTTGTTCAGTGGCCTGAAGAGTTCTTTAAATGAACCACTATTTAGTTATTAGTTATTTTTAAAGTATCTACTACTAAAATTACCTACTTGGGAATATGAAGGATACAGTTAGAGTTTTAGAAATATCGTGAAACAAAGATCCAGTCAAAGTATTACAGAGTAAAGGTGTAGTTTTTAGGAGTCTGTATTTAAATGGTACATTATGATGGGAATCATTCTTATTTTGAATTACAAAGTTGCTCAGGAAATCAGTATTTTTCTTCCAAGTATGTGCATATTGCACTGTTAGACCACAGAAATCTGATGCTTTCATTCTTTTTATATATGCAAATTATGTCTTTTTTATAATGTATTTTATACAGATGCAGCATGGAATTGTAGAATGTTATGTTAGCATGTACATCTGTAAAACTGGTTTTTAAAACTTCTTGCCCCTCATTTTTCATATTTTAAAAGATCTGCAAAATGTAATAAAGTTTCTATTTTATTATTCAATCGAAAATGGAATCTGGTTAATTTAATTGAATAAAGCAAACCTTTTCTCCTCTGTTAGAGATACTATGTAAGATAGACTGAATTGCCAAAGATTTACCAATTCAGATTCCCCCTTGTTATACTGAAACAAAATACACTGGATTATTTATAGTACATAAGTGAAAGGAAATGAAAACAAATTTCAGATGAATGTTATTTGGTGGGGGGATCTCTGATCTCACGGAAGAAGGCCTCATGAGACCTGGTCCACACCTCCTTGGCAAGTTACAGATTGGTCCTGTAACGATATGCTTTATTTATATGTAAATTTTATTATCACGAAACAACCTTTCCATCTCAAAATATTAATTTTTTAAAATACCAGTAGCAAAAAGAATTGGGACAGTTATTTGGAGTTTTTATTTATTTAATGGAGAATTTGTGGTGTAATCCTTGTATTCTCCATTTTTAAAAGTATCTTGATCTTAAAATTGTATTTACAGTTTTTCTTATAAGAAGTTTTTACTAACTTAAGAGCCTTTAACCATATTAAGGAAAGCCATTGATACTGTACATCTGAAGGTAGTGGAGAAGGAAAGGTTAACAAGGTCATCTGAGTTTCTTAGCATTCTCTCAATATCCAAATCTCTTAGTTTGTTATCACAACTTTAATCACCTGGAGTTTTGTTGTTGATGGTGGTTTGTTCAAGAACATTTGATACTGGCATCCCTGCTCAATAAATACACAGGTTTTTTTTTTTTTTTTTTTTTTTTTCTTTCGGTACGCGGGCCTCTCACTGTTGTGGCGTCTCGCGTTGTGGAGCACAGGCTCCGGACGCGCAGGCTCAGCAGCTCTGCGGCATGTGGGATCTTCCCGGACCGGGGCACGAACCCATGTCCCCTGCATCGGCAGGCGGGTTCTCAACCACTGCGCCACCAGGGAAGCCCAATACACAGTTATTTTACTACGTAAAATAAGTATTAACAAATTAGTTTTCTCTATCAAATATATTTCAGCAGGGTCAAAGAAAACAATATAAAACAAAAGGACACTTGTAAGAATTTAATGTGTAAACAAATACAGAAAAATAAGCATTAGAGCAACAAAAGCTTTGCATCTTATATAGAAATTTTAAAGATACTTCACCAAGTATGAGGTTAATTTCTGTATTAAAGCTTGCCTTCTTACAGAATAATTTAGCATTCTCTGAGATTTTAAGCCAGAAAAACAAGATTCATGCTGGTAAAGCAACCTGCAAATACATTCTGCCTGTTCTCACAATTAGTCTAAACATAAAAAGATCTTCCAAAGGAGGAAGACAATGCACTTAACGGAGATGGCTGGGGCCTTCCCGGGAAATCCTTGCCCATAGGAGATGCTTTACCATCTGCAGGACTAAAATGGTAGCAACAAATTGAAAGCCAGGAAAAGATTCCTGCATCTTTGGTGTATTTGCCCAATTTAAGTGTCATCTTCAGATGTATAATAAAGCAAGTAAACAGAACCATAAAGATAAGCTTTCTATAAATTAAATGGTATTTGGCTATAGTACTAAGGAGGTAAGAGATTAAGAAACTTCTGTTAATTATCAATCCTAAATCACTACTTGCCCATTACAACTGAAAACTGAGGATTCTACTCTAAGAAGTACGGTAGATTGCTAATACTTCAGAGTGTTTTATTCATGTTTTCCATTTAGAATCTTTAAAATTATTGATAAGCTCCTTTAAATAAGAAAGCACATAGGATCAGCACAATACTGAACTAATAATGGCCCTCACACACATACTGAATTATCTGATAAATATAATTGAAAGTGGTCTTTTTCCTGAGAAAGCCATGTTACAAAATGGCACAAGACAATACACATTTTCTCCAATTTTTCCCACCAGGAAATAAGATGGGAAAATCAGATTATATTTTATGAGGAAAACATGTTTGTATCTCAAAACTGTTTTCAATCACTTTACCATCTACAGTTTTTTAAAGGGTGAGAACTAAATTTAAATTAAGAATGATCATTTCTACAAGGTGAGAGAATGAATACATATGGTAAACTTTGGTTCGAATTTGAACAATTTTTATAGAAAATTGTTTACAAGTGAAGAAACTAAGGCACAGAAAACAAGCTCAATTTCAAGGTTGAGTTTAATAGTAAAGGTAGAAATAGAATCTAGGGCTCTTGATTCTCAGGTTAGAGGGTAATGGGTGGTATCTTCCCAAGAGGGAAAAATTTATTTCTTTTGGTGGGTAATGTTCATAAATCATTTTTAAGATATATAATATGAATTTCCTTGAAAATCTTTGGCATATGTGAGTCACTGGAGGCTGAAGTTTATAGATATCCTCTCCCCCACCACAAAAAGGCAGGGGAGCTAGTTTTTAAATGGATCAAAAAAGGTTAATCTAAATTTCAAAGTGACCTGAGTTTCATTCTGCATTGTTATATAAATCAATTGGAGAGCTCAGTCCTGTGCAACGTAACAGAGGCCACTACACCTCACAGATTACACATACATGCATCCTGCAATGAGATTTATATGAGTAGAACTTAGTCTACATTTTTATAAAGTACAAAATTAAATCTCCGTCTAATTTTTCATAAGCCAATGACTCAGAGATATCAAACTTGTTACAGTGGGATGATTAATTCATATATTGTATGGTATGAAGTTAGCCTCTAATTCAGGTATTTTTAATATTCATCTCAGGCCTTTGTATTGGTTGAGATGTAAGCTGTGAAATTTACTTAGCTCAGATTGGCATTTTTCCCTGTGCATGTGTTTCCAATCACGAAATTTTTAATCTCATAAAATATGCACTTGTAAGAGCTCAGGTAGGTTTATGTAGTCATAATATAGTAGCACAGAACATACCATGTAAAAGTAAAAAGAAAATTATTTTCAAGTTTCTTTGTATTTAAAGTGCTCCATGTGCAGTATTAAACCAACTTTCAGATTATAGAAATCCATTATGATGATTAGTAGTTTTAGAAAAGATCAGCAGTTAAACAAGAAAAACTTGTTTAAGTATGAATACATAGATTAAAAGATGCAAAAACTCTTTAGGTACATTCTAATCCAAATAATACCAAAAAAAAATCCACTTGAATACATTAGAGAGATGACAGAGGTGTTGAGAAGGAATGTCAGAGACTAATTGGTAAAGTAACTAATAGGTAAACTCAAAGTGGTTCTGAATATTTTGGTAACAAGTATCTTTCCAACAAAACAGGAACAAAAATAAAATACTCATTCCTTATCAGAAATAAAATAGAAAACAAGTCTGTTCAAATGTTCAGAAGCTGTATCATAAAAATATTTTTTGAGAAATTTCATAGCTAATAGGTTGCTTCATCCATGTTGTCATCACTGTCTGCACCAAAATCATCTCCATCTTCAAAGTAGGAATTAATGTAGTCATTTTCCTAAGTGAAATGATATATTCCTCAGTAAACATTAAAAGTATGAGTAGTAACATTAAAGAACGTAATGTAGTCCCTTTAATATAAGTTTATAAATATCAAAGTTAGGTAATTAGAAAATATGCCAGGCTTAAAAGAAGTCTCTGTTATTTCAATGCTTAAAACATACATTAACTTTCACATATGTAACTGTGCTTTCTTCCTCAAGACCACCATCTCCTACTATTCTCAGGCACCAACTAGCTAAGAGAACGTAAACGGATGCCCATTACACCTTAATAGGATTATACATCTCATTCATTATACCTTAGTGGGATGATACATGGTTTAGTTAGTTAAACCACTAAACACTTACTCCAAACAAATGTACAAACACTCAAGAAACGAAGCCAATTTATACTAACATTCATTCGACTACACCAGAACTGAGGTTTCCAGTTACAATGCATAGCTGAGCATAAGCAGAGAGATTTTTGCTTCCTACCAAAAAACAAACAAACGAAAAGACCTGAAGATACTAAATCAAATGCAGAAGATGCCATATTATATTACATCTAGGGCCCCTCAGTTTATTTTTTTTAATTTTTATTTATTTTATTTATTTTTGGCTGTGTTGGGTCTTTGTTGCTGCGCACGGGCTTTCTCTAGTTGCGGTGAACGGGGGCTACTCTTCATTGCGGTGCGCGGGCTTCTCATTGCAGTGGCTTCTCTTGTGGAGAAGCACAGGCTCTAGGTGCGTAGGCTTCAGTAGTTGTGGCACGCGGGCTCAGCAGTTGTGGCTCACGGGCTCTAGAGCGCAGGCTCAGTAGTTGTGGCCACACGGGCTTAGTTGCTCCACAGCATGTGGGATCTTCCCGGAGCAGGGCTCGAACCTGTGTCCCCTGCCTTGGCAGGCGGATTCTCAACCACTGTGCCACCAGGGAAGCCCCTCAGTTTCTTTTAAATTAAGAGAGATTAAGCCCCTGGGAACATTCCAATTCTTATGGCTGAGTAAGACTACTATCTGTGTAAATGACTCAAGGTATTTCTGCTTTCTATCAAAAATTAAAAAATCCATTTTGGATATAGATTAAAAGAAAAGAGCGTTATTAACCAACTGCAGTGTATGGACTGCAGCTGGATTCCAACTGGAATAAGCAAAAATTTTTTTTCCAATCAAAACTATTTGAACACTGGTTTAATATTTGATGGTATTAAAGAGTTACATTTTATTGTGCTAGGTATGATAATGATATTGTGATGTTGTTAAAGAGCCCTTATTTTTCAGTACATACTGAAATATTTATGGATGAAATGATATAATGCTTGGGATTTGCTTTAAAGTAATCCAAGGCAGCTGCAGGCTTGAAGTGCGGGGGAAAGGAGCAGACTGGGTGGATGAAAGAGTGGCCAAAAGGCTGGCTATGAATTGATCATTGTTAAAGCTAGGTGATGAGTCTGTAGGTGTTTATATTACTAGTAACTAGTTTTTGTAAATGATTAAAATTTGCCATAAAAAATTAATTTCCAGGATACACAGTTTTGAGGGCATTAGCCCGCTGTGGCCTCCTTTGCCTAGCAAAGCAATAAAGCTATTTATTCTCTTCTACTTCACCCCCCCCCCAAATTAATCTCCACATCTCTACTATCTACTGCAGAAATTATGATAGAGTAAGAAATAGGGACTGTTCTCAAAAGAAAGTCTCCTGGATATCACCTTTTTTAGTATCTGCATGGGGGGATTTTATATATAGATTTATATAAATAATATAAGAAAGGTAACCTGTATTATTCAGATATGTATTTCATTACTTTGTCCTCCCTAAACACTTTAATTTTCCGTATCCAGCTAAGATCCTAGGAGGCTGGCCTGGTTTCTCTGGTGCCAAGAAATCCAACAGTCTGGAAACCTGGCTGAATCCGGAGGCCATGTACCAGGGACGAGTGGAATGGTTGAGAGTTCAAGTGAGTCCACCTTGTAAGTGAGATCTTGGCAAGGACACTTGTGTGAAAATATAAGCTAGCCAAGTTGTACATACAAGTGGAAATGAGTAAGGAAGAGATACTGTATTTCAAATTGAGCATATGCCACTTGTGTTTAAACATGAGCACCTCCAAGTATGTTCAATGATGCGCATTAGGTAATTTTGTGAGATTAGTAATCTTAATACAAAGATTGGTACAAAGTGAGAACTTGTTGAAATTGATGGCTTAAATGGTTCTTGGCTTCATTTGGGCCCCTGCTTTTTTCTTTAATTGTAACACTCAAAAGAGTGCAGAAAGAAAAGTCTATATTTTCTCAATTTTATATGTAGGTGTTACATAGATAATTTGCTCCACTTTACTCTTCAAAACAAAATGCTCTTTAAATCCTCAATATATATCAGGTGAGTTAATTAGCAGTAATTTTTCATTAATTAGTTAAATGATAGAAAGAGCAAAGAGTAACTTTAAATCTGGAAAGGCTTTGAGCTTGCTTATACCCTGACTCACCCAGCCTCACACTCAGAATATATAGCCTTTCTTTATTAAAGTAGAAAGTTGGGTTTTTTTTAAAATGAAATATAGTTATATAAACCCACTGGTGGTGTTTTGGACTCTGTTAAGACCCAATACAGAATTCTGAAATTACTAGAATCCTAATGTTTGCTGTTCTTGTTAGGACAGATCTAAATTTCAACACAGCTCAACTCAAGTAAACTTTATAAACAGAACATTTCAAAAGCCAAAGAATATTCAGGAAAATTCTGAAAAAGAAGGGTAACATGCTCTAAAAATATTAACAAATAATCAGAAGCTTCTATTAATTGGAACATCTTAGTGATAGTTCAGAAATAGATCAATGGAACAGAGTCCAGAAATATATCTGAGTAGGTGAAGGAATCTAATAGCTGATAAAAGAAAATTTCAAATTCATGCAGAAAGAAAATTATTTAGTACATGAGGTAGGCAACTGGCTAACCACTTGGAAACAGATAAAAATGTTTCTGTACCCCCTCACTGCACACCAATAAAAATTTTATAAGAATCCAAAATTTAATGTAAAGTACTTGTAGCATATAATAAAGATTTCTTAGGTGGAGCAATTCAGATGAAAAAAAAGATTCAGAGTGTGGTGTGAGAAGCTGAAATGAAGACAATGGTCACTTGCAATGCAGAAGAAACTCTCAGCCTAGGGTTAATTCATGAGACGTTTACAAAGTCCCAAAGAGGCTGTAATCAACAAACTTACCCTGCTTGACTGACTCCAGCTTATTTTGAAATGCACCATGTTTCTGAAAGTTGGAAATCCCAAATCTAAAACACTGAGTTCTGACTGAGATACTTGAGGTTGGATTATGAATGTTCTCTGGTAGTGTCCTCTTGCACTTTGGGATTTAAAACCTGATGGTACTGCAGAGTTCCCCCCTCAAACTTATGTGACTAAACCCTTAATTACCTTATTGCTGACTTAAAATTGTATGTATATAGATCTTAAACTAATCTGATCAATTTCCTTAACTTGTGGACTTCCACTTTCAAATTTGCCTATCAAGTTACTTTTACCTCTTACATTCCATTTGGTATCACTATAATTTCAATGCTATAATAATTCTCCTGGTACCAAGAACTTGATGCCAGTGATAATAATATACCCCTGGTTCCCATCAACTTGGTTTTTGTTTGTTGGTTTACTTTAATTATATACCATATTAGATCATCCTTAAGCTTAGTTAACTTTGTTACTCTCCCAGAATAGACCATTACCTCTTCTTGCTCTTCTTCGTCATATTCCTCTTGTTCTGCAGCATTGTCATCCTCATCATCATCACCTTCTTTACTTTTCTCTTTGCTTCCTTCTTTCTCTTCATTTTCCTCATCTGATTTTTCACCATCACCTCTCTTTTCCAATTCCTGGTATAAATGAGCTTCATTAATTTAAATGAAACCACTAGACTCTGACTTGCCTGCTCAACCTCAAGAGGACAGCTACCTATCACCCTAATTCTAACCCTCCCTTACCAACGCCTCCAGGCCACCACCTAGGACACCGTGAGTTAACTCAAGAAAGATGGGACTAAATGGCCTGTCATTACATTGGTATTTTCTTTGAGTTTGCTACTTCATAACTGGGTCTTGAGTCATGCTGTGATATCAGCTCTGCTGCCCAATGCTTTATTTTTATGATTCCTATCCTACCTCCTTCTAAAATATTGAGTTGATTCTGTTTATGGAGAAGCACTTTCAGAATGTTATTTTGTTTTCCTTCAAACATGAAAGGAGAAAAGAGAATGTAATGGTAACATTTCAAAATGTTTATGTTTTAGTTTCTAAGTGAAACTGTTTAAAATAATATCAAGTCATCCTATTTGCAGATTACCCATGTTCTTATCTCTATTCTCCCTCATTATTTACTTCCCATTTCCAAGGATTTTTGTTTCTTAATGTATCTGGCAGGTACATTAAGAAAAGAGAGATTAAAACTCAAATCTCAGTAAATATTAGCAATTATTAGCAACTCTAAGAATGAAGGCAAAGAAGAGATGCAGAGTTAGAGAAACTTTGATTACCTGATGACTCCACTTATCCACCTTGTTAAAACCACTGCCACCTTCTCATAAGACAGAGATTTAACTTTAAGATTACATCTTTATATTTCTATTATGACTACCAATAATTTTTTCCATTTGATAAAAAGTGACCTGTTTTTATTACTGTTACTATCCATTTGCTAAATTGTTCTATGCTTAATTTGCACAAGTGACAGAATTTCACCAGTTTTCTAGGAGGTGGGGGACAGCAATAATTTCATATATTAATACTCATAATTAATGTATAAGATCACTTTAACTAAAACACTATTATTCTTAATCAGTAATCAGAACACTAATTCATAAAGCTGTAAATACTCTACCCTATTATAAGATATTTGCTCTGTAGATTACATACAGAGAGAAAACATATTTTGTATTTGGTGTGACTACAACTTAACTATTCCATTTGGTTCTTAAATATTTTTTTAATCCCTTTAATTACATTTAAGAAAACCAAAGGCAATGAAAGACTACATCAGATAGTCTCAATTTTTAATCAAAATTCAAACTCTACCCTTCCTGTCACCTTACCCCACTTAGGTAGAACAAATAAGACCAAGGTAATAGACATAAGATGATTTATCTTCATACTGACCCATGTTACCTTATATGAGTTATTACTACAATATAATGTGTGCAATTTTTACCAATTGGCAATCTCTTTGGAAAACTGCATGTAAACAAAATAGTATTTACAGATTTTTAAAGTGTTTATAAAACACATACATACAATGATGATATATTAATGTTAATTAAGATATGAAATTTTCTTTTCTATTTTAATCAAACTCTAGTAAAAAGGCCTACAACCCACAAGATTGTATAGTTAAAAGGGAACTGTAGTGCTATACTTATTTAACTTTGTGCAAGGTATACGCTATATCTGAAGAACCATGCTATTAGCTATTAGCTATTATTTAATAATTAGCAATAGAATTATTTAAACCAGTTATGTAAAAATACTTTCAAATATAGAGTTCATTCAGTGCTATGTAGGGACTAGGAGGTCTTGATTTCCACTACTGCCACCTCAATTATCTTTAAATAAATAACTTCAACTTTATTTCTACTACATAGACCTAAATCAAACCAATAAAATACCTAAATCAGTTAACAAATATCAGATTTATGAAATTTAGAAAAAAGATCTCATACACACTGTCTCATCAGTTTATTGCTTTTGTGTTAAGGTATTAGTTTTAATTCATCTACTTAGTAGTCTCCATTTTCTGTTCTGTGAGATATAACTATTTACCCCTACTACTTTATGGATTTATTTAAAGAACAATGTGAATAACACAATGTGAAAACACTTTGAAAACAGTTGAATTATGAACAGTTAACAGTTCTTCTAGCTTAAATACTACAGACCACTCAGAGCCACCTCTATGTCATACAGAAATAAGCTCAAATATTATTTTACTGCTGTCTGATTATTCACACAATAACCATGAGATTTGACTGGATGTCATTCCCTCTCCATTAAAGAAGTTTTATTAAAGAACACTTGCAACTACTTTTGCTGAAGAAATGAACAATAATGGAGTCATCTGGAGGCTAACTTTGCTCTATTAAATAAAGCTGCTAACTCATTGGGATTTCTAGATTTAAAACTCAAGTTTTAACAAAGTGTGTAATGAAAAAAGGTGTTTAAATGTAGAGAATAAGGAAATACAACTTTTTCTTATAAGAAACCACATCCAGAGGTCCAGATCTATCTTCCTTATGGCACATATCATCTTAGCAACTTCTTTCCAGGAAGTTTTAGGAACAGTCAGAATCTGTGTTCAATCAATACAAGATGGCTAGTTCTGCAACCCCATCCATCATTCCGCCACAGTAAAACCTGACAGTTATTGCTATTCCTTCAACAATCCTCCTGGCTTGATTTTCAGACATGTTATCTTCAGCTCAAGTACTGGTCAAAAGTAAAATTTTAAAAGTTGAGTTTCTGTTACCAGGTAGCTATGCCAACTTGGCCAGGCAAGTAAAAGTTTTAAAGCCTTGACGTCCTCATTGGTAAGTGAGGAATAATAATACCCATCTCTCTTTGTTCTTATGAAGACTTAAGCACATAATGGATGTAAATAGCTCATCAAAGAGCCTGCTATATAAAAAGTTCTCAAAAAGTGCTAGCTGCTTTCATCATCATCATTATCATTACCATCACCATCACCATCGATGCAAGGTAATTCATGCATTGATAGTGGGAATAAAGGGAATAAACTGGTATAACCTCACTGGAGAATGATCTGCCAATATTTATCCATATTTTCCATATTATACAGTACACATAACAGCTGACCTAACAAGTCTACTTCTAGAAATCTATCCTAAACATGTGAAATCACATACTTAACATGGATTCACTGCAGCATTGTTTATAATGGTGAAACACTAGATGAAACATAATGTCCATCAATAGATTACTGATTAAATAAATTATGGTTCATTCTTATAGTGTAGCCAAAAAAAAGAAGAAAAAGAAAAGAATGAGGGAACTCTTTCATAGACTGACATGGAAACATTGACAAGATATTTTAAGTGATAGGGTGAAGAGGCAAAACAGTGCAATATGCTACTTTTTTGTCATTAAAAAGAAAAAAATTCTGTATTTTCTATGCATAAAATGTTTCTGGAAGGATATATAAGAAATCTGGTAACACTGGCCATCTAAAATAGAGGAATTGAATGGATGGCTAGGGACAGGGATGGGAGGGCATATTTTTAGTTTATTAATCTTTTTAATTTTACACCTTTTTTTTGAAATATTAAAAAATAAAGATATAAAAACAAGTGCCATAAGATAGGATTTTCCCTCAATAAAGTCTTCTACACTTAAACATAAAGCAGAAGAAAAGCATTAAAAATACACACATACCAATAAGAGAAAAAAAATGAGAGGTTTTTAAAGATATACATTCATGTTTCTTTCCCATGCATAATCCAAATGCAAGGGGAAAAGAGGAATAGAGTGGGAAAGGAGTCAGGTGACAAAAGGTGAGGCAAGCTGACAGGTGAGTCATAGAGAGGACAGAATGGAGCCCCCATATCTCCCAGCCAACAATGTTCAAACCTTGCTAGTTACCCTGTATGCTGGGCTTGGCTCTGCCAAGTGTACATGTTATTAAAAAGAGAGAGAAGGTGGAAAGGTGGAAGAAGACAAAAAGAGGTATGACAATTTTTCAGTTTGTTCTTATAATAAGAAGAAAACCTTACCTCAATTTTTTTCAATACATCTGCAGTATTAGTGAGTGAAGTGCCTTTGCCTGTATCTTTTGCCTTTTTGGATTTGGGGCCTGCTGAAGTAAAACCACTGTTAACACATTTTTCTATAACAGCAATTGTATATTAAATGTCTTTGCCTTTTAATATGCCATCTAGCATGCTGGTATGCCATACCAGGCACACATAATTTGCAGGATGAATTAATTTTCCTAAAGAATGAACAAAACAAATCAGCACACATCACCAATTTTCCATGGTGAGGAGTAAAAGATAATCACTTAATAGGATATTTTCTAAGACTGCAACCAGATATCTTTACTGAAAACTTGAACTGGCATTTAATGTCCTCAGGGCCCAAACTGCGACAATGTTCCCTCAGGTAGAAGCACTAGAGGGCCAGTGAAAGGCTCCCACAAATGTATCATCTGCACTGGCTTCCTGTTCACTGATCAGGAATTTTAAATAGGGCAATCCTACCAGGTTTGGGAAAATAAAAAACAAACTTCCAGTTATAAAATATATAATCACGAGGATGCAATGTACAGTGCAGGGAATAGGTCAATAATATTGTAATAACTTTATATGGTGATCAGTGGTAACTAGACTCATAGTGGTGATCATTTCATGATGTATAAAAGTTATCACATCACTATGTTGTACACCTGAAATTAATATAATATGTAAGTCAACTATACTTCAATTAAAAAACATACAAGTGTAGAATAAATATGTATTTGCCAGTGGTTAAAGAGATGAGAAAGAGGTTATATTCAGGGCAGCATAGCATTATCTTTGTAATGAAGAATAAAATAGTTAAATGGAACAAACACACCCATCATATGAATCTGAAAACTCAAAGCAATATAAATAGAATGTTTTAATAGCTTTGGGATTCAAAATTTTTTAAGCTATATCAAAAATATTGCATTTTGAGGCTAATGTGAAACTGCAGGGTATAAAAAATTGTTTCACATATAGATCCTGCTAGTCAGTTACCAAAACATTATGTTACAAAATTGTCCCATGGTGATCAAAAAGTATTACCATTCTTTCCCCAAATCAAACTAAATACCTAGAAATTACTTGGTAACAGAGGAAAATATGGCTCAGAAGGATGTAATTTTGTTAAAGATTAACATTTAACCTATAGCAGAAGAAATTTTTAGATTGTGGTGCATGACCCATAACTGATGGAATTTACAATTTATTTTGTGATACCAAATTGCCCCTCGGGGAGTCACTGAGTTCAGAACTCCCAAACATACATATTAGTGAGGTTTTGCTCAAACAAAAGTTATAAAAAAAATAGTTAGATTTAATGATGGGTAACTATCTCTGTTCCCCTTGAGAGCAAAGACTGTTTAAACTGAATTGTAGCACATAAAATATCATATATGAAAAAGCTCTCAATATATATTATAATATTGATACTAGAAAACACTAGCTAAGAATGTAACTTACATCAAGAAGTCTTTTTCTCTAAGGAGCTTTTATCAAATTATTTAAATTTCATACACACAAATCTGTTAAATGGATATTATAGAACATGGTCAGGTAAATAAACTTATCAAAATTATTAATCTCTTAGCCAAGAAAGTCAGTTGCATATTCAAGTCTACTCAGCAATTTGGCTATGTATTATTTATAATTGAGAAAGAAGTGTCAAATTATGAAAAGTTGTTAAAAGACTGTTTCAACCCCAAAACATTTACATGAATTTTTTTTCATCTTTGGCCAAATACATGCATATATTTGAATTTTTTTGTTTCTTTCAACACCTGCCAATAGCTGGTTCTTCAAGAAACAAACTTTTTCAGTCTTTGGCTGTTTTGGTATTGTCTACTTTCATGTAAATCAGGGGAGGCCATTTTAACAAAAGAGAGAGTATAAGCTTACCAGGAACATAACACAAAAATTATATAATATGCAATAAAAATATTAAGAAGAATGGAAAAAGAAAGTTTTGTTGTTTTCTTTTTCAACAAATGAAAATCCTGATGCACTGGAAGCTTTTACAAATCATCAATGTATATATGTGATTCTAGGGATGAGCAGTTGGTGGGATGTATTTGAACATTAATTCCTCCAAATCAGATATATTCTTTTCAACTCTTTAAAATCTGCTAAAAATTTGTGATCCACTAGGACATGACCAGTATCATTCAAGCAAATGTTATTTTATTGTGAAAATAATATATTTGTCTAAGAAAAGCCAAGGGTATAAAGGACAGCAGGTAAACTATCAGATCTCAATATATAATAATTCTGTTCTCAATCAAGCTAAATACTCTTATATGTTGTAGCTTTGAAATAAAACAAAATAAAAATACTTCCATTTAAAATATATATGCCAAAATTCACCAAATTGTATGTTTCGAATATATGCATTTTATTATATGTCAACTATACCTCAATAAAGATGTTAAAAAGGAGAGGGGGATCTCTTTCAAAAGGCAGAAGTCGAGGGAATACTTCCTAACTCATTCTATGAGGTCAGAATTACCCTAATACCAAAATCAGACACATATTATGAGAAAGAAAACTAAAGATCACTATCTCTCATGAATAAAGATACAAAACTCCTCAACAAAATATTCTTAAATCCAATCCAACAATGTATAGAAGTCACAGTCAAGGGGGATTTATCCCAGGGATATAAGGCTGGTCCAAAATCAATTAATGTAATCTATCACATTAACAAGCTAAAGAAGAAAAATCACATGATCATATCCATAGATGCAGAAAAAGCATATGACAAAATCAAACAGCCATTCATGATACAAACTTTTAGTGTTAGGAACAGAGGGGAAATTCTTCAACTTGATACAGAATATCTACAAAAACACCTTATAGTTACATCATACTTAGTGGTGAAAAACTTGATATCATGAATAATAAAAATCTGACACTCTGCCACTAAGATCAGGAATAAGGCAAAAAAGTTCCCTCTCATCACTGCTTTTCAACATTTCACTGGAAGTCCTAGCTAATACAATAAGATAAGAAAAGGATACAAAAGGTATGTAGATTGGGAAGGAAAAAATAAAACTTCCTTTGTTCACAGACAACATGTAGAAAATCTGAATGAACTGGCTAAAAAACTCCTGGAACTAATAAGCAATTATAGCAGGGTTATAGGATACAGGTTAATATACAAAATTCAATAGATTTCTTATATATGAACAACCGACAAGTGGAATTTGAAATTAAAAACATATTACTATTTACATTAGTACCCACCAAAATGAAATACTTAGGTAAAAATCTACCAAAATGATCTATATGAGGAAAACTACAAAACTCTGATTAATGAAATCAGAGAGCTAAATATATGGAGAGATATTCCATATTCATGGATAGGAAGAGCTAATATCTTCAAGATGTCATTTCTTCCCAACTTCATCTATAAATTCAATGCAATCTCAATCAAAATCCTAGTAAATTATTTTGCAGAAATCGACAAACTGACTCTACTGTATGTATGGAGAGGCAAAAGACCCAGAATAGCCAACACAACACCGAAGAAAAATAACAAAGTTAGAGGACTGGCACTACCTGACTTTAAAACAGTGGTATAAGTGAAAGAATAAATACATAGGCCAACGAAACCAAATAGAGAGCCCAGAAAGAGACCCACATAAATACAGAAAAAGGCAACTGGACTTCCACGTGCAAAAAAATGAATTTACACAGACTTTACACCCTTCACAAAAATTAACTCAAAATGGATCACAGACTTAAATGTAAAACACAAAACTATAAAACTCCTAAAAGATAACATAGGAGAAAATTTAGATGACCTTGAGCTTGGTGATGACTTCTGAGAGGCAAAACCAAAGGCATGATCCATGAGAAAAAGAACTGATAAGCTGGACTACATTAAAATTAAAAACTGCTGTATGAAAGACACTGTCAAGTAATAAGAAGACAAGCTACAGACTAGGAGAAAATGTTTTCCAAAGACATATTTGAAAAAGGATTGTGTGAAATAGAAAATAATATATATTGGTCTCAGCTCCTGGTTCCTGCCACAGAACTCCTAAAACCCTTATAACTTCCTAAGTGACAATAGTGTGTTTTTTTGTTGTTGTTCTAATATGTGTCTAAATCCTTTGGAATTTACTGGGTGATAGGAGTGTCTTTTGTTCTAAGGAGGTGACACTTGGTGGGTTGCTGGGCAGCTTCAGGATGGGGTGGGTTATCATAAACATCAAGCCATGATTAGAAGCCTGGAACTTTCAGCCTCATCTCTCATCCCTTGGAAAAGAGGAGAGGGGCTGGAGAGTGAGTTAATGATTGATCATGCCCATGTGATGAAGCCTCCATAAAAATCCCCAAAGTATGTGGTTCCAAGAGTTTCTGGCTTGGTGAACATATCCATGTACTAGAAGGTGGCACATCCCAATTCCACAGAGACAGAAGTTCCTGCACTGGCGACCTTCCAGACTTTATCTTATGTATCTTTTCACCTGACTGTTCATCTGTATCCTTTATCATAACCTTTATTACATAATAAACTGGTAAACGTAAGTAAATGTTTCCCTAAGTTCTGTGAGCTGTTCTAGCAAATCAAATCCAAGGTTGGGGGTGGAGGGCATGGGAACCTCTGATTTGTAGCCAATTCAGACAGAATTCGTGGGTAACCTGGAGACACACTATACTTGTGATTGACATCTGTAGTAGGGAGTAGTCTCCTGGGACGGAGCCCTTAATCTGTGGGGTCTGTGCTAACTCCAGTTAGTGTCAGAACGGAATTAAATTGTAGGAGACACAGCTGGTGTTGCAGAGCATGGCTTGATGTGCAGGAAAAAACTCCATACATCTGGTGTCAGAATTGCTGTGAATGTGGTAGTGGTGTGACAGGAAAGGACAAACACCCAGCAAGAGTGTTTTTCCTACAGACTATCAGCCAAAATATACAAAGAACTCCTAAAACTCAACAATAAAAACACATTAAAAAACCCAATTTCTCAATGTCTCTCCCACAACCTCATCTTAGCAAGCTTGTACTTGTCCTTCAATCTGGAGTTCAATTGTACTTCCTCAAAGAACCCTTCCCTGGCCTCCCAGTGAAGACAGTGTGTTACATTTAATGTCTTTACTCCAACTGACTGTGAGCTCTGTGAGGGAGAGGATTACTCCTACTTTGCTCACTGTTTTATCCCTCTTAGCACAGTGTCTGGCAATAGTAGATGCTCAACAACTTTGTATTTGGTGGAATTATGAGAGAATAACACAACAAAAGCTTTCACTGTGATATTTTATGTACACCATAAAGTTCTATTTGACAGTTCCCAAACGTTACCAGTTCCAAATGTTTTAGTTAAAAACTTAAAATATAGCCAGTATAATCATTTTAAAACTTTCAAATATGCAAATGAGAATATCTACATAATTGAAAAGTCTTTCCTAGCACATCAAAATTCCATAAAGGAAAAACAATTAAACAAACAAAAGCAAAGAAAACAAAACAAAAAATCAACAGCAAAAGGCTCCAACAAAGTAATCATAATGTCAAAAATATTTTAAGAAAAAGCATTCAGAACATTGAGTGTAACATTAGATTGACAGTTCCATATTAAATGGAAGTTAAGCAATAACCTTTTCCCACCTGGATTATTATTATTATATTAGTTAATGTACCTTTTCCTACCTGGATTATTATTATTATATTAGTTAATGTACCTTTTTTGCATTTTTTTCTTGGCATCAACTCTCTAGGGAGTCTTCTCCAATCTGTGCATACAAAAGGAGAAATATAAAAATGGCAGTTTCCTCTAGGAATTACTGGCACTAGCTATAACTATTTAAAGTCCATGATAGTTGCTCATGCAAAGGAAATAAAGTTTCTTAATATCTGATTATACATATTTAGCTGGGATCAAATTATAACAGTGATATATTTTCTCCTATGAAGAAAAAAAGTTTATTAAAATAGCTTTGAAACAGTGTTATAAAATTTCTACAACATTCTTTTAACAGCTATATAGTATTTATATAATTAATTTCAAATACAGAAATTTTCATAACAAAAAATGTAGAAAAATATTTATGGGCATGAAAAGTTATTCATGATATACTGGTAAATTAAAAAAGCTTCTAAAACAATACATATAGAATTCCACTTAAAAAATAAACCTACCATATAAATATTTTTATATATATTTGTGCAGAGAAAGCTCTAGGTTGGGGACAAAATATTACAGTAATTCCTTGCGAGTGTTAGGATTATAGCTGTTTTTCTTAAGTGTTATTTATTTAACTACTCTGTATTTTGTAAGTTTTCTGTAGTTGATATGTATTTTTTTAAATTTTATTTATTTAACTTATTTATTTTTGGCTGCATTGGGTCTTAATTACTGCGCGCCGGCTTTCTCTAGTTGCGGTGAGCAGGGGCTACTCTTTGTTGCAGTGTGTAGGTTTCTCGTGGTGGCTTCTCTTGTTGCGGAGCATGGGCTCTAGGCTTGTGGGCTCAGTAGTTGTGGATCGTGGGCTCTAGAGCGCAGGCTCAGTAGTTGTGGCGCACGGGCTTAGTTGCTCCGTGGCATGTGGGATCCTTCCAGACCAGGGCTCGAACCCGTGTCCCCTGCATTGGCAGGCGGATTCTTAACCACTGCGCCACCAGGGAAGCCCTGTAGTTGATATGTATTTCTTATGTAATAAAATTTTTTTCAAAAGTTAAAATATGTGATCACAATCCTAATACATGCAAAACTAAATAAACAATTCTATTATAGGAAAACTTTAAAATTAAAAATACAAATAGCTATGGAAAAGTAAATTCCCTCCAATTAATAATTTTGCCTGCATTAATTAAAAAATTCCTTTAATTTGTCACTTCCTTTTCATTTTTAAGCTTAATCAGAAAAATGAAGCAACATAAAAATAGATAAAAATGCTGCCTGCTAATAAAAGAAAAACTCAGTGTCTTCTGCAGAAAACATTTATATCTCAAGCTATTTTAGCCGAACTAATAAATTTTGCTTTAAATATGTTTCTTTTTATAAACAATCCACAGGTGATCATGAGAAAGTATTTAAAGAGAATCATTTAGAGATGAATGTTTATGAAGTAGAAGAAATGAGAGACCTAAGACAGTGTCTTCAGAGGGACACAACCTTATCAATAATCGGCACTGAAAAGAAAGAGCACTGTAAGTCAGGAAAACAATAATGCTGTAAATGCAACTTATGCATTTACATACAGGCAGTTTCTATAACACACCAAGGACAGAGATGTCAAAGGAAAGTGAGTTAAAATGAGGAGACCTGGGTTTTAGTAGTATGGTCCATGTCGTCCTGACAGGTCTCTTCATTTCTATGGCAACTGTTAATTTTCTATAAAATGAATGAACTGGATGAGTTCTCTGCAGCCCCCTTTCACCTTGTCTCTATCCAAGGCAATTTTGTGAATGTTGAAAAAAAAAACTCTTAGGTATGGTTCTGTTGAAAAGGCATCTTAACAATCAAAGAGTCTATGCCTGCTGGAAAGAAAGGAAGATACACAAACTTGGCTTAAAATATTCATAAAAATAGACTTGCTTTCTCCTCAGAAGCTATAAAATCACGCAGGTGCACAGAAGTGAGGAATACTGGGATTAGAGACTAAAACTGTGATTGTGGCAAAAGGAAATGGAAAACCCAATGGTTCTGGTGAGCCCCAGTTTATAAAAAAAAAACAAAGTATCCTAAAATTTCCAAAAAAACACTTCAACCCTTCCGTGTTACAATATAAAAATCTTTTCATCTTAGTTTTCAAAAGATCTATGTTGCTAATTAATTATAGGAAAAGAGCCAGACTCTACTTTCCTATGGTGAAAATACAAAATTTGTCCTAAAAAATATGGGGTAGGGAGATAGCCTTTAAAGATTATTTTAACATTTTCAGTTTTACAATTACCTGGTATCCACTCTTCTTTGTACACCTTCATGTATCTTTTACTATATCTTTCAATATCTAGAAAAAAGATAGAAAAACAAATTTTAAAATAATTGAAAACACCAGGTAACATCTTTTATTTCACATACAGGGAGTTTCTTACATTTCTCCACAATGTGTTCCTGGACACATACTGAACAGTTCAATGAGTATTACATGTTTAGGGAAGTGGCAAGAAGCACATGGGTATGAATGGCTGGGGGTGAGCAGAGACCTAAACCCTAATTATGGTTCTTAGAATCAGACAATCTGACTCATCTCTAAGAATATTCACAAAAGCCCAAATACAAGTCAGGAAGCCACTTACACATAAGGGCAGGGGGTCTACTTGGCATCTTCTATTTTCTTCTTGTGACACTGGCCTTCAGCTCCCAATCTCTAAACCTTGTATAACTGGAAGGTATTCAAGTACCTAAGTGAGGATGGAGGGCTGTTTGCTTACCTCCAGTAAGGTAAGTGAATGCTTAGTACACACATTTACTTAGGCTTCTCAGTGAGCTACTTTTCACAATCCATTGGGGAAGACAATGGGGAAAAGGGTAGGAGTAGGCAAGGTTGGACTTGATGGGGCATGAATGAGCAAGCTGCAAGCCTTCCATGTCACTGCTGAGAACTCTGCAGGGACCTTATGAGCTCACCAAAAACGGGACTGTGGCTGTGGCTCTTGCTCTGCTTTGCCCACTTTGACACAAGAAATTCCCTCGATGAGGGCCCAAACCCTTTCCCAACAGCACAAGTTAGCAAGTGACACCATTATACAATAGCTTGAAACCATGGTTCATCATAAAAACTGGTTTAGGAGGATAGTCATGAAAAGCAGAAGGTAATATAAAAGATGAAAATATAAAAATTAAGACCCAAGCAGACACTGATTTTTCTTCCATGTTAAAAAAAATGCTTCCACAGACTCATGGATACAGGGAACAAACTAGTGGTTACAAGTAGGGAGAGGGAGGTGGGTAGGGGCAATACAGGGGTAGGGGATTAAGAGGTACAAACTATTAGGTATAAAATAAGCTACAAGGATATATTGTACAACACAGGGAATATAGTAAATATTTTATAATAACTATAAATGAAGTGTAACCTTTAAAAATTGTGAATCACTATATTGTACACCTGTAACATATAATATTGTACACCAAATAATACTAAGACCATGGTGTTAGACAAAGATAACTAAAATAAAGAGTAGATCAGAAACTAAGAGACAAGGCTTTTCTAGATATTTAACTGTTTGACTTCAATCTTGCTCTCAAGTTTTTCATCTGTAAAGAGAAGGCAAATGAGAGATTCCCAGCATCTGCATTTAAAATTTTTCTCCAAAACAGATTCTATATCTTGAAAAAATTTAACCCTCAATTTACCAAGAAAAAATTATTACCATTTATTAATAATAACAGTTACTACCAATGAACCATTTTTATATTTTTAAGTTACTTTCAAATAATTTACAGAAGAATAAGAGATGTTGAAAACCAACTACTGGAATTCAATTTAAAAAAGCAAAGGATATAAATAGACATTTCTCCAAAGAAGACATACATGGACAAAAAGCACATGCTAAGATGTTCAACATCATTAGTCATTAGGGAAATTCCAACCAAAACTACAATGAGCTACCACTTTATACCCAGTTAGATGGCTAGAACTAAAAAGACAGTAATAAGTGTTAACAAGGATGTGGAGAAATTGGAACCCTTATATGTTGTTGGTAATGTAAAATGGTGCAACCACTTCAGAAAACATTTTGGCAATTCCTCAAAATGTAAAATAAAGAGTTACCATATGACCCTAGATATGTACACAATAAAAGTGACATATGTCCACCCAACAACATGTATATGAATGTTCATAGCAGCATTATTCATGGTAGCCCCAATGTGGAACTGACCCAAATGTCCATCAACTGATGAATGAACAAAATGTGGTATATACATATAATGGAATATAATTCAACCATAAAAAGGAATGAAACACTGATACATGGTTTACTATGTATGAACCCTGAAAACATTATGCTAAGTGAAAGTAATCAGCCACAAAAGAACACATATTATGATTCCATTTATATGAAATGTCTAGAACAGACAAATCACTAGAGACAAAGCAGATTACTGGTTGCCATGGGCTGAGGGGGGGAGGGGACAATGGGGAGTGATACTAATGGGTATGGGGGTATCTCTTCAGGATGATGAACAAATTCTAAAAATCAGATAGCACTGTTGGTAGCACAATTCTGTGAGTACACTCAAAGGCACTGAAATTTTTTTTTTTTTTTTTTTTTTTTTGCGATACGCAGGCCTCTCACTGTTGTGGCCTCTCCCGTTGCGGGGCACAGGCTCCGGACGTGCAGGCTCAGCAGCCATGGCTCACGGGCCTAGCCGCTCCGCGGCATGTGGGATCTTCCCAGACCGGGGCACGAACCCGTGTCCCCTGCATCGGCAGGCGGACTCTCAACCACTGCACCACCAGGGAAGCCCCGCACTGAAATATTTTAAAAAGTAAATTTTAGATCTGTAAATTTTATCTCAGTAAAGCTGTTATTTAAAAAGAAAATTAATTACTGGGAACTTTAATAACAAAGTATAGTAAACTCATTATATTCCACTATTTCCCTGGTTTTGAAGGTATATTCACCCAAAATGGGCTACATCCTTTGGATGCAGCTAACTGTGCATCAACTGTGCATCATGAATTTGTCATGTACAAGCCTTAAATATAAGCATTTCATATATCCTGATTCCAGATTTCAAATACATCTTTAATAAATTCTAACTGATTATATCTGTTTTTTCTCACACCTGCACCACCCAAGTGATTCTAGATGACAAATACATTTCTATTAATAGGTTTTAGCTTATCATTACTTCCAATTCTTCTTGTATTAGCACCATCAAAATGTAACACTTTAAAAAACTGTTATGGTTCACACTTTTGTTGAAGAGAGGATGGCCCAGCCATCTTCTTTGATCTATAATTGTAAAACATTTTCATAATTAGATTTATAATTACCAATTAATGTGATCAGTCCAATAAATTGTTTCATTTCTACATAATCTATTTCCTTTCAATCATCTTTGTCTTTGCCTTTGCCTTCAGCAGTTGTCTTGTTACAAACTATATGAAATAAAATTTGGTATATAAATACCATCAAAAAAGAAAAAAAAATGGTCACATCATTTTAGCAAACAGAATTTTCAAGGTTCCTATCACAAAATATTATGTGAAAGATTAATTGTATGAAAATACCATATGTCCTTTTCATTCTTAGAGATATACTGTTTACTCATTGATTCATGAGTTCATAGTAGAGAACAGTTAATGAAAAGTGATGAAATAATATCTATGATGATGAAACAGTAAAATATTTCAAGATGCAAGAAAAATAAGATCATTAAGGTTCCAAACTGTATTTTAGATTTATGAAAGGGTCCAATTGGCCAGTATGGTAATGCTAAGACCATATGAATTTTTTTTCTTTTCTAAAGCAAATTCTCTTTGTTCTTTGGAAGATGTCTATGAAAAAATAAGTAATGAATATCAATCACTACATAAAATAGTAAGAACTGCTCAAAAAGAAACTAAAAAATTAAAATGGACCCTGACAGTATATTGAGAGTTAATAAACCAAACAAACTCCATTTGTTCAATAACAGACCTTGTGGTCACAATGCAGGTAAATGTATGATTTCCATTAAGCTTCTGAAATGGCTTACAGAATCATCACCACTGTCACTCCTGTTTCTAGCTCAGAGGACCCCAGTGGTTCAGGAACCTGAGCTGGGAACCACTGGACCAGATGCTGTCTATGCACCTTTGCAGCTAAAACTCATTAAAATAATAAAATTCATTGATTCATTTCTCTTTATTAAAAATATAATAAATTTCATTGCAGAGAAAATACCAATCATTTCTATAATTCTACCTCAGAACACTATAAACAAACATTGAATCTATTACAACATGAAATATGTTTAATCTGTGCCCTCAGTTCTTTGTGAACAAATCTCAATGCCCTGAGCCACCAGCCATTTGATTATAAGGAAGAGATCTCCTACCTTATTTGTCTAAGTCTGTAGAGCTTTAGTTCTTTACATTAGTCCATAAGTCTCCCTTTCTTAAAGCACATAGGTAGTGGGGGATGAGAGAAAGCTGGTGAACATACAGAGATGGAACACTATCTAGAATATGGCTCCCTATGACAGTTGTGCACTTCTATTCAGTCTGGCCAATTCTTTTCCATTCATGGTGTGTATACGCACACTATGTGTGTGTGTGTGTGTGTGTGTGTGTGTGTGTGTGTGTATACACACATAATGTATATATACAGTATATATAAAACTGTATTCACACATATATATTATATTTTTTAAAAGCCTTTATTTGCTTTTTAGTTATTAATTAATTTCTTTATTTATTTTAACATCTTTATTGAAGTATGATTGCTTTACAATGGTGTGTTAGTTTCTGCTTTATAACAAAGTGAATCAGCTATACATAAACATATATCCCCATATCTCCTCCCTCTTGAATCTCCCTCCCACCCTCCCATCACATCCCTCTAGGTGGTCACAAAGCACCGAGCTGATCTCCCTGTGCTATGGGGCTGCTTCCCACTAGCTATCTATTTTACATTTGGTAGTATATGTAAGTCCATGCCACTCTCTCACTTTGTCCCAGCTTACCCTTCCCCCTTCCATGTCCTCAAGTCCATTCTCTATGTCTGCATCTTTATTCCTGTACTGCCCCTATGTTCTTCAGAACCGTTTTTTTTTTTTTTTTTTTTAGATTCCATATATACGTGTTAGCATACGGTATTTGTTTTTCTCTTCATGACTTACTTCACTCTGTATGACAGACTCTAGGTCCATCCACCTCACTACAAATAACTCAATTTCATTTCTTTTTATGGCTGAGTAATATTCCATTGTATATATGTGCCACATCTTCGTTATCCATTCATCTGTCGATGGACACTTAGGTTGCTTCCATGTCCTGGCTATTGTAAATAGAGCTGCAATGAATGCTGCGGTACATGATTCTTTTTGAATTATAGTTTTATCAGGGTATATGCCCAGTAGTGGGATTGCTGGGTCGTAGAGTAGTTCTACTTTTAGTTTTTTAAGTAACTTCCATACTGTTCTCAATAGTGGCTGTATCAATTTACATTCCCACCAACAGTGCAAGAGGGTTACCTTTTCTCCGCACCCTCTCCAGCATTTATTGTTTGTAGATTTTTTGATGATGGCCATTCTGACTGTTGAGAGGTGATACCTCATTGTAGTTTTGATTTGCATTTCTCTAATGATTAGTGATGTTGAGCATTCTTTCATGTGTTTGTTGTCAATCTGTATATCTTCTTTGGAGAAATGTCTATTTAGGTCTTCTGCCCATTTTTGATTGGGTTGTTTGTTTTTTTTGATATTGAGCTGCATGAGCTGCTTGTAAATTTTGGAGATTAATCCTTTGTCAGTTGCTTCATTTGCAAATATTTTCTCCCATTCTGAGGGCTGTCTTTTCGTCTTGTTTATGTTTTCCTTTGCTGTGAAAAACCTTTTAAGTTTCATTAGGTCCCATTTGTTGATTTTTGTTTTTATTTCCATTTCTCTAGGAGGTGGGTCAGAAAGGATCTTGCTGTGGTTTATGTCATACAGTTTTCTGCCTATGTTTTCCTCTAAGAGTTTTAGAGTGTCTGGCCTTACATTTAGGTCTTTAATCCATTTTGAGTTTATTTTTGTGTATGGTATCAGGGAATGTTCTAATTTCATTCTCTTACATGTAGCTGTCCAGTTTTCCCAGCACCACTTATTGAAGAGGCTGTCTTTTCTCCATTGTATATTCTTGCCTCCTTTATCAAAAATAAGGTGACTATAGTTGTGTAGGTTAATCTCTGGGCTTTCTATCCTGTTCCACTGATCTATATTTCTGTTTTTGTGCCAGTACCATACTGTCTTGATTTCTGTAGCTTTGTAGTATAGTGTGAAGTCCGGGAGCCTGATTCCTCCAGCTCCATTTTTCTTTCTCAAGATCGCTTTGGCTATTTGGGGGTCTCCTGTGTTTCCATACAAATTGTAAAATTTTTTGTTCCAGTTCTGGGAAAAATGCCATTGGAAGTTTGATAGGGATTGCATTGAATCTGTAGATTGCTTTGGGTAGTATAGTCATTTTCACAATGTTGATTCTTCAATCCAAGAACATGGTATATCTCTCATCTGTTTGTATCATCTTTAATTTCTTTCATCATTGTCTTATAGTTTTCTGCATAAAGGTCTTTTGTCTCCTTAGGTAGGTTTATTGCTAGGTACTTTATTCTTTTTGTTACAGTGGTAAATGGGAGTGTTTCCTTAATTCCTCTTTCAGATATTTCATCATTAGTATATACAAATTCAAGAGATTTCTGTTCATTAAATTGTATCCTGCTACTTTACCAAATTCATTGATTACCTCTAGTAGTTTTCTGGTAGCATCTTTAGGATTCACTATGCATAGTATCATGTCATCTGCAACAGTGACTGCTTTACTTCTTCTTTTCCAATATGGATTCCTTTTCTTTCTTTTCCTTCTCTGATTGCTGTGGCTAAAACTTCCAAAACTATGTTGAATAACAGTGGTGAGAGTGGACAGACCTTGTCTTGTTCCTGATCTTAGAGGAAATGGTTTCAGTTTTTCACCATTGAGAATGATTTTGGCTGTGGGTTTGTCATATATTGCCTTTATTCTGTTGAGGTAAGTTCCCTCTATGACTACTTTCTGCAGGGTTTTTATCATAAATGGGTTTGAATTTTGTTGAAAGCTTTTTCTGCATCTATTGAGATGACCATATGGTTTTTCTCCTTCAATTGGTTAGTATGGTGTATCACACTGATTGATTTGCGTATATTGAAGAATCCTTGCATTCCTGGGATAAACCCCACTTGATCATGGTGTATGATCCTTTCAGTGTGCTGTTGGATTCTGTTTGCTAGTATTTTGTTGAGGAGTTTTGCATCTATGTTCATCAGTGATACTGGCCTGCAGTTTTCTTTCTTTGTGACATCTTTGTCTGGTTTTGGTATCAGGGTGATGGTGGCCTCATAGAATGAGTTTGGGAGTGTTCCTTCCACTGCTATATTTTGGAAGAGTTTGAGAAGGATAGGCGTTAGCTCTTCTCTAAATGTTTGATAGAATTCGCCTGTGAAGCCATCTGGTCCTAGGCTTTTGTTTGTTGGAAGATTTTTAATCACAGTCTCAATTTCAGTGCTTGTGATTGCTGTTTATATATTCTGTTTCTTCCTGGTTCAGTCTCAGAAGGTTCTGCTTTTCTAAGAATTTGTCCATTTCTTCCAGGTTGGCCATTTTATTGGCATATAGTTGTTTGTAGTAATCTCATGATTCTTTGTATTTCTGCAGTGTCAGTTGTTACTCCTCCTTTTTCATTTGTAATTGTATTGATTTGAGTCTTCTTTTTTTTCTTGATGAGTCTGGCCAATGGTTTATCAATTTTGTTTATCTTTTCAAAGAAACAGCTTTTAGTTTTATTGATCTTTGCTATTGTTTTCGTCATTTCTTTTTCATTTATTTCTGATCTGATCTTTATTATTTCTTTCCTTCTGCTAACTTTGGGATTTTTTGTTCTTCTTTCTCTAATGGCTTTAGGTGTAAGGTTAGGTTGTTTATTTGGGATTTTTCTTGTTTCTTGAGGTAGGATTGTATTGCTATAAACTTCCCTCTTAGAACTGCTTTTGCTGCATCCCATAGGTTTTGGGTCATCATGTTTTCATTGTCATTTGTTTCTAGGTATTTTTTGATTTCCTCTTTGATTTCTTCAGTGATCTCTTGGTTATTAAGTAGTGTATTGTTTAGTCTCCATGTGTTTGTATTTTTTACAGATATTTTCCTGTAGTTGATATCTGGTCTCACAGCGTTGTGGTCGGAAAAGATACTTGTTACGATTTCAATTTTCTTAAATTTACCAAGGCTTGATTTGTGACCCAAGATATGATCTATTCTGGAGAATGTTCCATGAGCACTTGAGAAGAAAGTGTATTCTGTTGTTTTTGGATGGAATGTCCTATAAATATCAATTAAGTCCATCTTGTTTAATGTGTCATTTAAAGCTGTGTTTCCTTATTTATTTTCATCTTGGATGATCTGTCCATTGGTGCAAGTGGGTTGTTAAAGTCCTCTACTATGATTGTGTTACTGTCGATTTCCCCTTTTATGGCTGTTAGCATTTGCCTTTGTATTGAGGTGCTCCTATGTTGGGTGCGTAAATAGTTACAATTGTTATATCTTCTTCTTGGGTTGATCTCTGGATCATTACGTAGTGTCCTTCTTTGTCTCTTGTAATAGTCTTTATTCTGAAGTCTATTTTGTCTGATATGAGAATTGCTACTCCAGCTTTCTTCTGATTTCCATTTGCATGGAATATCTTTTTCCAACTCCTCAATTTCAGTCTGTATGCGTCCCTAGGTCTGAAGTGGGTCTCTTGTAGACAGCATATGTATGGGTCTTGTTTTTGTATCCATTCAGTCAGTCTATGTCTTTTGGTTGGAGCATTTAATCCATTTACATTTAAGGTAGTTATTGATATGTATGTTCCTGTTACCATTTTCTAAATTGTTTTGGGTTTGTTATTGTAGGTCTTCTCCTTCACTTTTTTTTCCTGCCTAGAGAAGTTCCTTTAGCATTTGTTGTAAAGCTGGTGTGGTGGTGCTGAATTCTTTTAGCTTTTGCTTATCTGTAAAGCTTTTAATTTCCCCATTGAATCTGAATGAGATCCTTGCTGGGTAGAGTAATTTTGGTTGTAGGTTTTTCCCTTTCATCACTTTAAATATGTCCCGCCACTCCCTTCTGGCTTGCAGAGTTTCTGCTGAAAGATCAGCTGTTAACCTTATGGGGGTTCCCTTGTATATTATCTGTTCCTTTTCCCTTGCTACTTTTAACATTTTTTCTTTGTATTTAATTTTTGATAGTTTGATTAATATGTGTCTTGGCTTGTTTCTCCTTGGATTTATCCTGTATGGGACTCTCTGTGCTACCTGGACTTAATTGACTATTTCCTTTCCCATATTAGGGAAGTTTTCCACTGTAATCT
The DNA here is from genome assembly GCF_964165515.1 of Mesoplodon bidens. NCBI lineage: Eukaryota > Metazoa > Chordata > Mammalia > Artiodactyla > Ziphiidae > Mesoplodon > Mesoplodon bidens. The sequence continues at coordinate 73,761,665 of NC_138160.1, read as the reverse complement.
CTTCAAATATTTTCTCAGTCCCTTTATTTTTCTCTTCTTCTTCTGGGATCCTTATAATTTGAATGTTAGTGTGTTTAATGTTGTCCCAGTGGTCTCTGAGACTGTCCTCAATTCTTTTCATTCTTTTTTCTTTATTCTGCTCTGTGGTAGTTATTTCCACTGTTCTATCTTCCAGGTGACTTATCTGTTCTTCTGCCTCAGTTATTCTGCTATTGATTCCTTCTAGAGAATTTTTAATTTCATTTACTGTGCTGTTCATCATTGTTTGTTTGCTCTTTAGTTCTTCTAGGTACTTGTTAAGCGTTTCTTGTATGTTTTCCATTCTTTTTCCAAGATTTTGAATCATCTTTACTATCATTACTCTGAGTTCTTTTTCAGGTAGACTGCCTATTTCCTCTTCATTTGTTTGGTCTGGTGGGTTTTTACCTTGCTCCTTCATCTGCTGTGTGTTTCTCTCTCTTCTCATTTTGTTTAACTTACTGTGTTTAGGATCTCCTTTTCACAGGCTGCTGGTTTGTAGCTCCCATTGTTTTTGGTGTCTGCCCCCAGTGGCGAAGGTTGGTTCAGTGGGTTGTGTAGGCTTCCTGGTGGAGGGGACTGGTGCCCGTGTTCTTGTGGATGAGGCTGGATCTTGTCTTTCTGGTGCGCAGTACCGCGTCCGGTGGTGTGTTTGGGGTGTCTGTGACCTTATTATGATTTTAGGCAGCCTCTCTGCTAATGGGTAGGGTTGTGTTCCTGTCTTCCTAGTTGTTTGGCATAGGGTGTCCAGCACTGTAACTTGCTGGTCGTTGAGTGAAGCTGGGTGTTGGTGTTGAGATGGAGATCTCTGGGAGAGCTTTCACTGTTTGATATTACCTGGAGCCGGGAGGTCTTTGGTGGACCAATGTCCTGAACTTGGCTCTCCCACCTCAGAGGCACAGGCCTGACACCGAGCCAGAGCACCAAGACGCTGTCAGCCACAGGGCTCTGATATTAGTAGTGCCAGAAGGCTCTTAACAGCGGTCTTAGCCACTGAATCTCAGCTTACTGACATGCTCTGTGCCTTTGTAGGAGCCGCGACCCCCGCCTGGCTGCATGCTCTTCCGGCTCTGCACCAACTCTCCTTCCTCCAGGTGCCTCTAGGTGGCGCCCTGGGCCTCGTGTGCCTTTTGCACGCAGTAAACAGAGGCTCAGAGTGCAGGTCTGCCGAGGTCATGCCCCGACCGAAAAAGCCTTTACTTTCTTCTTTTTTCTTTTTTTAAAAAATTTATTTATTTTATTTATTTATTTTTGGCTGCATTGGGTCTTCATTGCTGCGCACAGGCTTTCTTTGGTTGCGGCGAGCAGGGGCTACTCTTCGTGCGGTGTGCGGGCTTCTCATTGCAGTAGCTTCTCTTGTTGTGGAGCACGGGCTCTAGGCGCACAGGCTTTAGTAGTTGTGGCACATGGGCTCAGCAGTTGTGGCTCACAGGCTCTAGAGCGCAGGCTCAATAGTTGTGGCACAGGGGCTTAGCTGCTCCGCAGCATGTGGGATCTTCCCAGACCAGGGCTTAAACCTGTGTCCCCTGCATTGGCAGGTGGATTCTTAACCACTGCGCCACCAGGGAAGCTCAAGCCTTTACTTTCAACCATAGTTTTTTTTAATAACACATTATATCAGGAAAGAGAGGTAAACATGAGTATATTCAAAGAGAATATACTTGTATCAATTTGGAAAATTCTATGCAAGAGGTTTCTTCTGGAACAGTAGCAAAAGATTCCTTATATATTTAAATACTTTATTATGCAGTTATCAAAGGTAAAGAGCCTCTTGATCCAGGTATAAGCCAGCTACTCTCCGAAACCAGGAACAAAATTATGTTCCTGGTTTAAAAGACTCAAATAAATGTCTCCATGGTATGACATACTTTTAAATTAGACATGTACTTTAATAACAACCACATTTAGTTAAGTAAGTACATCCCATAATCTAGAGAAGAGACTAATTTTATTTATTTATTTTTTTTTGCGGTACACGGGCCTCTCACTGTTGCGGCCTCTCCCGTTGCAGAGCACAGGCTCCGGACACGCAGGCTCAGCGGCCATGGCTCACGGGCCCAGCTGCTCTGCGGCATGTGGGATCCTCCCGGACCGGGACCCGAACCCGTGTCCCCTGCATCGGCAGGCGGACTCTCAACCACTGCGCCACCAGGGAAGCCCCAAGAGACTAATTTTAAAAAGCTTAAAGTATATCTTACACTATTCACTAAGAATGAATATTTATTAGTTCATTTAATCTTCCTTATTTAAATCTTTAAAATGAGATTTAATTTCATTTTTAAACTCAAATAGAGAAAAGCACGCAACATAATCATGAAAGTAAAAAATTCAGTATTTTTGAGGTAAAAATATCAAACCGTTTATTACATAACTTCAAGAAGCTATGTTTTGAAAAATTAAATAAACTTGTCTAAAATGCTTCTTACAATTATAAGCACATGTAATAGTACTATATAAGCCTTCCTTTTTGATTCTTATCCAATCTAAATCTTTTAGAATGAGGGAAAAGGCTATGCATTTTTAATACTAACGGAATGAAATGATACTATATGAATTTCTCATGTTTTAATGATGTTGTTTTGAGAACTCAAGGATGATATCGATCTCTCTAATTTCAACATTCAGGGGTAGAAACTGAAAATCAATATAGTTCTATGTGCTAAATAACTACTTAGGAATGTGTTCTCTTCCTCTAAAACCAGTTTGCACTTCCGGTCTGAGACTGTCAAGCCTTCTCCAACTGTAATTTCCCCTCTCTGTCCTTGGCATAACCAGTGAATACATATTTTATATTTTATATCTGATATATAAATCGTAAGGCAAAATACAGTCAAGGCTTTCAAAAATTTTAACCAAAATATTAAATAATCAGAGACCTGATTAAAGATTTATGTATAAGGATAGTACTCACAGTTTTATACATACGAGAAAAAAAACTAGAAACAATCTTAAATCTTACAACATGGAACTAGTTACAATTAATAATGTTATATCCACACAAGGGAATACCACATAGTCATCAAAAATCATATTTTCTAAGAATGCTAAGAATATGTGGATAAAATAGATAACTAATAAGAACCTACTGTATAGCACAGGGAACTTTACTCAATACTCTATAATGACCTATATGGGAATAGAATCTAAAAAAGAGTGGATATATGTATATGTATAACTGATTCACTTTCCTGTACACCTGAAACTAACACAACATTGTAAATTAACTATACTCCAATAAAAATTAACTAGAAAAGAATATGTGACAATGATAATAATATGCTATTGAGTGAAAAAGGAAAATACAAAGTAATATGACTCCAATTTTATAAAAGGAATACACACACAGAAGAAAAATCTGGAATATACAATAATATATTAATAGTAGTTCTCTAGACATAAGGAATACAGGTGATTTTTACTTTCTTAATACTTCTGTTTTTCATAAATTTCACTGAACATATAAAACTTCTATTTTGAAAGATAATTAAAAAAATAAAATATCAAAAAGTTTAAGATATATTTTCTGTTAAATCAACATAAATATGCTTTTTCAAGGCAGCTGATTGAAATTTCTGACTGAATCAAATCAATCAGTATTAAAGGTCATATATCTTATGCTGAAACACTATTTCATCTGTAGACAGTGAACCACATAAAGAGTCCAATACGCACCTTGTTTTTCTTCAGGTGTTTCTACAAAATAAGGCATTCTTTTCACTGTTTCTCTCAACTCCTGTTTCAGGGCCAGCACATAATCTTCACTCTCTCCTGTTTTCAGTGGCACTGGTTTATAATCTGTATCCTGTTTAAATTAAGAGGCAATTTAAAAAAATAAATTAAATATTTTAATATCCTTTTTGTCTATATTCTGAAAAATGTCAGTTTTATTGAAAAACTACATTTTACAGGTATTAAGTTTTAAGGATTTTGAGCTTTTATAATCTATTAAACCTTTCACCCATCTCCTATTTTGCTCTTTTTTTTTTTTTTTTTGGCGGTACGTGGGCCTCTCACTGCTGCGGCCTCTCCCGTCACGGAGCACAGGCTCCGGATGCGCAGGCCCAGTGGCCATGGCTCACAGGCGCAGCCGCTCCACGGCACACGGGATCCTCCCGGACCGGGGCACAAACCCGCATCGACAGGCGGACTCTCAACCACTGCGCCACCAGGGAAGCCCAATTTTGCTCTTCTTTTAGAAGTAGAAAAGATACTTAGTTTTCCTACCTGCCCTAATTTTTCTACTGATCACACCAATAATCATTTTGCTATACAGTCTGTTGACTGTGATTCTATATTTTAACAATCAAGGCACCCAAATAAAAGCAGCCTCTTTAGTCTCCTATTAACCTCAGTCAGTGGTGGTGGTACTGGTGGGAGCAGCAGCATTAAAAAAAAAGTAGTAGCAGCTACCATTTAACAACTGGTTACTACATACTACAACCTGGATGTACTCAATATCAGAAAGGCAAAATACCAAGAGCAAAAAGTAGACACTCCCCATGTGAGACATCTAGATCCCCAATACATTTATCCAGGGTCCTCTACTTACATAAATCTTTCAACAAAGGATGTTTCCTTTTAAAAGAGGGAAAAGATTCCTGGAGGGAGTATCTGGTTATTTATGATTTTTTGATATTTTATACTACAGCACATGTGCATCTGGAAATGTAAGCTTACATTTAAACTTAATATAAAGCAAAAACATTAGATTAAAAATTACACCAATTAAGTCTGCAGCATACTCATTAAATTTAAAAGCAACACTAAATGTAGAAATGCTTATATAGTACAAATGCTTATATTCTGAGAAAGAGCAACAAAATTAAAATTGACTTTAATAAGGAAATAAGCAAAAAAAAAGTTCAGTGGGTAAAAGATCAAGTGGTATACTAGGGAACAAAATTAACTCCTATAGATACAAGATGAGAAGAAAATCATTAGGTGAAGGTCTGGCACAATGGGAAGTGAGGACCACTGTAAAACCTGACTTTACTTTTAAAAATATTATTTTAATATTGGAATATATCAATAACAGCATTATAAGATGCAAGGATTGAAAAAAAACTTCTTGGTTCAAAAAATACTGAATACATTCAGGAAAAGGTGTATATAGTTTTCTGTATTTTAAGAAAGCAGTTTGAAAATTAGAAAAGTTTCAGAAAAGAACAGTGGAAATATTTAAATTAAAGGTAAGTGACACAATCTCTTTTACTTTCTTATAGTTAGGATATCGTAATGATATCATATATTCAAGTCTTATACAGAATTTAAATTTTCTCTGAAACATGAAAAAACACCCTGTGAGCATTTTGCTGTTAATGTACTTACAGGAAATAGTGGGGGTGGCTTCAATACTACATCAGGTAACTTTTCACCTCTGCTAAATCCAACTGCCTCAATATTAAAGGTGTAAGCAGCACGTCCTCTTCCTTTATTCCCAGCCATCAGAACTGTTACATCAGAAAAAGTGGGCAAATTAAGACACTGTTAATGATTAAGATTCACTGGATCAAATGAAAAATGAAACCAACATTTTAAAACAAAATACACTCCACTCCTTAAATAGCATGGCCCATTTAAAACACTTCTGGAAAGCAAAACCTGTAAATAAATAAATATGTGATAAACTGACTCCTGAACCCGTCACATCTAGTCACGTTTGGCAAGTAAAGTGATGATGGGCTCAACTACCTCACCCAGATCCTGGGTGGAGGGCTGATCCTGGGGCTCCTTTGCGATGCTGCCCCAAGCGCTGTGCAGCCAGCTGATGCAATTCTCTCCACCTCTCTGTGGTTTGGCAACAAGATCTCAGATAGATATTACAAAATGTGGCCAAGGAAAGGTTGTGCTGATGAAGAGGGGACACCTCGGTTTTTTAATCAACTTGAAGACTATCAGCAGTCATGTATACTTTAAATTTTTAAATAATTCTTTTATCCTAAAATTTGAGTGTTAGAATCCTTGAGATCCTCCAATGTCCTCCTTTTAGAAATGGGAATGGGCTCAGTAAAACTTTGAAGAGGTCTGTCCAAGCAAAAAAAATTTTTTAACTTCAGAGAAAAACATCTCAAATAGTTAAGTTAAAGGTAAGATAAATCTGTACTCTTTAACTTTAGAGATAATAACAATGTCATTCTTAAGTCCTGTACTGAATTTCTGAATCGTCTGAAATGTGATTACACTATACAGTTGATGCTTGAACAACATGGGGTTAGGGGCACCGACCCCCCCATGCAGTTAAAAATCCATGTATAATTTTATAGTCAGCCCTCCGAATCCGTGGTTCTGCATTCTCAAATTCAACCAACCTCAGACTGTGTAGTGTTAGTATTTATTGAAAAAATAATCCATATATAAGTGGACCCACGTAATTCAAACTTGTGTCGTTCAGAGTCAACTGTAATGCGAAAACAGGATTCCCACACTAGGGCTCTTTCACTACAACTCTGCATTGGACTGTAGTGAAGATTATAATGCACATTCTTTAAATCTTTCCCCCAATGATGCTACTGAGCATCATTCAACTCTGTAAGCCCAAGAAAGCAATAATATGCCCTCCATACCACTGTAACAGTTCCCTCCCTTTTTTCCCTAACCATTTATGTGTTGAAAAAAACAAGGTCATTGTCCTTTGCAATGCTTCTCCAACTTTAAGGCATGTGCAAATTACCTAGGAATCTTGTTAAAAGGCAGAATCTGAACCAGCTGGCCCAGGGTGAGGCCTGAGAATCTGCATTTCTAACAAGCTCTCTGAAGCTATCAGGGCTACTGGTTTGCAGATCACACTTTGAGAGTAGGAAGGCTGTGCAATTTCCCATATTCTGGATTTGCATGATTGATTACACAAGATGTGGTTTAACACATTGCTCTACTTCCTGTATTTTCTATAAACAGATGGAATCGAGGCTTACTCAAATTTGGGTTTGATATTTTACAAGAATACTTAAAAGAGATGCTCTGTTTTTCCTACTGCATCACAGGACGCACATGAAGTCTTTCTCGGTGATGTTCTCTGGTCACTGGGTTTAGGTGCTGTCAGTCTGTTTCGTCCAGTATAAAGTTCCTACCAGTTTTCACTTAATGATTTTAAAATTGCAGCCATTGATGATCATAGCCTAGATTCACGGTTCCATTATGGATTGTAATGTGGTGATACACAAATTTCATCATTCTTTCTTTACTAACTAGAATCCCACCAGTAATCAATTCCCCTCATCTACTATTTAGTTACTATGCAACACAATTCATACAGAAAAGATACTTACTTTAATTACCAACTCATTCCATTTGTCCACGCTATGAGAGGGAAAATATCCAAATGGCCTTGCTTCAATTGCGGAGTCACTAAAACATGCTGAGCCTATAGAAAGCAGGTCTCCCAAGTACAAAAATTGCTGAGCAGAAGAGCTCACACCCTCACTCTAAGGAAAACCCACCCTACAAAAGAGAGTATATCAGCTGCCGTTGCTTGATGGAACATCCCTTGAGAAATATCAACTCTGCTGACTCTAAACTTTCATATTTATCAAGAAACCTTCTGGTGTATAAACTGATTACCATTAGTGAATGTACTGCCCTTGGCAGAAAAATCAATCCTAACTATTGAGACACTCTTAATAGTTACATGGCATTCTGGCCTACAAATCCATTTCTTTTTAGTTTGGTTATCATGAGTCAGTTCTCCTGTACCTGGGGAAGATGCTAAATTCATTTTCTTCTCTTGCAGAGCTGAAAGGTAATCCCTGGACTCGGGTAACCATCTCATGGAAAAAGTGGCTCACGGTGTGGCCTAAGCTTCACTGTTTGAAATCCTTAAAGTTGATTTAACCATTACTGTGGCCCTTTTTCATCCTGCTAAACTTCTTGAATGAAGAGTCTTTTTAACCACCTTTTCCCATTTTCTCATTATCCAAACCATCCTCTACTTCATGTGGGCCAATTTCATCCAACTAATATTGAGCATTCCAGGCACTGTGGTAGGACTCAGAGAGCACTGAACAAAACCAACTCCCTGCCTTTAGGGCTTATATTTCAGTGGACGAAAGAACACAAACAAGCATAAGTATGTAGCATAATATTATGTGCTCCTGTAGTGTTGAATTATGTCCCCCCACCCCCAAATGTGTTGAAGTCCTAACCCCCTGGGTACCTGTGAATGTCACCTTCCTTATTTGGAAATAAACTCTTTGAAGATGTAATCAAATTAAGATGAGGTCATATGAGATAAGGGTGAGCCCCCTCATAATGACTGGTGTCTTCATAAGGGGGAAATCTGGACAGAGAGAGACACACACAGGGGAAACATCATGTGAAGATGCAAGCACAGACCTGAGTGCTGTAGCAGCAACCAAGGAACACCAAGGAGCGCCAGGAACCACAGAAGCTGGAAGAGAGTTACTGAACAGATTCTCCCTCAGAGCCTCCTGAAGGGACAAACTCTGCTAATACCTTGATTTCAGACTTCTGGCCTCTAAAACTGTGAGAGAATAAATTTCTGTTGTTTTAAGCCACCCAATTTGTGGTAATATGTTATGGCAGCCCTAGGAAATCAGTGAAGCTCTAAAGAAAAATAAATCATGGTAAAGGGGTAAAGAATAACAGAGGGGTATGGTACTGACTTTTTCACACAAGGGAAGTCTTTCTGTGGAGGATAAATCGGAGCAGGGTGCTGGAGAGGGGCTGTGAGCTTCAAGATGAAGGAATGAGGTGAAGATGGCTATGCACAGAAGGAAGAACAGGGGCAAAGGAGGAAGCCACAAGCTGGGAGCGTCTGAGGAACATGAAGCTCACGCAGCTGGTGAGGAACAAGGAGAGTCTGGTTAAGACCAGATCTTGTGGAGCCCTGAGTGAGCTATGGTAAAGGGTTTGGCTTTTATCTTACTTGTGATGGGAACTATACTCAGGCAGATGCTGAAATGCAAAGGTCCCTAATGGTCCTCAATGGCAAAATCCACAGGCATTTTCCCCTTGTTCATGCTCTTGGACTTCCAAAGCATACCACTCATTATTGCCTCCATCCTTATGAAACTGTCTCTTCTCTAGGTTTTAATAAAATCCCAGGGACTTCCCTGCTGGTGTAGTGGTTAAGAATCTGCCTGCCAATGCAAGGGACACAGGTTCGAGCCCTGGTCTGGGAAGATCCCACATGCCATGGAGCAACTAAGCCCGTGAGCCACAATTACTGAGCCTGTGCTCCAGAGCCCGCGAGCCACAACTACTGAGCCTGCGTGCCACAACTACTGAAGCCCACGTGCCTAGAGCCCGTGCTCCGCAACAAGAGAAGCCACCGCAATGAGAAGCCTGCACACTGCAACGAAGAGTAGCCCCCGCTCACCGCAACTAGAGAAAGCCCACACAGCAACTTAGACCCAACACAGCCAAAACTAAATATAATTAATTAATTAAAAAAAAAAACCCAACTCCCTATTACAAGTACTGGGGGCCCTTTTAAGATGGCTGCACTGATCCTCCTGACTCACTTGCCTATAATCACGTCTTGACTAGCATTCTCTCCACTGGAACCCACTTCCTCCTTGCCTGGCTGCATCCCTTTTTACCTTAAGATCCAATTTAAGTACCTCAAAAACTGTCATTTCACCCCACCTTGCTCTTGGAAAGATCCTCTTGCTAAAATAAATGGATTTTTAAAAATTGAGGTGATACATACAATGCAGCAGCATTCTTCAATTCTGGAAGAAATATAGACAATGCCTCTTTTGGGAAATGGACCTGTTCCAAAGAGAAGGAGTTTCACTTCCATTTTTTTTGTTTATTTCTTCAACTATATTAACAGTAGAGATTTTATATCCCCCACTGTTTAGCAGAATACTCTCTATACAACAGCTCTGTAATCAATGTTAGGCTTTCCTTATTTATTTACTTACTTACTATGATTTGATGGGCAAATTTACCCACAGAAATACAATTCAGTCAGCCTACTATTAAGGATTTTTTTTTTTAACTTCTAGAACAAGTTTACGATCTGGTTGTATACTGGAATCATCAGGAGAGTTAAAAAAAAAAAAAGAAAAAGAAAAAGAAAAAAAAAAAACCCTCAAGCATCACCCCAGAACAATAAAATCAGAATCTCTGGAGGTAGGATTTAGGCACTAGGGCTTTTTAAAGCATTCCAGGAGATTCCAATATGTAACCTACATTTAGAACCACTGCTCCAGATTGAACTTCCCATTATATAGAAGAGGAAAGCAAGGCTCTAAGAGGTCAGCTGAGTGCCTAAAGACAGAGTTAATTCCTAACAAAGACAAGACTGGGTTAAAGCTTCATGATACCTTTCCATTGTCCTTGCATTTATATTATGCTGCCTGCAGCACACTTCTGGGTTAGTTGAAGATCTTTTAAATCCCGGCAATGTCTTTAATCTTTACAATGAAGTGAAATAGTAATGGCAAAATAGATTGGTTTTAGAAATGTAAAATCAGGGCTTCCCTGGTGGCGCAGTGGTTGAGAGTCCGCCTGCCGATGCAGGGGACACGGGTTCATGCCCCGGTCCGCGAAGATCCCACATGCCGCGGAGCGGCTGGGCCCATGAGCCATGGCCGCTGAGCCTGTGTGTCCAGAGCCTGTGCTCCGCAACAGGAGAGGCCACAACAGTGAGAGGCCCGTGTACCGCACAAAAAAAAAAAAAAAAAAAAAGAAATGTAAAATCAGATGCACCACCCTTCCATTTTGGGATGCCTCCTGAAAATTCCTATTCAGAATTGTTCTGAGATAGTTTGATGAGTGTAATTCAAGTATCCAAGAGCCGAAATGCAAAAGCCTATTCTAATTAACAGTGGAAACAACTTTGTGGCAGAGATTTAGCTCATCTCTGAAATTCCTCCTAGTTCTAACATTTTATGAGTTATAATTGTGGCTTAACTGTATTGTCCTCCACGTCTCACACAGTCTCTTGCACATATTACCTTGGTCAGTAAACATACAAACAGATATAAGCAGGCATGGAAGCTAGGAGAGGCACTGAAAGCCAGGTCACAGTTTCTTTCCTGATGAATAGCACCTAAATTGCCCTAATTAGAAACTAATAGTTATGCTGACCTTGTCTCCACCTCCCTTGATCTCTTTATCTAATAGTAGAAGACTATCAGCTCTGTGTCCCTTCTTACATGTTTGTCTTTCTTCACTTCTGCTTTAGTTCAGGCCTTTACCATCTCTTGCCTGGACCTCTAATACAGAACAAATAAACTTCTCATGGCCAGACTCCCCCTTTCAATCCACTCTCCAGTCATCTCTCTAGAACACAAAACTTGATGTATCACTCTCCTTGACTAACAGAGCTTTGGAGACTAACTTTCCGCCTCTTGCACCCTGCACCTCCCCTTCCCCAACCACCCCCCAGCTCTAACTGCTCCCAACTCTGCTACACCAGCTGCTGCATGTCACTGGTCCTTCTGCCTGGAAGGCCACACCCACGTAAGCAAGCCCCCATCATCATTTAAGATACTATGCAAATGCCACTTCTGACCATTTCCTCCATCCTAAGTGGAGGTAGGCCTATCTCTTTTCTGTTTCCCAAGTACTACACTGCTTTTATTACCCTTTTAAAAATCATGTTGTAATTGTCAGTTCTTGTCTGTCTCCCCAGTAATTTCTTCAATTATCCATCCTTCTAGTATTTGTTAAGCAACCTCTGTGTCAGACCACCTTCTACATAATGAGAATATAATAGCGAACAAAACAAAATTCCTGGTTTCGTAGTGCTCATAGTCTACTATGCGAAATGGAAAAAAGTATACTTTATAGAGTGCCAGGTAGTGATTAGTGCAAGAAAAAAAAAAAGGTAGGAAACATGGGTGCTATTATGGAAAGAATGGTTGAATAAGTCCTCCTATATTTTGTAATATTTGAGCACAAACCTGACAAAGAGAAGGAAAAAGCCAGGCTGAGAACTAGGGGAGGATATATAGGGGAAAGTGTAATACAAGCAGAAGGATCTGTAAGTGTGAAGGCCTCTTTATTTGAAGACTTATTCACCTTTTCCTGCCCCATTACCAACCAGAGCCTGGCAAAAGTCCAATAAAAATTGGGAGAATTATTGCTGAGCTCATGGCCTAGTAAGGATATTACTCTAATTCACCTCCCTTTGCCTAGAGGAAAAATAAAACTGCAGAGAGTTCTGTACTTCCCTGCTGAGAAGATCCTAACAAACAGTGGTCTTTTAAGGCCAGCTCAAATGCCACTCAACAATCCCTTCCATGCATATTCTCATAGCACCTAGTTTTTACTTCCTCTGGGGTACATATCTCATTTGCTTTACATTGCAAACATTTGTGTACAGTTATTATCCTCCTTCAAATTCTTGAGAACCCAGATCATGACTTTTTTTTTTTAAATACAATTCTGTTTTTTACACATCTTTTAGCTTGGGACTTGCACATAACAATAACCCTGAACAGTGTCTGTTAAATTCTAACTAGGTTAGGCAAATATTCAGAAAGGCTACATCCTCATCGAAGACTTAAGGATTGTAGGGGAGGAGAATACACCTCTCCCTCTAAGAAGGCTTATTAGCAGCTGCCACAATAAGTGTTTTCCTAATTATCTTTTATAATGCTGTCTCATGGGTCTCTTTATAATTTTTCCTGGCTGAGCAAGGAGGTTAGTCAAGTTCTCAAGGGAATTTCTGAAGCCTAAATGGATGTTTCCACAGTGGGGAGATGCGGGATGGGGACAGGAACCTGGTGTTAATAGTGGGGGTGATTTCTGTGGCTGTTGGGGCCACGCCCAGACATTATCCACTTTTCCCGTCCTCTCAAGGTGCGGCTGCCTCCACCTTTCCTTAGTTGAGCCTTTCTCCCAACTTTCTTTGCTCTCTTCCAAGAGCGGACAAACAATGCAAAACAAAGAAGGGTAGGGGAACGAATATATAATTTAATTTTTTAGAAGAGAGGAAAAATCTTATCAACAACACCTCTCCCCCATGATACAGGGTAAAGTGCTAACAGTTAAGAAAATATACTGAATAGTCTGTCCTTAGCTGCAAGTCTGCGGCAATGACTCGTGTTTGAACCAATCATACCATCGGAATTGGAAATCTACCATCAGTAAGAGTATAAATTCCACTCTCATTGCAAACGGTCCTAGGAAGTGGAGACTAGGTAAAAATTGGAAACGACAATTTTAAACGATTGTGAAGGGATTAGGAGAAGGGGATGTAAAGCTATCTCCCAATGCCCCTCAATCCAGAGGCGCTTTAATGAATCTCCACTCCTGACTTCCCCCACCTTCTCCACGTGCCCCTTTAACTCCCCACTTACCCTCTCCAACTCCTCCCAAGCCCTCAGTTGCCTCCTGTTACCTGCTCACTAAGTCTCGAGGCTTGGAAAACTGTGCAACCGAAGTGCCGGCCGGCAAGGAAGGGGTGCGGACAGAACGTTCCGACGCTCCAGTGCTGGTTCCACCTCTGGAGAAGCGCGCTCCGCCCTCCACGCGGCCTCACAGCCGCGTTCAAACCCAACCAATTAGCCCCACCCACTTCCTAGCTAGGCCCCGCCCTCCTGGCAAAGAGCTTTTTAGCCCTTGGCGGGCGCCGTAGTCGTGCAACCCCTTTGGCCTGACTCTTTCTGCGCCAGCTGGAAGTGCGCATGATAGCGCGCGGTGGGTGGGCTGCCCTGCTCCCTCCCACGCTTAGCTCTCGGCCTCTGCCGTCAGACCCCCAGAGGTGGGAAGAGTTATCACTTTCTGGATTTCTCGTCTACTGCATTGGCCCCTGCGTTAACGCTCCCTTGTGCTGCGGCCAGTGAGGCTGCGATTGTTCCAGCGCCCCGGTGCGAGGAGAGCAGCTCCTGCTCTCTGCGGACCTGGCAGGAGGGTGCGGGCGGACGCTCCAGGCAGAGTCTCCGCGCGTCTTTCCTCCTCCTGGTTCTCCCCCCAACCCCATCCGCATCCCCGCCCCCTCCTTGCTCTGCGCTTTCTCTCGGGTTGCGGGCAGACCGCTCCATACAGCTGCAGCACCCGAGTCTGGACAGCCTGCGGGAGGCACACACGCCCACACCCACTCCGCCTGGCCGCATCCTTGCCCAGCATGTCTGCGCTTGAGTGGTACGCCCACAAGTCCCTGGGCGACGGCGTCTTCTGGATTCAAGAACGCTTCTATGAGTCTGGCAACCGCGCCAACATCTGGCTGGTGCGCGGCTCCGAGCAGGACGTGGTGATCGACACAGGCCTGGGGCTGCGCAGCCTCCCGGAGTACCTGTACTCCTCCGGCCTGTTGCAGGACCACAGGGCCAAAGAAGATGCGGCGTGCCGGCCACTTCTGGCTGTGGCCACCCACGTGCACTTCGACCACTCCGGCGGCCTCTACCAGTTCGACCGGGTGGCGGTGCACCACGCCGAGGCCGAGGCGCTGGCTCGCGGGGACAACTTTGAGACCGTGACCTGGCTCTCCGACAGTGAGGTGGTGCGGGCGCCGAACCCGGGCTGGAGGGCCAGGCAGTTCCGAGTGCAAGCGGTGCAGCCCACCCTCATCCTGCAGGATGGTAATGGTCCCTCACGGGCGCGCGTTCTCTCATTAAGGGAAGGGACCGGGGAGAAACTGTCCGAGGGATGCTTGTTGCAGACCTGCTTGGCTGTAAGGTGTCACATCGCAGAAACACTACTTCTGTTTCTCCCCTCCCTGAGTCAAAAGCCCACTCGACCATAGAGTCTTTGGAAGGCCATTGCAGCCTTCCCTACCAGAGACAAGCTCCGGCACCTTGTAGTAATGCTGAGTACTCGACTGTAAGCCGGCCCCACCCCCTAGTCAGTTTCCTGTGTAACGTACGGTTTGTAGTAACGCTATAGAGACTTACGACTAGGATTCCCATTCTTTTCCCGAACACAAGTCTGACATTTCCAGGCACTTTTCTAGCGAAAAGACTCTTAAGGAATGATGCCTCATGGAGAGTGCTGGTTGCTTGTCATGTTCTATGCTTTTGAGAACTGCTGACTTCATCCGCTGGGTATGAACAATTCCCACCTGTAAGCTTAGAAAGCCGTTAGAGAGCAGTGGTTCTAATCTGCTCATGCATCTTTATCTTTCAGATAGGTTTCTGTTCTTGATGTTGCCTCACAAGAGAAAAAGCTTGATTGTGAACATAAAAAGTAGAATGTGTCTGAGTCTTATGTTATGACAGCTCTCTGTTCTGGTTGAAAGCAAGGCCTGAGAAAGATTAATAAGGAGGCTATTTCCCGTAATGGAGAACTGTGTGGACTAATGCTTAGATAACCTTGGGCCTCTTTGGCTTTGTGAAAAGCAGAATGGGGTTCAGAAAGAAACTAATGGAATAAAATAGTGTAAGGTTCCAGCCCTTCCAACCTCACACAGTCACTTAAATAATTGAGCCAGTTGGTCACAGCAGTGATATTTGTATATTAATTTCTTTTTTCTTTTTAGAATGCTTCTGTTGATTTTATCCTCACAACACATTTGAAGTGAGGCTACTGACCCCCAATTAAATGGCTTGTCTAGAGTCCACAGAGCAAGATACAGATAAAAGCTAGGATTGCAACCCAGGCACAATAGATCAAAGCATGTAGATCATACATAAATCCTACCCCATAAATATATTATGGTAATTCTGAGTAGGAGGTGAAACCCTCTTTCCTTTCTATCTTGAAACTCTTTTATTTGCCAAATTAATTTATTAAACCGTTCCCCTAAGAGGCAGAAAAATCCAGTTGCTGCAGTACAATAAGTCTCACTTTTATGACCGACCAGTATGACAAATAATGAAGTACTTTACAAAAATGAGTTTCTTACAGATGAGATATTGATCACTTGAGGCATAAGAAATAGAAAGCAAGATTCTATACTTCACACCCCACTTAAACAGTCTTTTCGTTAAAATTTTAAATCTAAAGATTAAAAAAAACAATGGTTTAGATGGGAGTCTTACATTACCTGACAATTTGAGATGAAAGAAAACTAAATTTACTTTAAAGGTACTTTTAATTGCTGTATTTCTTGATGGAATTGATACTTTTAGAGGTAGAATTTCCATGCAGTTGATGGGTATTCAGACTAAATTAACACCCAGCCCCCCCCAAAAAAGTTTACATTAGTATTTAAAATATATTTAAATTATCTAAATGAATAAATGACTTTTGATTTATTTACTTTTGCTTCTGTGCCAGAAATAGGAAATCAATGATGAAAGAATGATAGGAATTATTGTTTTATAGATGAAGAATCCACACAGGCTTGAATATCATACCTGAAGTCACATAGTTAGGGAAAGAGCTCGGACTGGAAACCAGGTTTCCTAAATCCCAGTTGATGCTGGAATTACAGGATTTTGGAGTTGCAAGGGACCTGCAAGCTACCTTTGTGGTGCTTTAAGCCTTTGAAAGTGTGAAATGAAAGGTTAATATTTACTAAACACTTTGAAGGTGGTAATACTGTGTTAAATTAAAAATTGTTTTTCATTAGGAGCTGGATGTCTCACCCTCTCAAGTAGTATCTAATATCCTCTTTTCTCAGGAATATTAATTTCCTGTCTCTTCTGAATGGTGTGGCCTGCTAACTTGATATTATCATAATCCAGATGCCTGGAAGGAGATAGAAAATATGTATATTAAAAACTCATACACAGTTACATACACATGAACCGTACATACCTAACAGCATGAAGTCTTCATTGTTTTGGTTAGAAAATAAGGAGGCTGAATTCATTAGCTTACTACATTTCATTTAGTGTATTGATGACCACCTGTCTTGGAGAAGCATCAATCTGCGCAGTGTATCACTAACCCAAAAGCTTACTTGTGTATGAGGGACAAGGAAGACAAGGAGAGATCATTATCCAGTGCATCATCTTTGATGGAAAAACAACTCGCCCTACTAATAGTGAAATCATATCTTCCTATAAGAAGATAGCAATAAACCCTAAATTGATACAGCACATTCTTCTTGAATGGGCACACATCATTCTGCCTGTTTTTCACAATAGGCAGGCATTTTGGCCCCTATTATATATGTTTAAACAATTTTCCTAGAGTCATCAAGATATTAGAACAGTTGTTGCAGGTAAACTTAAAAATCATTTGGGGAGGTTAAAAACAAAAAATAGATTCCAGAAAGGTAGCAGATTGAACGAACACATCTAATTTGACTCCCTCTCAAAATCCCACTAAGATTACAGCAAATGCACCATGGTTTGTCTATTTGTTTTATGTGTAAATCCACATTGACTGAGGTTCTGTTTTGGATGCTGGAGAGTAAATGTGATGACTGAGTTAGCAGTTTTATCCTATGCCAGCAATAGAAAATTGAGAGCCAATCCAGTTTTCACTGCAGGAGATTTAAAAGGCTCAGGAATTAGCAGTAGCTGGTACCTTAGTGGGGGCAAAGGGAAGAAAACTAAAATAAGTAGAATTTGTTGAAAGCCATTTAAGAAGCTGTTAAAACTCTGAACTCTTCTCCCTAAGTGAATGCTCCTCTCCCCAGAGTTAGTTTGTTCTCTGGGGAGAATAAAGTAAAGGGGTTTCTTTTTTTTTTTTTTTGGCTGTGCCATGCAGCATATGAGATGTTAGTTCCCCCGCCAGGGATTGAACCCATCCTGCAGTGGAAGCAAGGAGTCTTAACCACTGGACCACCAGGGAAGGCGCAAGCAAAGGGGTTTCTTGATTGAGGGATGCCAAGTACTAATGAGCTCAGGAGTTCAGATGGAAAATAGGAGGGATAAGTGTATGTGTATGTATATATACAAATAAAGAATAGATAGATAGGAAATATATATGTTCTTTTTTTTTTTAAATATATATGTTCTTTACTAGTTTCCCAGAAGAATGAGAGTCAGACCTTTACTGCTCCCCCACCCAAGCAGGAAACTAGAAGAATTTTATCTGGAAAATCTGCCCAGCCCTAGAGGAAAGACTAAGATGCTGATTCCTAAGTAATCCTTGGCTTGAACTTTCTACAGTGAAGCCTAGATCACCAGGCCCCATGCATGTGCTTCAAACAACTTTTTTCATTATCCCCCACTCTTAAACAGACAACCAAGCATTATAAAAAATCTGAGAAAATCCTCACGTGAAATCAAATACTAAAACAGCATAAAGCAACTTGAGAGGAGAGGGCAATCATTAATATCATCAGGGGATAACAGAATCTATTGCATTCAAGATATCTGAGAGACAACAGGATGCCTTAAAAATAAGCAGCAGACAGAACAATATTCACACTCATAAAAGAACTCTTGGAATTTAAAATGTCAGAAATTATTTAGTAGAATATCTGGAAGATAAAGTTGAAAAACATACAAAAGGAACAAATAGGCAAAATGAAAAGTAGGAGAGAACCAGTAAAGGACCAGTGTGAAAAATCTGACATTGGAATAGTAGGAGCACAGATAGAGAAAATAGAGAAAGTAGAGGAAAAGAAACATAGAGAAAATTCAAGAAAATATCCCATGATCAAGGGATGTAAATTTCCAGATTGAAAGAGCCCACGGAGTTCCCTGCACAATGGATGAAAACACATCCAACCCAAGGCACATTATTATAAAATTTCAGAACACTGGGATCAAAGAAGAGTCTACGGGCTTCCAAATTTAAAGAAAAAAAAGGTCATCTAGATCATAATGGCTTTGGAGCTAGAAAAGAAGAGCTGTGCTTTATCTGACTAAAACTGATTTCCAACTTAAAATTCTAACATCCATTCCACTATCAATCAAGTTCTCAAAAAATCCCGCATGCTATTACTTAGGAAGATACTAAGATATACCTTTATCCTGTTTACTCCCTTCAAAATAAGGGAGTAAACCAAGAGGAAGATATGGAGTAAAGGAAACAGGAGATCTAATGCAAGAGAAAGGTGAAAGGAAGTATCAGGATGATGGCAAAGGATGACACTGACAATGATAGAACCTCAGGCACAGAGTGTTCCAGATCTAAGCAGTTGAATCATTACTCTTTTGAGGGGTGAAAGGATGAGAAATGTATATATGTGTGCTGATGGCAGGTGGACAGAGAGGAGTAAAAAGAGCTACTAAAAATCCTTATATTTCATAGTGGCAGTCAATGGACAACATCTAAAATTTAAAAACCAAGAAATGGTAATACATGAATGAAATCAGTAGAGTATATCTAATTGGGAAAACAAGAAATGAAGTCTAAATATTATTTAAATAACTATATCTAGTAGAGGCAACTACCAGAAGAAGTTGCTAAAATTGTTAAAAGTTGTTGCCTCTTGGGAGCAGAATTGGAGATAGAGCCAGGATGGGGCAAAGAATATTTTAAGCCCTTCTGAAGTATTTTATTTGAAATATGTACATCTAGTTTGTTGATTAAAAATGAAATAAAAATTAAAAATTGGGGATGCCAAGATGGGAAAGAGTATTTGAGAAGCCAAGAGAAGTCTAGTATGGTTGGAATCTGGTGACAACTGGGTTAGAGTGAGGGCTTGGAAGGATAGTGTGTGTATATATATATTTTTATATATATTTATATATGATATACGTATGATACATTTCATAGGCAGTTTTGGTTCTTATAAGAGAGGTCTTGATGAAATTATATGTGAGCATTATAAGCATAAGGGAGGCATTTATAAAGCCATAGGGTAATGGCAGATCTAGTAATATTCAGTCACTATGGCCTTACCAATTGCTTATAGTTGGTATCCATTTTGATAGGTGGGTGCTTATGTCTTATCTGTTGCTAAGTATTTTGAGTATCACCTTGCCTTGAATATCAAAAACCCGTAAGACTCTACCCCTCCATCGGTAATTCTCTAGAGCTCCTTTTTTAGCATCGAACTTCCCTCATTCCTTTCCTTTCTGTACATTTATTAAACAATCTGTCTCCAACAGCTCTATTATTAAATCAACTTAGCTATAATTTCCTTTACCTTACTTGCCAATCATACAGGAAATGGCAGTGGTTTGTGATCCCCAGGAGCACTTTAAATCTGGAACAATTATCCTGTGAAGGAATCTGGCCCCTTATGACTAGAATGTGGGGAACTTTGGGAGCACCTGATTCCATTTTAATGTAATTTTGGGATTCAAGGCAAGACCAGAACAATCCCTACTCCCATCCCGGGCCCCACTGATCTGTTTTGTGTCACTATAGTTTTGTTTTTCTGAAAATTTTCTACAAATGTAATCATATAATATATTTTGTGTCTTCTTTCATTTGGCCTACTGTTTTGGAGATTCATCCATGTTGTTTTATCTATTAATAATTCCTTTCTATTGCTGAGAAATAACTCATTTATGGATATAACACATTTTATATATTCACCTGTTGAAGGAAATTTGAACTTTCTAGTTTGAAATTGTTATGAATAATGCAGCATGAAAATTTGCATAGAAGCCTTTGTGTGGATGCATGCTTTCATTTCCTTGGTAGATAGCTAGAAATGGAATTCCTGGGTTGTATGGTAAATGTATGTTAAATGTTTAAGAAGGTGCCAAACTGTTTTCCAAAGTGCTATAGCATTTTACATTCCCAAGTGCAGTGTATAAGAGATCCAGTTTCTCCACATCTCTGTCAATGCTTGATTCTGTCAGTCCTTTTGATTTTAGCCATTCTAGTGAGTATGTAGTGGTATTTCATTGAGGTTTAATTTGCATTTCCCTAATGACTAATGACATTGAGCATCTTTTCAGGTACTTATTTGCTATTCAAATATCTTCTTTGCTTAAGGGTCTATCAAAATCTTTTCTCTTTTTTAAAAATTGAAAAATTGTTTTCTTATTGAGTTGTAAGTGTTCTTTATATATTCTGAATTCAAGTCCTGTATCAGATATACATTTTGCAAGTATTTTCTCCCAGTGTGTGGCCTGCCTTTTCATTTTCTTAATGGTATCTTTTTAAGCAAGGAAGTTTATAACTTGGATGAAGTCCAATTAGTCATTTTTCCTTATGTTTTATGCTTTTTGTGTCATATCTAAGAGCTCTGTGACTAGCCCAAGATCACAAAGATTTTCTTCTGTGTTTTTTTTTTTTTTTTGCTGGAAGCTCTCACATTTAGGATTATGATCCATTTTGAGTTAATTTTTGTTAATATTGTGAAGTAAGGGTCGAGAGGTGCCTATTGTTTATTTGCATATATATATATATCCAAAGTATTCCACTCTAATTTGTTGAGGAGACTATTCTTTTACCCAGTGAATTATCTTAGTTGATACTTTTGTCAAAAATCCACTCACCATATATGTGAGTGTTTTCTTCTGGACTCTAGTCTCTTTCAATGATTATGTCTATCATTTAGCCAGCACCACACTCTCCTGATTATTGCAACTTTGTTATAACTCTTGAAATTCGACTAAGTCCTCCAACTTTATACCTCTATTTCAAAATTGTTTTGGCTATTCTAGGTCATTTGCATTTCCGTATAAATTTCAGAGCCAGATTTTCAATTTCTGTAAAAAAGCATGTCAAGGTTTTTGTTTTTGTTTTTGTTTTATTTATTTATTTATTTATTTTTGCGGTAAGCGGGCCTCTCACTGTTGTGGCCTCTCCCGTTGCGGAGCACAGGCTCTGGACGCGCAGGCTCAGTGGCCATGGCTCACGGGCCCAGCCGCTCCGCGGCATGTGGGATCTTCCCGGATTGGGGCACGAACCCGTGTCCCCTGCATTGGCAGGCGGACTCTCAACCACTGTGCCACCAGGGAAGCCCTCAAGGTTTTGATTGAGATTCTTGAATCTATAGATCTACACTGACCATTAAAGTAGTCACTAGCCACATGTAGCTATCTAATACAAATTTAAATTAATTAAGATTGATTAAAATTAAAAATTTAGTTCCTTGTTGCACTAGCTTTATTTCAAGTATCATTAGCCACATGTAGCTGGTGGCTACCATATTGGACAGTGTTGATACAGAACATTTCCATTATCTCAGAAAATACTATTAGACAGTGCAGTTATAGGAAAAACTGGATTTAATTACCATCCTAACAGCTTTGAGTCTTCCAATCAGTGCATATGGCATGTTTCTCCTTTTGCTTAGATCCTCTTTAATTTCTCTTGAAAGTGTTTCTGTAGTTTTCAGTGTACAAATATAACAAAACACCGTTTTCATGTGCAATTGAAAAGAAGGTGTACTTCACTGTTTTGGTGTAAACTATTTTATATATGTCAGGTCAATCTGGTTGATAGTGTTGTTCAGGTCTTCTGTATCCTTACTGATTTTCAATCTACTTGTATTATGAATTATTCAGAGAGGACTATTCAAATCTCTAAGCACAGTTGTTGAACTGTTTATTCTTATTTTAATTATGTCAGTTTTTATTTGAAGAATTTTTAGTCTCTATTTTAGGTACATATGCATTTAGAATTTTTTTCATGTATTGACCTAATGTATAGCCTCATAAAATATACCTGTTTCCTCTAGTAATATTCTTATATAAAAATCCATTTTGGGGCTTCTCTGGTGGCGCAGTGGTTGAGAGTCCGCCTGCCGATGCAGGGGACACGGGTTCGTGCCCCAGTCCGGGAAGATCCCATATGCCGTGGAGCGGCTGGGCCCGTGAGCCATGGCCACTGAGCCTGCGCGTCCGGAGCCTGGGCTCCGCAACGGGAGAGGCCACAACAGTGAGAGGCCCGCGCACTGCAAAAAAAAAAAAAAAAAAAATCCATTTTGTCTGACAGTATTGCCACTCTAGTTCTCTTATTGTTAATATATATATTTTTAAATTAATTTATTTAATTTATTTATTTTTGGCTGCATTGGGTCTTCATTGCTGCACGCGGGTTTTCTCTAGTTGTGGCTAGCAGGGACTACTCTTAGTTGCGGTGCACTTCTTCATTGTGGTGTCTTCTCTTGTTGCAGAGCACGGGCTCTAGATGCACGGGCTTCAGTAGTTGTGGCGTGTGGGCTTAGTAGTTCTGGTGCATGGGCTTAGTTGCTCCATGGCATGTGGGATCTTCCCGGACCAGGGCTCGAACCCATGTCCCCTGCATTAAGTTAAGGCGGATTCTTAACCACTGCACCACCAGAGAAGCCCTTATTGTTAATATTTATATGGTATAATTTTTCAAACTATTTTTGTCTTTGATTTTATAGTTCCTCTCTTGTAGACTGCATACATATCTCACTTTTTAATATAGACTGACAATCTCTGCCTTTGATTAGAGTATTTATCCCTTTCATATTTAATATAATTATTGATATGGTTGTATTTAGGTCTGCCATTTTGTTATCTGTTTTCTATGTCTCATTTCTTGTTTATGTCTTTGTTTTTCCTTTATTTTCTTCTTTTATGTTTAACAATTCCTGATTATTACACCATTTTAATTTCACTATTAATTTTAGCTATATTTCTTTGATTTTTTTCTGTATATGTGTATGTTTGCACTAGAGATAACAATATGAATATTTTAACTTATTATGATTTACCTAAGTTAGTACTGATTTAAATCCAGTAAAACAGCAATTTGTATTCATACCTCAGTTTCCTCCCCACTGTCAAATAACTGGAAAGAGTGTGAGATTTTACCATACTTTCAGGTTAGTAAGTTAGCCTGCCACAGTTTCATGGATTCTGACAGAAGACATGAGGTTCCTGGGTCAGAGACTAAGAACAGTTTATTACAGCAATACCAGTAGCCAGAGCATCATCATTTGTACCGATTCCTCAGGTCTTAAATTCCATAGAGTGACAAAACAAAGGGCAAAAATATAATACTGTTCACTAGAGCACCATTCATGAATTGTGTCACCAGATTCTAGTACAATGGATATTCTGAAAAATGAGGTTTTTGGTCAAATAAATTTGAGAAACTATACAGCCATATCTCCGTTGTGTATATCCACAATGTACATTAGCATATTAAATGTACATTAGCATATCTTGCAGAAAAGAAAGCTGCTTAATTTTCTTTGAAGGAAGAGTTTTCAAAATTATTTGACCACAGAATCTTCTTTTCTTCTTTTCTTTTATATATTATAACAACCAGCAGAAATTGTGTTTCACTGTTTATTTTGGCAAACACTGGTCTAGCAAACAACAGAAGTGAAATATAGGCAACTTATTTTAAATCATCAATAAGAAGTAGGTATTTTTAAAATAAAAGTAAAATAAGTTCATCCTTCCCAACATCTTTGAAACTGTTGTGTTCTTCTATTCTTTAAGTGATTGAAGTCAAATATATAACATGTTTATCTGTAAATTCTGTTTCCATTTTTAGGGGATGTGATCAACCTTGGTGACAGACAGCTCACTGTTATGCACATGCCTGGTCATTCTAGGGGCAGTATTTGCTTACATGACAAAGACCGAAAGATTCTCTTCAGTGGAGACGTCGTGTATGATGGATCACTGATTGACTGGCTCCCATACAGCAGGATAAGTGACTATGTTGGAACCTGTGAACGTCTGATAGAATTAGTGGACAGAGGTCTGGTAGAGAAGGTGCTTCCTGGGCACTTCAATACCTTTGGTGCTGAAAGGCTTTTTCGATTGGCTTCTAACTATATTTCAAAAGCTGGGATATGTCACAAAGTTTCTACTTTTGCCATGCGATCTCTTGCAAGTTTAGCCCTACGTGTAACAAATTCTAGGACCTCGCCCTAGTATTTAATTCTATAAATTAATACAATTAATTCTGTGTTGTTTAAAATAGTGAGCATTTTAAGAAGTGCTTTTTTACTACTATTATGTATTAGAGAAAAAAGGTTGAGAATGAATAAGCCAAAAACGGAACTTCTTAAATTTTTTTCTTTTTTCCAAATAAGAAACCACTTAAATAAGATTATAATTTGCCAAAGCTTGTAATTTGCCATCATTCTGTAATATTTGTTCTAGAAATGATATAGAGGTATATGGGGAAGCAAGGAGGCATTTTGCAGTAACAGAAAGAACTATCCTTGCGTCTCATTTCTCTCATTTTATTTCCTAGATGACCTAGAAAAAAGAGCATAAAGAGTTTTATGTTTATACTCCGAACTTGATATTTTTAATATATTATTTGAAGATAAAGGTTTAGGGGTTTAAAGTACATTAGAACTCAAAACTTAAACTAACATTTAGAATGACAGCTAAAACAATCAATTGTTATGGTACAGAATTTTTATTCTTCATTTTATTTATTCTTAATGTAATTATAGTGTACATTATGTGTTATGTAATTTTACGTACAAAAAGTACAATGAATTTTGTTTTATTGTGAAGTTTTAAATATAAATTGCAGAATGCTTCAGTAAAAAGAAACTACTATATATTGTTGTTTGTTATTTTGTAAGTGTAATACTTTCAATTGTAAAAGTGAAATTCAAATGTCTGTAATCTAACTATAAATTGTCAGATTTCTCAAAAGGACACTGTCAGGCAAATTTGAAAATATACACATTAAGAGTAGTTTTTAAATTATATCCTATTTTAATAATAACAGCTATAATAAACAAAATTTTTCTTTTTAAATAGCAGCTTTAGTATATGAGTCATATTTTATAGTAGCAAACAACATCCTAATATAAACCATTCTTTTACTTAACATAACATACATATTTGCCACAGAAGGCTTTTCAAATTAATTGCAAAATGTGCATTAGATATTGACTTAGAGTGAATTGCCTTTTTTTATCCTGATTCACAACACCTATTCCTGTTCAGTATTCTTTGTCTTGAATGAAAAGAAGTCTACATTTTTAAAGATATAGAAAAGATTATCCCACTATTTAGTAAAATGTTTTAGTTTGGTACTCTTAATAAGTTATTGAAAAGCCTTTTGGAATATTTCATGAGAGTTTTTTAAACAGTTTTTTCACTGCCTTTTTATTATTGACATAGCCAAAACCAAACTCAGATAGCTTTGGAAATCAGATTTTTTAATATTAGGAAGGTCCAGCAACTTTGATTTCTGAAAAAATATGAAACTTTTCCTACCCTTACACCCCACTCAGGTTCTTTAGTCTTTTATTCATTCAACACACACACACACACCCCCCACATGCATACACACAGTCACATACATACATGCATACATT
Source organism: Mesoplodon bidens (assembly GCF_964165515.1). NCBI lineage: Eukaryota > Metazoa > Chordata > Mammalia > Artiodactyla > Ziphiidae > Mesoplodon > Mesoplodon bidens. The sequence continues at coordinate 73,735,711 of NC_138160.1, read as the reverse complement.
GTGCTAAACACTGTGGAAGCTTAAAAAGTCAGAGACTATATCCTAGCTGGAAGTAGAAGACAAACAAAACTTGAATAATAGTATATGCAGGTTGAAGTTAATACAAATTACACATGAGTGTCAGGGACATAAATGGAGGCGTGTGAAGTTTGGTTAGGGAAAGGTTCCTGGAGGAGGAGTTTTTGAGTCAGATTTGGAAGGATGATTTGTTGGGTGGTGAGGGTAGAAAACAAGAATGGGGTTGTTTCTGCATCCTCAGTGCTAAGAATAGGGATGGAAGTATTGCTGTCTAGAGTAGGCTATTCCTTGTGTCAATTAAATTTTCCAGTGTCTTAGATCTTCTAAACACCAAGCATTTAGCATGAGAAAGATGAGTCTGTGATTGTGTATATAAGAATCATCCTTAAGACAGACAAGCTGTACTGCCACATGCCACAAAATGAACCCTTACTTAAAATCAGCAAGGAAGCCATGGTTGTTGAAATGAAGAATAACTTGGGAATTTCTCTATGACAGTCATTCAAGGCAGTAGGTCTGTTTTAATTGATAGTGTAACATCAAGAACATAGATCTGGTTCAGGGCAACTACAAACTATATCACTTAATGAGCCTTAAATATAGCCATTATTTTTATATCAATAGCACAAGAGAAAACCAAAAGTCCTTAACCATTGACCATTTTATCATATTTTAGGACTTTTAAAAAAAATCAGGTTATAGTAGGCACTAAGTTTTATTGAAAAATGTTTAAACCTGATGAAGGCTTTCCTTATTTCTTAAAAGTGCTATTTTTTCAAAGCACATTGATTTTATTTTTAAATTTCCCAGTTTTTTTCCTGGTTTTTAAAATTGTACCAAAACATGACTGTGATATTTTGCTATGGCTTCAATGTGGGTAAATTAGGGAAAGGATGCATCATTCATTTAGTGCCCATGCTATCTATGCATTTTAAAATAGGCATTATTTAATTTAATCCTGGCCCCAGTGCCAAGAAGTAATTGACCAGCCTAACACAACTTTGGATAAAGCTGGTAACTGAACACAGGTCTGTCTGCCTCCCAAACTGAGCTCTTTCTCTTATACCTGCACAATAACATAAAACTGGCAAAGTGTATTTTTACTTTTCAAGATGCCACATGTGCCAAGAATAAATCAAGTGATGTTAAAGCATAATAGCATATTTTAAAGAAGCTTTAAAAATATATATTTTCAGCCTGACAGTGACCCTTGTTGTAATTTATGGTTTGGGGAAATAATATTATGTAAGTATAATTCAAAGTTGTCAAAACCTAAGACATTTAGAAATAATTTTTATTATTCACTTTGTTAATAACTTAATTTTTGGAAATTCAGTTTCCTTATTTGGTGTTTCCTTGTAACTGAGAAGTCTAAAACAAACAAAACCTTGTGTGTTATCCTGGTATAGTTGAATAAATGATTATGTGTCGTTGTTCTTATATGGATAGTAATATGAATGTGACATGCACAAATTGTCCTCTTATAATTTTCAGATAAGTGTAAGTAAACATTTATGTGATAACTATTAAAGTGGACATTTTATTTCAATCTATAGTTGGTATTTTTTATAATGTTAGCAAATTTCCATTTAATGTCTTGCAAGGTTATTTTCTATGAGAAGTGCAGTTTTGAAAAGCTTGTAAGAAATAAGCTGTAAATCCCTAGGCAAGGATAGAGAACCCAGAAACTGAATAATACCTGTATAAGCCTTAAGTAATTAATAAATATAGCATTTCAAATAAATGGATAAAAGAGGGACTATTTAATATATATTTCAATTGTTGATGTGGGAAAAAAGGCCCCTGCCATCATAAAAATAAATTCCAAATGGATTAAACATCTAAATGTAAAAAGCAGAATCACATGTGTATTGAAAGAAAATTTTAATCATGTTTAAGACATTAGGATAGGGAAGATCTTTTCTATATAGAAACAAAAAACAAACTATATCAAAATTTAAAATGTCTTAGAACTCAGATGTCATAATGAAAGTTAAAGAGGGAGAGAAATTTAAAAATATTCCTAACTTATGTAACAGAAAAAAATTTTAAAACAAATACAAAGAATGCCTACAAATCAACAAGAAAAAGGTAAACTAATGTATGGGAGGAAAGACCTTTCCTTTACCCTCTTAGATTCTGAGGCTGGGCCTGAGAATTAAACTTACAAAAGAGATTAACAGGAGCAAAGCATACAAATTTTTTTGACGTTAATATTTTTACATGTACACAGAGGTTAATATATATGAAATATAAACCCAAAGGAATGGATAGGCTTGAGTGCATGTATACCATTTTAGCAAAGAATGACAAACTGGAGAATGATGAGACAGGAAAAAGGGGCTTGAGCTAGGGTTGGTAAACTGTGTAAACTAATGAAATACAACTTTTTTTTTTTTTGGCTGTGTCAGGCCTTTGCTGCTCGCGGGCTTTCTCTAGTTGCAGCGAGCGGGGGCTACTCTTCGTTGCAGTGCTAGGGCTTCTCCTTGCGGTGGCTTCTCATTGCAGAGCACGGGCTCTAGGTGTGTGGGCTTCAGTAGTTGTGGCACGTGGGCTCAGTAGTTGTGGTTCACGGGCTGTAGAGCGCAGGCTCAGTAGCTGTGGCGCACAGGCTTAGTTGCCCCACAGCATGTGGGATTTTCCTGGACCAGGGATCAAACCCGTGTCCCCTGCATTGGCAGGCAGATTCTTATCCACTGCACCACCAGGGAAGTCCCAGGGTTATTTTAATGGATTTTTTTTTTTATACAGGTTAATCTTGATGTTGGATCCCCATCTCCAGTGATAAGAATGTTCTCCTTGTCCTGGTACAGGGAGGGCATCTTTCTCAAGGGAAATTTTATGCCCTGCTTTGGGTAGTAAGGGGGAAGTCAGAGAGCCTTTTCTGTATTTGCTTTTTCTCAATTGCCTTCAGCTTAATCAGCATGCCACAGTGATATATTTTGGGGTGGCATGTTCTGATACCCTTCGCTACCTATTAGAAAAATGGGTAAATTATATAAACAGGTTATTCATAGAAGAGGAAACAGAAAAGGCCAATAAACATAAAACTATCCTGAACCTCACTAGTAATCAGGGAAATGCAAATTTAAGCAATGAGATAGTTTAACCAGATTGAGAAATGTGGAGGATATGGAGTGTTGGCAAGGGTAAGGTAAGTGGATATTTTCATGCTGTGCTGCTAGGAGTGTAAAGTCCTCCAGCTATTCTGGGGGGCCATTTTGGAGTGTGATATGGCACATTCTGATTTTGGGTTAAGAATGGCAGGTATAGCACACCTTAACTTCTGCCCCTTTCTGAAACTCAGTAAAATGACAAGAAAGGCTTTTTTTTTTTTTTTTCAAGTGGCATAAACTAACAAGAATAGCAAGAATGTAAAGGACCCAACAGCATCAACATTTTGGACATTGGACAGCTGACAGAGAAACAAAAACTAATTTGGCAAACACAAGAAAGCTGAAAACAGAAATGCGAAAAGCAAAGAAGCAATCCTTTACAACACAACTCCCCCTAAAAAGGCTTAGAAATTGATAGTAGCAGGTACCTCTAGGACTTGGAGTGAAAGTCTTTTTGCTTCAAAGTTTGTTTGCAATTTAAATCAAATCCCCCCTAATTCTATACTACTAAGCAATTTCCTCTCCCCCCACCTCAAGGAATATCGGAGGCTAGTTTAGATTAACCATGAAATTAAGTAATCTTTAGGTTCAGAGCCTAGCACTGGCATGGGTCCCTTCCAAGGCCCTGGGAGGGGCCCAAGAAATGTGTTCAAATGGTCATTTTTTGGTTGGTTTTAATTTTTTAAACTAAGTTATTTTTTTATTCTCTGTCTCAAAGCCCCTAAATTTCATGAGTTTCAGACCCTGCAAAACTGGGATCTGCTCCTGACTAGAGGATTATTATGTGAGGAGGATAAAATAGGATCTCTACTCAAAAGAAACTAGACATTGTTAAGCCAGGGTCCTATACTAAAAAGAGAGGGATTTAGCAAAGCTTTATGTACAGTGAAGTTTGTATACTAAAAGTTCACATTCCCAGACTCCTCTAACCTAGCTTAAAGAATGCTGGCAACCAAGATTTACCCTCTAGGCAGTAGATTTTAAGAGCCATTTCTTAAAAATTTGACTCCCCAAAGAAAAGACCTAGTGATACTGAATCTAGAGTCCCCAAAGAAAGGTTCCTGTGAGATTACCCTACAATGCAGTGCACAATTGCTGAGCCTCCTTTCCTTAGCACCTTCACACATGGAATTGTAAAGTCTTCTACTCTTAAGTTTAAATATATACACCAAGAGCCAGCATCTTATGGAAAACTAAAAGAATAAATGGAAATAAATGAAAAAAAACCCACTTAAAGTAGTAAGAGAATTTAACAAAGTAGCAGGATATAAAATTAACATAAAAAATATACAGTCTTCACCAAAGAAGATATACAGATGGCAAATAAGCATATGAAAAGATGCTCCATATCATATGTCATCAGGGAAGTGCAAATAAAAGTGAGATATCACTACAGACCTACTGGGATGGCCAAAATCCAGGACACTGACAACGCCAAATGGTGGTGAGAATGTGGAGCAACAGGAACTCATTCATTGCTGGTAAGAATGCAAAATGATACAGCCACTTTGGAAGAATATTGGCACATTCTTACAAGACATATTCTTACCAAATGATCTGATTGTGCTCCTTAATATTTACCCAAATTAAGTAAAGATTTATTCTGCACATGGATGTTTATAGCAGCTTTATTCATAATTGCCAAATCGTAGAATCAAACAAGATGTCCTTCAGTAGATGAATGGATAAACTGTAGTACATCTAGACAATAGCATATTATTCAGTGCTAAAAGAGAAATCAGCTATCTGGAAGTGGCCAAGATGTCAGAGTAGGTAGATCCTGAGCTCACCTCCTCCCGTAGGCACACCAAAATTACAACTAGATTATCTACAGAGCAACTATTGATGAGAAGGACCAGCAGACTAGCAGAAAAAATCTTCTACAACTAAAAATGTAAAGAAGGAACCACAGTGAGACAGGTAGGAGGGGCAGAGATGTGGTATAATTAATACCTGTACCCACCAGTGGGCGAGTCACAAATAGGAGAATAATTACAACTGCAGAGTTTTTCTCCAAAGAGTGAGGGATCTGTATTGGGCTTCTAAGCCCAGGGCTCCTGCACCAGGAAGACAAGCCCTCAGAATGTTCGGCTTTGAAGGCCAGCAGGGTTTACTTTTGGGAGACCCTTTTGGGAAATAGAGACTCCAGTCTTAAAGGGCACACACACAAAATCTCACATGCTTTGGGACCCAAGGCAGAAGCAGTAATTTGAAAGAAGCCTGGGTCCAGACCTCCCTGCTGATCTTGGAGAGCCTCCTGGAGAGAAAGGAGGCAATGGGAGATCACATTGGGACAGACACTGACTGCAGCCATTTGGGGGAGTCATTCTACCATGAGGACATGTGTTGGCAAGATGAACTTAATAGATGTATATAGAATATTCCACCCAAAAGCAGCAACACCTACTGCTGCTTTTCAAGTGCACATGGAACATGCTCCAGGACAGATCACATGCCAGGCCACAAAACAAATCACAGTAAGTATAAGAAAATGGAAATATCAAGCACCTTTTCCAACCACAGTGCTGTGAGACTAGAAATCAACTATCAGAAAAAAAAAACTGCAAAAAATACAAACATGTGGAGGCTAAATAATATGCTGCTAAACTACTAATGGATCACTGATGAAATCAAAGAGGAAATCAAATAATACCTGGAGGGACTTCTTTGGTGGTGCTGTGGTTAAGAATCTGCCTGCCATTGCAGGGGACACAGGTTTGAGCCCTGGTCCAGGAAGATCCCACATGCTGTGGAGCAACTAAGCCCATGCACCACAACTGTTGAGCCTGTGCTCTAGAGCCCACGAGCCACAACTATGGCGCCTGTGTGCCACAACTACTGAAGCCCATGTGCCTAGAGTCTATGCTCCACAACCAGAGAAGCCACCACAATGAAAAGCACGCACACTGCAACAAAGAGTAGCCCTGCTCGCCGCAACTAGAGAAAGCCTGTGTGCAGCCACGAAGACCGAACGCAGCCAAAAAAAAAAAAAAAAAAAAAAATTTTAATTTTAAATACCTGGAGACAAATGAAAAAGCAGTTCTAAAAGGGAAGTTTATAGCCATGCAAACCTACATTAGGAAACAGGAAAAATCTCAAGTAAACAACCTAACCTTATATCTAAAGGAACTAAAAGAAGGAGAATAAACAAAACCCAAAGTTATTAGATAGAAAGAAATCATAAAGAACAGAGCAGAAATAAATGAAATAGAGACTAAAAAAACAATAGAAAAGGTGAAAGAAACAAAGATCTAGTTCTTGAAGAGATGAACAAAATTGACAACTCTTTAGTCAGACTCATCCAGAAGAAAAGAGAGAGGGCCCAAATCAATAAAATCAGAAATGAAAAAGGAGAAGTTACAACTGACACTACAGAAACATAATGGCTCATAAGAGATTACTACAAACAACTACACAGCAATAAAATGAAAAACCTAGAAGAAATGTACAATCTCCCAATATTGCACCAGGAAGAAACAGAAAATACGAACAGACCAGTAATGAAATTGAATCAGTAACAAAAAAAAAACCCTCCTAACCAACAAATGCCAGAACCAGATGGCTTCACAGGTGAATTCTACCAAACATTTAGAGAAAAGTTAACACCTATCCTTCTCAAACTATTCCAAAAAATTGCAGAAGAAGGTGCCCTTCTGCACTCAATCCACAAGGTCAGCATCACCCTGATGCCAAAATCAGAGAGAGAATGTCAGACAGAGAAAGGCAAATTTCACTCATATGTGGAGTCTTAAAAAACAAAATAGGCAGTCGCTGCAGGTGTTAGCTCTGGTGCAGGCAGCTCTGACTGAGCTTCCACTCGTGGACGGACCGACGGACTGACGAGGTGCCGCGCTCCCACCGGCCTCCTCCAACCGCCCAGCGGCAGGCGACACTGCCCCGGGCAACGCTGCCGAGCCCAAGCCCGAAGGCGGCCGCCTGGCGAAGACTTCTCAAGATTTTTCTCCTTTTTGCAGGACTTCTGGTTAAAGTTCCCGTGGGGTTGTATTTTTCCTGAAAATTACTGCTTTTCCAAAGCCTCCTGTTAATGTCCCCTGAGGACAGTGGCTTTTGCGCGACCATTGTCGCAGTGGTGGGCCTGCCTGTGGTGCTGGCGGGGTTCGTGTTCATCGTGTGGAAGGAGGGGATGTCTGAATGGCGGGAAGAGAAAAACGAGCAGCGCAGCCCTTGCTTCCAAGCTGCAGGCGTGGGGGGCCGGGAAGCCCTGAAAGGGGTTTTCTTGTCCGGGTTTAAAAAGAAAAAGTGTGGGTTTTTGTTTTTTGGGGTTTTTTGTTTTTGTTTTTGTTTAAGAGGGGAGGGAAATTAAGTATTTACTGCAGCTTACACTTTGGTAAAAATGTGGGCGTGGGGAGGGCTGACATTTTTCTCCACTGCCTGTTAAGTTGTCAAGTGCTCTTCATTCTGGACATAATGCTTTTGACTGAGATCATGTCTGACTAATGTAAATATTAGTGTCAGAATAGAAGCTAAGATAAAGTAACACTAATTAGTAGGTTTAAAATTTATTTCATATTAAAATACGTGTCATGATGTAATTTTTCTGGCTTGGCTCAAGCGACAGTTTTAAGAGTGCACCCTCATTGATGCTGCTCACAGAGACGTGGATGTGCTGTTACTGCTTTCCAACTCTGCCTACTATGTGGCCTATTATGATGATGAAGTTGACAAGGTAAACCAGTATCAACGACTAAGTCTAGAAGACCTGGAAAAAATTGAAATAGGTCCTGAACCTATTCTTTTTGGTAAGGCAGAGTTCTGCTGCATGCGACTGCACTACAGATATAAAGAAGCAAGCGGCTATTTCCACACCCTGAGAGCTGTAATGCTCAATGCAGAAGAGGATGGAAAAGATACCCTTCAGTGCATTGCAGAGATGCTGCAGATCACCAAGGAAGCCATGGGATTAGATGTACCTATAATAGAGAAAAAGCTTGAGAGGAAGAGCAGTAAACCTCATGAAGACATCATTGGCATCAGATCTCAAAACCAAGGCTCTTTGGCCCAGGGGAAAATTTTTTAATGAGCAAATTTTCATCTCTAAATCAAAAAGTGAAACAGACCAAATCCAATGTAAATATTGGCATTCTACGAAAGCTAGGAAACTTTACAAAACCTGAAATGAAAGTTAACTTTCTAAAACCAAACTTAAAAGTAAATCTTTGGAAATCAGATAGTAGTCTTGAAACCACGGAAAACACTAGTGTGATGGATAATGAAGCCCAGGCAGAGTCAGACGGGGAAATGTGTTCAGATAATGACTCATACCACTCTGATGAATTCCTTACAAATTCCAAGTCTGATGAAGACAGGCAGCTAGCAAACTCTTTAGAGAATGTAGGGCCAGTAGACTATGTTCTTCCTAGTTGTGGTATTATTGCTTCAATACCTTGATTAGGCAGTCCATCCCAGTCTATTAGCAGCACTGAAATTAGCATTCATGTTCCTTCAGAGGTTACTCCTGCTCATGAAAGTGGGCTTGGAAAAGGCTATGCGTCTTCTTTGAAGAAAAGTCCTTCTGCTGACAACATACACACATTGACTGGCTTTGCCTAGCCTGTGGATATTTATTGCCACAGATTTGTTCAAGATGCATAAAACAAAATGACCCAGCTGTCAGAAACCAGGTCTATTTCTCAGCAGGCTAGTGGGGAAGGAAATCAAATGACCAATCGAGTTTCTAACGAAGAAACTCACTTTGAATCAATGGAACAGATACATTCTCGACCATCTCAATTAGATGTGTCTTTTTCTGCAGCAGGCCCACATCTTTTGTCAGTTGAACCAGTTCATTCAATTGTATCTCAAAAGACCCCCGGCTCTGAATCTGGCACACTTGAACTTGAGAGAAGGCTTCATAGAACTCCTTCTCCTTCAGAGAGCTGTAGCAGCAGAGCAGTCTCTCCCTTTGCAAAGATTCGAAGTTGCATGGTCCAGGTTGCTAATATTACCCAAGCTGGATTAACCCAGGGGATAAACTTTGCAGTGGCAAAGGTTCAGAAGAACCCTGCAGAACCTGAAGTAGTTAATGAAGTCCAGCTGAATGAATTTATAAATATGTTTACTCAGTGCCAGACACGAATAATTCAGATTTAGTGTTTAGCCACACAGAATCCTGTGGCTTTTATTTAATCCAAAAAAAAGGAGGTATCATATAACCTGTACTGTCTTTGAATCTAGGGATCCCAAATTCTAATTATGTTTACTTGGAAAGGTTTTAAAAAGAGACTGAACCTGAGCAGATTTCCAAATTTGAGAGCTAGGACAATGGAAGTGCATCACCCTAGAATGTGTAGACCTAAGTAGCTTATACACTACAGAGCAGTTTGTCTCTCTAAAAGTAATTCAAGAATACATTGCTTTGGGACGTAATAACCTGAAGCTTTTCTGGAGCGGGGTGGGTGAGTAGAATGTATGAAGTAGACACAAAGGGTGGACATGGATCCATTTAGGTGATTAGTGTTTTTCATAATTTGTTTTTTTCTGTTTGTCAGTTCATTTCTGTGTGTTTCCTCTACAAGGTAAATACTTCGTTTTTAGTGACTTCAAAGTGTTACTAGTATGGAGAAGCATTTTAACATAAAAACTATCAGTTTAGTTTTGGATGGCTTAATCATTCCCTATAAAGAGTTAATTGAGGGCTAATGGTGCTACAGTCAAGAAATGAATGTCCATTTGATCCTGATTTTCCCTACATTCTACCTAAACAAATTTAAAATACTGCAACATTGTACACCCCAAAGTCTAGGAGCATTAAGACTTGCCAGTCATAAAACCTGAGGTGTGAGATGTGAATACCAGCACCTATTAATTTTGCTCTATTTTCAGAAATGTTAAGAATGTATACATATTGGATACTGGTAATGCTTGAAAGAAGTCTTTCAAGTTGTAACGTTTTGCAGGGGGCAGTCCATAACATCCTGTGTAGATGAGCACAACTATTGAAAATTTAGTCTGAAGCACAATTGTGCTAAAATTTTAGGTTTTATGACTGTAACCTTGACCACATGGAACCAGGGCCTTGTCTGTAAGCCTATACAGTAAGAAAGTTGCACACCTTCTTCCAAATAAGTATTGGTTTGTCTGATATCTTAAGAGCCTTACTCTGTTGAAGTGATTCTCAGCTAAACATTATGTCTGTTGTAACTTTGATATTTCTACTTTTGTTATTTATTAGTGGTATCTTTTTTTGAAGTGTCAGATGTTGTGACTATTTAAAATAAAATATCATTATAAATTAAGTGAAAAAAAATGAAAAAAGAAAACAGAAACTGTGTTATAGTTACAGAGAATAAACAGGAGGTTCGGGGTGGGGGAGGAAAGGGGGGAAAGAAATAGGTGAGGAAGATTAATAGGTATAAACTTCCAGATGCAAAACAAATGAGTCAAGGGTATGAAATGTACACTGTGGGGGATATAGTCAGCAACTTTGTAATATCTTTGTGGTGACGTGTTGTAACTATACTTATCATGGTAATCATTTTGAAATGTATAGAAATATCGAATTACTCTGTTGTGTAACAGGAACTAACATAGTGTTGTTGGTCAATTATACATCAAAAACAAGCAAACTAACTAACTCATAGAAAAGGAGATCAGATTTGTGGTTACCAGAGTCAGGGAGTGGGAGAGGGGGAATTAGATGAAGACAGTCAGAAGGTACAGACTCCCAGTTATAAGATAAATTATTACTAGGGATATAATTACAATGTGATAAATATAATTAACACTGCTGTATGTCATATATCAAAGTTGTTAAGAAAGTAAGTCCTAAGGGTTCTAACCACAAGAAAAATTTTTTTATATTTCTTTAATTCTGTATCTATATGATATGATGGATTTCACTAAACTTATTGTGATAATCATTTCATGATGTATGTAAGTCAAATCATTATGCTGTATACCTCATACAGTGCTACATATCAATGATATCTCAATAAAACTGGAAGAAAAAAAAGAAATGAGCTATCAAGCCATGAAAAGATATGGAGTAAACTCAAATGGATATTACTTAGTGAAAGAAGCCATTCTGAAAAGGCTACATACTATATGGTTCTAGTTGTATAACATTCTGGAAAAGGCAAAACTATGGATAAAGTAAAAAGATCAGTGGTTGCCAGGGGTTGGGGTCCGGGGCAGGTATGGATAGGTGGAGCAGAAAGGAATTTTAGGGTTGTAAAAATGCTCTCTGTAATACTATCATGATGGATACAAGTCCATTTGGCTTGTATGATGGATACAAGTCTATTTGGCTTCCCTTGGAGCTTGAAGATTAGCAAAAGCGTGCTAGGTTAACATCAGTATTTCCAGTGTGAGAGAGTTAGAGTTACAAACTTGGCATTCTTGTACTATCCCTCCCCCCAGTGAGTATGAGTTTAATCTTATATGATCATGGCTCTAGGCTATGGTAAAAACAAGACAACAGGCCCAAAATGGAGTTGCTTATTCTAAGCCCCAAGTCACCAAACCAAGACACTTTAAGTACAGTTTCAGCACTACCAGAAATGGAATCTTAAATCAGTCAATCAGGAATTGCCTGATCACCACTAGTTAGGTAATCTGCCTGATAGATCCCTGTAATCCCCTAAAAAAAAGCAACTTTGCAATAACCACCTGCTTTTTTGCCTAGTATAACTTCCTTGTTCCTGCTCCCTTAAGGCTATAAAAGTCTTTCATTTTGTATAGCCCCTGGAGCTCCTTTCTATCTGCTAGATTGGATGCGGCCTAATTCAAATTGATTTTTGCTCAAATAAACTCTTAACATTTTTAATATGCCTCAGTTTATCTTTTAACAACACCTATGATAAGAATGATTCTCTGGACCTTCAAGTTAGAAAGCAGGTCCTATTGACCTTGGATAACCCTGGCTCACCTCACCATTTCTACCTTTCTTTACAATTTCTTGACTGATTACTCCATAATAGTTGATAATGATTAAGAATCTGTATTAAAAAGAAAAGATTAAATTATACTGAATAAAATTCTTAGGAAAATACTAAGTCTGTAACACAGTTGAGAACTATTTGTATCCCAAATGGTTAAAGTAGGTTTTAAAGCTTAAAGGAAGAAACATACAGCTATCCAGAAAATTGCCACCCAAAATGCTTTATTTCCCAAGGTGTCCAAGTAGTTGAACTTTTATCACATCAGTTAGTGGCCTTCCCAGCACTGCATGGAAGTCCATTGACTATTGTTAAATAAAATCCTGCTGTTCTTCACCCTGGAGCATGCTATGCTGCATAAGCCTTCTTTAAAGTTGTGTGAATCAGCTCAAAACATACTGATTTCTGTAGCTGTTTTGCAGATGGCTGCTTATCTTTCTCAGGTAATCATAGGACTCACCAAAAGTAAATTGCAAGTCTACTATTAACTCTAAAGTTTAAGTCAGACCATCCCAGACCTGCCCTACAATTTAAAAAAGAAAAAGAAAAAAAAATCCAGAGGTATTTGGGTGATAGGAAAATAGATATTTTAATATCTTTATATAAAAGTGAGAGAAATAACAATTCTCAGCCTGACTGTACATATAAATCATGTAGAAGTGTTAAAAATATGAATGCCTAGGATGCACACAAACCAATTAAAAAAGTATAACTGATGAGCTGTAATTTTAAAAGCGGGGATATCTGAGTGCTTAAAATTTCCAGAGGTGATTCTGATGCTCAGAGAATGGGTTAAGAACCACTGCTAGAAATATTATTATACTGAAATTTTGAATGACAGTTTAGGTAACTTTAAGCAATAGATCTGTTGACTCATATTTTCTTTCCACCATTTCCAAGTTATCCAGGGTCTTTTGGATTGAAGTAATCAACATATTTTTAAATTTAAAAAAATCCAGTTGTGACAAATGACGATTTGGTCATCTCCTTTTCTTTTCTTAGACTAGGCAAAATGCCCAAAACATTTCTCCAAGCTGGCTTCCTTTATATTTGGGACTGACAGTGACAGTCACCTTGGCTGGTTAGAGGATGAAGAGCAGGCTGTGCTTGAATGAGGAAAAAGTAGCTGGTGAATGCAGATTAGAACCAGCTGCATTTCTAGTGATATAATCTGTCAATAATTTTTTTTTTAACTTATCTGCCACCAGTCTTTTTGTTTCACTGTCAAGTTGTTTTATAACTTTATGTTTTGGTGTCATCCATTAAAGATTAAATAGTTCAAAACCTGGAATTCCACTTAAGAGGCTTTTCTGACAAGCAAGGAAGTTGAATTTCTTTGTCCTGTATTGCAAATTGTGAATACAGAAAAGCGGTATTAATCTAGATTCCATCAAGTCAATATATGTGCTTATTCAGGTATGTGTTTGGCTACGTAATAATTCTATTTGTGTATCTTAGCATAGGTATTATCTGTTGGGAACTAAGACTTTATGTGGGAGTTAAAACTTGTGATTCACCATTTGTATTCCAGGACCATTAGCTCAAGATTTATCATGGTTTTGTTTTCTCCAGCAGACAAAGTACAATCTCAAGACTGATCTAAGGTTTTGGATCACCAAAACAAAAAGCCTATTCAGAGGACCAGCTACTTAATTTGTGGGACTCAGTGCAAAATGAAAATGTGGGGCCCCTTGTTCAGAAATTATAAAGAGTTTCAAGATGGCAATGGCAGAGCATTAAGCTGAGTGTAGAACCCTTCTAAACGCAGACCCTTCTACACGCTGTGTGTGTGTGTGTGTGTGTGTGTGTTTTGCATGTGAATGTATATATACACAAACAAAACTTCTTTATAAAAATTAGATTTTTAAGGAAAAATCTCAAATATATATGCTTTTATATATACATATATGTGTGTGTATACACACACTCATAACTATTTCTCTTCCTTAAAAATTTCATCTCCTCTTAAAACTTGAGCTGTTACTTCTGGGAAGATGACTACAATATTTGTGTCTCTATCGTATTCATTCAACAAATATTTACATTTTTGCCAGAATTCTGTTCTACGCATTTAGAATGGATATAATGATTCAGGTCCAAAACCCATCTTGGACCATAGAGGAAACTTAGGAATGAAAAAACATGGTGGAGCAACACGATGAAAGGATCCTGGGTTACTGACATAGTGGGGCCATCGTGCCAACTCTGGACTGCCTATCTCAGACCTTTATGTGTTAATGTTATGTAGGCCACTGATAGCTTGAATTTTTCTGTTATTTTAACTGCATCTAAACCTAACTAGTAAAATAGACATCACAAATTTAATATGTCCAAAAATGGACTTTGGATTTTTTTCTCTCAAACCTCAATAATGGCATCTTATACCCTTCCAGTTGCACAGGCTAAAATTCTTTTGGAAAGGGGTTCTTAACTTTGGGTTCATGAAGGCTCAAGGGGTGATGGAGTCTATAAACTTGGAAAAATTTACACCTATAATACCATGAACCTATAACTAAAATTTAATATTTCCTTCATTTATGATCATAGGCAATAAACCACAGTAGTGTTAGTAGTATCTGTGACATTGTCACCAATAAAAATCACAGATATTTTTATATCATATACAGTTGTTGCAGAAATTTCAAAATATCTTTCATACTTATCATTGCTTTGAATTATAGGAGCAATTATGAAGAAGCATATATATCACATATTTTCTAATGTTTTGATAACAATATTTCAATATAATATTCAATATTTCAATGTTTCAATTGGCTTCCTTTGTGATCTTATGCATTTCATTTCATACACTTAAAACATTGTTCTAAGAGGGTGGTTCATAAGCTTCACCAAGGGCTAAAAGGGTCCATGCCATAGGAAGGGTAAAAGCCCTTTTCTTCTGGTCATCCTTGACCTCTCAGTTTATCTCATACCCATGTAGCAGAAGCTGCTAGTTACCACCAATATGTATTCTTCCTATTTCCTTAGTATCAGAACCTCAGGGTTTTTTGGCAGGGAGCAATAATATTCTCACTTGAGAGACTTCATTTCCCAGACACTCCTTGTAGTTAAGCATAGCCTTGTGACTAAGCTCTAGCTAAGGAATTATAAGTCAAAATGTTAATATTTTGTAGGACTTTGGGAAAGGTTGTTTAAAAGGTCCGACTTAGCTGGATAGAAGACACAGAGAGCCACCACACCTTTTTGGATGGCCTACTTCTGGGATTATTTTACATTAAAAAAAATAAAACAGTCTAGGTAGAGTTCTGTTCCTAATTGCTGAATATAGGTTCTAAATTCCTAACTGATACACTCCACTTATAACAAATCCTATTGGTTCTGCCTTCAAAATCTAATTCAAATTCAGAGTTTGAGTACTTCTCACTATCTCCACCACTGTTACCCTTGTCCCATCAAATCTCACCTGAGTTATTGCAACAACAAATTCTAACTGGTCTCCCTTCTCCTGCCTGGCTCCCCATGGTGTTTTCTCAACAAGTGTCCAGAGCGACATTATAAAATTCATAAGGTGGATCACATCACTCCTCTGCCCCAAACCTTTAACAGTTTTTTTTTCTCATTTCAAATGAAAGTTAAGTCCTAATGATGGCTTATGTAGTTTTATAAGTTGCTACCAATCTACCCCCTTACTTCTCTGATCTCTTCCCATTCTACCCCAGCTCACATAATTCCTGTCCCATCTGCCCCCTTGTTGTTCTTTGAATATGACAAACATGCTCAAGGTAGGTGCTCAGTAATATATTTATCTAATGAATAACGGAGGGGAAAAAAAAAAAGAAGGCTATTTCAGACCAATTTTTGCTCTAGGCTAGAATTATTCAATGTAGGTAGACCTGATTATTCCAAATGATTGGATTCTTATGTGTAATATTGATAAAATAACTATTTATGGTGCCAATAGTGTAGAATATAACAATAAAAGTTGTCACTGATCATGAAAGGAATAGTTGTATCATCACTCTGACTTAGACAGTCTTGCCACAAAACCAACTCTCTTGATTTCCCCATTTCTCTCACAGGTACTCAGATTCAAACACTCAGTTATCCTGATTCTTCCCTATCAAAAATGCCATCATCTTCATGATGTCTCTCAAGCTGCCCTTTTAATCATTTAATATTTATATATTTATTTACTGATGGTAAAAACTAATGTACAATGAAGCTTGTTACTAGAGGTAAAGAAGCTGAGGAGTCTATTTGTTCTTATTGCTATACTGTAAGTTCATAGCAAAATAATAATAATGAAATTTAATTATCCATAACATAACTGTCCACATAGTTGGTATAATTAGATATAATTACAAAGCTACTTGCCAGTAAAAGACTTGAAAAAAGATGTTTTAAAAAACTATGATTTATGCATCTTCTATAATTCATTTCAATTCTTGCTTATTTAACATTTACAAGGTACCTAGTACTGAACTATATGTTGTACTATGGGAATAGACAAATGAATACACAAATAGAGAATATTGGGAGTGTGTTCTATATTATCAAGCTATGTAGAAACTGGTAAGGTACTGGGAAAAATGAGACAGTGGGAAAGGGGAAAAAAAGTAATTGAACCATTGATCAATGAATCAAGGAGAAATACATTTGTTTTTAGGTGATTTGTTTCCATTGAACTATTTAGGTTATTTCAAGCTTTTAGAAATATCTGGCCATTAAATAGACAATAAGATGAACTAAATTTTAAATATTTAAATGGTATTTCTTATGGCAAAAACTGCAAAAATTACAACCTTTAAACGTAAGCCTAGCAGTCATCATGATATTTTTAACAGAAATGTATTGTGTTGAGAGAATTACAGAGGAAATGCCAAGGAAGACTCAATTTGACCCTGAGGTTCTATTTCATGTCTCTTCAGCAACACTTTAATTTAACCTCAGAATCAAAATGATAAAAAAACCAAAAAAAATGATAAAAAGTACTTGAGAATCAACTGTAAGAATCACCATGGAGACCACACCGTGTTCTCAGGTCACATTAATGAGGTCTCTCCATTCTGCCAAAGACAAGTTCCCTGCATCTGGCAGTGCTGCATCTAGTAGACAGAAAATTGTGTGGTTGCAAGTATAACAAATACACACTCAAATCAGCATCAGTAAAGGAGGGATTTATCAAAGGGATGAAACTGGCCATTTGAAAAACAAAATACAGTTGGGTCACCTGGAAAATGGAAAAAGACTGTTATAGACCCAACAACTTCCTTTCACCTCCCTCAGAGTGTTATGGACCCTCAGAGTGCTATGGACTCTGTTTGTCTCTGTTTACTTGTGGCATCTCTGCTCCCCCATAAATTATCTTGTTCTTAGCTTTGATTTGTTGTTCTTTCTCATGTTTTGCCCTGACCTTTCAGTTCAAGTATTTAGCATCTTCTGACTCATTGGCTCAGTATCTGTATTCAAAAGTCTGAGAAAAAGAATCCGATTTGTTCAGTTTAGGTCAGGTGTCTCCAGGTGGAGCAAGAGGGTGTGGAGGCCTTAGTATATGGCCTTACAGGGGCTGTGACCAGTTAAAATACACATCATCTACAGTTTTGTGAAACGCTTAAGGGGTAAAGAGGCCGATGGCGATAGTATATTTCCAGCTCCATTTTGGAATCTTACCATTAATTCATTCATGCTTTTCTTCCCCACTGAGTTTAAGAAGTTAAGACAATACACACACACACACACACACACACACACTCTAAATTATCGAACAGCTGACAAAAAATTAAGGTTGTTATTTTGATCATTCTGTTTGACTTTTTATTTGAATGAAAACTCAATGAGGAAATATTTATTGATTCCCTTCAGTGAGCTCAGCACTGGACAACTTGGGGTGGGAGAGGTGAGGAGGACAATAAGTGATAAAAGTGGTCTTTGATGTCCTAGGTTTTTCTAAGTTATGAAAAGTCTAAACCTTTAAAGGACCATCCATTTCTGGTAATTACCAATGGGCTCATAGGTGTGTAGTCTACCCAAACTTATTGCTGACCTGCTCATCCGTGATGCTCAATTCTTGCCACTACTTCTGCAATCATACTCTCACTTCTCAGAACTTGCCCCTTCAACAGCCTTCACATGAGAGAAGGATTCTAGAAAATTCCCTTAGGCAAATTATGGGGGAGGAAGGGAAGACACATGATGTTTATTTATTTATTTATTTACTTTGGTTAAGTGGCCAGCATTTAAAAAAAAAAAAATCAGGAGAATTCAAATAACAATATGGTTTTCTTGTTTCTCTTGAAAAATCTGAAAATCTGGCCTTTGGGGATCTGTATTTTCATACAGCTGGACCCACATAGTAGTCTCCCTCTTTAGATGGGGCATGAGTTTCCCAATTTGTCATAGTTCCCCTACTGTGTCCTGTATTATATCCAGCCTGCTTGACTCATTTTACTTAAATGCCTTGCCCTTGTAGGCATTCGTGTTTGCAAATCTTGATCTTTCTTAGTTCCTGAAATTTACTGTATTCTTTTATTTTTTTCCAAATCTAACTTCTGGAGAAATTGTGACACATCTCCAGGTTTGAGAATATTTTGTGGTGCCACATTACACTCAAAATTGTGAGCCAAGTCAGAGACAAGTAATTTCTATTCTCTTTTAATTTAGGGACAATTCTTTGCTTACCTCCTCTGACATCTACTTCCAGAGTAAAGGAAATCCATTGTCTGCTTAATTTATTACAAAACTTAATGACAGTATGCCTGATTTAATCATTGGTCCTGGTCACCATCTGTGCAGGGAATCTAGTGCAAAAAGTGCCTCCTTGTGGTTTGTCCTAAGATTGCAGCACATGGAATAAGGCTCTTTCTGCAACCATATTGCTCATCCCAGCAACATAATTATTTTAAAAAGTAGTAATGTTGGGCTTCCCTGGTGGCGCAGTGGTTGAGAATCTGCCTGCCGATGCAGGGGACACGGGTTCGAGCCCTGGTCTGGGAGGATCCCACATGCCGCGGAGCGGCTAGGCCTGTGAGCCACAACTACTGAGCCTGTGCGTCTGGAGCCCATGCTCCACAACAAGAGAGGCCACGATAGTGAGAGGCCCACGCACCGTGATGAAGAGTGGCCCCCGCTTGCCACAACTAGAGAAAGCCCTCGCACAGAAACGAAGACTCAACACAGCCAAAATAAAGAAATAAATTAATAAACTCCTACCCCCAACATCTTCTTTAAAAAAAAAAAAAAAAAAAAAAAAAGTAGTAATGTTAGGAAAAACTGTCCACTACTTGGAAATAGGCAAAAGAGTTAATTGAGCTTAGCAGACCTTCTGGGGATTATCTGATTATATAACGTTGTGCATCTTTGATTGACTTTCTACTGAGGAGGCTATTTTACATCTCAATATCATAGAAATTAACTTGTACAAAACTAATAATAAAGCAAATAATGCTTGTGCATATCAATGAAAATTAATTAATTTTGTGTCATAGATATAAAATTTATTTCTGCCTTATAGGAAAGATTACCACAAACATTAAATTTTATTGCCTTATTGGTAATTAACCAGTTTTGCATCTATTAGCAAGTTCTTTCCAGCATTCCTGATTGTGCGTGTATGCATGTATGTTTTTGAAATTTTCTTTTAAACTGATTCTCCCATTATTATTAAGTTGAATAAAATCTTTCATGTGGGTTCATTTTATATATACATAAAAGTAAAAAATATATTTTTTCTTTTTGAACATAATACTTTAGCAAATAAATACCTGATATTTTGATTATTGTATTTCAATAGCTCCAAATGAAAAAGAAACTCAGACAGGTTACTAAATATGTAAACCTAAATTATACAAAAATTAGTTGTAGTGATAATTTTAGGCACAGAATATTTTAGGTATAGTGACTATAGTTTTGGCATTCAGTATGTAAACTTTTCTGTGGTAAAGGAATCTCTTCCACAAAGGAGTATTTTTTAATCCATAAAGGGGAAAGAGAAATTGGCTGTATTTCTTAATCCATAAAGGGGAAATAAAAATTTTAGAAATAGTGAAATCAGATGAGAAAGCAAAAAAGTTAGTGGTAAGAAATGAAGAAAGATTCAAGAACACTGTTTCAGCTGTCTTTCTGTACAGAGTATCCTTACAGGCCTAAAATCTTGGACGTTTGTGTGCTCCAAAGTGAAGCCAAACTTCAAAGTGAGTTTTCATCTCAGTGACCCAGGGACACCTCTGGTTATTAAGGAAGGACGTTAATTTACTACCCAAATACAATAGAGTCCTCTTTAACTGGACTGGAGTTTTCTCCTCTGTGTATTTCTTTCCTTAGAATTGAGGAATAGCAATTTGGTAGCTGAGGTCAGAGCTTTAAAAAAAATATGATAACTGAGTGTTTTCTTCAAGAGCCGTTTGTCTAGTGGATTCATAAAGAAACAAAGATATTGCCATCTAGTGGTTTAATTGAAAAAATTCAGTAAAACAATTTTTCTCATGAAGGTTCACATTAATAGTTCCTTTATGTGGCCCTAAGTTAAAACAACAACAAGAAAAAACTTGCTTTTAGAAAGCAACTATTAATATACTTTAAAAAATTACTGTTTCAGATTTTGTCACTCCTTTTTTCATGTTATATTCCCTAATTATTAAGCTCTGTAGAATATGAATTAGAACAGGCAAAGATGTTTTCCTAATTTGAAGAAAATATTAATAAAAGACAATGTTCCACTGAATAAATTGTCAGATGTTACACAAACCACAAACCAAATGTTAAACCAAATCATAAAATCAAATTAATGATAAAATTAATAGTTCAAATCAAATTTTAAAAAGGAACTATATAAAGTAAATAGGTATACATTAAATACAATTATAATAGCATGTTCTCTAAAGCATGGTCTAAAGCTAGGCTCTTATAACGGGAGCCTTTGCTTTTATTAAATAGCTCCGTTACAGCAAATTGGCTACAAAAGAATATTCCATTAAATAAATATTATTTTATCATTCATTTTGATTATAAGAAATGTATTTCGGGCTTCCCTGGTGGCACAATGGTTGAGAGTCTGCCTGCCGATGCAGGGGACACGGGTTCGTGGGAAGGACGAATTCTTAACCCCTGTGACACCAGGGAAGTCCCAAGAACTATTTCATTTCTAATAGCAGCACGAGAGACAATAGCTCCTGCAGATATTCTGACTCCATCTGGCTGTGATAGGGATTTTTCCAGGTACCTCTTGGATTTTCAGATCATCATATACCCAGGTTTCTTCAAAGGGGAATTTTTAAATAAAAATTTCTGAGTACTCTGATTCCACTTTTAAAGCAAACTTTATACTCTGGGAACCATAATGTTTACATTGAACTTAGCAGAGCCTTCTCATCCTTGGTCAGGAAAGTATCATGTTGGAATCCATCCAGCCTGGGACAAACAAGAGAAAAGCTATCTTTTCATGGCATCTTCTAAGGTATGTAAAAATCTAAAGGAGAGACACAGAAACCAGACAGAGGGACAGATAGGCTCCATTTATGATCCCTGTGTGAAATGATGAAACCTTCTATTCCAAAAATGGTTCAGGGGCACAGATTGCCATATAACCCTTGAGTAGTGTTTAGAAGTAAGGAGAAGTTTATTATATAGAGTGAATAAACAACAAGGTCCTACTGTATAGCACAGAGAACTATATTCAATATCCTATGATAAACCATAATGGAAAAGAATATAAATATAAATATATATATATGTATAACTGAATCACTTTGCTGTACAGCAGAAATTAACATTGTAAATCAACTATACTTCAAGGAAAAAATATATATAAAAGAAAGATGACTGACAGTAGATGGAAAAAACAAACAAACAAACAAAAAGAAGAAGAAGGAAGTAGTATTACTGTGTATACTCCTTCTCATCCTGCAGGCTCCCAACCAACCCACACACAATTGTTGTCAGGGTTCAGGTAACTACAGATCCTGTTGTGGTTCTAATGGAAAAAAGCACAGACTCAAGGTTTGGAGAAAGATTTGATTCTGGCATCTAGGAAGACGGCTACATGCAGGAAGGAAGCCATCTGAGCACACACAAGCCAAAGCTGGATGACCACATTCCTAATCCTTGACTACATTTCCAATTTTGCTGTCATGGAGCTATTTAATAAAAGCAAAGGATCCTGGTAGATTAAGTATGTAATCTACATTTATATCTACTAAAAGCAAAAGAAAAAAATTAGACAATGTATTTTCTTTAGGTACGTTAAGTTACCAGGCAAGTCAAGCAAGGCAAAATATTATAGAACTGCTAAACTTCAAGTGCTATTTGTAAAGTGTGTTGACAATCTCTGCTGAAACAGGTCACACTTTTTGTCTAGACGAAATAAAACATGTGTCTGGCAGTCTGTAGAAATGTCAGCCTTTTCTCTGTCTATATAATATGTAGATCTATTTATTATAGGGGATAGTTCCTTCTTCAAGATCTTATTAAAAATATAGAGCCTTGCCCCTCCTTTCTCAAATACTACTGAGGTAGAATCTATGAGATTGGGGCCATATCTATTTTTTGCGGAGCACAGGCTCCGGACGCGCAGGCTCAGCGGCCATGGCTCACGGGCCCAGCCGCTCCGCGGCATGTGGGATCTTCCCGGATCGGGGCACGAAACCGCGACCCCTGCATCGGCAGGCAGACTCTCAACCACTGCGCCACCAGGGAAGCTCTATTTTTAACAAGCTCTCCAGGTCTTTATGATACATCTTAGTTTGAGAACTATTCTTCTAGACACCATTAACAAAACCAATAAGACTAAATACTTTTCATGGAAAAGGTTTAAAGGCAATTAAGGGTGAAAAAGTGCAACAACAGGTCAAACTTAATAGCCACTTAGCTGGAGGACTGGCAGATCACCAGTGAGATTCCCACTTTATAATACCATTGGTACAGGGAATAATTTTTTAATGAGTCATATTACCATAGATGGCAACCTGATAAAATCTCCGTGAAAGAATGGAAATTCTCAAAATGTAAACAGTAGTATTTATTAAACCAGGAGTTGCTTATTGAGTACCAACTACATGCCAGGTGCTATAAATAGGCACTAGAATTACAGAGAAAAATGTTTTCCCTTAAGAAGCACTTAGTATAATAAATTGATTCCTAGATTTCAGTAGGAATAAAAATCACCCTGGGTACTTGTTAAGAATACAGATGCTCAGTATCTGATTATCCGAAGCACATTGGTCTAATTAGTAAGTAAGAAAGTAAACAGACATTTATAATACACGTGGTAAGTTTTAAGAGATATACAAAAATGTTATTGGATCACTGATCAAGACCAAGAGGGAAGGGTAAATGTCAGGGATAGGTTTTTATAAAAAGATCCCAACTTGAATTCCTGAATAAAAACTAGTAGTTTTCTAGATGAAGAAAGGTGGTGAAGAGCATGAAAAATGGCACTGAATTATGAGAAAGTGTGGCATATATGAGGAACCAAGGAAAGTTTCTTACATCTGGAATTTAGGAGTTAAGAGGCACAGGGGAAATGTGATTGGAGAAGTAAGCAGGACTAGATCATGAAGAGTCTTGTATCCTAAGCTGAAAAGTTTTATTTTCACCCACAAATAAGTGGTGAATCATTGAAGTAGTGAAGTAGAAGGTAACTCCCTCTGAATTGGGTTTTAGAAAAAGCATTCTCATAGTCCTGAATGAAGGGGATGAGTGGGGTAGTGGTGGGGCAAGAAAGGGAGAGTCTGGCAGGAAGGCCAGTTAGAAGGTTACCTGATAATTCAAGCAAGAAACGTGAAACGCCTGCTTTAAGGAGTGTTGCTGGGACAGAGAAGAGAGAGCGGAACGTGTTAAAGTGATTAGATTGATGGGATGAGAGGAAGGTAGAGTGAAGGATGACTTCTAGGTTTTGTTTTGAGTCCATTCATCTCATCTCCTTGGTAAGAGTGCTTCTTCTTTTTAATTGGGAAGACTTTCCCTTTGGAATCTTAGTATTTTGTACTTTAAGTAACTAATGTCATTTGCTAGGGCTGGTTATGTTCCAAATGCTACCATGACAAACACATTATCTCCCTATAGAAGATGCTGTCAATGCCCTGCCCATATCCTCTCAGCCCCCTCCAGAGGTCCTGTAGCCTTCATTGACAGTTCCTGGAAAAACCCAAAGCTTCTTATGTCAAGCCCTGAACCTTTCTCTGTGAGGGCTTTCTCTGACCCTGGAGTGTGCCTGACCTGTGCTCAGGGTAAGCCAGAAGTGTATAACAGTTAATACCCCCGGGGTAACCCTCAACCAATGGGGAATAGAGGTCGTGGATAACTATCCTTCCAAGTTTCCTAGCCCGTTAGTGGAGGATTCCCCAGTAGGATTCCCTTCCTTGTCTCACTTTATCACACCCTCACCATGTTTCCTGGGATCACCTCCCAAATAAACTACTCGAACCCAAATCCTTGTCTAAGAGATTGCTCTGGAGGAAACCCAAACCAAGGTATTCAATTCTCAACGAACTCAATGAGAGTGGTAGAAATTATTCTTATCACTGTTTTATATATGTGCAATCTAATGCTTGGAGAAGTTAAATAAATTGTTCTTATCACTTAGCTGGTAAACGCTACAGCCTGGATTCAAATCCAAAGCCTGTGATCTTAATACTATGCTCTACTGCCAGTCTCAAATTCCCAGATGTAAACCAGGCATCACTAACTTGGAGTGAAAGCCAGAGGCAGCCCAGTCTCTTTTGAGCAATATTGAGACTGATTACTATTTTCAGATTCTGATCCTTATTATTATAAAGGCTGAGCCTGAGACTTGGCTGCCAGCATATGTTTCCTCTTTTCATGTCCACTTTAGAGGGTTGAAAATTCATTATGTAGTTTCTTCCTCTTACTGAGAATGGTAGTCATGTACAATTTAGAAGCTGAGCCGATCCCTTTTGAATGAGGTAAATATAATAATGTAATGGCAGAAAGTGGTATGATACATCAACCATTCTTAACCCTTCGTTCTTCTTTCAGATTCCCCTAGCACTTTCATGGTTTAACTCCTGGTTAAAAATTTGAAGTGGAAGCGAGTGATGAAAGGAAAAGGCAGCTGCTACTTGAGGTCATTAAAAATAATATATCCAGAACTCAGCTCATATTTTCCTCTCCTTGCCTATAATGAAAATAACTCACATTGAAGGGAAGTATGGAGGAAGAATATCAGAAATCGGAAGATCTAATTTCAGTTCCTTCACCAATTAGCTGTGTGACATTAAGCAAATCACCTAGCTTTTCAAAATCTTGGTTGTTATCTGTGGCAAGAAGGGCTTCAAGTATAGATTACCCATAAGTTCCTTTCTAGTATTAACATTTCTGTGATTCCATCCAATCCTGATGGAGTACTAGAGTTACTGGAATGAAGGAGTCTCAGCTTTAAATATACTAGTCTGCCATCCTAGTCTCTCCATATGTTTTGTACTTTCCTAAATTCATGCATTTTTCCTTTGATTTTCCTTCCATCTGAAAGGCTTTTGATTCTCTTATAAAATTTCAACCCAACTTTAAAATTCTTTGCCTTAATGACTGTAGAAATTATTGTGCCCTCCTCTGAATCATCAAGCATTTATTATTATACCATTCATTTATATGGCACTTAACATTTATAGCACAAGAAAACTCTGCAAGAGACATTACAATAGGCATAGAGTACAGGATTAATGGCTAGACGAGTGGTTTGGACTGTAGTTCTCAACACGTGGTGGACAAATCACATTGTTTCTATGACTATATTCCTTTCTCTCTCACTGATCAGACCCCACACTAGTGTGTCTTAACACTCCAAGTTGAGTATAATTAGTATATAAATGAACTCATATAATTATACAGGCCATAATGCACAAAGTGAAGCAGTTCATTTGCAATAAAACGAGTGAAGGGGATTCCGGCATAAAAGAGCTCAAGTCCCACAGAAAGGGGACAGCAGTACCTTGGCTGTGAGCGGGGGCAGCATCTGTAATGCTAAATCTTCGATTCTTTAAGACAAGCTAGAAATTGCAAACTTTTGTTCCTTGTTCCTGGCTTGTAAATATTCGTAGCAAAATCAAACATTTTAAACATACCTTCTGTAGGTCTTATTAAGCCAGTAGGTGGTCTCTGGTCATCTCTTCCTTAGTGCATTACTTCCTCACTCTGGCTTTTCCAGTGAGATTACTCACCCAGAAGTTTCCAGTTACCAGCTTTGTGACCCAAGAAAAATAACTTAACATGTCCTAGCATTAATTTTGTGTGTGTGTGTATGGCACTGACCTCACAGGATGTATGAGCAGTAAATGAGAAAACACCTGTAAGACATAGCACACAGAAATAAGCATTCCATGAATGTTTGTTCCTACTATGCTTGAATCATGGGACAGTATGGCTTCCTCCATCAACACAGTACAGCCATCTCTGTCAGTGCACAATCTCCCCCCTTCACCTGCCAAGTTTTAACTCTTTTGAATAAGGTCCTTCTCAAGTTGTGTGTAAGTTTTTTGATGGTAAAGACTATCCTTGTTCTTCCCCCACACTTAAATAATCTTTTTATTCTGGAAAATTTCAGTCATATACAAATGTAGAAAAATAGTACTATAATCAACCCCTGAGTTGGTTATCCTCACAATTTTCAACATGTGGCCAATTTTGTTTCATCCACACCCTCATCAAATCCCTACTCTCCTACCCTACACACATGCTTTTGAAGCACACACACATTATTTTGAAGCCAACTGTAGACATCACATCATCTCATTTGTAAATACTTCAAAATTTATACAGTTTCCTAAGGAATGTATGAAAAACAGTAGTCTTGTGGGAAGATTCTTAGTGATGATGGGGGGGAAGGGCAAGCAAGATAGTCTCATAATAGAATCAGGTTAAAGGAAGAAATTCTCCAATTATCAGGTAAACCTATGTATATAAGTAGTTTTCTTTCTACCTTATAGTTCTCTTACTTAGGAGAAAATTTCAAAATAGTTTGCATAAATCTTGATCAACAATAGAAATGCTATGACTATTTTAAATTAATCCAGTCTGGCTTCCAACAACAACCTTTCACTAAATGTGCTCTTGCTGAAGTTACCAATATTGCCAAGTCCAACTGAGCTGACCACTTCCTCCTATTTGGTTTTGAGCACAACATTTTCTCCTGGTTTTCTTTCTTTCTTATATTGACCATTCCATTTCACATGCCCAGGATTTCATCTTGAACTTTATTTTTTTTTAACACACGCTACTTTTTCTAGTTGATTTTATCTAGTTATATAGCTTTACCATTTAAATACTCAAATTTATACTTAGCTTTCATTTTTTTCTGAAGCATCATACACCCACACACGTTTATACAAAGGTTCATACATATTAGAATAAATTTTAATGATATAAAGAATATGTTGCACAAAGCTGTAAATATTAGTAAAAATAGAAAATATTCTTTATTATAAATTTCATATAGTATATCAATTATTGCAGAATTCTCTCATTGATTTTTGTCAAAACCTTGTATCTGGGGCTTCCCTGGTGGCGCAGTGGTTGAGAGTCCGCCTGCCACTGCAGGGGACACGGGTTCGTGCCCCGGTCTGGGAAGATCCCACGTGCCGCAGAGCGACTAGGCCCGTGAGCCATGGCCGCTGAGCCTGCGCGTCCGGAGCCTGTGCTCCGCAAGGGGAGAGGCCACAACAGTGAGAGGCCCGCCTACCGCAAAAAAAAAAAACCTTGTATCTGTATTCAAACTGTGGTTGCAACTGGTAAAACAAATGTAGTTCCAATATGAATGTTAATTAATTCTTTTCATTATGTCGATAAGTAGGACAACACTAGCCAGCTCTAGTACTTCACTAATATTAGAATTCTCTCTGTTCCTGGATTATGCCAAGCTTCTTCTTACTTCAGTACTTTTGCATTTACCCTTCTTCTGCTCTTTTTCAGCTCTTCACTAGACTGGCTTCTGATCCTAGTTCAAGTGTTGTAGAGAGGCTTTCCCTGACCACCCTATCCACGCAGATTTACATACTTTATCTACTCTCTATCTTATTGTTCTCTTTTATTTTCTTCAAAGATATTTAGCAATGATCAGTTCTAAAAAAGCCAGGCATGTATTATGTAGGTTTTTATTTATCTGAATGGATGAGTCAGGCTTTGAATGAAACAATTCAAGCAGTGCAAAAATATATCCAGGAGATTTCCACTTCCCGGAAGATGGAATAGCTGTACTTTTCCAATTACAATTTAAAATACTGGGCATAACATATAAAACAAACATATGAAGATTCTGATAGGTAAAGAGAAAGCAGAGTAGCTAAGGACTTCAGGATCTAAAGAACAAACAACATGGTGAGCTGCCTGGATTTTTTTTTTTTTTTTATGCACATCATCCCAGAACGAAGCCGGCAACATGAAAATGACAATGGGCGCTGACAAAGGCCCAGCAAGAGCCTGCTCCCTTGAACCAAATGACCAGAAAAGGGCAGCCTAGCAAGACAGAAGACTGTTAGAAAATAACCCATTTACCACAGAAGAAGCTATGGCCCCATCCCCACCCATGCCAGCAAAGGCCAAGTGGGGAGCTGAGACTTTATCCAATTATATCTTTATCCTCCTATAGGCTGTCCTCTCTATAGATGAAATTTGTTCAGACACCCAATCCTATAGCTCCCCCTGCTTCCTTGGACCCTCTCAAATTACTCAACCAGAGACAAGTCCTTTCTTACACTCTTTTTTCTGAGACACCTCACAGTTCCCTGATGGAGTTTGCAGCAAAAATAAATAAATAAATAAACTCACTTGTTCAACTACAGTTATTTCTCTTAGTCTTTGGCCTAAGAGCATTGACATTGTGAAGTGGGCTTAATCTCTCTTTATTATTATTGTTATTATTATTTAAACTCAAATAATAGTATGTTATATACACTGGTTTGTACTTTCTTTTATTTCACTTAAGGATATATTTCAAACATATTTCATATTAGTATGTACAGATCTGCCTTATTCTTTTTAACAGGTGCATAATAATTCCAAGCTATGGATGTAAATTAATATACTTAACTGCCTTCTGTTCATGGACATTTAGTGTTTTTCCAATCTTTTTCTAAATGGCAATGAATAGTTTTGCACATACTTTATGCACAAGTACATCCACAGGATAATTTCAGGGAAGTATAAATGTTAGTTCAAATGGTATGTGCATTTAAAATTTTGATACATATGAACTCCAAGGCTCTCCAAAGAGGTTGCCCCAAATTACCTAATTATCAACAATGCATAAGGAAGGCTTTTCCTGCTATTGTCCATAGTAAGTTTATAATTCCAGGCTTAGACATTTGCAAATCTAGTAGGTGAAGATTTATATCTCAGTGTAATTTATTTGAGCTCTTAACTTATTTTTAGAAAAGCTGAGCAAGTCACATGTCTAAAAGATATTTATATGTCTTTTTATGTGACCTGTCTTCCATATATTTTAGGTTCTAATATAAAAACATATTAAATGTTATATATAACAATATATAATATACTATATAACATGTAAATTTTTATCTCATTTTATATGGTATTTTATATTCTATTGAATTTGACTTGAGGGTTTATTTGGAAATATAAATATATTTCCCACCCTATCGTATGCAAGCTACTATTGTGTTTCTTTTATCTACATTCAGAAAGTTTTTCTTTACTTTGATATTCAGATATTGAGTTGTTCAAGCCCTAAACATAATTATTTCAGTGTTTTGTTTCTCTTTTAGTTACCAGTTACCACATTTTACTCTTCAGTCAAAACACTTTTTGCTTTTAATCATTTTTTTTTGTATAATAGCCCAATCCTCCCTCTCTTTCTCCCACCTCCCCTTCTTTTCCCTCTCTCTTTTTCTTTCTCTTCATATCTTAGCTGTTGCGACAGTAACCACTTTATATAACTGGATGCCCCAAGTTTGGGAGGAAAGAGAAGACTTTTTTAGGAACATTATGATTTATTAAACTAAAAGAACCATTATTTCCCTCCTGCTTTTGATATTGTCTGCCTATAGTATGTAGGTGATAGCTAAAAATAACTCTATTAATCTTCTTCTCTATATTGTATTTAGTAGCATGTTTAGTGACTCGTTACTAATGAGAATTCATCCAAAAAATGCAAAATCCTTTGTTTCTAACTGTTGTGATAAGAACACAATTTGGGTTCAAAGACAGCCTATGAATCTACAATCATGAGTACCTAAATACAACTTACCTGGTTTTAAGAAATGTAAAGCCAGACAAAGAAGCCATGACATTCTTTTGCTTTAGCCAAGGCTCCCCAAAGCTGGTTACCAGACCACTGCTGGTGACTAAATATTCTGATCTGAAGAGATCTAAAATTAACAAATCATTTTCAATTTTATGCAGTGCTTCATAGGGAAGCTTTCAATCCATCAAAATAACTCAAAAGGCTAGATGGCTTACTTCTTAAGTGGAAAGCAGCTTCTTAAGGATGTATATGTTCCACTTCACTTTTATTATATTTTTCAGCACATTTTGATCTTAAGTTTTTTGTTCTTTCTAGTTAAGAGTATTAGAGTCTATGTGTATTCACTGCTAGAAGCAGGAAGTGAGGCTAATCCTAGACCTAAGTGTGACTAGCTATATTGCCCTGAGCTCTGGGCACAAGAGGTCCCTACTCAGGGCACCACACTTTGGAACCCACTCTGGCTTCTCCTAAGCTGTACTCCATACGAGGTGAGGAGTCTCAGGGGCCTAAGATATACCCGTCTGAAGAGTAGTAGAATACGCTACATTAAAATGTGCCTCTGACAAAAAAAAGGATTTTGAGCCAAAGGCAATTAAGAAGCAGCAAATGCAGAAAAGCTCTCTCTACCTACGACCTTCAAAGGATACAAATCCCCCTTTATTAGAGACAGATCCTTATTAGCCCAGAGGGGTAAACATGTTAATAAACTTCTGTTTGTTTTTCTCTTGTTAATCTGTCTTTTATTACAGGGATCTCAGGCAAGGACTCAAAAGGGTAGAGGGAAAATTACTTTCCTCCCCTACACACCCAAAGCCCACATACCTACTTCACGACCAAGTTCCAGATACTTGGGACCCCAGAATTCCCTGTGCAAATGGCTCTGAGCCTGCCTCTAGGGTTTTTGCACAAGGACCTTGCCATTGGAGTGTATAACCCTAAGCTCATGGGTGGCCAAGTGGCCGCTATTTGCCAAGGGTGAGAATGAAGCTTGGGCTTCCAGGCTGGCGTACCCACACATGTACACTACAGGCCCCTCACAGTGTGGGGTGGAGTTGGAAGGAGGAAGGAAAGGCTGAGTTGGTCTGGATCTTCCCACATTACCAGGATTCAGTATGAAACACTAAGGAATGAGAATTCTAACTTTGAACCTGGACTTCAGGTCATTATGAAGCTATACTTGTCAAAGTAGGAGGATAGAACATATTTTATTTAACAGCTTGCCAGCTTGATTTATAACTTTAAAATATTTGTATATAAGGTATTTGGAGTCTCATTTGCACCAGTCCTCACAAATGTTAAGGAAGTGCTGGGGACTAGGTTCCTTGTCCTCCACTTAGTCTTTTATCCTGACTTCAGATTATTCAATTTGTTTTTCAAACTACTCATGGAGAATGATTTTCTGCAACTCTGGTCCTTTTTTTTTTAAGGGGAAACTAACATTTATTGATTGTCTTAATGGATACTTTAGATTCATTAATTTATTTAATCTTCATAACAACTCTGTGAAGTAAATGTAATCTCCATCACAGGGATGAGGAAACTTAAAAAGTAAATAACTAGTCCTTCACAGCTAATGAAATAGCTAACTGGCTTCATCAAACCCTCCAGTCATCTTTTCATCCCACCTCCTGACTTTTAGTAGATGTCCTGACTTCCTATTTTACTAAGAAGTTTGAGAACAGGTACAGTAAAAGCCCTCAAATTATCTTCCACCTCACGGTCTCTGAGTATCTTCACCCTACCTCTCTTTTTTCACTCTATCTTCTTTCCCTTTATTTAGATAATCCTCCACTTTTGACTCCAAGGCATCTAGTGTTATCAACTTTCTCTTCTCCTACCTCACTCCTGTCTTTGACCTGTACCTCTCAATTGGCTTCTCCCCTGATAAAGCATTCCCTATTCTAAAGGAATTTTTAAAACTTTCTTTGACTTGTTGATATTTTTATTAATTCCTTAATCTCCTCCTCTTCATAGCCGAATTTCTTCAAAGTGAAGTTAATCACTGCTTCATCATTCTTTAACCCTTTACAATCTATATTCCCTAATTCTACAAAACTTTCATCCAAAGACCCTGTGAAAAACTAATATTTTTTAATGGATAACATACCTAATAAAATGCATAAAGTACAGTAATCTTAACTGTGCAGTTAGAAGATTTTTACATATGCATACACTCTTATAACCACCATGTAGATCAAGATATAGAATATTTCCACCACTCCATAAAGTTCCTTTGTGCTTCTTTTCAGTACATACCATCGGCTACTACCTACCCAAAGGTAATACTGTTGTGATTTAGACAAACATTGATTAGTTCTTCCTGTTGTTGAACTTTATACAAATGGAATCATGTGCTACAAAGTCATTTGCATGTACTCTTTTGTATATGACTTATTTCACTTAAAACAATATCCATGAATATCCATCTTTTTGTTGACTCTATGAATTGTCCTTTATTATTTTTCTTTTATCACTGGTAGTATTCCATTTTATGACTATACCTCACTTTGTTTGTCCTTTAACCTGTTAATGGAAATTGGGGTTATTTCCAGTTTGGAGTTATTATGAATAAAGCTGCAATAAGCATTCTTGTAAAAATCTTTCTAGGGAGACATACTACTTCACTTGGGTATATACCTAGGAATGAAATTGCTGTGTCATAAGGTAAGTGAGCTTGACATTACTAGAGACAGACAATTTTACAAAGTGGCTGCTTTATTTTACACTCATAGCAGCAGTGTTTAAGAGTTGGCCCACATCCTTGCCAGCATGTGATATTGATAGTCTTTCAAAAAACTTTCATTTTTTAAAATGTTAGTCATTTTGGTGCATGTGTGATAATATTCATTGTGGTTTTAACTTGTATTTTCCTAAGAGCTAATACTGTTGAGCACCTCTTTATATGTTTATTGGCCACTTAGATATCCACTTTTGCAAAGTGCCGATTCAAATATTTTATCCAATGCTCTTATTTGGTTTTTGTAGTTTTATAATTGATTTGTAATGCTTTGTCAGATATATGTACTGTAAATGTCTTCTCCCAGTCTGTGGCTTGTCTCTTCACTTTTTTAATGGTATCTTTGATGAGAAAAATGTAAAATTTTGATGATATCTAATTTTTCAGTTTTTAATTTTATGATTAATGGTTTTTAAGTCCTGTTTAAGGAATCTTATCTGCCCTAAAGTCATGGAGATATTCTCCTATATTTCTTTTAGAAGCTTTATAATGTTTTCTTTCATGTATAAGTCTATGATCCATCTCAAATCAATTTTTGTAAGAATCAGGTTCATTTCTCTTTTGTGTGACATCTGGTTGCTGCAGCACCATTCATTGCAAGATCTTTTTCTCATTGAATGATATTAGTGCCTTTGTAGTGAATCAACTGACTGTATGAGTAGGCCTACTCCACTGATACATTTGCCATTGATTAGGGCTAAAACTGAGTAAGATGTTAACTTGTAGATTTTTGCAAATGATTTTTGTCTGGTAGAGAATGTAACACCAAAGGCTACAGTTTATTTTGACTTGTAAAAACATTAGCCTGCAGGACATTGTAACCTAGCAAATTTATTTCAGCACACCTTTTGTGACTACCTACGTACACTCAGTTTCTCTAATTTTTCTATAAACCAGCTTTATCATCTTGCTGGTTTCCTGATTAAAGAGTTAAATAGATTTTGGAAACATATTCATATTCATTCTACATTTGTACAATAGTCATATCTTTAAATTTTGAAAATTATTCTTTGACAACAGTGAGGAGTTAAATGTTATTCCAATGAGTTATGTGAACGAGGTGACTAGCAATGCCATTATCCAATGTAGAAAATACATAAGAAGTCTTTTAGGAGAAAAGATTTTTGTTTTGGTATATTATTTTCCATTAAGATGGACATGCATAACATGCAAATGGAAAGACTAAGAGTAGAAGGCTAGAGGAAAAAATTTGAGAAATTTTGGAGTTGTTAGCATGTTATGTGATTATTGGAATTTAGGAGATGAGAGGGCCTAGAGATAGCATGGAAGTACTAAGGATATAGTTCTGTAAAAAATAAATATTTAGGGAGTAGGTGAAGAAAAGCCATCAAAGGAAACAAGGAAGGAGTAGTAAAAAGCAGTCATGAGAGCAATTTTACGGAGTGAGTGGTCAATGTGCAGATGTGACCCAGGGGACAACTAGGATGGGAATTGAAAAGAAGCAATTGAACTTAGCAATTAAGAAGTCTTTGGTGACCTAGTAAAAGCTCTTCCAGTAGAGAGGTAAGGATGTAAGCCAGATTTGCTGTGGGTTCAGAGAAAATGAGATATGAGGAAATGGATGCTGTATATAGATTGTTTCAGGAAGTTTGGCTCTAAAACCTAAATCAGATCATAATAATTCACTGCTTAAAACATGCTGATGGGTTTCCATTACACTTGAAATAAAATTCATCTCCTTATCATAATCTGTTAGGTTCTATGTGATTAGGACTCTGTTTATCAATCTGCCTTTCTGTACCACTCTGCCACTTTCATTGTGCTTCAGACTTATTGAATTCTTTTTTTCCCTTGAACATGCCAATCTTGTTCCTATCTTAGGGCCTTTGTGCTATTGCCTCTTTTTGATATATACTCTCCCTCCAGACATTTGCAAGGTTTGTGCAACAGTAATGAAGGCATCCAGGTCAGATCTCCCTTTAAAAGAACCTGCTGTGAGGATCATTAGTTACTACCTTTGAGCTGCTCTACCTTCAGATCCACTCACATTGAGACCACACTTATCCTGAGATGCACCTTGCCAATGAGTGAGTACTGCAGGGATATCAGAGCTAGTGTTAGGCTATTTCTGCCTAACACAGGACTCCTTGAAAGGGCAATTCTTGCTTTGGGGCTCCTCATTGGCCTAAGATTTTCTCACAACTACATTTCACTCTGAAGCTCTTCCTACCTAATTTTCCTTCCTTCCTGCTCTCCTTTCCCATGTGTCACAACTGGATTGTTGTTTGAAGACTCTCTTGCCTTCTTCTTGCCACACCTTATTCTCACAGATGTTTCCTAATCTCTGTCACACCCAATTCTATCTTTTCTTCTGGACTTTACAGGACCTGAGGTAACAAAGCTGGCAATCATTTTATATCTCAGTATGAATGTCAGTTTCTCAGAGACCTTCCCAAATTTGTAGTACTCAACCTCTGAGTATTCAACTCACCTCTTATCTCACTTTCCTGTCTTATCTTCGTCATAGAATTTATCTTTGCACTAAAAAATTTTTTAACTGCTTTAGGTATGGTATTTTAAAGTAAACTACAAATATTTTGAACATTTCACCTCTAAACACTTTAGTTTGTATCTCTAAACAAGAGAACATTTTCATAGATTGACAAAATATTATTAGAATGCCTGACAAAATAATTTTCTTGTATCACCTGTCATCCTGTCCATCTATCACCCTGTCCATATTCAAATTTTCTCAATTGTCTACATAATGCCTTTTATAGCTGCTTTGTCCAAACCAGTACTCTCTTCTAAGACCCTTTTGATCTATGTCAGCCCCTTTTTTTCCATGCGCTGACTTGTTGAAGAGAATAGCCATTTGTCCTGTAGAATGTTTTACTTTCTGGACTCGTCTGATTGTTTCCTCATGGTGTCTTTTTTTTTTTTTTTTTTTTTAAGAAAAAAGAGGTTTCCTTATCTCCTATATTTCCTATAAAATGGAACATTAAACATTATAATTTAATAAAATTGAAGTTAAACATTCTTGGCTAAAAGATGTAAGAGGTTGGGTTGGGTACTTCATATTAATTACATTACCAGATATTTGATATCTGGTAATACTCCAAGTTGCTGATGCTAACTTAAACCATTAGATTAGACTGGTGACACCCTGTGGTAAAATTACATTTTCCCCTTTGGGACCAGAAAGTCATCTATGTGGCGTTGCTTCGGAAATATATGAAGATACAGTTCTCCAACACAAATCAATTTTTTTTAATGCAGTTATTTTATCTTGAATTCGATGGTTTTGTCTGCTTGTTTAGTTTGCTTAATGGAGTTTTTGCTGTACAGAAATGTTTCATTATCATATAGTAGAATCTGTCCATCTTTGTGTGTTGTATTAGTCTTTTAGGGCTGCCATGACAAAATATTGGGGTGGCCAAAAAGTTCGTTCAGGTTTTTCCATAAGATATAGCGAAAAAACTTGAATGAAGTTTTTGGCCAACCCTGTACAACAGACTGGGTGGCTTAAACAACAGGAATTTATTTTCTCATAGTTCTGGAGGCTGGATGTTTAAGATCCAGGTGCCAGCAGGGTTGGTTTCTCTGGAGGCCTCTCTCCTGGCTTGCAAATGGCTGCCTCCTTGCTGTGTCCTCACATGATCTTTTCTCTGTGTGCACATATCCCTGGTTTCTCAACCTCTTCTCATAAGGACATCAGTCCTGTTGGATTAGGGCTCCACCCTTGTGACCTCATTTAACCTTAATTATCTCTTTAAGAACCTACCACAGGCGCTTCCCTGGTGGCGCAGTGGTTGAGAATCTGCCTGCTAATGCAGGGAACATGGGTTCGAGCCCTGGTCTGGGAGGATCCCACATGCCACGGAGCAACTAGGCCCGTGAGCCACAACTACTGAGCCTGCGCATCTGGAGCCTGTGCTCCGCAACAAGAGAGGCCCACACACCGCGATGAAGAGTGGCCCCCGCTTGCCACGACTAGAGAAAGCCCTCGCACAGAAATGAAGAACCAACACAGCAAAAATAAATTAATTAATTAAT
Source organism: Mesoplodon bidens (assembly GCF_964165515.1). NCBI lineage: Eukaryota > Metazoa > Chordata > Mammalia > Artiodactyla > Ziphiidae > Mesoplodon > Mesoplodon bidens. The sequence goes on along the minus strand of NC_138160.1, from coordinate 73,698,757 downwards.
AAACTCCTACCCCCAACATCTTAAAAAAAAAAAAAGAAAACCACAGCTTTAAAAAAACAAAAACAAAAAAAAACCTACCAAGAAATGTAGTTACATTGGGGGTTAGAGCTTCAATATACGCATTTTGGGGAGACACAGTTCAACCTATAACACACTTATATAGCATCTGACTTTTGTGGCGCATTTAGGCAGGACTTCACCACTCTTAATATTATAAAAGCACTTCCTCACACTCTCTTGTAGTACTTTTTTATACTTCATTTCTTATTATTAAATCATTCATCCATTTGAAATTTATCCTGGTGTTAAGTTTGTGGTATGAATCCATCTTTATCTTTTTTCCACAAGGCTACCCAGTTCCAATACAACTTATCTAACTATTAGGGAAAAGCAATGGACTAGATGTGATTTTGCCATAGACAAGATTGGATGTTTTAATACCAGAAAGGAAATCATAATTATAGAAATGGGACTTATTCTTATAATCAACCATGAAAAGAAAGCTATAAGATATGTCTTAGACAGGAAGCAACCGGAAGGAGAGATTGGGTAAAGTATACTTGAAAGCAGTAATTGGAGAACAAGAAAATAAACTTCTTTCTTGTTTGGAACATGTCAAGGTCAGATTGTATAGTAAACAGTTTTCAGTTATATTATAAAAAATAACATCTCCTTGTCCTTCATGTATTTTTCTTACTTCATTATTTGCCTTTCAATTTTTTAATCTTTGTATTTTGGGGGTTTTATTGGTTTTATTATCATACTTATCTTTTACACATATATTTTTTCTATCTATTGCTTGCAATCCATTCAATTTTTCTTCTTGAAAACATTATAGGTGTCCATCTATTTATTTTAGACTAATTGCCTTCTAAGCCTTTTGTATCTCACCTTTTCTCTTTTCATTGAATTATGAAACATACTAGTTTTCTCTTGCTGCCATAAAAGATTACTACAAATTCAATGGCTTAAAACAACACCCGCTCACTATGTTTCAGTTTTATAGGTCAGAAGTCTAGGTACAGTGTGGTTCAACTCAGTCTTAGGGTCTCACAAGGCCGAAATCAAGGTGTCAGAAGTGATGTGCTCTCTTCTGGAGGCTCTGAGGATGAATCTGCTTCCAAGCTTAATCAGGTTGCTGCCAGGATTCAGTTCCATGCTTTTGTAGGACTGAGGTCCCTGTTTCCTTGCTGGCTGTTGGCTGAAGGTTGTCTCAACTTCTAGAAGCTGCCCACTTTCCTTGACTCATAACATCATTTTTTCTTTTTAAAGCCAACAATGGTGGATTGAGTCCTTCTCGTTATGCACATCTCTCTGACCTCTTCTGCCTCAACATGGAGAAAGTTCCTTGCTTTTTAGGGCTCATGTGATTAGACTGAGCCTACTGGAGAAGCTCCTGATCTTAAGGTTGGTAATCTTAATTACACCTGCAAAGTTCCTTTTGCAATGTAATATAACATATTCACAAATTTCAGGAATTAGGGCATGGACATTTTTGGTGAGCCATTCTACCTCCCACACTAGGTTATAATTCTTGTCTTTTATGTCTATCTTATTTTTTTATTTCACTCATTTTTATGGAGTATACCTCTCAGACAGCATAAATGATGACTGAATTTTCTGAAATCTTTATTATGTTCTCACATTTGATTTTTGTCTTGACAGGGAATAGAATCCTAAATTCAAATAATTTCCCCTTACAATTTTGATGGTATTGTCATCTATCTAATGTTTCTGATAAGAAATCTAATGCTAATTCAATTATTATTCTTTTATAGGAGATCAGATTCTTGTCTCTGAAAGCTTTTAGGCCTTTTTCTTTTCTTTTTGATGTTATAAAATGTCTTGTTGATGTGGCTAGGTGTGGTTTCTTTACCATTTATTTTGTTCAGCACTAGGAATATCTATCAATGTGGGGACTTGTGCTACTCTTCAGTACCTTGAAATTTTTCTTCAAGTATTTAGTACTTTGATAGTTTTCTGCCTCTTCTCCAGTTATTGCTCTCTCTTTCTGGAATTCCTGTTAATCATATGATGGACCTATTGAATTAATCCTCCACGTTTTTTCAATTTTTCCATGTTTTTGTCTGAATGCTATATGTTCTGAAATATTTCCTCAATTAAGCCATCTCACCATTGTATTAAAATTTTAATTTCTGCAATCATTTATTTTCAAGTCTTTTCTTACTGTCAGGATGTTCCTTTTTCAAAGTATCCCATTCTCCAATACAGTATTTTTTTGACCACCTCTTAGAAAGCTTAATATTATTAATTTATTATGAATTTCTTTTGGTTCCTAAGCTCAGTCTTCCTAGATAGCTGTTTGTTTTCCATAGTTTTATCTTTCATGCCATTGATTTTCTTCCTATCGCTGACGGTTTTTGATTTTTCATTCATTTTTTTAAGAGTGGGGTTCTAGACAGAGGTGAAGAGAAAGAATAATGAAGAGAGGAATCTGGAGAAACTGAAGTGCAGTGGTTTCCTAAAGAGCTTTTAAATTTACATTTTGTATTTAGCCCTCTTCTCATTTCCACCCTCTACTGTATAACTCTAATCCTAGGGTCTCTCTGGGACTCTGCCAGTCAGATCAACTCTCTCTGAACCTTTAGTCATCTCCTGCAAATTCTGAGATGCCACTTTGATGATCTGTGTCATTTGTTAACAGGCTTCCATGTTTCTTTAGATCTTTCAAATATTTTTCGAAATATCTTGTCTGCTGATGGTTTTTCTCCAGGTCACTTCAGTATTAGAAATTAATTTCTCTACCATTGTTTCATTAAGGTTTCAGGAGGAAGACTAAACAAATACTAATGCTACTATCTTCTTAAATCAGGAGTTTTATCTACTTTTGGCTCTGGCTCTGGACTTACCATTCTGATTACCATATTCTATTTTCCCAAATTATTTGCCCACAAAACCCATTCTCCACGAAATGACCATAAACATCTCACAAAGTTCTAGTGTTTCAGAGACCAGGTGTGAAAAACACTAACATTTTACTAGGTACATTACTCGTCATGTTAAAAAAAAAGTATCTTTTATACTTGGTTTATTAATATGTATTTTGTTAGGAATGGGTATTGAGTATCTTCCAGTGTTTTTTTGGACATTTGAGATGATCACCTTAACCTAGAATTATTATTAATTAGTTATGATTAATTAATACAGACTTACATTTTGAACTATCTTTGCATTTTTAAAATAAACACTACTTGGTTATAGTGAAATGTTCCTTAAGACAATGCCAAATTCATTTTGTCACTATCTAGGACTTTTGCACATATGTTCACTAATGAATATCTAATATGAGGCCAACACATACAATGGTGGGCAACATGCACACACTCTCATCATGGAGCATGCATTCAGTACTTTAAATGCTTTTTAAGACGCTAAGGGTTGTGCTAGTTTCAAAAATTAAGCTAAGAAGCTCGCCATGATGCTTTGGATTTAAAGCACAAGAATTGGCTCTTTAAGAATTTTTAAAACTTACCCATACATCTGAGTAGGCTGGATGCCTTTTTATCTTGTGATACAGAACTTTGGCATCATTTTAAAGTCCTGTCTATAGCTATTAACCTAAATCAGTTTTCTACCTTTTTTGAGTCCTTATCTTTGTTTTCCTTGAAAAGTGACTATTTCATTTTGGTATTAATATTTATTGGCAGAATGAAGTTGTATAAAGTAGTTTAATAATTTTTAAACCTCCCTTTTAAACTACCAACTTTATTAGTGACAATATTCCCTTTCCTGTTACACTTCTCTAACTCTGTCAATTTTATTGGTATTGCCAAAAACCAGTTTATTATTAGATTATGAGAATATCTTACCAATTTACTATTTTAACAATTTTCTTTTTAAAACCTGTTTTCTATTTCTTTTGTTATTGTTTTATCTTTAGGAATTTCTTCTTCCTAATTTCAATTAATTTTGTTCTTCATTTCTAAAATATTCAAATAAATGTTTGGTTTATTTTCATTCGTATTTAATAATCATTTTCTTCTATAGCTTGGTCTCTATCTTACAATTTTAATACATAGTTTTTTCATTGTCATTATGTTCAAGTATGTAATTGCAATTTTACTGTCCTTTTAGACTCAAAGGTGATTTATAAAGACAATTTGAAGTTTTCTACTTTTGTTTTTTCGGGGGGCTATCCTGTAAATATTAATTTTTATTTAGCTTTATTCCATCATACCATCTTTACTTAACAAAATTTAGCTCATCCTTCTAGGCCTAACATATATGTCATCTCCTTCAAGAAGTCTTTCTTCTACCCTGCTGTGTTCTCTCCCTTCTCTAAACCTGTACATGTATCCCTTTATATTTATACCACAGGGTTTATATATCTTCCTCCTTCCCCGGCTCGACACCTACCCTCAGGCAATTTCATTCCTTTATGAGATTTTCAGTTTAGCTCAGTACTTTGTGAGTTTTCACAGCAAGATTCCATTCAGTGCAACAAATATTTATTGAACATCTAGGAATAGCGTTAAATGAAAGGTATAATCCTGGCCTTCAAGATTAGTAGGAGAGATGAACAGGTAAAGATATTAAATATCCAAGTGAGCTTCAAGAGACTTGGTTAGGTAAGTGAAGGTAACATCATGTGTATAAGCAGCTTACAGACCTTGAAAATAAGGACAAAAACGTTCAAAGGAGGAAGAGGGGAGCAAATGGCCCTTTAGGTACAGCTCCACCGTAAATTGCCTAATAATTCAACCCAGTGCTTATCAAAGTATAATCCATAGCACCTGCCTCAGAATCACTTGGCGTTTGTAAGGAAAAAAAAAAAATGCAGATTCACACCTACTAGAATCAAAATGAGGGATATTTAAATCTGCGTTTTAAACAAACTCCCCATATACTTAAACCATCCAAAAATGTAGAACACAAGGCAAATTTCGCAGACCTCTTTCGTAAGCCTCTCCTTCCTTCTAGCCAGAGGACAGCCTGCGGCGTCTTTCTCCCCTTCCCTTCCCGCCCCGTCTCCCGACACTGGCCCACAAGCCGCAGGCCCTCTCCCCTGAGGCCTTGCTCAGCCACCTTCCGACCCAAGAGCCAAACAGACACTCAGACCCTCGCTTCGCAAAGGATTACGGAGGAAAAGCAATAGGCCAATCTAAAGGGCCGGAGGCGTAGCGGGGGAGGCCGGCAGGGAGATCTCTTTGATTGACGCGAAATACGCCCAATGAGAGCAGAGGACTAGTGACGCTTTCGCCTCAATGGGCAGGACATTAGCGATTTCAACCAATCCAGCTCAGACGTGTTTACCTTGTGGGAGGTGCTTGAGGCCGCGGAGGTCGTTGGTGTCTGTTGAACGGCTTGTGGAAGTTGTGCTGCATTGGGTAGGGGTTAAAATCGTTCTCGAGAGGAACGTCTCTGTCCGAAGAGAACATGAGTTTAGCTCTGAGGTCGGTAATGAGCAGGCGGCAATGCTCTCCACACCCCGCCGCGGGCCCCAGGGCGGCTGTGTGTGGAAGGGAGGCAGCTTGGGGCCGAGGCGAGGAAGGGAATGCAGTTTGGGACGAGAGGAGAGATCTTTGGCCAACCTTCCCGGGCCCGGACCCCTCACCCTGGAGGCTCTGGTGAGCTCCGCACACTTCTGCTGAGGTGGTCATTTTTGTCAGGCCGTTGGGCTTTGGACCGCCAAAAAGGTGGGCTGTCTTAGTCTCGAGGAGGCAATGAAATATCGCGAGGTTTCTATGCGCGGTGTTTGCGGGAAACCAGGCCTTGGAGCATCCCTTGTTTCAGTTCCTTGTCAGCGGCTTCCAGCTCGCTGACCTCCTGCCAACATACTTACCCATAAATTTTGGAAATAACACAAAACCCACTCCTCGCTCTTCTCCTGCGGCCAGGCTTTACGGTATAATCGGAGACACATTTTAGTGATTATAGTTGGTAATCTCTTAGTTTCTTAAATGTCTTCAGCTTCTTTACCTTTCCTTCGGTTACAACCTCTAACGCACTGTTTGTTGCCTCCGCCCCAACCCCAGCTAGAAGTTTTACCTTAAAAATGTCTGTAGTTACGTCACACTAAAAAGGTACCGAGTTCTAATAAGGGATAATCGTGGTATCCTTGGATGGGGTCAGCTGTTGGTGGGTTGCGAACTTGCCCCTTCAGAATCTTGGGAAGAGAATGACCCCCGGGAGTTGCAAGTTTGTGTGAAGTCAGGTCTCTTGTGAAAGAACTTCCTCAGCTTTATCATACCTCTTTTGGTCATTTTTAGTCGTCTCTTGCCTTTTTCGGGGTAGATTTCAGAGAACAAAACAACTTCAAATGCAAATAAACTCCACTGGGTTTTACATTTTTTAAATTTATAGAATTCTTTCGTTTCAAAACTTGTTCTTATACAAGTTTTGTAGCCCCATTTGAAAACTTGGAACACTTAGATCGGCACCTCTTAAGGAAGACATTTCTGGCTTTTACAGTAAATTACTTTCTTAAAGTTTTTTCAGAGTTTATGAGAAATTAAGTCTAGATGTATATGTTAAGTGAGATTTACAAGACTATTGCCTCTTCACATTATTATATAGAATTAGCACAAATATTATGTACTTTTTTTGGTGTTTAGTATTCATGGTATGCTTAGGTTCATTATTTTGGCTGATTTGTTAATATTAATGGGAGAAATTACAAAGAAGTGCCAAACTTAAAAATGTGTAATCTAAAAACATTTTTAACCCACAGGGCCAAAATAGTAAGTTAATTGATGAATTAGATGTTTTTTTACAATGATTTTGATAATTATAAGCACTATAAAAGTAAACCTAATCTATAGTGATCATCAGTTGTGAATTGAATTCTTTTTTTTTTTTTAACAGTCTATATTGTAGAAAGATGGGAATATGGTTGCTTTGTTTTTTGTTGGGGTTTCTGACATAAAACTAGTGTTTCTTATTCACAGTTCTTGTTTCTTCCACAGTAATATTAGTGGGAATAAATACAAAGCGAGGAAGAGGGAAAGCTAGGTCCTCATTTCTTTTAATAACCTGTAACACTTTTCAGTTTAGGAAGTACACATTTATAGCAACCTAGACTATAAAATGAGCAGGGCTTTGACTCACATAGGGAAAATTTCTTTATATTTTTACAAAACACTTCCTTTTTTGAAATTTAGAAAATTATTCATTGGCTAATTTTTATTGCATTTTTGGAATTTTATTATTTAGAAGCCTAGGAGAATAGGATTAAAGTGGACTAAATAGACTTTTTTCTTATCATTTCATAGAAATGAGCTTGTAGTAGACAAAACAAAGAGGAAAAAAAGAAGAGAACTCTCTGAAGAACAGAAACAAGAAATTAAAGATGCTTTTGAACTTTTTGACACAGACAAAGATGAAGCAATAGATTATCATGAATTAAAGGTAATATACATAAAATATATCTTTTTTTGTTAAAATGATTTGCATTTTTGACAGTTGATTTAAAATATATTTTTAAATGTTTTAATTAAACTGGTTTTGGAAATATGAAACCATTTTAAACATTTACCGTTAAGTGCTATAATAAAATTGAATAGTACTCAAAACATATCTTTTTAGAAGCTCCTTTTCACATGGTAAAATGAATAGTATTTTAACTGTAAAAATATATTCCTATGGAGGGGCTTATTTTCTACTCACATACTTAAAAAATTTGAAACTATAGGTTTTAAACAGTTCTAACTATATTCCTCTTCCCACTATGTTTTGTTTTGTTTTGTTTTGTTTGGTGATCCATTGATTTTTCAGACTGAGGGAGTGTTAATTTGTTTTTTAATTTGAGCATGTTATTAACAGTCTCAACCTATTTTCTCTGGTGCAAACAACATAAGTGATGTCTGATGTTGACACAATGCTAATGGGGAAAAAATGTCAATTTTAGGTTTTAGAATTTTATAAAGAACCAAGGGGAAATTGGTGTTTAAGGTAGTTTGGGTCTTAAACTCAGCACAATGAGAAAGATAATATTTTTGTATCTCTTTAGCTCACTTTTCCACTGTTTTAGTTACCCAGCTTCAATCCATTCTTCCTTTATAATGTCTCTTCCATTTGTTGCTATTCTTATTATCTTGGTTTGGGATCTTATTTTATATCTGGAACTTCCTAAATGGTTTCTCCATTTCCTATACACTATCATTAGATTCGTCTTTCTAAAATTCTTTCATCATACTATTCATTGCTCATAAACCCTTAGTGGCTCCTCATTGTACACTGGGTAAAGTTCAGATTTTTTTCATTTGTATTGAATGCCCTCCACACTTTTACTACCACCTACTTTTCTCATTTGCTAGCTGCTTTCTTCCGCCTGATCTTTTCCCATTCAGGTAAGGTAAACTGCTTTGTTCATTGCCTTCAAGACTATTCTTTATTTCTGTGTGTGTTTTAATACTAGTCATTCTTTTCTAAATGCCCTTCTACTCTACTTCATCCACATATGATTCGAGGAACAACTCGAATCTCTCCAAATAAGGCTTCTTTAACCAGTAACATCTCTCCTTCCTTGTTACTAGTAACTAGATCTCTTCTTTCTCTAAGGTCAGGTTCTTAGACCATTTACTTGATAACTAATCATGTCGAGTCTGATGAAAATTCTTATTTTAATTTTTAAAATCTCTTCTATTGTATAACTTTTTAATATTTATGCTGTGCCTTTTTTTGGATTTGTTTGTTAATCCTTTGAGAAAAAATAACTTATTAAAATTATCTGTGCACTAAAGTCAGTACATTGTAGAATGTATTTTATAAATACTCACTGATTAGTTTGTCATTAAACAAGGGATATATAAATGAAAAAAATTGCCATTTAATTTCAGTAATGAAGAAGAACTATCACTGTTATTTTAGAGACATAAAACATGCAAAAGAGTGTGTTTTATTGATGTGTTGTCTTTTTTTAAGTAGTAAAAACTTATTTAAGAATTGGAATTCACTTCTTTTGTAAAAAATGTTTATAATTTGCTTTTCCCTTTTAATCCAAAAGGTGGCAATGAGAGCCTTGGGGTTTGATGTAAAAAAAGCTGATGTACTGAAGATTCTTAAAGATTATGACAGAGAAGCCACAGGGAAAATCACCTTTGAAGATTTTAATGAAGTTGGTGTGTATTTTACAATATTGTAAAGACTATTTTACAATAGTCTTTGTAATCAGCAGTTTGTTAGGAAGTTATCTGGTTACTATCAATATTTTTTAAAGTCTCTGGGTTATGGAATTTTGCTATTGAACATTGCTGTGTAATGTGGATCTTATTTTCGGGTTTTTTTGGTACTCTTTTTTTTTGCTGATTTTCAAAGAAAAAATAAGATTTATAGCTTCACTGTAAATGGGATTTATCTTTTTGTCTTTTGTTCTGAAGATTTTAACCAAGGAACTGTTCTGTAGCTTCTCCCGGGAAGATGTCTTTCCATGTAATATGTACCTATATTATGTGATAAAACTAAAAGAGTGACCAAAAAATTATTTCTCACAGTAAAAGATAAAATTTGGTATATTTTTGTTTGGAAAATATTTCCCAGGACCATCCTAGTATGTGATTTTTGTTGGCAAAGTGGAAGGAGAGGAAATTGGTAGCAGTTGGTATCTTTAGCTGTAGATGAAGTGCATGCCTTCAGGTTGACAAAGCTTATGAGGGGCTACCTACTCTGGATGACCTTGATCTCAATGAATAAAGTCATCTCTTTAAAGTTGCTGGTGGGGAGAAGATTGTGGTAAGGGAGGCAGTTGGCAGACTGGGAGCAGGAGAAAACATTTTAGAACAACCCACTGGGTTATAGTATCAGCATATTATTTGGTTATTTTTAGATATTTTAAAAATCTAGGAAAATTCAGTTACACACAGACATACACACAAACCCTTTATTTTAAATATTCAACAAGAAGTAATATGAGGAACGAAAAGAAATGGCAGTTAGTACGTGTGGAAAAATAGATTCTATCATTTGTAATTTCTTTTAAATCTGAAAATTCAAACCAAAAGCAAGGAAAAAAGAAATTAAAGAACAAATAAATCTAAAAGACAAAAAAAAGCACTGCACAGAAGATCCCCAATTTATGAACTAATAGATGACTATTTAGAGAGGCAGCTTGTCCCTTTGGAGAGCATATTCTTTTTTTTTTTTTTTTCTCTAGTTCGTAGAATTATTTACTTGAGAAGAGGTAGAGAGCCATCTTTATTTTCCCAGCATTGAAGCTTTCTGGGGTTTATGATCTTAGTTCAAGTTTCAACTTAGATTGTTTATTGAAACAAGGATCAGGATACAGTAGAAATGATACTACTAGGAAAGAGCTATAATTCAGGTACATTTGGTACAGTGTAGTGTTTTAGCATGGACACTTTGGAACCAGGTTGCCTGGGTTTAGATCTTGGTTTTGCCACTTACTAGCTTGTAACTTGGTCATTTTACTTCTCTGTGCCTCATTTTCAGCTATAAAATGGGTATAGTTGTATTATCTCATAGGGTTCTTAGGAGGAGTAACTAAGCTAAAACTATGTAAAGCACTTAGAAAAGGGCCTAGTATGTAGTAAGTTCTATTAAGGGTTTGTTGTTATTATTACTTCAAAAATTAGTCTTTGTTTCAATGGCTGGAAAATATGTATATCACTGGAACATAAAAAGTATTCTGCTCCATGTATTTATATTTTTCTCATTACCTTTTTCCTGTAGTTTTAGGTTATTTTAAGCACTATTTACCTCTAGTAATTTTACAAAACATTTCATCTTAGGTGAATACAGTTTTAAAATTTTGATTTTATTAGCAGTTGAAGCCAGAATCCCATGTAATCTCTACCTTTCCTGACCCTGCATCTCTTCTATGTTATTAACAGAACAGAAATACTGGGTTCCTTCTAGAATAAATGGTCATGAGTAAACTTCAGCCTGACTTTCAAAGATCAACCATTTGGCAGGCTTAGTACATACTTTAACTATCCTAAGGTTACCTATTGAGAATATCAACTGTCAAATAAAATTTTATTACTGTTTGGGAATCAAATAATCAAAAACTATTACTTTCCCCATTTTTTGATCATTTTTAAATAGTAACTGGCCACAGATGAATATATGTTTTATAATTTGGGTCAAATAACTCTAAATCAGAATATTTGAATCTTTTATCTACTGTCTATTACTGTTTAAGGATATTTTTCCACAGATATTTACAGGTATTTCTAGATGAAGTTTGGCACTTCATATTCTTTCCAATGCTAGAAAAAAGTATTAAAATATACTTAATGTAAGTTTAGAATTTAGACAGCCTGAGGCTAGTGAGTTACAGGTGTTTTAGGAATTGCTGCTTTAAAGTAAGACCAAGATAAGTCAGCTATTTGTACTCATCTATTTTTGGCATGTACTATTTATTATTTCATTGCCTATTTAGAATAGAATATTATATTGTTTTTTGTTTTGCTTAGCAAACATTTGCTGAATTTTTTGGCATTCAGTACTGTGCTGGGGTGAGGGAGGGGAATTAATCAAAAGTTACTAAGAGATTCTTCTTTCAAGGAGCTTACAATTTAAATGCGGGTGATAACAAGCTATGATGCTCTGTGGTAACTTATAATTTTGTATAGGGCAGTAGTGGCATACTGCAGCCCTTGGGCCAAATTCAGCTGTTGGCTGTATGCTGCCACATCCATTCTTTTTTAAAAAAAAATTTATTTATTTATTTATTTATTTTTGGCTGCGTTGGGTCTTCGTTGCTGCGTGCGGGTTTTCTCTGGGTGTGGCAAGCAGGAGCTACTCTTTGCGGTGGCTTCCCTTGTTGCAGAACACGGGCTCTAGGCACGTAGGCTTCAGTAGTTGTGGTGCATGAGCTTAGTTGCTCCGTGGCATGTGGGATCTTTCCCGGACTAGGGCTCGAACCTGTGTCCTCTGCATTGGCAGGTGGGTTCTTAACCACTGCCCCACCAGGGAAGTCCCTGCCACATCCATTGTTTTATGCTGCTTTTGTGGTACCATGACAGAGTGAGTGGTTGAGACAGAGACCTTATGCTCCCTCGCCCCCCCAAAAAAAAAGCCTAAAATATTTACTGTCTGGTCTTTGGCAGGAAAGTTTGTCAATTCCTGATCTAGAGCAATTGAAGACTTTGCAGAGGGGATTTTTAATTTAGGCTTTGGGAACAGGAATAGGATTTCATCACAAGGGGAAAACTGTGGGAGGGGTATAGAAAGGCATTCTAAGCAGAGAAAACAGCAACAACAAGGAGTAATAGCAGACATATAGCATGTTCAGAAAACTTCAGTTAGCCTCCTGCTCTAGAGGATAGGGAAATAACTGGAAAGGTAGGACTGGGCCAGCTAGGTAAAGTCTTGTATAACACAGGGTTTGGATTTTAGTTAGCAGAGGATCTATGTCAGTCTTTAAAGAAGAGGAGATAATATGTTTTAGAGAGGTAACTGTCCAGATTATTAAAGATTTGTTGGAGGGAAGAGATTGCAGGCAGAAGATACAGTTGGCCCTCTCTATCCCTGGGTTCTGCTTCTGTGGATTGAAAATATTAGGAAAAAAAAATTCCAGAAAGTTCCAAGGAGCTAAACTTGAATTTGCTGAGTGCCTGGCAATTATTTACATAGCATTTACATCATATTTACAACTATTTACATAGCATTTACATTATATTAGGTATTATAAGTAATCTAGAGATGATTTAAAGTATACAGGAGGATGTACATAGATTATATGCAAATGCTATCTGTCCCAGATTTTGGTGTCTGAGGGGAGTCCTGGAACCAATCCCCCATGGATACCATGGAAACTGAGGGATAAACTGTAATAGACTTTTTATGCTGAGGGTGGTGAGAATAAAAAGAAAAGTGGTACATTCAAGAGTAAAAAAGGTGGTAACCTCAGTACTCTAGGATATAAGTAACTGGATTTAAAGTTTTAATGTGATGTTTTTGAATTTGCTTTATTAAGTGATTGTTATAATGTATAAGGCCTATTTTGAGTAAGTACATTTCTGAGAGTATAATTAAATCATTTGAAAATTGAGTTACATGGACAGAAATTTGTAAAATAGATTGAACCCATCTTTACTGCTTGTATGGCAGTCGATTTATTTTCATTGAAAAATAAATGTATTTCTTATAATTCTACTTTGTAGAATAAGAATAGAAGATGAAGGCATGGAGGATAGTCACCATAAAGTTACAATGTTTTAGCTGTCCAGAATGATGGGTATTTATAGTTCCAAAGAAAAGGTGCATTCTAAGACAAAGTATTGATAAAAGATTATATAGACACATAAATCTGAAGTAACTTACACAATTAAAGCACCAGTGGGATAGGAATTTATACATCTTGGAGCCCCATCTGTTCCCCAGATCACCCTGTTGCTTCTTTAAATACATTAATATTTTCAGCAAGCTGCTTTTTTGGTTCACCTGTCATGTAAATTATTTAATTGGTGAAGAAAATTTCTTAACACTTTTTTTTTTCCTTGTCCTGCTTTTTTGTTGGGACTAAATTCAAAATAAGTTGAGTATGAGCCATAGAGTTAAGTGTGGTATTTTATTTTGGTGTTATGGCTGTATATATGCCAACTCCTTTTTAACTGAATATTTATGAGCTTTGATGATTTGCATACTTATAGTAATATACTTCAATTAGTTACTTGGAAGACTTTTTGTATAAAATTAATGGATAAAAGAAAACTATTGAATATATGTGTAGATGATTTAACATTAGCTTGAATAGGTGCTTATTCTAAAGCTTATTCAACCAAATATGATGAAAACAGCAGCAAAACAACTATTTGTGGGGGCTTGGATTGTATTTTTCTTTTGGGTACATTAAATATTCCAGTATTTTCCATCTATAAGCATTTACAAATTTTTAGTGATTCTGTAAACCTCAACGGGACTGAGTTATTATTATTATTATTATTATTTTTTTTTTTTTTGCCATACGTGGGCCTCACACTGTTGTGGCCTCTGCTGTTGCGGAGTACAGGCTCCGGACGCGCAGGCTCAGCGGCCATGGCTCACTGGCCTAGCCGCTCCGTGGCATGTGGGATCTTCCCAGACTGGGGCACGAGCCGGTGTCCCCTGCATCGGCAGGCGGACTCTCAACCACTGCGCCACCAGGGAAGCCCAGGACTGAGTTATTTTTAATGGGACAGTGAAGGTCATAAATACGTCTTGTTGTAGTGGTAGACTAGCATGTAGAATTACTTCAGAGATATTTCCTTTGATATTTTCAGAATTTTATCTAGTAACTTAAAAAATTTTATACCACAGATTTAAAAATTTCTGTTATTATGGCTATTGATTAAAGACTGTGGTTATATTGAAAATATTAAGTTGACTCTATTATATATTATTACATTTAGTATTTTAAAATAATTACTACTATTGAGGCCTGACATTACTCACATTTAATTTTAATTTAGCTGTTTGATAGGTATTATCTTTTTTTTTTTTTTTTTTGTGGTACGCGGGCCTCTCACTGCTGTGGCCTCTCCCGTTGCGGAGCACAGGGTCCGGACGTGCAGGCTCAGCGGCCATGGCTCACGGGCCCAGCCGCTCTGCGGCATGTGGGATCCTCCCAGACCGGGGCACGAACCGGTGTCCCTTGCATCGGCAGGCGGACTCTCAACCACTGCGCCACCAAGGAAGCCCCAGAGGTTCTTTTAAATCATGACGATATGAGTGGAATTTTCATCTACTGTCTGAGATTGTGTCTGTATCAGTGGTGGCAGTTAATTTTATAAATTTGTCGGGGGTTTTTTGTTTCTTTTCAAGTTGTATTAAATTTGAAGAACAATCAGTATTACTAAGTTTAGCCAGCAAACAACTTTTATCTAGTTGGTTTTAATTGTTTTGTTGGTATATCATCTCTACAACTAGGTTACAAACTCCTAGACTTGTGTGCTTGATGTCAGTGGAGCCTAGTACAATTCTTGATAATAGTAAAACTTAAATAAATATGGTATAAATGTAGTTTTCAAAATTTTGCTTCTGTGTGATATAGGTATGCTTATTCTTATAATAGGATAAATTGTTGATAATGTAAAGGTTAAATTTTAAAATATGGATTTGGTTTTTCTAATTTTCTGTTTATCTCTTTGGGCTTTTGGACTTTGGCATTTTTATTGTCAAATTAAATGTTGACAGATTCATAGCTTTAATTCTCATCTAATAATTAGTTGATTTCACAAATGAATGCCTTTGAGACTATAAAGGTTTACTTTTCATATTTTTTTAACTATAGTGACAGACTGGATATTAGAAAGAGATCCACATGAAGAAATATTGAAGGCATTTAAACTATTTGATGATGATGATTCAGGTAAAATAAGCCTGAGGAATTTGCGACGTGTTGCCAGAGAATTGGGTGAAAACATGAGTGATGAAGAACTTCGGGCTATGATAGAAGAATTTGATAAAGATGGTGATGGAGAAAGTAAGTTTTGAGTAAAACATATATTCCAAATATGCCTACTATACACATATAGTAATTTTTTCTAAAACCAAATGATTTTCAAGACCCTTTGCAAACTATCTATTTAGTGTAAATGTTTTTCATCCTATAGTGGGATTTTTGCATAAATATTTCACATACTCAGTTTAGAATGAAGCAGACCTTTAAAACCAACTGTACAGGTTATATAGTATGAGCTTCCACACTTCAAGAAACTGCTTTACTTTTCTTTGAGGTGAAATATCTCCAAAATTTCAGCCACTCAGTAAAATTTCAGCCTTTAATGTCTTCTTCCTCAACCTACATGCATGTCTAAGTTCTGTTGAGTCTACCCTCCAAATATTTTTAATCTGTTTTATTTCTTTGTTTACTGCTACTGTCCTAATTCAGGCCCTAATTTCTTTGTAGGAATGTTATCATAGCTTTGTTCATTATTTCCTTGAATGCCTGCTGGGTACAGTGTTCTGTGTGCTGACTGGTGCTACCCAATGAAAGAGGCTGATGTTGTCCCTGCTCTCACTGACTTTACAGTCTCTTGTAGCCTCCTAATTGCCCTCTATGCCTATAAGCCTCTTTTCTCTTCCTAATTTGTTCTAGCAGCATTCTTTTCCTAAAATGCAGGTTTGGTGATGTCATTTTCCTGCTCAAACACTTATGATGATTCTTCAGTGCCTATGGAGTAAAGTCCAAAGTCTTCTATGATCTGTCATACCATAATTATCTAGTTTTATTTCCCACTGTATTCTTCTACTTTCTACTTTAACCCTCACCTCCCATATAGTATACACACTTTGACAAAATATACTCTGTCCTATCTTTTTATGCTGTACCTTTCATCACGCTATTCTTTAATCCTAGAATGCTCTAATTGCCAATTGCTGTCTGCTAAAATGTTAGTCGTTCTCTCAGGTTCATTTTAAACTCCATCTTTTTCTCAAAAGCCTCCCTCAGTGGTTTCTGTTTATAAATTATGAGATTTCCATTAAGGGCCCATAACATTTAGAGAAATAAACTATTTTGACCTTTTGTACACTGCCTTCTGTTAGTTATATACATGTGTGTCTCTCCAGTTATATTGTGAGCCATTGAAGAGTAGTTTGGAATCATAGTGGAATAGTGGAATAGTGGAATTATAGTGTGAAAGGCCTGAGGCTTTAAAATCATACAGACATGGATTTGAATTTAATCTCTGCCAGTTACTTAGTAGCTCTGTAATTTTGTGCAAGTTTTTAACATTGTCTGAGTCTCAGTTTTCCTATTTATAAAAATCAGAATGGTAATACCTTTCCTGATGGTTGTGAGTATTAAATGAAGATAACTGAAGGTGCCTAGCATTAAATGTAAACTTGTTTTCCTTTTTCTTCTTCATCTTTATATTCTCCTGCATTTTCTTGAACATGATGAGTACTCTGACGTTTGTTGACTTAAGCAGCGAGCAGGAGTGTGCGTTACAGTAGATATATGTTGCTATAGTACCAACTATTCATTTTTACATTGAAAAAAATATATATATATCTAAAACCTTGGAAATACTGGCATGCTTCAATAAGGAGATAAGACAGTAGCAAATAGTTATCAGCTCAGATTGTCCATTAGAATTGTGCATTATTGTGCTTTCTAATTATATTTATGTGACTATTATTTGAGCATTATACAACTTTTCTATTTTTAGTACTAGCTCTTTGAAGGGTATCGATATAGTTAGTTATATTTTAAAACAGAGATGATTAAAACTTGAGAAAACTTAAAGGACTTCTTAAGCTGTAATTCTAATATTTGGATTTATAATCCGCTGTCTTCATAGTTAAAAAATGTTTGTGTCTTCCCTAGCTGTTGATTATTACCGTAAATTAGCTTTAAATGAGTTCTTTTATGTAAAGGTACTCTCTTCAGTGGTAGAGAGAATCTTGGTATGTCTTTTTCATACTCCAGCTATTTATGTGTCAAACGACCAGAGTTATAAACAGCTTCTTTTTCCTGTACTAGGCTCATGCAAGTTAGGTTTTAGTTATTAGCTTCATTTGACATTAGAATAAAATACCAGTTAGTAGCCTGTTCTTAAATTCAAACTTCATGTGAAACTTTTCTTAGAAAATGTGTCCATTTCTTGCATCCCTTGCTAGACCGCTCTACCTGCTGCTTTTGAATTTGAGTTCACACCTGTGCTCCATTGCTGGGAGATTTATTTTAGTGCATCGTTAAAACATTTCTTCGGTCCTCACTGCTTGCATTATTCCACTTTAAGTCACTGTACAACTGTTGCTTGGGCATCCTACTGTCATTTATTCACATGACTAACAGGCAAATAACACTTTTTTTTTCTTTTTTCCAAGTGATTGATTACAAATAAAATAACAGGCAAATAACACTTTTTTTTCTTTTTTCCAAGTGATTGATTACAAATAAAATACACCTGACACATAATCTTTTATTGTTAAGACTTGTCTTTTTTGTGGGGGATAGGAGGGTGGTCTTATCATATTAAAATAGTCTAATCCAGTAGTTTCCAATCTGAGATGTGGGTATCTAGGGGTGGAGGCCTTCTGAGGTATTGTGCAGGGTCTGGGAGTTCATGTATGCATCAAATATTGTCTGTAGACCATACAAATAATATTATAATATTATAATATTATAATTATGTTATATATTATATATTATTATAATATATTTTATATATTTATATAAATATATATTTATATATAATTATATATTACATATATATATTATTTATATATAATTATATATTATAATAATATTATAATATTATAATAATATAATATAATAATAATAGTATTGCACATGCATACATATACTGCTTTTTTCAGTTATATTTAAATGCTATTGTGATTGATTGCAGAGTTTATATAGCTATTTGACATTATCTACTTCTCAAATGAGATATACTAAGGATAGCTGTTACTGTGGCAAGTCCAGAAAATTATTATTGAAAGGCATTTTCATATTCAGAAACAATGCAAACTCCAACCCTAATCTATTTAGTGTGGCTTTGGGTTACTGCCTTAATTTATATTGGGCCTCTGTAGCTATCTGAAAATCTGCCCATTTTTGAAAAAGTGGGAAGTTAGATTTTATAATAATTTATTAATCTGATCACTTAATCTGTTTTTTTTTGTTTTTGGACTGTAGGCAGAGTTTTTCTTAGATATAACTAACCTGCTTTCTTTGTATATGTTAAACTGGTAAAGATCATAATACTTTGCTACCTTTTTTGGACTTCAGTAATTGTTCTGTTTTTACGAATTTTTCACACTTCAGTATTTGAGAGCAATGAAAATTTTTTTTATTGTATATATAGAATAATAAACATGGTGAATGAGGAATTAAAGGAAAAGTAGACATAATACAAAATATAAATACAGCTGTGGTAATGATATAGAAAGAATCCCTCCCAAGATATATAAAATACAGTAAATCATTTTGGAAAAGTGGAAGCAACATCTAAAAAACCAAAGTGGACCATCTTCTAAATAATTATGATGAATGTTAACATTTGTTTAGTACTTTATATATGTTAGATTCTGTGCTTAGCATGTTACATTGTGGATTATGTCACTTAATTTACATAATAGCTTTTGTGAAGTGAATACAATGTTATACCCATTTATGCATAGGATACATGCATATATATAGATGAGGAAACTAAAGCTCTGAGAGTTTAATAACCTGTCCAAGGTTATTACAGAGCCAGACTTAAACTCATACCTCCATAATGACAAAGAATATGCTTTTAACCATAACACTGTATTGCCTCTTGTGCTATAAAGTAAAATATTAATTAGGTTTCTATGTTTATGGAGTTTTTAAAATTGCATACTATTATGGGAAATAGTGTGTCAGTAAAATATTCAACTGACACTTCAGATATTAAAATTTGTTTTTTCCCCTCAAAGCCAGATGGTCTCTGGCTTTAAGAAATTAAGGTACTTAATTTCTCTAAAATTTTTTATTTTAATGACATATAATAAGATTTACCCTATGAAATGATTGATTTATGAAAATTTTGTTTAAAAAGGCAGTGTAGAAAAAAATGAAGTGTCATATATGTTTGAATCAATATATATTTTATCAAATGCCTATTTTAAGGTAGGTATTGTGTTCCTTACATCAAGGAACTTGATAGAGAAGGTTATAAAACCAAATGTATAAAGGCATCACAGATTCTCCTAATTGTCTGAAAGTCTCACTGACGATAAAGGAGCTAGTTTAAATTCCTTAGCCACTTTCTTCCCTTCAGCTTTTAGGTTCACTTTTTTGGACTTAAGTATTTTGTTTTTAGGTATGAAGTTATGGAATAGTTTAAAATACTTCTGAACTGCTACAGTGCTTTAAAGTGTTTACATATAAATAATATAAATATTGAGTTGCTTTGTTTTAGAACTATATGAAGCTTAATTTGGAATTTGAGTATTGAGATTTTACAAGTTGAGGGAAAAAAGTTTTAGATCTTTAAGTAACAAAACATAAGTACTTTTCAGATTTTGAATATTTTAATCATGGCTCTATTATGCTGTTAAAATAATGTGTAGTCAGATCATTCCAAGGCTGCTTTCCTTATGTTGTTTTTCTTAAAAATATACCCTTGTTTCCTGTTTTGGTCTAGATGCCTCACTCTAGATTTTTCTAAATCAGGGGTTCTTAAATAAAGGTACATATTGATGAAATTGTTTAAAATTTTTATATATTTTGATCTATTTTTTTAACTAGGGAGAGAGGGGTCATAGCTTTCATAAGATACTGAAATGTATTTGTTTAACTGCAAAGGTTAAAAGATCAGTACTGCAATTTATAAAATCACTGAAAGTATTTTCAGTTTTGTATTACAGGTTTTGTATTCTGTTCTACTGTGTCTATCATAGTGTCTTGTAGATGTTTCATATTGAATGCATGAATTCATGGTTCTTTATCGGCTCCTGGATGGCTCATTCCTCTTAACTCCCTATAGCTTACTTTTTGCAGTATTTTTTTCTTTAACTATGTTTCAATTAGTTTTTCTTTAAAATAGGCTTTTAAATATATAAAAGTTCCAAAAAACAATGACTTGACTTTTTTTCTAATTCTAATATATTTTTATCCTTCAGAATTCTAACTTACATGTGTGATATATTTAAGCTTATTTATTAAGAAAGGGTTTGCTAAATGAACTAGTACAATAACGATTATCAAGAGAGTTTATCTAAGAAATTTAAAATTTTAAGTTTTTAAAGCTATTAAGTGTGTATAAATATTATGATTATGATGGATTTTTTGTAACTTATATACTTCTATGTCTTTTTCTTAGCTAATACTATAGAATATTAATTTATATTGTTTATTATATTTTATGTATTTTTGTATTCATGAAGTTCAATTTAATTAACGTATTCAACTTCCTAGCAAAGAAGTAAAAGCAAAAAGCTATGTCTTGGTTTATTAAGAATTTTGTATAATATGAAATTTAAAGATACTTGGTAAAATAGTAATAGTGTTCTCTGAAAAAAATTTGTATTTCTGACTTACATTTTCTTTCTTACCACAGTAAATCAAGAGGAATTCATTGCTATTATGACTGGTGACATTTAAAGAATTACAAGGATAAACACTAAGAATGTTGCAGTTATCATCTTATATTCTATTTTTGTGCCTGAAGCCGTGTTTAAAAAAAAATCAACTTAGTTCTTTTTTCCAAAAGGACCAAAAATAAGCATCTTATGTATTCATATTTTACTACTGTTAGGTTTCTTTATATGAACAGTATTGTTAGTACTCTAATAGTTTAGCTTTGTATTTATAATATAGCTTTTATATATAAAGTTTAAAAAATTGAATCATGTGGTACACATTTTTTGAAGGTTTTTTATTTAGCATTAGTAGTCACTTCTGTTTTGGTGCACATGTTTTTCAGACTTTCCTTAATAAAATGTTTATTTTTTAGTATTTTAAAATTTGGTAAATTTTCTGTTTATTTTGATTCCAAATGTCTGCTAACCCTCGAGAGTATCTTTCTTAAATCTTTTCTCTGTACACGGTTGGTTTCAGAAACGAAAACTGAAATATAAATTGCAATAGAAGAGCACATTTTTCCATTACAAGTTTGACATTTGATGTTTCAGTACAAAATGATGACTCAGTATAGGCATAATTCCTTTTTCATGAGTCATGTCTTTCAGTTTGGAGGGAAAAATATTGTGCATATAGACTCATTTATCCTCATGTATTCAATATTATGTTCTGTAACACTTTTGGTGTCTTAAGTTATGACAGTTAAATCTGGATATTTCTTTCTTAAACTAATTGAATATAGTTTGAATCATCTAACTTCTTGACAAAGTGAAAGATTTAAATTTTGGAATTTTGATCTGTTAAGATAATTATCACTCAATTAAACGTCACAGTGATGAAAATAGGAAACTGTAAGCCACAGAAATCATTTAAGGCTCTGTTTTAGCTGTATAAAGGAATGTTCTGTGATTCACCAGGAAACAGTGGAGACAGATTTTCCAGATATTGGTGGGTTCTTCTTCCTTGTAGAAGTGTATGTTAGGGGGAAACACGTGGTTAGGGGAGATAGGTCAGAGTAATAATTTGAGGCACTTTAAATGTTGTGAGCCTCCTAGAATATTACAGAAAGAGTTATCCACTAGAAATTTAACAAAAAAATCAGTAGAGAATAATGTAACAGTGGTGATATTTCAAATAGTTATCTAGAAAGCAGGTTAATTGTTCACCATATTAAAATTCAGTTTTGAATATGAAATCAGTGTTCACAGTAATACCAATATCCAGGGCAACAAATAGACTGTGAAATTTAAAAAATTGTATCACGTTTACTGATGAATTTGCCTTCCATATCTCAATCACAAAATGTGTTGATTTCCAGGAAATTGAAGAAAAGAAAATGAAGAATAAAACACAAACATGTATCTAGGCTTGCTAGTCTTCTACCACTTTATTGGAATAAATAACCTAAGGTACTTTTTGTCACTTACAGAGATAACTTCTTTATTCTTAATATAAATGGGTACTCCTTGGGATGCCAGCATTTTGTTTCTTCTTACTGTGGGTTGAGGGAGGAATGCTCACTTCAGTTCTTTATGTTTGTGAAAGCTTTCTCCTACAGAAGGGTATGAATTATTTTCAAGTTTTTTCCAGTGTTAATAACTGTAGAGTCAGAGGCTTATAAAATTGGCTAGTAGAGGCAGCAATAAGAAGAAAGGAGTGAATTTGCTTTAAACAAGAAGGAAGTGAAGGTGGGTATTAGTCATTTACCATTATAGTTACATTTATTATACAATGGCATTCCATGATGTAAGAAAATAACTTTCTTGCTAAACTTACCTACTGCATCTGCTGTTCTGGTGTCTGGTAAGCTTTGATAGTTTGGGATTTGTCAGCTAAGATCTTGTCTTATATATAAACCATCAAAACCTACTTTAAGTTGTGTGCCTCTTAACAGCTCCTAGATTAGGGTCTGGAGGTAGGTAGTTGGGGTGGGGAGGAAATCAAAAACATACTTGTTATGCAGTTAATATGTGGTGTGGGTACTGCACTAGGCTTATTTAATCTTTATTGCAGGAAATTCATACAGCACCTCTAATGGAAGACTTTCAAATTTAGTTGATGCGCCAGTGTTAATGGTCTTGCATTAGCAAATACCATGATGAGTTAGACGATCCAACTGAGTTGCTAATTTCCTCAACTCCCTAAACCATTCTGTCTGATGCTAATCTCTGGGTGTAAATTCTCTTGGGAATTGCTGGTGATGTGTTCTACACTAAAGATAATTTCTAATGTTCTGAAGACCAATGTGAAGAAGGCAAAAGAGTTTCAAAAAATCACTTAAAATATGAAGTTAAACAAATTACATAAGTAATATGTAAAGGCAATATATAAAGTAAAAGTGAAAATTCTTTTTTTTTAAACTGCCAGCTCCACTCCCATTCCTCTGAATAGTATCAGTTTCAGTTAGACCTCAGACATCAAGAGGAGCACAACTGGATATTTTCACAGAGTGTAATATAGGGAATAGGTTAAATTGGTGCTGGAGAACCAAAAAAAAAAAAATCAGGAAAGGAACACTGAGATAGCTGAGGGTAAAAGTTATAGTTACTGGAAACTAGAAGCTGGGAGGAATGGTCCTATGGAGCAGAGACTCGGAGATGGTTGAGGAAGGGGGCACTGGTAGGTGGTGCTAATGTTGATGGGGAATGATGAGGCTGGTTTGGGGAATCTCGAGAAAAAGCTGGAGGATGGAACCAAGTGTTGCTCCTGGAACGAAGAACTGTTGCCCTGGGGATGCTGACAGGAACTCCAGGCAAACTGGAAACAGGAAAATAGTCTTTTCCCCTCCTGCCTTCCTGTTTTATTCTTCTAGTCCTCTTTTTAGTGGAGCTTAAAAAAATTCAGCTGGCAAGGGGGAAATGTAGTTTACACAGTCCCAACCCTACTGTTACACATTTGAATACAGAATAGTGGTTTGGAACTGTGGGGGAAAAAAGTTTAATGACCAACACAATTGACCATATATTTTATGATCTAAACCGGGTTACTTGAGAGTGAAGGAGCTTAAGGGAGACTATTATTTATCTTGGCACAACAGGTGTAATTCAGAACTAGCCTGGGCAGTCTAGGACATAACTGTCACCTGATCTCTAGGAATAGTAACCATTGTTATTTTAGAGATTCTTTCAACCTTTTTCCTTTGTATTTACATGAAATTATAGAAGTAGTTTTTTCCACATGAATATTCTGTCCATTCTGCAGCTAAGTTTTATAAAGGAAATGTCTTTAAAAATTTAGTAACTTGGGCTTCCCTGGTGGCGCAGTGGTTGAGAGTCTGCCTGCCGATGCAGGGGACACGGGTTCGTGCCCCGGTCCAGGAAGATCCCACATGCCGCGGAGCAGCTGGGCCTGTGAGCCATGGCCTCTGAGCCTGCGCATCCGGAGCCTGTGCTCCGCAATGAGAGAGGCCACAACAGTGAGAGGCCCACGTACCGCAAAAAAAAAAAAAAGTAACTTAAGTGTTGCTGTGTTCCAGGCACACATAGGTATTTACATACATTATATATTTTAATCTCAGTAACGTGAGATAGATACTGTTGGGTTGTCTTACACACAAGAAAACCAAAGCTTAGGCTTAAGTAACTTGTTCAAGGTAATAGGAATTGGAATTGGAATTTGATCCTAAGTCTTCTGACTCCATGGCTCACTCATAGCCACTAGATTGTATTATCTCCTTACAATGACTTTCATAAACTATCTCAAGGTGTAAAGGATCAGACTTTTAAAACTACAAAACTAAGAGATAGAATCTGGAATTCAGAGGCTCAACAGCAAAAGCATTAAACATTTATGCATAATCTAGCATGGCATTTGTTGTAATATGTATTATTTCATGTGAGTTAACATTTGGTGCCAGTCCTCTGGAAGCTAATAAGCTTAGATAGACTGTTTTTAAAATCATGGAGTCAACACATTGAAAAAGTAGATGTTTGGGAAAAAAATAATATTAAATGCTTATTGATAAAGTGCATATTATTGAATAGTCATAAAGTATTTTCATTTTGAGAAAACATTTTTTCCACTTACCCTTTGTGGAGAAGATTTTATTTTAGGGGCTGTTTGAATGAAGAAAGAACTCTTTAAATTCTTGGTAGGAAATGGAAGGAACCTTGGGCTTAGGAGTATGTTTGGTAAAAGGATGTGTGGGAAGATCTTTGAGGCATCTAGCTGGAGAGGAGGAAGGTTTATGGACCTGATAGTCTAAAGCAAATCTCTTGTCGGTCTCTGTGGTCAGAGAAGAGGGTCAGTAAAGGTTATTTTAATGGTAGAATGATAACTTGTTTAGGATTTGGGTTGCAAAGAGAAATTCTTGGGATGAAATGTGGCAGTCATCTGGATGGCAGCTTAATTGGGTCTTGGAGCTCTTGATTAAACAGCCTAGGCTTACCCATTCAATTGAAATAGGTAATTTGCCTACATATCCTGATTCTGCGTTGTCATATGTCATTCTACAGTTACAGCATTCATTGAAAACTTCATCTAAGACTCTACAAAAGATTGCCAAATACAATCTAAAACTAGTGAAATCAAGTCTCTGTTTTTTCTGAGATAATATATTTATGTTAAGAGTTACCTTTGTGAGTTGTACTGTAAATATTGAGTGTAATTATAATAGTATTATCTAATTGTCTACAAAAATCCAAATTGTCTTTTTCTTTAGAACTTGGGAAAGCTGTATGTCTTGCGCTGTTCTGAGAATACGTAAAATATTTTTTCATTGTATGGTAATTTTGGGAAGATTACTGACATTTTATAGAATCAAAGATCAGCAGGGTTACTTCCATTTTATACTTAATTAAAAATATTTTTAAATGGGTTTTCTTTATTCCGTAATAAAAGAAATCAGGGATACTTAATAGACTTCTGGAGTCCAATATTTCTAATTTTAATATGATTATAACATTTGTCCAACATACCACTATGTTCTCTGAAAAGAGCAATTATTTTCTCCGTATGGCATCATCATAGACTGTCTGTCCCCAAGGTCTTCCAAAAGGTCTGTGTAAGCCTGACAGCTAGGAAACGTGTACTGTTGTAGAACATAAATTCTGGTGACTCATTGATACAAGCCTACTCCTAATGGCTGTCTCTTTAGAGTAAATAGCATTCAGCATACATCGGCTAAATGCTAAATGGTTAAAATATTTCCAAATCATATTTCCTATCATGGATGACCTCCTTAAATTTAGCAGCAGATTAATGATTTGTGTTTGGCTTACTGAGGAGCAGTCTTTCCTTAGAAAACATGCATTTTGCTTGTGTTGAAAATTCAGGCATTTAAAGTCCTTGCCAAGCTGGTAAACTTAACCATACTTAAAGCAAAATCTACATTTTTCTTTTTCATTTTCTATTAAGATAATCATATTCAATTAAATGTGAAATAGCTGGCCAAAACTAAACTTTCCAGGAGACTTTTTCTATACCAATCCTGCTGAGAGAGAATTATTGCAAACCTAAGTCCTAAGAGATGATGTGATGCTTTTCAGCATTGGCAATAAAAACAAGATAACTCCCTCATAGAAAAAAAAGCAGCAAGATATAGATTCTAAGGATTTTCTTTACGAAAGAAAACTATGTTCAAATCTAATTGGCTATTTTCACTGCTATAGCAAAGATTAAAAGAAAAAAATAGCTAGGAAAGATTTTTAAAAACTAGAAAATGTAATATCTGTTGTAACTTACTTGGTTTTGGGAAAAATTAGATTACACTTGTGAAAATGTTTTGTGAATTGCAAATTTTATTAAAATACGAATTTTCATATAATTAGGCGTGTACTTTGGTTGGAATTATTGATCTATGGGCCCAGGTGACTTACAGTTCTGATCCTGGAAATTCTGGGATCTCCAAGGCCCCTAAGGGACTCTCAGGTGTACCCAGACCCAGGTAGCTAGGAGATTGCTTAGAGGAAAACTTTAAACCCACATTAGTTTCTTGTTTGGAATGTTCATAAGCATATGAGCAAGCACAGTGTTCAGTCCATTTGAAGGAAGTATATTCTTAGGGAACCTGGGGTATCTCAAAGTAGAGAATTATATAAATCATATATTGTTTACATTTGGTGTAAACAATAATAATGTTAACTATTTCCATTTGGTTGAAATAAGCTTAAAATCATAACAGTTTATATTTCTACTTAAGTTATTATGATCAAGAGATATTAAAAAATTATTGTAAAAAGCTAATCTTAATTCCTAGCAGCTATTAGGGTCTTCATTTCTAAAGGGTATTCATTTCTTCATTTCTAATTCATGTGAAAAAGAGAAAAGGCAAATTTTTTCCTTAAAGAGTTCTTTGTTTCTATTTTATTGATAATTTATATCTCATCTTTTTCCAAAGAAAAATTTATAGCAAACGTCTCCAGCACAAATACAGTAAGATTATTTAATGAGCAGTAATAGATTACAAACCAGATGGAAGGAAGAAGAGACAAATCAGAGTCACCTTCAGTTATTCAGTGTTAATTTGAAAGAGTTTTTAAATTAACTGGCTAGCAGAGACCTGGGGCAAGGCTTATCTCTCCATCACAAATAGCTGCTTTTTACCCCTTTTAGTCTCTCCTTCATCCTTTTGTCTCCCTGGGATTGGAGAAGTGCTGAGTTAACTGAGAAGCATCTCTGGTTGAAGTGGGAGTGAGAACCTACAGCAGCCCCTTATTCTCCAGTACATCCCCCCAACTCCTAGACTGTAGGGGAGGGAAAATACTGGGTTCCTGCTATACCTTAGTGTTGTTAATCTACAGAGTAGTTAACCTGTTCCTACATAATCAAGGTATTTGTTCCAGGAATCCAGACCAAGGTAAAAGGTGAGGGCTAAGAGGTAAAAAAAAATACAAGCTTGATTTAGACTCTGACTTAGCTGTGTTGATGTAGAAGTTTCCGAAGTGCAAAGTAATTCGCAGACTCATTGTTTGCCCAGTGACATATCCCATATACTACTTTCTAAAGAAAGTCTAGAAACATGAAATTAAAAGAAATTAGGTTTGCTGTAATGTATGGCCCAGTATCTTAAAACATGGCTCAGGATTCTGATAAATTGGGCATTGAGGAATGCCCAGTTCAATAGCTGCTAACCATATCAATAGCTGCTCAGGGGTTCCTAAGCCTCAAGGAAGCCAGAGATTTAGGAGTGGTGTGGGAGAAGCTGGAAGGAGTTGTCGGAAAAGGATGGGTGGCCAAGAGACACTGATGGCAAGGACTGCTCAGTAGTTATTGGCTTGTGCATTTACAATCTGATCTTGGATGTTCTGGGATCTCCAGGACCTCTAGGATGTGGAAAACAATATCATCCTAATTTCTGTTTTTGTCCTGAGACTGACTTTGCTTGACCTCAGTTTTCAAAAGAGCACGGAATGAAATCTTAGTTCCATACTGTTCTAAGGTGACTGGGTGGGAATCCACTGATGGGATTGAATGGGAACACCTGGTTCTGGTTTCATTTCAAAAACTTGTTTCATTCATGCATAGAAGAAGTTAGCACACTTATTTCTCCCATTTTGTATCACTTAGGGTATCATCCCATGTAACCTAAAAGTGAGAAGTGTAATAACTCTTGATATTTCAATTTGGTAATATTCTTTTGAGTTTTCAGTGAACAGTGATTGCACTTTGTCTCTAGGGAGCCATTTGCCTTGTATACATTAATAGATGTAGACCAATAAGAGGAGTCATTAGCTAGATTCTTGTAATCTATGGGTCTGATTTTTTGAAGCTTCATCTTGTTACATATTCAACTTTGTTAATCTCTATTAACTAAATCTTATGTTTTGAGGATGTTCTTTTTAGGGGGAGGGATTTTGATTCTTGTAATTATGAATGTGTTAAGAACAAATTTACATGTGGTGCAATTGACAGTTAATTCACAGGCCTTCTAACTTATTTTAATCAACCAGTTCTTCTCTTAAACCTTTCTCTATGCATTTCTTCAAGGAAGAATGTAAATGTACTTAATCTGTTCACATTAGAATAGTATTCAGAAAGAGAAAAATAGGACAAAATATACTTTCAGCCTCCACCAGGGGGACCTATTACTGCAACTAAAAAATTGAATCTGAGGAAGAACATGCATTTCACAGACAGTTACATGACATTAGTTTTTTTTTTTTTTTTTGAGGTATACACACATTTGAAAAAATGCTTTTATATTCCATATGAATATTTCTCAATTTTATTTTTATATTATATGTAAAAATTAAAATATAAAAATAGGGAAATAAGATGAGGTTTTCTTGATTTAACAAACTTTTTTTAGTAAATAATTATAAAATGAAAATATAAATTCAGTCTTTATTTGAGAATAATTTGTATTTAAAATTATATATAGGATGACCTACATAAAACAGAAGAATCTGTTTCACAAAACACGTTTCTAAATTTTGCCAATTCAGTATATTTTATTCCCTACTCTACTGGCTTTTGTCTGTGATGTAAAGGCTTATAGTTTTTATGGAACATTTTTATTTATACTATAATATTTATAATCATAAAATGGGTAAGTTATGTAATCACAAAATTGGTAAATCTTTTTGCCTCATTTCTAGTGAAGACATTCTCTTTTGTGCCTTCAGATTATACATGCTTTCTTAGCATCAGGTACTATTCTATTTGTTTATACTAATATTTCTTAATATTCCTTAATTTTTTTTATGCTTCAAGTAATTCTGTTTCTATATTCTAGGTGTTTTTTACCTGACTCATGTTACTACCTCCTTCCTGAGTTTACTGATTAGAAGTAATTTACATTAATGGTTCTCAGTGGTGGACAGTTTACAAATTCTGTGGGGCAGATATTACTATCTCCATTTTTCAGATCAGGAAACTGAGGCTGAGAATGATTACATCACCTGACTAATGTAATATACTGTGCCTTCTGATTCTAAGCCCAGTATTTTCTCCACAATACCACAGTTGATTTTAAGGTATTCCTGATATGGACTAACCATCTTTCCAAGCATATTTCTCAGCCAAGACTAGTGAACTCATAATTTGAGTTAGTGTACCTTCTGACTAGATATGTTTTTCTGTATGAGAAATGCCTTGCTCTTAAGCATATTTCTCAACCAAGACTAGTGAACTCATAATTTGAGTTAGTGTACCTTCTGACTAGATACGTTTTTCTGTATGAGAAATGCCTTGCTCTAGATAAAGTATTTGGATAATTTCCATTGTCCCTAGAAAATACCAGCACATGGTGTTTTAGTTGTAGCAAGAGATATTTTTTGTTCATACCATAATAATACGTTTGACTCAACAGTGTTTTAAGGATGCCTTTGAATTTCTGTTTACAGACACACACACACACACACACACACACACACCATTTTTCTCCCCAAAGAAAAGTTTTAACTCTACATTATGAAGAATTGAATGCAACTCAAGCAAAATGAGATAAAAATGTGTTTCAGACATATGAAAAGTTTTACTCATACTAAAAGAAATGCCAAGTTAAAGTACTGTGAGATACCGTTTTCACCTATTCAGTTATTTTATTTTTATTTATTTATTTTTTTGCGGTACGAGGGCCTCACTGCTGTGGCCTCTCCCGCTGCGGAGCACAGGCTCCAGACGCGCAGGCTCAGCAGCCATGGCTCACTGCAAGATGCAGAACAGTCTTAAGCTACCTTTTGTCTAAAAAGGAAAGAATAAGAATACATATTCATATTTCCTTTTATATTCATAAACTCTTGAAGGATACACAAAGGATTAATACAAGTGATTACCTGCTTGGGATCAGAAGCAAAAGAGGCAACTGGGTAGCTGAGAGATGGGTAAAAAAGACATTTTCTTTAGAACCAGGAGAATATTCTACCTGTTTTAAAAGTGTGTATGTGAGAAAGAGGAAAGAAAAAGAATATGTAAGAGATTAAGTAGACACATATACTTTTGCTTCCTAAAATGACAATAAAGAGATATTTTTGAAAAGGTGTACACCAACAAGGACAGAGAGATTGGAAGAGGAAGAAATAGCAAATTTCTGGAAGCTGGAAAGCAGATGAATGAATGGTACTGACTCAGCAGACCCAGAAAGCCAAATTCTTCGCTGACAGTGGGAAAAGCTGAGAAGCTTTCACATTGCAGAATATCCAAAAGGTTCAGGAATTGGCTTCTCCAGTTACCTCTGGAAATGCGATTGAAGGTGGGGCTAAAAATAGGAAGAATGGTTGAAAGCCTCTTTAAGCAGTTCCCAGTTTCACAGCCAGGCAAATTACCTTCCCCAATCTTCTGGTTTAGTTTCTGGACTGGGTTAAAAAAAGAAAAAATCCCACAAAACTCTTTGGATTAAGATGTACCAGGGGGCTTCCCTGGTGGTGCAGTGGTTAAGAGTCCGCCTGCCGATGCAGGGGACACGGGATCGTGCCCCGGTCCGGGAAGATCCCACATGCCGCGGAGCGGCTGGGCCCGTGAGCCATGGCCGCTGAGCCTGCGTGTCCGGAGCCTGTGCTCCGCAACGGGAGAGGCCACAACAGTGAGAGGCCCGCGTATCGCAAAAAAAAAAAAAAAAAAAATGTACCAGGAAGAGGTAGGGGAGGAGTAAGTAACTCACTGAAAACAAAGTGATTAATTGAGCATTTGCATACTGAATATCAAGACCCATTCTCTCATTTCTCTTTTCCCACTTGGTGCACAGAGTGTTCACAGTCCAGTCTAGGCTGAAGATGCTTCTTTATGAAATGTGACCAGTCAAGAGAAAAGACATCTGGGGAATCCAATGGAATGACCGGCCCAAACACAGTACAGTAAAGCTCACAGTTGACAAGTGCTAACATGAACTTAGAGCTTTCAGAAAACGTTTTAGTACCTCACTCTTAAATATGAAAAACCAAAGATCACTAATTAACTGAAGCAAGTTTTTAACCTGAAAGATAAAGACTGTAGTAGATGCTGTGTTGCACTGTTCAGATTGGCTCTTCAAGGACTGAAGCTTTCCTCCAGCTGCTGGTAATGTTGACTACTGAGGGCTCACTTTCAGCTGAGTGACTGAGAAGTGTCACTTTGCCTAGGGTTACATCCTCTCCTCAGAGCAGCCCACATCTGGTTGAGAGGTAAGATGTTGAGTTGAGGTCACAAAGACATGGTTCCCTTGCCTCAACTGGGGACAAAAATGGGGAACAACTCTAAAGGGCCATTCTGGCTTCAGAATTCCCTGTGGGATTGGCTGTTGCAACTGCATCAGAGGTCAGCTTCTCGGTCAGCCCAATTCTGCCTCCTCACTCACTTAAAGGTATTGTTCCTGAAGGCACTCCCCGATTAACCACCTGCCCCTAAATCTCGGCCTCAGGAAACCCTATCTATTACAGAAGCTAAAACAAACAAAAAAAAAAATAGAAAAAGATTAATAACCTCAAATAAATACGAGAAGATATTACATCCATGATACAAAAGCAAGACACTGTAAGAAGAAAAATTGAAAGAATAAAAAAGAGCTTCTGAAAATTAAAAAAAAAATGTGATGGTAGAAATGTAGAAAACTCAATAGATAAGTTTAAAGGTAAAGTTTAGGAAATCTCAGAAAGTACAGCGAAAGGTGTTCTGAAAGTGAGTCTAAATATCTGGCATCTGAATAAATAAAGCTTCAGAAAGAGACAATAGAGGAAATGGGTGTCATGGGGGAGAATAAGGGGAAAGCAATCATCAGTAAAATAATAACATTTCTAAGAACTTAAGGATATGAGCTTCCAGGTTGAGTGCTTGGCCCAGTTGTGAATATAGGGCACCTCACAGCAAAATTTCAGAATACTAGGGAGCAAAAACAAGATTCTGTAACTTTCCAGAGAGAATAGATAGGTCACATACAGAGTATTAAGTATTAGAATGGTTTCTTAGCACACTGGACGCTTAAAGACTATATAACAATAGGTTCAAAATGGTGAAGAAAAATGACTTCTAAGCTAATATTCCACAGCCAGGCAAACTGTTAAGTGTGAGATAGAATAGACGTTTGAAGACCTGAAAGTTCTCAAAAAATTTACCTCCCCATTTGTCTTCTTTGGAAGCTCCTGGAAGATATACTCCCGTAAAATGAGGACATAGTATAAGAAACTATAAGATGTATTGTCCATGAAAGAAGAAGCAAAGCAAAATCTCTATGATGTGGATTAAGCAAATATACCAAGATGTTGATTGTCCCTTAGGCTTTAGAGAATGACGAATCCAGATTTGAGTAAGTCCAAAAGCTCTGGCAGAAATTATTCAAGATGAAATCACTAGAACACCTACCGTGAATAAAAAATTGAGAAGAGATTTAATAATTTTCAGAGTGTTTGGGGTTAAGTTGGTGATAACTACACATAAAACTAAGTAAATGTAAAAACAAGATTGCTATTAACTCCAGGGAAATGAAAACATATGCAAGAAAGAGAAAGAAATAATGTCTTTACTGCCTAACTGTAAAAAACATACATAATCATAAAAGGTAAATGTTGAATATTGATCTAACCAAAATTAATGAAATAATAATATTGAGAAGATGAGGGAAGAATGGGTGTGTGTGTGCACATGCACATGTGTATGTGCATGTGTTCATGTGTTTGTATTTGCTGTGTTAGAGAACTAAATGCTCATCTTCTATAGAGAGAAGTAGCAATATAAGAATGGAGCATACTTTAGTATTAAGAACATGAATTTTGGGTTCAGACTGCCTAGGTTTGAAAGATAGCTCTGCTGCTCTCCAGCAGTGTGACCTTAGGCATGTTACTTGACTTCTCTGAATATCAGTACTCATCTATAAAAGGGAGATATGATGATACACATCACACACGATTATTGTGAGGATAATATGTAAGTGAGCTTAGATCACCACTGTACTGCTATATAGTAACTGCAATATAAATATTTTTAATTTACATTATTTGTTATGGACTGAACTGTGCCCTCCCCCACCACCGAATTCATATGTTGAAGCCCTAATTTCTAGTACCTTAGAATGTGACTGTATTTGGATCTAGGGCCTCTAAAGAGGTAATTAAGTTAACATGAAGCCTTTAGGGTAGGCCTCAATCTAATCTGACTGGTGTCCTTATAAGAAAAGATGAGGGCATACACAGAGAGACACCAGGGATGCATTGGCACAGAGAAAATGATATGTGAGGAGAAGTGTGTCCTTCTCACAGATGGCACACAGAGAAGGCAAGCTAAGGAGAGATGCCTCAGGAGAAACCAAACCTGCTGACACTTTGATCCTAGACTTGTAGCCTCCAGAACTGTGAGAAAATATATTTCTGTTATTTAAGGCACAATCTATGGTATTTTGTTATGGCAGCCCTAGCAAACTAATACATTATCAAATTCCAGAAGATTTACCTTAAAGAGCTAAGAGTGGTTGTCTCTGGGAAGCAGGATATGATAGTACAGAAGAGAGATGGCTTTTTTTTTTTCCTAATGAAAACTTTGTAGAACTCATTGATTCTGTTAACTATGTATATTTATAACTAAAAAAAAGCACAAACAAAAAAAATGGAAGGCAGCATCTGATAAATCAGAGTTATCTCTTGTCTTTTTTAATCTGAGTCATTAAGAACTCTTTGGAGTTCTCTTTCAAGCACTGTAGACATCTGGGTCTCTATCAAAGATGCCACTAAATAGGGGCTAATAGCACTTTGGGCACTCTTTTTAAATGCAGGCTAGATTAAATCTAGCCTCAATAATGTCCAGGTAGCCAACTGGGACTCATTACTCCTGGGTAGGAACCTGAATTCACCAATGACTCTTTTTTTTTTTGGCTGCATTGGGTCTGCGTTGCTGCACGTGGGCTTTCTCTAGTTGTGGTGAGCAGGGTTCTCATTACGGTGGCTTCTCTTGTTGCAGAGCACGGCTCTAGGCGCACGGGCTTCAGTAGTTGCAGCACGCGGGCTCAGTAGTTACGGCATGCGAACCCTAGAGCACACAGGCTTCAGTAGTTGTGGTACGTGGGCTCGGTAGTTGCAGTGCGCTGGCTCTAGGGTGCACAGTAGTTGTGGCACAGGTTCAGTAGTTGTGACTTGCGGGCTCCAGAGTGCAAGCTCAGTAGTTGTGGCGCATGGGCTTAGTTGCTCTGTGGCATGGGGGATCTTCTTGGACCAGGGATTGAACCCATGTCCCCTGCATTGGCAGGCGGTTCTTAACCACTGTGCCACCAGGGAAGTCCACCAATAACTCTTTTATAGCTGAGCCCCCTCAGAGAGAATTGTGAAATGATACTACATATCTCTCACCTCACTTGACAACAGCGTATTTGTTATGGGTATAATTTTTTTACACTATATTTCCATATAGTTTTCCTTGTCTGGTCTCTGATTTCTCTCTGTGTGGCCGTTCTGACATTTTTACCCCAGAGAAGATATAATCAGTTAGTATGCTTTTGGCCGCAAATAATAGCCAACTAGGAGTGTTTAACCATAA
Source organism: Mesoplodon bidens (assembly GCF_964165515.1). Lineage (NCBI taxonomy): Eukaryota > Metazoa > Chordata > Mammalia > Artiodactyla > Ziphiidae > Mesoplodon > Mesoplodon bidens. Next base: position 73,663,422 of record NC_138160.1, on the reverse strand, counting down.
GGAAATATTCTCTCACATAAAAAGAAATCTTGAGATGACTGGTTCTAGGGAGGGTGTCTAGCTCAATGGCTCAATGACATTATTATTTTTGTTTTTATTCTGTGTGCCATTCTTAGCATGGTGGCTACTCTTGTCATAGGTGCAAAATAACTGACTGCAACAGTTCAGGCCTTATGTCCTCATAAATATCCAAAGGCAGCATGGGAGATGAAGACATTCACATTTGAGCATTTTGCCAGAAGCCCCAGGATGTCTCTTCTCACATCTCAACGATCATAATTGCATCACATGTCATTCCTAAACAAGTCACCAGAGTAATGGAATTACCAAGGTTGGCTTACTCCAAATAATGCTCTCTGAAGTTGAGAAGGGGCTCAGGCTCCCCTGAACACAACTCTGACTCATACCTGAATAAAGCCAGTATTGTTAACAAAGAATAAGGGAGGAGAAAGGCAAATGCCGTGGAATAGAAAAGAAGAAATATACATTTTAGCAATAGTTCTGGTGAGATAGGAAGGGAAAGTGGAAAATTCACTGAGAGGAGGAGAGAGAGAAAGGCAGTGAAAGGTCAGTGATGAATGTCTTGACTCCACACCTTGGGGTTTAAACTTGGGAAGGGGCCTTGCAGGCAGAGGTTAAGGGTGATGGAAACACACAGGTTCCTAGTGAAGGGACCTTTAGTCTTGGCTTCTAAAGACATGGTTTAGGACATTTGCAAGTCTTAGAGAAGTCCTGAAATTGGAATAAAGCCACATCAAACATGCCACTGTGTAAGAGATTAGATCGCTGAAGAATGGAGCTAATGAGAGGTGTCTGAGAGGGTATGTGAGTGCCATATAATTTTAAGTTCCTGTAGAAGGTGGATTTTTATGCCTGAAGACTGGTTGACGCCAATGACTGGGCTGCAACCAAAAGAACTGACAAAACTGCATGGATCACAGGAGAGCTTCCCTACGTCACAGCCTGGGGATATGAAAGCTTCACACTCCCTCTACTGTTTCTGGAAGGGAAAGGGGAAGGAAGGGAAAAACAGATCTGACAGAGATTTTGAACTTTGCATTGACTGAATATTCACATTTCAAAACGCAAATAGACTGAATTACATTTAATTGGGAATTTTTTTTCTACTGGAACAGGGCTTCAGAATAAGAAGAGATAAGTTATAGAGAAAAATTACCATTTTTCTTCACCTCAAAGTATATAAGTTTTGGCCATGCAATATTTTACATATTTCAGGATTATCTTCTTTTAATCTTTTGGGGCAATATTATAAAAAGTGGAAAAGGAAAGAAGAAATGTAAAGATGGAGATACGTAGGGCTCTCGAGAAATTGCTACATGGTTTTACAGAACATCAATTAGGATTATGTAAAAACAATGCAAAATTATTTAGCTAACCACTTTCTCCAAAAAGTTAATATGGTTAATAAAATATTTTTAGTATTTTTAGTAAACCTAATATATCATTTAACTGGGTTTTAAATACATGCATTAAATTTTTTTTTAATGTAAGGATAACCATGATTCAGTACAGAAACAAGCAACCAAGTTACTTATATTTATTTTGTTTGCATTATGTTTTCTCTTTACTACCTATGTTTAACCAGGTGGAAAACAACAGAAATTTTCCATTTTTTAAAACAAATATAACCTGGTCAGGAGTTGCATTTACATTCTAATTACATTATAATAAATCATGAATGTTTACAGTCACATTTAGCACTCAGTGAAAACTCAACACATGTATAATAATAATAGGAAAATTTGTTGGCCAAAATGTTGTAATAGCTACTAAAAATACGTGAATAAATTTTAATATCCAGACCAGAAACCAGACATACAGTGTGTATCTGAGGCACATGCATCATTTGAACAGGCGCCAGAGTTATGTAGCTAAAGATTAAAGTGTGGTTTAGAGATATATTCCACTCCGTATGCACATGCATTGCCTCCATTAGCATTAATAGAATTTACATGCACACAGAGGAGAGAACTGAAATTTGTTGAAAGGCAAAGAAGGAATCATTTTTAACTTTGTAATTCCAGGAGCATGGGACTGTATTATTAAAAGCTCTGTGAAAGGTCTTAATTTAGGAATTGAGATATAGAAGCTCATATCAAACTACTACATGTGTACTTCGTTTGTATTATTAGAGAAAAGTGAGCCAGGCAAGCTAAAGAATTTGTCAAAGGCTGATTGAGCTGAGATCATAGTACTGTTTAGAAATGGAAAACAATATATGCATTTTGGATGTGGATTAATTTGAAGAATATGAACAATTTTTTTAAACATTTTTTCATCTGAGGCAAAATGTAATTGGTGTTATTGTGTCCATTAGTGGGTGTACACACACACACACACACCAGTAATTTATAGTATTTATATTCATTCAACTATAAGCATCTATCCCCTACCCAGGCTTTAGGAAAATATAAATATTTTCCTATGGAGTGTATTTCTTTTTCTTGCTGCAAAATTGTCAAATAAATTGTTGAATCCTAAGGTCTCAGGGAAATTTGGGGGAGGACTTAGAGGGAAAAGTAAATTTGTATCCTCTCATTTACTACTTCCCAGGAAATGGCTCTCATTAAATGTACCTATTCCTTTAGTGAGTATCAGGAAGAAAGAAATTAGCTAAACAACGAATCAGATCAAGATGGCAACAAGTGATAGACTTAACTTTCTGTGGGAAAAATAATATTTGAAAGTACAGTTTATTTTGGAAAGTCTCTTTGCAATATATTCATTCATTCATTTAGCATATTCTTAGTGAAGGTCTACTATGTGCCAGTCACTTTTCTGGCTCTGCTGACCCAGGGGCAAATAAGGCAAAGTTCCTGACCTTATGGATTTTACAGGCGAACAATATGTATTAAGAACTTTAAAAAGGTCCTCACTTTTTTATTTAGTTATTATATTTTTATTAATCTAATCTGATACTTAGAGATTTGTACAAAGATTGATGCACACAAATTCCTACTGCATCATTATTTATAATGCATAAAACTATAATCTCCTTAAACGCCTAACAATATAATGTCATGTATCAAATGCTTAGATACTTTTGAATATGTATTGAAGTTCTCTATAATAAGAAATAGATATCTCTAGGTAGTGAAAAAGATTACGTTGAATTGTCTTGATTCTTTCCTACCCTTTCTGAAATTTCTGAGCATACATTGCTTTTTAAATTTAAAATAATTTTAAGATTCTTTTAACCTAAAGAGGTAAAACTGATAGACTTTGGGGGTAGAAGATATTTGTGAAAAGCAAGGCCTCACTATTTCTTTTGCTTACACAAATCATCTTCCTCTTATTTCTGAAAAGTTGCTAGTGCCTGTGCCAGAATCCTTTAGCGAATTCTTCTATATCATAAGAAGCTAGTTCAGAAGTGTTTGAGGTGCTGTGTATGAATTGAAATATTTGGGTCAGACTTGAACTTTAAGTGAGAAGAGGCTATGGAGGTGAGGAGGAGTGTTTTCTACTTCTTAAACAGAAATGTGAACTGTCAAGTGCTCCAATGAAAAACATGTCATAATGTATTCACAAGTATTACATTCTACTTTTAGGAGTTAGTTTGAAAGGAGTGAACTTCCCACCACCTCTGAAGTTAGGTGGGCTATATTATATGTTTTGGATGATAAAACTGGAGCAGAAATTATACGTGTCAACCAGTGGTAGGAATATTAAGAGCCCATGTGCAGTCTGGCATTCCCTTGCTGTGACGATCCGGAAGCTATATGTTAAGATGGAATTTCCATAACCTGGGTTTCTTAGTGACAAGACTGAAATCTCCTATGATCTACCTTTAATATTTAGCATGGAAAGAATTAAACTGGTTGTATTAAGTTGCTATGTTTTGGAGGTGTTTTATTATCACATCATAATCCAGTTTTGTTGGATAGATAAAAAAGTAAACAAAAGTATAATTTTTTGATATCTTAACAACACAGATTTCCATCCACAGATTATTCACTGAATAGTTGGTTTTTCAAATGAATAGTTTTTTTTTTTCTTTTTAACCCAGATGGCTATCATACACTAGTAAGTCAGGAAGAGTTGAAATCTCAGACACCGAATAGCTTATATTTTCATCCATCCCTTGTAGGGCAAGGAGTGTTTGTAAGTTTTACCTTTAGCTTTCTCTGCAGGTCATGACAGTCACAGGTAGTTCACAAGATGGTGGACGTTTTTCCAGCAAGGCTGTGAAATTTTTTTAAAATGTGGTTCCTGACACAGAGCTCCTAAGACCATTGTAATTTCCTGAGTGAAAAGAATGCCTGACACTGAGCTCCTTGAGACTTCCTTGAAACTCCTGGGTGATAGGAATGTGTTTTGTTCTAATGAGGTGACTCTAAGTGGGCTTCTGGATGGGGGTCAATCACCAGAAAGACCAAGCCAAGATTAAAAGCTTGAAACTTTCAGCCCTAATCTCCATTCTCCAGAGAAAAGACAGAGTTAATATTCCATTGTGCCTACATGATGGAGATTCCAATAAAATCCCCATAGTACAGAGTTTAGGGAGTTTCTCGTTTGGCAAACACATCCATGTACCTAGAAGGTGGTACTTCTCAACTCCATGGTGACTGAATTTCCTGTGTTAAGATCCTCCAAGATCTTGCTCTATGTATCTCTTCATCTGACTGTTCATCTGTATCTTTTATCATATCCTTTATAATAAACTGGTAGATGTAAGTAAATGTTTCCCTAAGTTCTGTGAGCTGTTTCAGCAAATGATTGAATCCAAGGAGGGGGGTCATGGGAACCTCCAATTTATACTAAGTTGGACAGCAGTTGTGGGTAACCAAAGGTCCTACTACTTATAATTGACATCTAAAGTTGGGGACAGTGTTGTAGGACTGAGTCCTTAACCTGTGGGGACTTAACTAACTCTGGTTAGTGTCATAATTGAATTGAATTGTAGGACACCCAGCTGGTGTCGCAAAAAATTGCTTGGTGTGAGAAAAAGCCCCACACATCTTGTATCAGAAGTGTGAGTGTGGTAGTAGTGTGAAAGCAAAGGAGAAACACACAGAAGTAAGTTTTTCCTTACAAGGGCCCATTACCTAGAATCAAATCTGCTGATAGAAGAACAGAGAGCAGCCTTTGAGTTCCGTGGCTCAGCTACAGAAGCCATTTATAAAAATAGGGCTGCTGCTTTAGATGTGGGTAAAGGATCTTTGAAAGCTTGACCTTGGAGAATGGAGAATGCTTAGTGTTTTTATTTATTTGTTTCCTTATTTTTTAATTTATGTTAAAGTAGAAGTTTCTAAGTATGGTTCTATGACTCGCAATTTACCTATTACTTTATAACCATTCTATTATGTGTATTTCATGTAGGTTGTGACAAACTGAAGGGACTTTTCTTTGTTAAATCTGTAAAGCATCCATTATAAAGACATGCCATGCTTTTACAAATAAAAAATTATGAAGCACCTTTCTAAGGTCATACACTTTCCTTGGTGTGTATGTTTTATTGGTTTTCTTGCAAATTCATTTTTCTTTTCTATTTAATAGTCATCCCACAGGTCCCCCAATTTATATGGACTCAGTTTTTAACAACAGCAGAGACATACTAGAATTTCTTATTCCTAAATACAATTTCCTGGAAAGAGAATCTGATTGGACAAGCTTTAGTTGAGTATCCAAATCTGGCCCAATTAATTCTGGTCTATGGCACCAGGACACATGGGTATCAGGACCCATCTCTGAATGGGGTGGAATATTTGTTCTCAGAGAATGAGGTTGACAACCTAGAATGTGTATGCTGCAGATAACAGTTGGAAAACAGTATAGTTGGAAATCATTGTTTTAGAGTATTATCAGTACAATTATATAGACTATTAGTATACTCTCAAATGATTTGACTATCACAGTCAGTTTATAAAATTGTTTCCTTGAGCTGTTAAAAATATTTCTATATGGTTTTTATTTAAATTAATAACACAAGGGGAAATATTGATGTGATTTTGGGCATGTAATTTTAAAAACGAAGTACTTTATAATAAAAGAATTACTTTGTATATAATAATAATATCAATGAATATATAATAATATTAATGGAGTTGGGAATGGGTAGGAGTTAAGTTTATAGAAAGTATATGAAATAATGATTTAAATATCACTAGAAGGCATATCTTATAAAGCAAACAATTTACTTAAAATTTTAAATTAAAAATTCAAAGTAAAGTTGTATAAGAATGCAAGAGATTTCTGTGCATTAATTTTGTATCCTGCAACTTTACCAAATTCATTGATTAGCTCTAGTAGTTTTCTGGTGGCATCTTTAGGATTTTCTATGTATAGTATCATGTCATCTGCAAACAGTGACAACTTTACTTCTTCTTTTCCAATTTGTATTTTTAATTTCTTTTTCCTCTCTGATTGCCATGGCTAGGACTTCTAAAACTATGTTGCATAATAGTGGCAAGAGTGGACATCCTTGTCTTATTCCTGATCTTAGAGGAAATGCTTTCAGTTTTTCACTATAGAGAATGATGTTTGCTGTGGGTCTGTCATATTTGGCCTCTATTATGTTGAGGTAGGTTCCCTGTATGCCCACTTTCTAATAACAAAAGATCAGAAAGAGAAATTAAGGAAACAATCCCATTTACCATTGCAACAAAAAGAATAAAATACCTAGGAATAAGCCTACCTAAGGAGGCAAAAGACCTGTACTCAGAAAACTATAAAACACTGATGAAAGAAATCAAACATGACATAGATGGAGAGATATACCATATTCTTGGATTGGAAGAATCAATATTGTGAAAATGACTATACTACCCAAAGCAATCTACAGATACAGTGCAATCCGTATCAAATTACCAAGGGCATTTTTCACAGAATTAGAACAAAAAAAGTTACAATTTGTATGGAAACAAAAAAGACCCCGAATAGCCAAAGCAATCTTGAGAAAGAAAAACGGAGCTGGAGGAATCAGGCTCCTGGACTTCAGACTATACTACAAAGCTACAGAAATCGAGACAGTATGGTACTGGAACAAAAACAGAAATATAGATCAGTAGTACAGGATAGAAAGCCCAGAGATAAACCCATGCACCTATGATCACCTAATCTATGACAAAGGAGGCAAGAATATACAGTGAAGAAAAGACAGTCTCTTCAATAAGTGGTTTTGGGAAAGCTGGACAGCTACATGTAAAAGAATGAAATTAGAAAACTCCCTAACACCATACACAAAAATAAACTCAAAATGGATTAGAGACCTAAATGTAAGACTAGACACTATAAAACTCTTAGAGGAAAATATAGGAAAAACACTCCTTGATATAAATCACAGCAAGATCTTTCTTGACCCACCTCCTAGAGTAATGAGAATAAAAACAAACAAATGGGACCTAATGAAACTTAAAAGCTTTTGCACAGTAAAGGAAATCATAAACAAGACAAAAAGACAACCTTCAGAATGGGAGAAAATATTTGCAAATAAAGCAACTGACAAAGGATTAATCTCCAAAATTTACAAGCAGCTCATGCAGCTCAATATCAAAAAACCAAAAATGTAATTTAAAAAATGGGCAGAAGACCTAAATAGACATTTCTCCAAAGAAGACATAGAGACGGCCAAGAGGCACATGAAAAGATGCCCAACATCAGTAACTATTATAGAAATGCAAGTCAAAACTACAATGAGGGGCTTCCCTGGTGGCGCAGTGGTTGAGAGTCTGCCTGCCGATGCAGGGGACACAGGTTCGTGCCCCAGTCCGGGAAGATCCCACATGCCGCGGAGCGGTTAGGCCCGTGAGCCATGCCGCTGAGCCTGTGCATCCGGAGCCTGTGCTCCGTAACGGCAGAGGCCACAATAGTGAGAGGCCTGCATACCGCAAAAAAACAAAAAAACAAAAACAACAAAAAAACTACAATGAGGTTTCACCTCACACTGGTCAGATTATGCTGGAGAGGGTGGGGAGTAAAGGGAACACTCTTGCACTGTTGGCAGGAATTTAAGTTGATACAGCTACTATGGAGAACAGTATGGAGGTTCCTTAAAAAACTAAAAATAGAACTACTATATGACTCAGCAATCCCACTACTGGGCATGTACCCTGAGAAAACCACAATTCAAAAAGACACATGTGCCCCAATGTTCATTGCAGCACTATTTACAATAGCCAAGACATGGAAGCAAGCTAAAATAAATATCCATCGACAGATGAATGGATAAAGAAGATGTAGTACATATATACAGTGGAATATTACTCATCATAAAAAGGAACAAAATTGGGTCATTTGTAGAGATGTGGATGGACCTAGAGTCTGTCATACAGAGTGAAGTAAGTCAGAAAGAGAAAAACAAATATCGTATGTTAACACGTATATGTGGAATCTATAAAAATGATACAGGTGAACCTATTTGCAGGGCAGGAATAGAGACGCAGATGTAGAGAACGGACGTGTGGACAAGCAGGGGAAGGGGAGGATGGGATGAACTGGGAGATTAGGATTGGCATATATACTCGCATGTGTAAAATAGATAGCAGTGGGAGCCTGCTGTATAGCACAGGGAGCTCAGCTCCATGCTCTGTGATGACCTAGATGTGTGGGATGGGGGTGGGTGGGAGGGAGTTCCAAGAGGGAGGGGATATATGTATACATATAGCTGATTCACTTCCTTGTACAGCAGAAACTAACACAATATTGTAAAGCAATTATACTCCAATTAAAAAAAAAAAGAAACAAAGTAAAGGAATTGTTAAAGGTTTACAATAGACTGTTGTTTACTAAAGTGTTAGCTTTACAAGCTGCTCCTTTAAAAGGTTCCATATTTTCACATTAGTGTATGTCAAAGGCTCTGATATGTTCACTAGGAAAAAAGGCTCTTCTATCTTGTAACCCACAATTGTTTGAATACAGATTTTTATAATTTAATTAATTAAAAATGCTACAGAATTAGTGTTATGAGCTCAGCAAGTTGGCTGATTTGGCTGATTTTGAGGGCTTCATATCACTACCTGTTAATTTTCCTACACTCCTGTAGTCAGTAGGACTTATCATATTCTAATAATACATGTTTTAGAAAGGAATGATAAGAACAAATGTCAGGCAAATGTTAGCATTTGTCAGGTTCCTCAAGCTCTCTTTTTGGTGTTCAAACACCAAATAAGGTCCCTAATAAGGACCAGGGGACATATTGTACATTACTGATAATTGATGGACTTCATTTTGTGTTCTACAACTCCACAAGCCACCAAAGTGAGTGTCTGTGTGAAGTCAGGCTTAGTCATTTTAATCTCTACTTTTTTTTTTTTTTTTTTTTGCGGTACGTGGGCCTCTCACTGTTGTGGCCTCTCGTGTTGCAGAGCACAGGCTCCGGACACGCAGGCTCAGCGGCCATGGCTCACGGGCCCAGCCGCTCCGCGGCATGTGGGATCTTCCCGGACCGGGGCACGAACCCGTGTCCCCTGCCTCGGCAGGCGGACGCTCAACCACTGCGCCACCAGGGAAGCCCTCTACTTTTATATACTAGGAGCATCTCATTTCCATGGATATCATAGCAAACATGATATTGGCTGAAGTCAGTTTAAAAGAGTTCAAGTTCAAGTGATGATAAATGGAAAAGAAAAAAAGATAAGACTTCATTTTAATCTTCACTAAACAATGGTTGTGTATTTAGTTATTCATGTATTTATCCAAGTAATATTTATTTAACATTGACTATGTTCCAGGCATAATGTGGAGATAGGCAGATTCTCTGCCCTTTCCGAGCTGATGTTTTGTCATGAGAATGAAGCATGTCCACAATCTGATGCTGAAATATTATACTATATTCCAAGAATAAATACAGGTTTCCCTGGAGGTGGAGAGCGAGGGCTGGTATTAAGGAGGTTTGAGGTTTGTTAACTGTTAGCCAAATTATTGAGGGCTTAGCATAGTGGTTCCCAAACTTTAGTGTACATTAGAATCACCTAGGGGCCTGGTTAAAACACAAATTGCTGCCCCGCAACTCCAGAGTTCCTGATTCAGTAAGTCTTGGGTAGAGAGTGAGAATGTGCATTTCTAACAAGTACCTAGGAGATGCTGATCCTGCTGGTCTTGGGACCACATTTTGGGAATCACTGACACAGGGAGTGTGTTGGTTAACTATTGCTAGTATAACAAATTATTCCAAACTTAGATGACTTAAAACAAACGTTTATTATCTTACACAGTTTCTGTGGGCACAGGTCTGGGAGTACTTTAGCTGGTTCTGGCATGAGGTCTCTCATAGGGTTGCAGTTAAGATGTCAGCCAGGGCTGCAGTCATCTGAAGGCTAGACTGGGGCTGGAGGATCCACTTCTTATGTGACCCACTCACTTGACTGTTGACAGGAGGCCTCAATTCCTCACTGGCTGTTGGCAGGAGGACTCAGTTCCTTGTTATCTGCATCTCTTCATAGGGCTGCTTGAGTGTCGTTATGTCATGGCAGCAGGCTTCCCTCCAAGCAAGTGATCCAAGATAGAGGGCAATGAGGAAGCTACAGACTTTTATGACCTAGTCATATACCATCACTTTGCCACATGTTATTCATTAAAAGTGAGTCACTGAGTCCAGTCCACACTTAAGGGAAAGGGAATTAGGATCCACTTTTGAAGGGAGGAGTGTTAAAAAAATTCATGGGCATATTTTAAAATCAATGTAGAGATTATACTCTATAATTAGTATTTAACTAAGTAGTTATTAGTTATTTACTAATATTAGCAATTAATTAATTAGTTAGTGATTAACTCTTCAAAGATGATAATATGATAAAGGAATAAAGAAGAAATGCAGAATAGCCAGAATTCAATAGCTAGAATTCATTATTACTATACTTTCACTTTTAGTGATTTTGAAAAGAATCATAATATAACATTGTTGCTAGTATTTTGAATATTACTCATATTTTTAATATTCCTATTTTATAAAAATGTATTTTGCTTAAATGTAGATACTAGGATGTCTCTTTATTCTATGTATGTATGTATGTATGTATGTATGTATGTATATATGTGTATATGTCTGTATGTACCTATTTAGCTGTGAACATAAGTTTGATCTAGTAATGGTTTGAATCCCAGTACATCATTTAGTAGCTTTGTGACCTTGAGTAAGATATTTAACCTCTCTAAACTCAGCTTTCTCATCTGTAAAATGGATTTGATAATAGTACTTTCTTTATAGAATTGGTCTGAAGGTTAAATGATATAATAAATATTGAAGAGCTTAGTACTTGAATATTATCTCCTTTTTATGAATATATATATATACATTAAAAATAGAACAATTCAGAAGGGATTAAAATGAAAAGTATAAGTTTAGAGAGTAGTGGACTTCAGTGAATGTTTGGAGAGAGAGAAAAAGTTTATATCTTAGCCAAACAGATAATTTTAAATTGTATTGAACATTGCTGTGCTTAAAGAAAATGAAAAATTTTAGCTATTTCTCATAGCTTGTACTCTAACCTCCTGCCATACTGCTTACCTTTATCTTCTCCATTCTTTCTCCACTCTCAAGGAAGATCTTTCCCAAATTTCTTACATTTTTCATCCAGAACAATTTAATCTTCCCTTTGTTCTTCTGTTTTCTTCTTATCTATATTTTCCCATCCAAGTGGCTCATCAGGACATTTTCCTAAACAAAGACTGTTCTTTCTCTCTTTAAGAAGAATATTGGTACCAGCTGTTTAACATATCACTTAAATTCTGCTACTTATAGACTAATTCCTAATATATCCATTAGCAACCCATGGCTATTGACCATGCACTTTGTGTTGTAACCATGAATATACTGAGCCTATGATCTACTGAAATAAGAAGGTGTGAAATAGTAGGTCGGGTGTACACCATTTGTGTGACACTGGCATATTCTTATTAATTCCTGAGGTATGATGTATCATGAACATTGTTTTTAATAATCCCAAATATCACTTTGTATTCCATGTCACATAAATCTAATAAAAATTTCAAAACCTCAATTTACTAGAAGGCAACTAACCTCAGTTTGAAGTTTTAAAATATAGTTTCCTTAGAGAACAAAGGTAAAAGCCAGGGTTATTGACTCTTAGATTCTTGTCCAGGATTCTGTGCCTTCAACCTCTAATTTCAGAGGTTTGGAAAAAATGATTAGTGGTCAGGATGGTGGCTGAGGTACTGTCAAGTCTTGCCATCAAAAAAGATTTTATTATGTTTTGTATCCTTTACTTAATGCTTCTTAGTTTCATCTTAAGATCTGAATGAGAATCTCTCCAGACTTACATACCAAATAATACTCTCTTGAGGTGGGACCTAGGAATCTGCATTGTAGCAAGCCCTCCAGTGCTGCTTCTGTACAATAAAATTCGCTCTGCTTAGTAAAATAGAGTTGGAAATATTTCCAATGGCAGCCTTGAACCTACAAAAAGGATTTTCTCATTTATGGTTAATTATCCAAGGATTATATTAAAATGAACAATCTCCTAATTGTTCTGGCTAATTGAAACTTTACTATAATACAGTTTGTTGATTGATTTTAAGAATTCTATTTGTACCTTGCAGTCAGTGGATGAGGCAATGAATATTTAATGACTGGTTTTGATGAGCTAGGTATTAGAAGAGTGAAGATGTGTAAAGTGAGAAATAATGTAGAACCCAGGTCTCCTTACTTCTAGTCCAGTGCTATTTGAGTTGCTTTTAATTTCTAAGGTTGTTTTTGCCTCTCATGATCTGTTTTTAGTTTTAATATAATTAAAACTTCATTTGACTCTTTTGATTTTATATTTCTCAGATTTTATTAGATATGTTTCTTTTTGTGATATAGTACAGAGATTATTTGCTTTGAAATCAAATTGAATTGTGAATTCTATTTCTGCCAATTACTAGCTGAATGACTGTGAGCAAATTTAATAAGTTCTCTGAGCCTCAGTTTCCTCATCTATTAAATGAGGATAATAATTCCTACATTCCTACAAGGTTATTGTAAGGATGAAACAAATAGATGTTTACATTCCTATTTCCTTTACTTTTTTTTTTTTTTTTAATATTCATTTATTTATTTATTTTTGAAATGTACACTTTATTTGTTTTTAGTTTTTTTTTTTGCGGTACACGGGCCTCTCACTCCTGTGGCCTCTCCCGTTGCGGAGCACAGGCTCCGGACGCGCAGGCTCAGCGGCCATGGCTCACGGGCCCAGCCGCTCCGCGGCATGTGGGATCCTCCCAGACCGGGGCACGAACCCGCGTCCCCTGCATCGGCAGGCGGACCCCCAACCAACGCGCCACCAGGGAAGCCCTCCTTTACTTTTTAAAAAAATATTTATTTGTTGGATTGGTTCAAGATGGCAGAGTAGAAGGATGTGCTCTCACTCCCTCTTGCGAGAACTCCGAATCACAACTAACTGCTGAGCAATCATTGACAGGAAGACACTGGAACTCATCAAAAAAGATACCCCACATCCAAAGACAAAGGAGAAGCCACAATGAGATGGTAGGAGGGGCTCAATCACAATAAAATCAAACCCCATAACTGCTGAGTGGGTGACTCACAAACTGGAGAACACTTATACCACAGAAGTCCACCCACTGGAGTGAAGGATCTGAGCCCCATGTCAGGCTTCCCAACCTGGGGTTCTGGCAATGGGAGAAGGAATTCCTAGAGAATCAGACTTTGAAGGTTAGTGGGATTTGATTGCAGGACTTCGACAGGACTGGGGGAAACAGAGACTGCACTCTTGGAGGGCACACACAAAGTAGTGTGTGCATCGGGACCCAGGGGAAGGAGCAGTGACCCCAGGGGAGACTGAACCAGACCTATCTGCTAGTGTTGGAGGGTCTCCTGCAGAGTCAGGGGGTGGCTGTGTCTCACCGTGAGGACAAGGACACTGGCAGCAGAAGTTCTGAGAAGTACACCTTGGAGTGAGCCCTCCCAGAGTCCACCATTAGCCCTACCAAAGAGCCTGGATAAGCTCCAGTGTTGGGTCGCCTCAGGCCAAACAACCAAGAGGGAGGGAACCCAGCCTCACCCATCAGCAGGCAAGCGGATTAAAGTTTTACTGAGCTCTGCCCACCAAAGCAACAGCCAAATTTATCCACCACCAGTCCCTCCCATCAGGAAACTTGCACAAGCCTCTTAGATCGCCTCATCCACCAGAGGACAAACAGCAGAAGCAAGAAGAACAACAATCCTGCAGCCTGTGGAACAAAAACCACATTCACAGAAAGATAGACAAGATGAAAGGGCAGAGGGCTATGTACCAGATTAAGGAACAATATAAAAACCCAGAAAAACAACTAAATGAAGTGGAGATAGGCAAGCTTCCAGAAAAAGAATTCAGAATAATGATAGTGAAGATGATCCAGAACCTCAGAAAAAGAATGGAGGAAAAGATCGAGAAGATGCAAGAAATGTTTAACAAAGATCTAGAAGAATTAAAGAACAAACAAACAGAGATGAACAATACAATAACTGAAATGAAAACTACACTAGAAGGAATCAGTAGCAAAATAACTGAGGCAGAAGAAAGGATAAGTGACCTGGAAGACAGAATGGTGGAATTCATGCTGTGGAACAGAATAAAGATAAAAGAATGAAAAGAAATGAAGACAGCCTAAGAGGCCTCTGGGACAACATTAAATGCAACAACGTTCATATGACAGGGGTCCCAGAAGGAGAAGAGAGAGAGAAAGGGCCAGAGAAAATATTTGAAGAGATTATAGTCGAAAATTTCCCTAACATGGGAAAGGAAATAGCCACCCAAGTCCAGGAAGTGCAGAGAGTCCCAGACAGGATAAACCCAAGGAGAAACACACCAAGACACATAGTAATCAAATTGGCAAAAATTGAAGACAAAGAAAAATTAATGAAAGCAGCAAGGGAAAAATGGCAAATAACATACAAGGGAAGTCCCATAAGGTTAACAGCTGATTTCTCAGCAGACACTCTACAAGCCAGAAGGGAGTGGCATGATATACTTAGAGTGATGAAAGGGAATAACCTACAACCAAGACTACTCTACCTGGCAGGGATCTCATTCAGATTCGATGGAGAAATCAAGAGCTTTACAGACAAGCAAAAGCTAAGAGAATTCAGCACCACCAAACCGCTCTACAACAAATGCTAAACGAACTTTTCTAAGTGGGAAAAACAAGAGAAGAAAAGGACCTACAAAAACAAACCCAAAACAATTAAGAAAATGGTCATAGGAACATACATATCACTAATTACCTTAAATGTGAATGGATTAAATGCTCCAACCAAAAGACACAGGCTTGCTGAATGGGTACAAAAACAAGACCCATCTGTATGCTGTCTACAAGAGACCCACTTCAGACCTAGAGACACATACGGATTGAAAGTGAGGGGATGGAAAAAGATATTCCATGCAAATGGAAATCAGAGAAAGCTGGAGTACCAATACTCATATCAGATAAAATAGACTTTAAAATAAAGAATGTTACAAGAGATGAGGAAGGACATTACATAATGATCAAGAGATCAATCCAAGAAGAAGATATAATGATTATAAATATGTATGCACCCAACATAGGAGCACCTCAATACATAAGGCAACTGCTAACAGCTCTAAAAGAGGAAGTTGGCAGTAACACAATAATAGTGGGGGACTTTAACACCTCACTTACACCAATGGACAATCATCCAAACAGAAAATTTATAAGGAAATACAAGCTTTAAATGACACAACAGACCGGATAGATTTAATTGATATTTATTGGACATTCCATCCAAAAACAGCTGATTACACTTTCTTCTCAAATGTGCACAGAACATTCTCCAGGATAGAACACATCTTGGGACGCAAATCAAGCCTCAGTAAATCTAAGAAAATTGAAATCATATCAACCATCTTTTCTGACCACAACACTTTGAGATTCGAAATGAATTATGGGGAAAAAATGTAAAAAACACAAACACAGGGAGGCTAAGCAATACATTACCAAATAACGAAGAGATCACTGAAGAAATCAAAGAGGAAATCAAAAAAGACCTAGAGACAAATGACAATGACAACACGATGATCCAGAACCTATGGGATGCAGCAAAAGCAGTTCTAAGAGGGAAGTTTATAGCTATATAGGCCTACCTCAAGAAACAAGAAAAGTCTCAAATAAACAATCTAACCTTACACCTAAAGGCACTAGAGAAAGAAGAACAAACAAAACCCAAAGTTAGCAGAAGGAAAGAAATCATAAAGATCAGAGCAGAAATAAATGAAATAGAAACAAAGAAAACAATAGCAAAGATCAATAAAACTAAAAGCTGGTTCTTTGAGAAGATAAACAAAATTGATAAACCATTAGCCAGACTCATCAAGAAAAAGACGGAGAGGACTCAAATCAATAAAATTAGAAAAGAAAAAGGAGAAGTTACAACAGACACCACAGAAATACAAAGCATTCTAAGAGACTACTACAAGCAACTCTATGCTAATAAAATGGACAACCTGGAAGCAATGGACAAATTCTTCGAAAGGTATAACCTTCCAAGATTGAACCAGGAAGAAATAGAAAATATGAACAGACCAATCACAAGAATGAAATTGAAACTGTGATTAAAAATCTTCCAACAAACAAAAGTCCAGGACCAGATGGCTTCATAGGTGAATTCTATCAAACATTTAGAAAAGAGTTAACACCCATCCTTCTCAAACTCTTCCAAAAAATTCAGAGGAAGAAACACACCCAAACTCATTCTATGAGGCCACCATCACCCTGATACCAAACCAGACAAAGATACTACAAAAAAAGAAAATTACAGGCCAATATCACTGATGAATATAGATGCAAAAATCCTCAACAAAATACTAGCAAACAGAATCCAACAACACAGTAAAAGGATCATACACCATGATCAAGTGGGGTTTCTCCCAGGAATGCAAGGATTCTTCAATATACGCAAATCAATCAATGTGGTAAACCATATTCATCAAATGAAGGAGAAAAACCATATGATCATCTCAATAGATGGAGGAAAAGCTTTCGACAAAATAATACTATACATAGAGAATCCTAAAGATGCCACCAGAAAACTTCTAGAGTTAACTAATGAATTTGGTAATGTTGCAGGATACAAAATTAATGCACAGAAATCTCTTGCATTCCTATACACTAATGATGAAAAATCTGAAAGAGTAATTAAAGAAACACTCCCATTTACCACTGCAACAAAAAGAATAAAATATCTAGGAATAAACCTACATAGGGAGACAAAAGACCTGTATGCAGAAAACTATAAGACACTGTTGAAAGAAATTAAAGATGATACCAACAGATGTAGAGATCTACCATGTTCTTGGATTGGAGGAATCAATACTGTGAAAATGACTATACTACCCAAAGCAATCTACAGATTCAATGCAATCTCTATCAAATTACCAATGGCATTTTTTACGGCACTAGAGCAAAAAATCTTAAAATTTGTATGGTGACACAAAAGACCCCAAATAGCCAAAGCAGTACTGAGGGGAAAAAACGGAGCAGGAGTAATCAGACTCCCTGACTTCAAACTATACTAGAAAGCTGCAGTAATCAAGAAAATATGGTACTGGCACATAAACAGAAATATGTATCAATGGAGCAGGATAGAAAGCCCAGAGATAAACCCACAGACCTATGGTCAACTAATCTATGACAAAGGAGGCAAGGATATACAATGGAGAAAAGGCAGTCTCTTCAATAAGTGGTGCTGGGAAAACTGGGCAGCTACATGTAAAAGAATGAAATTAGAACACTTCCTAACACCATACACAAAAATAAAATCAAAATGGATTAGAGACCTAAATGTAAGACCGAGCACTATAAAACTCTTAGAGGAAAACATAGGAAGAACACTCTTTGACATAAATCACAGCAAGATCTTTTTTGATCCACCTTCTAGAGTAATGGAAATAAAAACAAAAATAAACAAATGAGACCTAATGAAACTTAAAAGCTTTTGCAAAGCAAAGGAAACTATAAACAAGATGAAAAGACAACCCTCAGAATGAGAGAAAATACTTGCAAATGAATCAATGAACAAAGGATCAATCTCCAAAATATATAACAGCTCATGCAGCTTAATATTAAAAAAACAAACAACCCAATCAAAAAATGGGCAGAAGACCTAAATAGACATTTCTCCAAAGAAGACATACAGATGGCCAAGAAGCACATGAAAAGCTGCTCAACATCACTAATTATTAGAGAAATGCAAATCAAAACTACAATGAGGTATCACCTCGCACCAGTTAGAATGGGCATCATCAGAAAATCTACAAACAACAAATGCTGGAGAGGGTGTGGAGAAAAGGGAACCCTCTTGCACTGTTGGTGGGAATGTAAATTGATACAGCCACTATAGAGAACAGTATGGAGGTTCCTTAAAATAGAATTACAATATAACCCAGCAATCCCACTACTGGGCATATACCCAGAGAAAACCATAATTCAAAAAGACACATGCACCCCAATGTTCATTGCAGCACTATTTACAATAACCAGGTCATGGAAGCAACCTAAATGCCCATCGACAGATGAATGGATAAAGAAGATGTTGTACATGTATACAATGGAATATTACCCAGCCAAAAAAAGGAACAAAATTGGGTCATTTGTAGAGACGTGGATGAATCTAGAGACTGTCATACAGAGTGAAGTAAGTCAGAAAGAGAAAAACAAATATCGTATATTAACGCATATATGTGGAACCTAGAAAAATGTTACAGATGAACCGGTTTGCAAGGCAGAAATTGAGACACAGATGTAGAGAACAAATGTATGGACACCAAGGGGGGAAAGCAGTGGCAGGTGGGGGTGGTGGTGTGATGAATTGGGAGATTGGGATTGACATGTATACACTGATGTGTATAAAATGGATGACTAATAAGAACCTGCTGTATAAAAAAATAAATAAAATTAAGTTTAAAAAAAGAATGGAATGTACTGGGAAAAACCCCCATTTAAAAAAAAAGATTTATTGATTTATTGATTTATTTATTGGCTGCATTGGGTCTTCGTTGCTGTGTGGGCTTTCTCTAGTTGCGGCGAATGGGGGCTACTCTTCTTTGCAGTGCATGGGCTTCTCATTGCGGTGGCTTCTCTTGTTGTGGAGCACGGGCTCTAGGCACATGGGCTTCAGTAGTTGCAATCACGGGCTCAGTAGTTTTGGCTCAGGAGGTGTAGAGTGCAGGCTCAATAGTTGTGATGCATGGGCTTAATTGCTCCGCAGCATGTGGGATCTTCCTGGACCAGGGCTCGAACCCGTGTCCCCTGCATTGGCAGGCAGGTTCTTAACTACTGTGCCACCAGGGTAGTCCCTCCTTTACTTTTTTTCTAAAATAACTTTTGGCCATTTAAAAAATTGCTTAGATTAATTTAACTTGACTAAAGGTATTTATCATTTTCAAATTCTCATTTGTATTTACATTTTTCTAATAGTTTGAAGATGATTAAATGTATTTTTTTCTGATTAATTGGTTGTCCTTTCTATTCATAGTATGTAACATTGATCTATCTTCCTTTGTAAAGAAAGCATGTATCAAAATTGCAAGGTAATAAGCACTCTCTTACTCAAACTCCCTCTCCTTCTTTAAGCAAATGCTGTGATACATGCTGTAGGGGGTGTAAAGAAGAGAATTGTAAGATATAATCTGTGCCCTCAGGTATCTTTTTTTTTTTTTTTTTTTTTTTTTTTTCTTTTTGCGGTATGCGGGCCTCTCACTGTTGTGGCCTCTCCCGTTGCGGAGCACAGGCTCCGGACGCGCAGGCTCAACGGCCATGGCTCACGGGCCCAGCTGCTCCACGGCATATGGGATCCTCCCAGACCGGGGCACGAACCCGCATCCCCTGCATCGGCAGGCGGACTCTCAACCACTGCGCCACCAGGGAGGCCCCCCTCAGGTATCTTTGATTCACCAGTGGACAGACATCCGAAACAAGTGGAAAAGTAAATAAAAATAGAAAATTTAAATAACATTCAAAGCAACGTTAGAAGAGCTGACCCAGGTAGTACCTGAGTAATTGTCCGAACACTCACCATTAGCATAAATATGTGCTAATGCAACTCTCTGAAGAATGGTCAACTTTCATTTGAAATAAAAGCATTCATTTGAAGTTGATATTGGCAACCAGAATTACATTTTTCCCTTTTCTGTTTCCAGGGTAACCCAGGGAGGGCAAAGAAATACTGTCTATAGTTATTTACCAACCGCTATTGTAGGGCCATGAGACATAAAAGTGGATCTTTATTCTTACTGTTGGAAATTATTCTTGAGAATACCATTGAAGTATGCAGTATTTAATCTTTATTTGTAATGACCATAATAGGTAAAGAGAAAATGGATTAAAATGATCAAGCAAGTGGAATGTTTTCTTTTTCCCACTTATGGTATTAGAGCACATGATATAAAATAATTGCTTATGCTTTCATTCTAAATACCCTTCAAAAAGAGGCTGGGAAATTTGGATACCTAGACAAAATAAAATAAAAAATTAAACAAGAGTTAAATTAATTAATTAATTTTAGGTACCTATTTTGAATATTGCCCCTATAGTTTTTCTCTACACTCCCTTGCCACCAGTGGGGTTTAAAAAAAAAAAAACAAAAAAACTTCATATATTTTCCACCTTCTTTATTTCATTTAGATTTTGTGAGATTTGTATATTTGTGTGTGCGTAGGGACTATATATCAACATTACCTATTTGAACACTTCCATACTTTCTGGTTCCACGAGATGTTCTAGGCTCATATTGAACTTTCTCTGCTCCAGCAGAGAAAGTCATTTCTCCAAGGAGTCCTGGTTCATTGTATTGCTACCTTTAGAAATCAAGATCTGGGGGCTAAGTGTGTTCATTACTACTGAGGTGTCATTGCTTCTAGACCCTTTCAGTGGACAGAGCAAGGAAACATTCTCTCTCTTTCTCTGTATAGATAAAAACCACAATTTCATACTGATATCTCTAATTCCAATCCTACACTACAGGATTCATTCTAGCCTTCCCTCTTTCATTATTTGTAAATCCTTTCTCCAACAGTGAAATAGATATCTGGATTTTATTATCCATAATATACTTATTTGCTCAGTTCTAGAATGTATTTAGTTTCAGAATAATTTATTAATTAGGGTATAATACTTATGTACAGTTTTTATTGTCTTTAGACTTAAAATATATATTAAAAATTTTTTTTCCAAAGTTACTTAGGTTAGTTCTTTTCTTCTTTGTCCTCTTAAATAGGGTTATGTTATTCCTTTCTAACACAGTTAGGCTCATTTGTTGCTATTTATATTCCATTTTGGGTTTTCTCCAAGTCCTGGTTGATTTTAATCATTTATTTATATTCTTTTGTATGTGAAACAATGTCATTTTTCTAAAAACCAGAATTATACAAGAAGATGTACTTAGAGATATTTCCCCTTATCCATTCTATCCTGTTCTTATTCTTCCTTCCTTCCATTCTGTTCCCACCCCTTGTAGGTAGTCAATTTTATTGGTTTTGGATTTATCCTTTATATGTATATCTTCTTTTATTTCCCTTTTCTTTTTCTAACACAAATGGCAGAATACCATAGATACTCATTTGCATTTTGCTGTTTTCTCTTAACCAAGTATCCTGGAAATCACTCCATATCAGCTCATAGAGATATTCCTTATTCTTTTTTTTAGCTGCATAATTCTCCATTTGTGGATGTAGCATGATTTATTAATCATTATTCTATTTATGGGCATTTAGGTTGTCTCTAGTATTTTTCAGTTGTAAACAATGTTGCAATGAACAACTTGGTGTATATGTCTTTTTCTATTGTAAGTGAATCTTCAGGCTAAATTCCAGAAGTGGAATTGTTGGGCTAAAATGTACATGTGTATGTAGTTTTGTTAGTTGCTGTCAAATTCCCCTCCAAAAGGGTGTACCCTAAGGTATGAAAGTGCCTGCCTTCCCACAGCCTCACCAACAGAGTTCATTCCCATGTTTTAAAAGTTTTATTAATCTGGTTTGTGTAAAGTTTAATTTTAATTCTCTTAAATTTTACTGCTGAGTTGGAACTAACACTTTGAGAATTCCTTTTTATTTTTTAGGGTCTATCAGATGATTTTTTTTTTGAGATGCTGTCAAGTTTTATAATTTTTTTGGTCACAGTCATAAGATTTTATCTATCCACTCACTCACTACCTATTCAAAAAATATCTTGAGCGACCGCTATTTCCCAGACCATGTGGTAAGACATGGTACTTGCCCTCAAGTTGCTTACTGACAGGGAGGACGGGGTAAGCAAGTAAATGGACCATTACAATACAATGTAACAAGAACCTCATTATTGGGGATGGAGTTGGCTGATGCAAATAAGTACAAAGTATTAACGGAGCACTAAAGGGGAGCATTTCCCTTATATTTGCAAGAGGCTTCCTGGAGAAAGATCCAGCTGAGTGGATCTTTAACATGAGTAGAATTAACCGGTGGAAAGAGAAGTAAATGAGTGTTGGTGAGTTTTCCAGAAAGCCACAGCTCTGCACAGAAGAGAACTTTCAGTGAGGGAAGAGAGAGCCAAATGTGTCCTGGAATTGCAAGTAGTTTAATGTGATTGGCATATAGAATTCATGTATGAACTCATAAATGTAGAGAAGTGAGAGAGGAGCAGAGGGAAATACAGTTCAAGAGGCATGTTGAGAAGTTTAGTCTTCATCCAGAGGACAAAGGAGATTTACTAAAAAGTTTTAAGCAGAGTAGAGATATGATCAGGATTTTTATTGTGGAAATGATAATGAGGTGTTTCTAAAGAACTTGAGGTTTGTCCTCAAAGTGTTGAACTATGCTGTATACATAGAGATATGTTAAGTCACGTAAAGGAAAGGAATGGTCCCAAGAACTAACTGTGAGCTTAAAGAAGTAGTAGCTTCTTCTTTTTTTTTTTTTTTTTTGCAGTACACGGGCCTCTCACTGTTGTGGCCTCTCCTCTCCCGTTGCGGAGCACAGGCTCCGGACGCACAGGCTCAGTGCCCATGGCTCACGGGCCCAGCCGCTCCGCGGCATGTGGGATCCTCCCGGACTGGGGCACGAACCCGTGTCCGCTGCATCGGCAGGTGGACTCTCAACCACTGCGCCACCAGGGAAGCCCCGAAACCCTTTAAAAAAAAACAAAAAACTTTCCCCTCCCTCTGTCTACCAGTCCTAAACTATCAGATCATAAATTTGCCTAATTGTAATCAAGCCGTCCAGTATATCCATCTTAAACTAGATCCCCCATATCTTATATGTATCGTGTCTTTGCCTTTCCTCTTCTGAAACACCATCATGATTCTTGTCAAGAGAATTGGCCTCTCGTACTGTGGTAAGCAATAAATTCAGGTTTGCTTTATTAAGAGGTTATTTTGGTGGTGTTTTCAGGGAGTAAAGTACATACAAGATTTATTTCTTATTCCATCTACAAATGCTTTTTGTATAACTGGTGACTCATAGTTTAGACCCATAAGGCCTAAATTAACAGTTCAAGAATATCCGTTACCTTTCTAGTTTTTTCTCTTTCTTTTGATATATGACATTTACAGTCAGAGAGGCCTCAGGGAATATCACTTGTGGTTCAGTCATAACTATTGTTTTTCAAATTAGTGAATCTGGAAATGTATTAGGGATTCAGGAATAAATAAGTGAACTATGAGTTCTATCCAATCAGCCTAAATCAACCAAGGAAGACTTTTGAGAAAAGCTATATAGATTTTATGTAAATTTGGTATTTATGAGCACCAAACTTTTAGCACTGACATCTGCCTGAGAAGAAACTTCATTTACAGCAGTGGCAGAAATGAAGTTCACTGCGAACTAGTTTTGGATACCATATGCTTTAACATGCTGAAAAGGAGGGGGAAAAGAGGCATTTTAAAAACAGATTTTTCTTGCTCTCACTGTGGATGATGTTGCGTGACAACATTGTGACATCATAACTTACGTTATTTTATTTGCTGTTGCACCAATATAGCATCAAGGCATGTAACAGCACCTTGGATGTATATAGTGCTTTCCTTCCATGGAACTTAAGGCACTTCACAGACATTTTCTTTCTAAACCTCACAACATCTCTCTAAGGTATTGCCAAACTGGAGACAAATTTCACAGTTTAATCATGTGGAACACATTGGTAAATATAGATGTGCCTTTTAGAAAGTTGCTTCAAAGTGTATTTTGCAGCTCACGCGACGTTTCTCAGGGTGTAAACCAGTGGTGTAACGCAAAGCTTTTGGCCCTCTCCGATGCGAGCTGGGAGGGGAGATGTGCTTGGCAGTGCACAGTGGCACAGGAGGAAAGGAGGGTCTTGGGGAAAGGCAGGCTGACTATGTTGTTACATGTCCTCCCCTTTTCTCCATGTCTCCACACAGGGGTGCCTCCTTTTCCTCCATCTAGTTCTTTTCTTTTCAGCATCAAAAAAGAAAACAGAGTTATAAAATTTAACTGTGATTAAGAGTCTGGTTAGATTTTCAGGGCAGAGCACAAAAGTCCATTTAACTCACAAGGCCTGTTGATTATAATCCTGGTAATCTAACCAGTGCTTAAACTTTTAATGGAAAATGAGTTCTTCTTATGACATGAGAATGTGACAACATTGCAGACGAGCTGTGATGTTTCTTGCTCTGATCTCTTCAAAACCACTGTGAAAGAGAATGGGCTGTGTCTCAGGATGCTTCTGCCTCCTAAGCCCCACCTTTTTCCTTCCTAGAGCCCCACACCTCCCAATTCCCTAGAAAAGCTCTCTCGATATGCAGCAGAGACTGGATGTGAGTTCTAGCTGTGTCCTGGAATAGCTGTGTGAACCCTGGGTTGTTATCCTCCCTGAGCCTTTCCCCCCATTTGTAATTTATACATACTACCTAAGTCACAGGTTTGTTGTGAAGACTGAATAAGACAATGTGTATGGAAGAGCTGCAGAGCTGTCCAGCAGATAAGATTAAGGCCAATCAGAAACATCTGACTGTCCAGTTTTCTGAGGGTGTCCAGTTTTCTACTCTTTTGGCTATCATCCAAACCAGAACATTTTCTGAGAGTGAAAGAGGGAGCTCCAGGACAATGACAGACAGAAACTGGGACTGTCCCAAGCAAACCAGGATGTCTGATCAGTCCAGACGTAGGGAACTTTCAGATGGGAAGTGCCTATGCCTAATTGTGCATATTATTGTGGAAACAGGTGCCTGAATTTTATGAATAAGAATATCATTCATTGCCCACATACAAGATGAACCTGTACCACTTATATTTTATTTTTGCAACTCCTTGTATAGCTTATATTTCCCAATGTTTGCTACCTGGACAACAGGTGTTACCTGAGACCATTTCATTTGTTTTATAGCAAACATTAAATTTTTTAAACTAGCATGTCAAATCTATATTTTTGGAAGTAAAGTTTTTAATTTTAAAATAAATTTATTTAGACCAAACTTAGAATTGATTTAAAGGAAACAAATAAATCATTATAAATGGGTTACAGAATGACTGATATGTGTGAAGCTCTGCTTGATAGGATACAGCCAGGAGAATGAAAGAATAAACTATTCAGTATTTGAATAAACAGTATTATAATATATCACCTTTCATTCCAGGAAAAGTGCTTTGCAAGAGTTGGAGAAAAGACAAATACCCAACTGTGGCTCAGGTGAGGGGAATAGAAATGGAGTATTTGCACCTGAAGATAAGCCTTGGTTACCTTTCCTGGTAAGTCCTGGGCCTCACCAGTAGTTTTGTATGTTAATAATGGAAGCTATGTATGAAGAATTGATAAAACTTGGCAAAATTTAATACATACACTGGTTTAAACTTCGTGGGAACATTTTATTCATGTTTATTCTTTGAGATACATGATTTAGGATGGAGACTTAGTTGATCTCATCTTGAGAATTTCAGGAATGAATACTCTTCAAACTCTTTGAGTAGTTCATTTAATTCTCTGGTAATCAAAAAGGTCTTTCTGATATCTAGTCTCAATCCTTTCTATTTTAATTGCAGTCTCCAAAGAAACAGAAAAATTAGGAAGGTGTTACCATTCTGTCTCTCAGTATGTTACCAAGATCTGACAGCACTGGACTTCCTAATGCTCACCTTACTTTGTTTGCACTGAGTTTTGTTTTTGTTTGTGACTTCCGACAATAGAAAGCATGAATGCTTGTTATTGCTTTTGTTTGTTTGCTTCAAATGGAGACAATTTAGATAATATATCAAGACATTTTGGTATGAATGATAAGAGGTCAGCCATTAGCAATTATACTCTTTCCTAAAACACGTCAAAATATTTGCGAGATGGTCATGCAAAGATATCTGTGTGCACTCAAGCTCAGGATCTGTAAAGGTTTACAAGTATTTATGTATGGTTTTATGTGTATATTCAGAGTTTTTTTTTCTTTGTGGAACTTTGAAAAATGAAGAGAATTAAGTTGTTTCTAAAAAGCCAAAGCAGCCTGCCATCTCTTTTTCTTTTCTGGGCTACGGTCCAATTTGCACAGCAGTTGCAAAGAAAAAGCAAACGCATCGCTAGATTCAGCGAGAAATATTGTAACAGTATGTAATCTCTGTCAAGATAAAATTGCTTTGTGATTTACATTACAATAAATCCTGACCTTTAAGTGCTGCAGACTAAGCTAATCTGTGAAGTACTTTATTCCAACACTGAATCAGCGAGTGAGGCTCAACCAAATTGACTGCATTAGTCCCACTGTGGTGTGGGTAAAGAACCTATATATATCGAAGCAGATTACAGAGCATTGTTCTATGTGTACTATAATAAGTAGAATAATTGAAATATTCAATCTGTTTCATCATTGTGAAAT
The DNA here is from genome assembly GCF_964165515.1 of Mesoplodon bidens. NCBI lineage: Eukaryota > Metazoa > Chordata > Mammalia > Artiodactyla > Ziphiidae > Mesoplodon > Mesoplodon bidens. Next base: position 73,636,667 of record NC_138160.1, on the reverse strand, counting down.
AATAGAATTATTTTAATCTCCCTTCTCTTTGCCTATTATGGGAATTACAAGTAGCTTCATTTAAATATCATTAGGGCCTCATTTAGATAGATGAGAACAAGGAAATTCAGAATTAAGGGTAAAATACCACATGGCATTTCAACCTTAATTCACTTCCTATGGCTATTATATCTTTTCTTTTTCTTTCTCTCTCTCTGTCCCCCTTTTTTTTTTGATAAAAGAGTTGAGATGTTATGTTGAATTTCTCAGTACTACCTTTGAATTTTTGACTTTTTTATCTCCCCAAGTTAAATATTAGGCTCATCAATCACTGGAGAATGGAATTTTCTTAGAGATAGTATGAATTTAAAAAATAACTAGAATTTACCAAATTTTGGAGATTTCAAACTATTATTTACTCATATATTTTTCTTTCCTCCCCTCTCTTGGCTTTCCTCTGGATTTTGATTACACATATATTACACAACTTTACATTGTCCCAGAGGTCAGTGGTACTTTCTTTCCCCAATCTTTTCTCTCTATGCTTCATTTCGGGCAGTTTCTGTTGAATGTCTTCAAATCCAGTTTTTTTCCCCCCTGTAGTGCCTAATCTGCTGTTAATTATATCAGGATATATATTTTTAAAATTTCAGGTCCTAAAATTTTCATCTCTAAAAGTTCCATAAAAAAAAAATCTTCCATTTCTCACCTCATCACCTCATGTTTGCCAATTCTATAATCTCTGTCATGTACTCCTCTTTTTCCTGTGTGGTGAATACTGATTGGATAACGGATATTGTACTTTTGTTTTTTTGTGTGAATTTTGTTTTTTTAACATCTTTATTGGAGTATAACTGCTTTACAATGTTGTGTTAGTTTCTGCTGTATAACAAAGTGAATCAGCTATACGTATACATATATCCCCAAATCTCCTCCCTCTTGCGTCTCCCTCCCACCCTCCCTATCCCACCCCTCTAGGTGGTCACAAAGCACCGAGCTGATCTCCCTGTGCTATGAGGCTGCTTCCCACTAGCTATCTATTTTACATTTGGTTGTGTATATATGTCCATGCCACTCTCTCACTTTGCACTTTCACAATGGGGGTGAGGCTGAGTTTTAAGCTTTGTTAGGCAGATCCAGAACAGCCTTTAGTCTAGGGCTAATTTGGCCCTGTGGCTAAGGCAGTACCCTCTGAAGATTCTTCCTCAAGCTTAGTGTATTACATGTCTTCCCACTCTGCCTGGTGGGAACATGGGACTATTTCCATCCCTGTAGGAGATGTGAAAATTGATCCGCTTACTGCTTTCTGCTGCTTCTTGGTTTGGTCAGAGGTACTATCTTCTCTTGCATGTACAAATTAGTGCTTAGCCAAAGATCTGTGGGACACCCTCCACAGAACTCTGGAAATCTCTCTGTAGCTCCCGCCTCTCTGGTACTTTGCCCCAGAAAGTCTACCTGTCTTGGCCTTTCTGAATTTCACCTTCTGTCTCTTCAACTCAACAAGACCACCAGGTTCGCTTTGGGCTCCCTCCCCTTCCCTGAGGACTGTTAACTGTCTTCATGCAGAATGCTGGAGGGCTGCAGAGCTCAGCATCTCCCTCTCCTCAGGAACCGTACTCCTATGCCACCTATTATTCAATGTCTGAAAACAACTCTCTCTTATATTTTGGTCAAGTTTTCTAACTGTTTAAGGTGGAAAGCTCCCTGTTACTCTATCACAGTCAGAAGCAGATGTTGCAAATAACTAAAGTTTAAAAGGTAGTTTAAGACTTGAATTTAACTATTTGTTCAGCAATTCTTGCTAGGATCCATTTCTGGAGACACTAAAGTGAGAAGGTTATTAAAACAAATCCTGGATTTGTTATAATAAACTGTAACAATTGTCAATGCTCATTGTCTACCCACAAAGCAATGTAATGATTGCAAAGCACGGAAGACACTATAATCACCTCAGCAACTTAAAATCAGATTTTTAAAAACTTCTTTCAGAGTTATATACAAGTGTTTTTTGAAGTACTGGAGGCCTCCTCCATTGTTTCTTATGGCAGCTGTTGCTCTGCTCTATTTTAAAGTTACATTTAGTTCAGGGGAACAGTTTTCATTTTATTAAGGCAAACTTTTTTGGGGTTTTGTGTATTTTTTATTTTAGATTTTTATAATAAATTTACAGGGTGCCTTGAGGGCAGCCCAATTTGCATCGTAGGGGGCCACCTAAGAAACACCTGGGACAGACCATGCTCTTCTGCCTTGGAGCACTATTGCCTAGAACCAGAATTGTTCATGAGATACCCCACATTATAAATAGAGACATCCTCAGGGCACCATATCAATGTTTACTGGAGGGTCTTCTCATGCATTCTGAGGGAAAATAGCAGATTTGATATCCCCAAAATAAGAGTAAGTATTCCTGATGCTAAAAGGATACTTCAGCCCTTAGCTAAAACATTAGTATATTTAAAGGTCAATTTCATAGTTTGAAACAATTTTAAAATCAAAATATAGTGATTTTCTAGAATATTTGTTTTAGTATCAAAAAAAGAGTACAAAACTAATAGTCTGAAGGAAAGATTATATAAAAATATTTATAGATTGTTATAGATAAGGTCGCACACACATACATGAGTGGTCTTTCAAACTGCTATTTATTTAACTACGAATTTTTTAAAACTGCCAACTAATGTGACTGTTATAACCTGATAACTTTCCAATATTCAAATTTTCTGTGACCCAATCTGCAGTCTAGAGCATAAGAATAGCTCACCGATCTTTTGTGATATCAACTAAATCAACATTTACCTCTAAAACAGCAATTTTATTTTTATTAGGAAGAAGCCTTGAGTCTTAGCCTGAAACATTTTCCAATGATTTGGGGTTTTTGCCATCCTCAGGTCAGTCAGACACCTCTCCATCTCCTTATACAAAAATGCCAACTCCACACAGGTCATGTAGATGCTGATGTTTTGTTCCTATCTGCTTGATTTGGGGATTCAACAGGATACCTTATCACCTACTTTGTTTTAGGTGTTGGTCTGTGGGTTTTGGTTTTGCTGTTATAACTGTTTTCTGTTTTTATGACAGAATTTGGGAGCTTCAAAACTACCCCACTGCCACCACTGTCTTCCCAGAGTTTCTCCCTACCTTGAATTCTTAAAGCTTTTGTTTCTTCATCTGTTAGAATAAAGAGAACGAAATGATCTCCTAATATCCTTTCCAATTCTGAGACCTGTGACTGTATAAGGTAACCCAAAATTGTGAAAGAAGGAATACAAGAGGTACAGCCTCACTCTCATATTTTCAGACTGCATGTCTAAGATTAGGTGTGTGCTATGATTATGTTTTGTCCTCTTAGCCAGTACTCATCCTTATATCCATCCAACTATCCATCCATCCTAATAATAAACACTGAGCCTCTGCTCTGGACTACTTTGTTTCTCCAGGTACTTATCAGGTTTGCTGTGCTATTTGAAGCTGTAAATAGCCACACTATAAATGCAATTTATCAGATATATGATCACCTAAGCAAATCTGATCGTTACATGGAGGTGAAATGTGAATGTTAAACAATTTTTTTTTGGTTTTGGTTTTTGGGGTGGTGTGGGGTGGATAATGATAAATTATTCCAGCTTTTAAAAAAATAAATTTATTTATTTATTCATTATTCTGGGTCTTTGTTGCTGCACACGGGCTTTCTCTAGTCGTGGCAGACAGGGGCTACTCTTCATTGCAGTGCGCGGTATCTTCTCTTGTTACGGAGCACAGGCTCTAGGCACACAGGCTTCAGTAGTTGTGGCACGTGGGCTCAGCAGTTGTGGCTCGTGAGCTCTAGAGCACAGGCTCAGTAGTTGTGGTGCACAGGCTTAGTTGTTGCATGGCACGTGGGATCTTCCCAGACCAGGGTTTGAACCCATGTGCCCTGAATTGGCAGGCAGATTCTTAACCACTGCGCCACAAGGAAAGCCCAAGCAATACTTCAAGACTCATGAGAAATAGCTGGCCCCTGTTTTATTTTTCTCCTCTTCTAATTCCCTCTCTCCAGAGGCAACTACTTTCTTTTTTTTTTTTTTCCAACCCAGCTCCATTTTTCCTCTCCATGGGTCCAGTAGATAGTCTATCTTTTTTTTCTCTTTGAATTTTATTTTATTTAGTTTTTTATACAGCAGGTTCTTATTAGTCATCCTTTTTATACACATCAGTTTATACGTGTCAATCCCAATCGCCCAATTCATCACACCGCCCCCCTCACCCCCCCACGGCTTTCCCCCCTTGGTGTCCAAACATTTGTTCTCTACATCTGTGTCTCAACTTCTGCCCTGCAAACCAGTTCATCTGTAGCATTTTTCTAGGTTCCACATACATGCATTAATATACGGTATTTGTTTGTCTCTTTCTGACTTACTTCACTCTGTATGACAGTCTCTAGATCCATCCACATCTCAACAAATGACCCAATTTCGTTCCTTTTTATGGCTGAGTAATATTCCATTGTATGTATGTACCACAACTTCTTTATCTGTTCGTCTGTCGATGGGCATTTAGGTTGCTTCCATGACCTGGCTATTGTAAATAGTGCTGCAATGAACATTGGGGTGCATGTGTCTTCTTGAATTATGGTTTTCTCTGGGTATATGCCCAGTAGTGGGATTGCTGGGTTATATGGTAATTCTATTTTTAGTTTTTAAAGGAACTTCCATACTGTTCTCTATAGTGGCTGTATCAATTTACATTCCCACCAACAGTGCAAGAGGGTTCCATTTTCTCCACACCCTCTCCAGCATTTGTTGTTTGTAGATTTTCTGATGATGCCCATTCTAACTGGTATGAGGTGATACCTCACTGTAGTTTTGATTTGCATTTCTCTAATAATTAGTGATGTTGAGCAGCTTTTCATTGCTTCTTGGCCATCTGTATGTCTTCTTTGGAGAAATGTCTATTTAGGTCTTCTGCCCATTTTTTGATTGGGTTGTTTGTTCTTTTAACATTGAGCTGCATGAGCTGTTTATATATTTTGGAGATTGATCCTTTGTCTGCTGATTCATTTGCAAATATTTTCTCCCATTCTGAGGGTTGTCTTTTCGTCTTGTTTATGGTTTCCTTTGCTGTGCAAAAGCTTTGAAGTTTCATTCGGTCCCATTTGTTTACTTTTGTTTTTATTTCCATTACTCTACGAGATGGATCAAAAAAGATCTTGCTGTGATTTATGTCAAAGAGTGTTCTTCCTATGTTTTCCTCTAAGAGTTTTATAGTGTCCTGTCTTAAATTTAGGTCTTGAATTCATTTTGAGTTTATTTTTGTGTATGGTGTTAGGAAGTGTTCTAATTTCATTCTTTTACATGTAGCTGTCCAGTTTTCCCAGCACCACTTATTGAAGAAACTGTCTTTTCTCCATTGTATATCCTTGCCTCCTTTGTCACAGAGTAGTTGACAATAGGTGGGTGGGTTTATCTCTGAGCTGTCTATCTTGTTCCATTGATCTATGTTTCTGTTTTTGTGCCAGAACCATATTGTCTTGATTACTGTAGCTTTGTAGTATAGTCTGAAGTCAGGGAGTCTGATTCCTCCCGCTCCATTTTTTTCCCTCAAGACTGCTTTGGCTATTCGGGGTCTTTTGTGTCTCCATACAAATTTTAAGATTTTTTGCTCTATTACTGTAAAAAACGCCATTGGTAATTTGATAGGGATTGCACTGAATCTGTAGATTGCTTTGTGTAGTATAGTCATTTTCACAGTATTGATTCCTCCAATCCAAGAACATGGTATATCTCTCCATCTGTTGGTATCATCTTTAATTTCTTTCATCAGTGTCTTACAGTTTTCTGCATACAGGTCTTTTGTCTCCCTATGTAAGTTTATTCCTAGGTATTTTATTCTTTTTGTTGCAATGGTAAATGGGAGTGTTTCTTTAATTTCTCTTTCAGATTTTTCATCATTAGTGTATAGGAATGCAAGAGATTTCTGTGCATTAATTTTGTATCCTGCAAATTTACCAGATTCATTGATTAGCTCTAGTATTCTGGTGGCATTTTTAGGATTCTCTATGTATAGTATCATGTCATCTGCAAACAGTGACAATTTTACTTCTTCTTTTCCAATTTGTATTCCTTTTATTTCTTTTTCTTCTCTGATTGCCATGGCTAGGACTTGCAAAACTATGTTGAATAATAGTGGTTAGAGTGGACATACTTGTCTTGTTCCTGATCTTAGAGGAAATGCTTTCAGCTTTTCACCATTGAGAATGATGTTTGCTGTGGGTTTGTTGTATATGGCCATTATTATGTTAAGGTAGGTTCCCTCTATGCCCACATTTTGGAGACTTTTTATCATAAATGGGTGTTGAATTCTATCAAAAGATTTTTCTGCCTCTATTGAGATGCTCATATGGTTTTTATTCTTCAATTTGTTAATATGGTGTATCACACTGATCGATTTTCATATATTGAAGAATCCTTGTATCCCTGAGATAAATTGCACTTGACCATGGTGTATGATCCTTTTAATGTGTTGTTGGATTCTGTTTGTTAGTATTTTGTTGAAGATTTTTGCATCTATATTCATCAGTGATATTGGTCTGTAATTTTCTTTTTTTGTAGTATCTTTGTCTGGTTTTGGTATCAGGGTGATGGTGGCCTCGTAGAATGAGTTTGGGAGTGTTCCTTCCTCTGAAATTGTTTGGAAGAGTTTGAGAAGGATGGGTGTTAGCTCTTCTCTAAATGTTCGATAGAATTCACCTGTGAAGCCATCTGGTCCTGGACTTTTGTTTGTTGGAAGATTTTTAATCATAGTTTCAATTTCATTCTTGTGATTGGTCTGTTCATATTTTCTATGTCTTCCTGTTTCAGCCTTGGAATGTTATCCCTTTCTAAGAATTTGTCCATTTCTTCCAGGTTGTCCATTTTATTGGCATAGAGTTGCTTATAGTAGTCTCTTAGTATGCTTTGTATTTCTGTGGTGTGTGTTGTAACTTCTCCTCTTTCATTTCTAATTTTATTGGTTTGAGTCCTCTCCCTCTTTTTCTTGATGAGTCTGCTAATGGTTTATCAATTTTGTTTATCTTCCCTACAACAAGCTTTTAGTTTTATTGATCTTTGCTATTGTTTTCTTTCTTTCTATTTCATTTATTTCCACTCTGATCTTTATGATTTCTTTCCTTCTGCTAACTTTGGGTTTTGTTTGTTCTTCTTTCTCTAGTTCCTTTAGGTGTAAGGTTTGATTGTTTACTTGAGATTTTACTTGTTTTTTTTTTTTGCGGTACGTGGGCCTCTCACTGTTGTGGCCTCTCCCGTTGCAGAGAACAGGCTCTGGATGCGCAGGCCCAGCGGCCATGGCTCACGGGCCCAGCCGCTCCGTGGCACGTGGGATCTTCCCGGACTGGGGCACAAACCCGTGTCCCCTGCATCGGCAGGCGGACTCTCAACCACTTCGCCACCAGGGAATCCCTGATTTTACTTGTTTTTTGAGGTAGGCTTACATAGCTATAAACTTCCCTCTTAGAACTGCTTTTGCTGCATCCCATAGGTTTTGGATCGTTGTGTTTTCATTGTCATTTGTCTCTAGGTATTTTTTGATTTCCTCTTTGATTTCTTCAGTGATCTGTTGTTATTTAGTAACGTATTGTCTAGCCTCCATGTGTTTGTGTTTTTTACGTTTTTTTCCCTGTAATTCATTTCGAATCTCATAGCGTTGTGGTCAGAAAAGATGCTTGATATGATTTCAGTTTTCTTAAATTTACTGAGGCTTGATTTGTGAACCAAGATGTGATCTATCCTGGAGAATGTTCTGTGCACACTTGAGAAGAAAGTGTAATCTTCTGGTTTTGGATGGAATGTTCTATAAATATCAATTAAATCTATCTGGTGTATTGTGTCCTTTAAAGCTTCTGTTTCCTTATTTATTTTCATTTTGGATGATCTGTCCACTAGTGTAAGTGAGGTGTTAAAGTCCCCCACTATTATTGTGTTACTGTCAATTTCCTCTTTTATAGCTATTAGCAGTTGCCTTATGTATTTAGGTGCTCCTATGTTGGGTGCATATATACTTATAATTGTTATATCTTCATTTTGGATTGATCCCTTGATCATTATGTAGTGTTCTTCCTTTTCTCTTGTAACATTCTTTATTTTAAAGTCTATTTTATCTGATATGAATATTGCTACCCCAGCTTTCTTTTGATTTGCATTTGCATGCAATATCTTTTTCCATCCCCTCAATTTCAGTCTGTATGTGTCCCTAGGTCTGAAGTGGGTCTCTTGTAGACAGCATATATATGGGTCTTGTTTTTGTATCCATTCAGCAACTCTGAGTCTTTTGGTTGGAGCATTTAATCCATTCACATGTAAGGTAATTATCAATATGTATTTTCCTATGACCATTTTCTGAATTGTTTTTGGTTTGTTTTTGTAGTTCCTTTTTTTCTCTTGTGTTTCCCACTTAGAGAAGTTCCTTTAGCATTTGTTGTAGAGCTGGTTTGGTGGTGCTGAATTCTCTTAGCTTTTGTTGTCTGTAAAGCTCTTGATTTCTCCATGGAATCTGAATGAGATCCTTGCTGGGTAGAGTAATCTTGGTTTTACGTTCTTCCCTTTCATCACTCTAAGTATGTCATTCCACTCCCTTCTGGCTTCTAGAGTTTCTGCTGAGAAATCAGCTTTTAACCTTATGGGCATTCCCTTGTATGTTATTTGTCATTTTTCCCTTGCTGCTTCCAATAATTTTTCTTTGTCTTTAATTTTTGCCAATTTGATTACTATGTGTCTTGGCGTGTTTCTCCTTGGGTTTATCCTGTATGGGACTCGCTGCGCTTCCCTGACTTGTGTGGTTATTTCCTTTCCCATGTTAGGGAAGTTTTCGACTATAATCTTCAAATATTTTCTCTGATCCTTCCTCTCTCTCTTCTGCTCTGGGACCCCTATAATGTGAATGTTGTTGTGTTTAATGTTTTCCCAGAGGTCTCTTATGCTGTCTCTTCATTTCTTTCTTTCTTTCTTTCTTTCTTTATTTATTTTTTTAATTTTATTTTTAATTTTTTGCTTTATAACAAATTTAATGAGTTATATACATACATATGTTCCCATATCCCCTCCCTTTTGCGTCTCCCTCCCACCTTCCCTATCCCACCCCTCCAGGCGGTCACAAAGCACCGAGCTGATCTCCCTGTGCTATGTGGCTGCTTCCCACTAGCTATCTACCTTACATTTGGTAGTGTATATATGTCCATGCTGCTCTTTCACTTTGTCACAGCTTACCCTCCCCCCTCCCCATATCCTCAAGTCCATTCTCTAGTAGGTCTGTGTCTTTATTCCTGTCTTACCCCTATGTTCTTCATGACATTTTTTTTCTTAAATTCCATATATATGTGTCAGCATACAGTATTTGTCTTTCTCTTTCTGACTTACTTCACTCTGTATGACAGACTCTAGGTCCATCCACCTCATTACAAATAGCTCAATTTCATTTCTTTTTATGGCTGAGTAATATTCCATTGTATATATGTGCCACATCTTCTTTACCCATTCATCCGATGATGGACACTTAGGTTGTTTCCATCTCCGGGCTATTGTAAATAGGGCTGCTATGAACATTTTGGTACATGTCTCTTTTGGAATTATGGTTTTCTCAGGGTATATGCCCAGTAGTGGGATTGCTGGGTCATATGGTAGTTTTATTTGTAGTTTTTTAAGGAACCTCCATACCATTCTCCATAGTGGCTGTACCAATTCACATTCCCACCAGCAGTGCAAGAGTGTTCCCTTTTTTCCACACCCTCTCCAGCATTTATTGTTTCTACATTTTTTGAAGATGGCCATTCTGACTGGTGTGAGATGATATCTCATTGTAGTTTTGATTTGCATTTCTCTAATGAGTAAAGATGTTGAGCATCCTTTCATGTGTTTGTTGGCAGTCTGTATATCTTCTGTGGAGAAATGTCTATTTAGGTCTTCTGCCCATTTTTGGATTGGGTTGTTTGTTTTTTTGTTATTGAGCTGCCTGAGCTGCTTATAAATTTTGGAGATTAATCCTTTGTCAGTTGCTTCATTTGCAAATATTTTCTCCCATTCTGACGGTTGTCTTTTGGTCTTGTTTATGGTTTCCTTTGCTGTACAAAAGCTTTTAAGTTTCATTAGGTCCCATGTGTTTATTTTTGTCTTTATTTCCATTTCTCTAGGAGGTGGGTCAAAAAGGATCTTGCTGTGATTTATGTCATAGAGTGTTCTGCCTATGTTTTCCTCTAAGAGTTTGATAGTGTCTGGCCTTACATTTAGGTCTTTAATCCATTTTGAGCTTATTTTTGTGTATGGTGTTAGGGAGTGATCTAATCTCATACTTTCACATGTCCTTATCCAGTTTTCCCAGCACCACTTATTGAAGAGACTGTCCTTTCTCCACTGTACATTCCTGCCTCCTTTATCAAAGATAAGGTGACCATATGTCCGTGGGTTTATCTCTGGGCTTTCTATCCTGTTCCATTGATCTATCTTTCTGTTTTTGTGCCCGTACCATACTGTCTTGATTACTGTAGCTTTGTAGTATAGTCTGAAGTCAGGGAGCCTGATTCCTCCAGCTCCATTTTTCGTTCTCAAGATTGCTTTGGCTATTCGGGGTCTTTTGTGTTTCCATACAAATTGTGAAATTTTTTGTTCTAGTTCTGTGAAAAATGCCAGTGGTAGTTTGGTAGGGATTGCATTGAATCTGTAGATTGCTTTGGGTAGTAGAGTCATTTTCACAATGTTGATTCTTCCAATCCAAGAACATGGTACATCTCTCCATCTATTTGTATCATCTTTAATTTCTTTCATTAGTGTCTTATAATTTTCTGCATACAGGTCTTTTGTCTCCTTAGGTAGGTTTATTCCTAGATATTTTATTCTTTTTGTTGCAATGGTAAATGGGAGTGTTTCCTTGATTTCACTTTCAGATTTTTCATCATTAGTGTATAGGAATGCCAGAGATTTCTGTGCATTAATTTTGTATCCTGCAACTTTACCAAATTCATTGATTAGCTCTAGTAGTTTTCTGGTAGCATCTTTAGGATTCTCTATGTATAGTATCATGTCATCTGCAAACAGTGACAGCTTTACTTCTTCTTTTCCAATTTGGATTCCTTTTATTTCCTTTTCTTCTCTGATTGCTGTGGCTAAAACTTCCAAAACTATGTTGAATAAGAGTGGTGAGAGTGGGCAACCTTGTCTTGTTCCTGATCTTAGTGGAAATGGTTTCAGTTTTTCACCATTGAGGACGATGTTGGCTGTGGGTTTGTCATATATGGCCTTTATTATGTTGAGGAAAGTTCCCTCTATGCCTACTTTCTGCAGGGTTTTTATCATAAATGGGTGTTGAATTTTGTCGAAAGCTTTCTCTGCATCTATTGAGATGATCATATGGTTTTTCTCCTTCAACTTGTTAATATGGTGTATCACATTGATTGATTTGCGTATATTGAAGAATCCTTGCATTCCTGGAATAAACCCCACTTGATCATGGTGTATGATCCTTTTAATGTGCTGTTGGATTCTGTTTGCTAGTATTTTGTTGAGGATTTTTGCATCTATGTTCATCAGTGATATTGGCCTGTAGTTTTCTTTCTTTGTGACATCCTTGCCTGGTTTTGGTATCAAGGTGATGGTGGCCTCGTAGAATGAGTTTGGGAGTGTTCCTCCCTCTGCTATATTTTGGAAGAGTTTGAGAAGGATAGGTGTTAGCTCTTCTCTAAATGCTTGATAGAATTCGCCTGTGAAGCCATCTGGTCCTGGGCTTTTGTTTGTTGGAAGATTTTTTATCACAGTTTCAATTTCAGTGCTTGTGATTGGTCTGTTCATATTTTCTATTTCTTCCTGACTCAGTCTTGGCAGGTTGTGCATTTCTAAGGATTTGTCCATTTCTTCCAGCTTGTCCATTTTATGGGCATAGAGTTGCTTGTAGTAATCTCTCATGATCTTTTGTATTTCTGCAGTGTCAGTTGTTACTTCTTCTTTTTCATTTCTAATTCTATTGATTTGAGTCTTCTCCCTTTTTTTCTTGATGAGTCTGGCTAATGGTTTATCAATTTTGTTTATCTTCTCAAAGAACCAGCTTTTAGTTTTATTGATCTTTGCTATCGTTTCCTTCATTTCTTTTTCATTTATTTCCGATCTGATTTTTATGATTTCTTTCCTTCTGCTATCTTTGGGATTTTTTGTTCTTCTTTCTCTAATTGCTTTAGGTGCAAGGTTAGGTTGTTTATTCGAGATGTTTCCTGTTTCTTAAGGTGGGATTGTATTGCTATAAATTTCCCTCTTAGAACTGCTTTTGTTGCATCCCATAGGTTTTGGGTTGTCGTGTCTCCATTGTCATTTGTTTGTAGGTATTTTTTAATTTCCTCTTTGATTTCTTCAGTGATCACTTCGTTGTTTAGTAGTGTATTGTTTAGCCTCCATGTGTTTGTATTTTTTACAGCTCTTTTCCTGTAATTGATATCTAGTCTCATAGCATTGTGGTCAGAAAAGATACTTGATACAATTTCAATTTTCTTAAATTTACCAAGGCTTGATTTGTGACCCAAGATATGATCTATCCTGGAGAATGTTCCATGAGCACTTGAGAAAAATGTGTATTCTGTGGTTTTTGGATGGAATGTCCTATAAATATCAACTAAGTCCATCTTGTTTAATGTATCATTTAAAGCTTGTGTTTCCTTATTTATTTTCATTTTGGAAGATCTGTCCATTGGTGAAAGTGGGGTGTTAAAGTCCCCTACTATGATTGTGTTACTGTCGATTTCTCCTTTTATGGCTGTTAATATTTGCCTTATGTATTGAGGTGCTCCTATGTTTGGTGCATAAATATTTACAATTGTTATATCTTCTTCTTGGATCGATCCCTTGATCATTATGTAGTGTCCTTCTTTGTCTCTTCTAGTAGTCTTTATTTTAAAGTCTATTTTGTCTGATATGAGAATTGCTACTCCAGCTTTCTTTTGGTTTCCATTTGCATGGAATATCTTTTTCCATCCCCTTACTTTCAGTCTGTATGTGTCTCTAGGTCTGAAGTGGGTCTCTTGTAGACAGCATATATATGGGTCTTGTTTTTGTATCCATTCAGCCAATCTGTGTCTTTTGGTGGGAGCATTTAGTCCATTTACATTTAAGGTAATTATCGATATGTATGTTCCTATTCCCATTTTCTTAATTGTTTTGGGTTCGTTATTGTAGGTCTTTTCCTTCTGTTGTGTTTCTTGCCTAGAGAAGTTCCTTTAGCATTTGTTGTAAAGCTGGTTTGGTGGTGCTGAACTCTCTCAGCTTTTGCTTGTCTGTAAACGTTTTAATTTCTCCATCAAATCTGAATGAGATCCTTGCTGGGTAGAGTAATCTTGGTTGCAGGTTTTTCTCCTTCATCACTTTAATTATGTCCTGCCACTCCCTTCTGGCTTGTAGAGTTTCTGCTGAGAGATCAGCTGTTATCCTGATGGGGATTCCCTTGTGTGTTATTTGTTGTTTTTGCCTTGCTGCTTTTAATATGATTTCTTTGTGTTTAATTTTTGACAGTTTGATTAATATGTGTCTTGGCGTATTTCTCCTTGGATTTATTCTGTATGGGACTCTCTGTGCCTCCTGGACTTGATTAACTATTTCCTTTCCCATATTAGGGAAGTTTTCAACTATAATCTCTTCAAATATTTTCTCAGTCCCTTTCTTTTTCTCTTCTTCTTCTGGAACCCCTATAATTCGAATGTTGGTGCGTTTAATGTTGTCCCAGAGGTCTCTGAGACTGTCCTCTGTTCTTTTCATTCTTTTTTCTTTATTTTGCTCTGCAGCAGTTATTTCCACTATTTTATCTTCCACCTCACTTATCCGTTCTTCTGCCTCAGTTATTCTGCTATTGATCCCATCTAGAGTATTTTTTATTTCATGTATTGTGTTTTTAATCGATGCTTGATTCATCTTTAGTTCTTCTAGATCCTTGTTAACTGTTTCTTGCATTTTGTCTATTCTATTTCCAAGATTTTGGATCTGGGAAATAGAATCTTGGATCATCTTTACCATCATTATTCTGAATACTTTTTCAGGTAGACTGCCTATTACGTCTTCATTTGTTAGGTCTGGTGGGTTTTTATCTTGCTCCTTCTCCTGCTGTGTGTTTTTCTGTCTTCTCATTTTGCTTATGTTACTGTGTTTGGGGTCTCCTTTTTGCAGGCTGCAGGTTCGTAGTTCCCGTTGTTTTTGGTGTCTGTCCCCAGTGGCTAAGGTTGGTTTAGTGGGTTGTGTAGGCTTCCTGGTGGAGGGGACTAGTGCCTGTGTTCTGGTGGATGAGGCTGGATCTTGTCTTTCTGGTGGGCAGGTCCACGTCTGGTGGTGTGTTTTGGGGTGTCTGCGGACTTTTTATGATTTTAGGCCACCTCTCTGCTAATGGGTGGCGTTGTGTTCCTGTCTTTCTAGTTGTTTGTTATACGGTGTCCAGCACTGTAGCTTGCTGGTCGTTGAGTGAAGCTGGGTGCTGGTGTTGAGATGGAGATCTCTGGAAGATTTTCGCCGTTTGATATTATGTGGAGCTGGGAGGTCTCTTGTGGACCAGTGTCCTGAAGTTGGCTCTCCCACCTCAGAGGCACAGCACTGACTCCTGGCTCCTCAATTTGGGATGATTTGTTGTCTATTCATGTATTCCACAGATGCAGGGTACATCAAGTTGATTGTGGAGCTTTAATCCGCTGCTTCTGAGGCTGCTGGGAGAGGTTTCCCTTTCTCTTCTTTGTTCTCACAGCTCCTGGGTCTCAGCTTTGGATTTGGCCCTGCCTCTTCATGTAGGTCGCCGGAGGGCGTCTGTTCTTCGCTCAGACAGGACAGGGTTAAAGGAGCAGCCTCTTCGGGGACTCTGGCTCACTCAGGCTGGGCGGGAGGGAGGGGCACGGAGTGCGGGGCGAGCCTGCAGCGGCGGAGGTCGGCGTGACGCTGCACCAGCCCGAGGCGCGCCGTGCGTTCTCCCAGGGAAGCCGCCCCTGGATCCCGGGACCCCGGCAGTGGCGGGCTGCACAGGCTCCCAGAAGGGCGGTGTGGACAGTGACCTGCGCTCGCACACAGGCTTCTTGGCGGCAGCAGCAGCAGCCCCAGTGTCCCACGCCCGTCACTGGGCTCCGCGCTTTCAGTCGTGACTCGCGCCCGTCTGTGGAGCCCCTTTAAGCAGCGCTCTTAATCCCCTCTCCTCGCGCACCAGGAGACCAAGAGGGAAGAAAAAGTCTCTTGCCTCTTCGGCAGCTCCAGAGTTTTCCCGGACTCCCTCCCGGCTAGCTGTGGCACATTAGCCCCCTTCAGGCTGAGTTCTCGCCGCCAGCCCCAGTCCTCTCCCTGCGCTCTGACCGAAGCCCGAGCCTCAGCTTCCAGCGCCGCCCGCCCCGGCGGGCGAGCAGACAAGCCTCTCGGGCTGGTGAGTGCCGCTCGGCACCGATCCTCTGTGTGGGAATCTCTCCGCTTTGCCCTACCCAGGTATGTGGGGAGTTTCTTGCCTTTTGGGAGGTCTGGGGTCTTCTGCCAGCGTTCAGTAGGTGTTCTGTAGGAGTTGTTCCACGTGTAGCTGTATTTCTGGTGTATCCGTGGGGAGGAAGGTCTGTCTTCATTTCTTTTCATTCTTTTATCTTTATTCTGTTCTGCAGCAGTGGATTCCCCCATTCTGTCTTCCGGGTCACTTATCCGTTCTTCTGCCTCAGTTATTCTGCTATTGATTCCTTCTTGTGTAGTTTTCATTTCAGTTATTTTATTGTTCATCTCTGTTTGTTTGTTCTTTATTTCTTCTAGGTCTTTGTTAAACATTTCTTGCATCTTCTTGGTTTTGCCTCCATTCTTTTTTCCGAGGTCCTGGATCATCTTCACTCTCATTATTCTGAATTCTTTTTCTGGAAGGTTACCTATCTCCACTTCATTTAGTTGTTTTTCTGGGGTTTTATCTTGTTCCTTCATCTGGTACATAGCCCTCTGCCTTTTCCTCTTGTCTGTCTTTCTGTGAATGTCGCAACTACTTTATTTTTAACTATTTATTCTTACATTTGCTTCCATATATATAAATAGCTTTTATTGCTATTTTTTGCTTTGTCAGTTTTAAACATTATTTATCAACTTCCTGCTCTAGAAGATTGCAGTTTAACTCTCTTATATCCCCATCCCTTCAAGATAGACATGTCTCCCCTTCCTCATTCTTTCAGTAAAATTATATAATCATTTTTAATTTAAGTCAATGTTTGTTTACATTGTTATCATCATGTAAATATTATATACAGAAAGTGAACCATATATTTTACTCTATTTCACTTCCTTTCAGGTGTACGTTATATTTTCTTTGAAATTTAAAAAAATTCTTTTTTTGTTTCTTACTTTTCTATGTAATTATCATTAATTCATCCTCAATTCTCTGACAGAACTGAAATCCTAACACTTTGGGTAACCATCATGTTCATTATGTGTGAGAGGTATCCCTTCTAGAGACCTGTGTTCTCCTGCCCTGATCTGCACTGGTTGTTCTTCAGGCCTGCCACATAGCTGTCATCCTGAGAGTTCCACTCATATATCTGTTATACCTTTTTACTGTGTCCCATTTGACTCTAATGCTGTTTCTGATTTTTCCATTCTTTTAGTCTCCTTATGTTTCAGTTTTGGATTTTTTTTCTAATGAAGTATTTTCCAATTCATTAATCCTTTATTTTGCTTGTCTAATCTTTTTACACCCATGTATTGATTTCTTAAACTGTTATTTTCTTTTTTCAGTTCTAGAATTTTCATTGGATTCTTTTTAATATAGACTGCAGTTTTGATGAATTTTTTCATCTTGCCATTTATTTTCTTGAATATATTTTTATAGTTATTTTGAAGTTCTTATTGATAACTCTAATACCTGGAATGTGTTTCTGTTTTCA
This sequence comes from Mesoplodon bidens, assembly GCF_964165515.1. Lineage (NCBI taxonomy): Eukaryota > Metazoa > Chordata > Mammalia > Artiodactyla > Ziphiidae > Mesoplodon > Mesoplodon bidens. The sequence continues at coordinate 73,619,824 of NC_138160.1, read as the reverse complement.
TTTTTTCTCTTTTTTTTTAGTCATTCTTGTCTTCCTGGCATGCATAATTTTTGACTTAATGCTACACATTTTAAATTAAAAATGATAGAGGTTCTGATTTTATCTTTTTCCAGAGAGAATTCTTTTTCCCCTTCTAGCAGGCAATTAGAGGGATGGATCAACCATGATATATTTGTGGCTAGTTATTTCCAGTCTGTTCTTGCTCTTACAGTATTTCTGTTTGCAATTCTCAGCTAAAAGTCTGGAGGTGTCTACCAAGACCTCTTATCCTTGGCAGGCTTTGAACTCCAATTTTTGTCTTTTTGACACTGTGGTCAATTGAAGACTCTACTTCATTTTTAGCTTCTAACTTCAGATTTCTGCTTGGTTTCTTGGCTTCTACTCTTGCACATCTTAAGGATCTGCAAATGCCTTGAGGAGAGAAAGTTCCAAGGAATGTCAAGTTTACTTCTTCCTGTGGTCCCCTTTTCTTTAGGATATCGGATCCTCAAATTTTGGAAGCCTGAGTATCCCTGAACTTAAATTTGGGTCTCCCTAAACCATGGAAACAGACACAAACTCTAGGCCAACCCTTTTTGTTCAACTTCAGTGCCCCACAATGCAAATCAACACATACTCTGAGGGGAAAAAGCATCAGTGTATGTAACACTCACCTCATTGAGTTCCCCTTTCTCTGTGATTTTGGCTCTTCAAGTCCAGGTTGCCTTAGTTGTTACCAGTGCTTTAAAAAAATCTATTTTAATCCAGCTTTTAGTTTGGAACTTATGACTTTTAGAATTTGAAGTTTTTTCTTATATTAGTTCTATAACAATTTATGTCCTTCCATTTTTCTTTTTTTTGTATTCCCCCCCAGAAAACCCTGATATTTTGATATTGAACTTCCTGGGTGGATCCCTCAGTTTTTTACTTCTTTCCCTCTTATTTTCATTTCTATGTACTTTCCCTTGGACCAGTTAATTCAGAGAGGAATCTTCTATCTTATGTCTTGGGTTATGGGGTAAGAATAGCTGCTGGTGTTCTGTGAACCAAGCAGGGGTTGAAGAGGAAGGTTGTTCTAAATGTAACCTTGCACTCAGTGCCCCTGTTTTCAACTTGGTACTTTGCTCATGGCTTCACTTGTAACTTCTGTCCCTAGTTCCAGAACTTCCCTCATTCATTCTCCCCAGATAGTAAACTTCAGTCTTCAGCACAGATGGAGGAGAGAGATTTGTCTATAATTTTGTTTTCAGTCCTACTCCACATGTAGCTTCAGAAATACTTGGTGCTGTGAGTTCTTGAGACTTCCCAGGCTCTGTGGCACAAGTAGATTGTAGACAGGTTTCAGCTTTCTCTGATATGTTAAGACACCTACTTTTCACCCATTTGCTTTCCAACTATTAAAATTATCTTGTCAAATCTTGTCTCCTACATTCTTCTCTCTTATTTTTGTTGTCCTTGTGGATTCATACTTAAATTTTTTTTTTTGTCTTGTATTGTTCTTTTTTAATCTAGGGCTTTGGGGAAGGACCAGAGAACAGGTGTGTTTAATCCACCATACTTAACAGGAAGTTTTAGGTGCTTTATATACATCATAACATATTTCCACAGCAGGTATTAATATATATAAAGAAAATGCTGAAGGAACATAGTAAATGACAAAGTTAGAATTAAAACTTAGTCTGTCACTGAAGCCCTTATTTTAGAATGAGTTTTTCTTTTTTTACTTTGAAATTCAGGTTTTACTCACAAGAATGAAGAAATCCAATCCTTTTCGAAATCAAGTGATTCATGAAATAAGAAATTTTTGCAACGTATGTTCACCTTCTCTATTTAGCAGTAAGTTCTTATATTCTTATCACACTATAATGCAGGGGTCCCCAACCCCCAGGCCACGGACCAGTACCAGTCCGTGGCCTGTTAGGAACCTGGCTGCACAGCAGGAGGTGAGTGGCGGGCAAGTCAGTGAAGCTTCATTTGTATTTACAGCCACTCCCCATCACTCACATTACTGCCTGAGCTCCACCTCCTGTCAGATCAGTGGCGGCATTAGATTCTCATAGGAGTGCGAACCCTACTGTGAACTGCGCATGCAAGGGATCTATGTTACACACTTCTTATGAGAATCTAATGCCTGATGATCTGAGGTGGAGCTGAGGCAGTGATGCTAGCACTGGGGAGCGGCTGCAAATACAGATTATCATTAGCAGAGAGGTTTGACAGCACAGAGACCATAATAAATCAATTGCTTGCAGACTCATATCAAAACCCTATCAGTGAGTGGCAAGTGAAAGAAGCTCAGGGCTCCCACTGATTCTGCATTATGGTGAGTTGTATAATTATTTCATTATATATTACAATGTAATAGTAATAGAAATAAAGTGCACAATAAATGTAATGTGCTTGAACCATTCTGAAACCATCCCCCCCCTCTGCTGGCCCATGGAAAAATTGTCTTCCACAAAACCAGTCCCTGGTGCCAAAAAGGTTGGGAACTTTTGCTATAATGAATTATAAATTTTCAAAATCTAATGCAATTTTACTAATATTTTCTCATTGCAGTTTTTATTTTTTATATAAGAACTAGATGTATATTCCATTCCAAATGGTGGATTAGCCTAGCATACTAGACATAGTTTGCTGTTTTGCAAATATGGGCCCAGTTATATTCCCAAGAAAGTAATTCAAAAAGAAGCTTACCAATGTGATCTTATTTTTAAATATAGCATGTTTTCATTGGAGTTCAAAGCAGTCTTTAACTGCTTGTCTTTTCTTTGCTCTAGATACAAATTTTTCTTCAATTACATATACTCTAGTTGATTATGCAATTGTATGTTTCTTGTAATTGCCTCTACATTTATATTAGTATAATCTTCCTCTGTGTTACCACAGAAAAATTTGAGAAATAGCCAAAAAAAAAATCTTACCTTTAAAATACTCCACAATAAATAGAGAAAGAACCACAACTTTAGGTTTCCTAGTTATTGAATTTTAGCTCTCCTATTTTTAGTAACATCTCTCCAAAGCCTTGTATGAAAGGGCTATAAAATGTGAAGTATTATTACCACAACTTATAGCAACAAACTACCTCAACATAGGTATAATCAAAAAGAAAATTTTTATAAGCACATTCATATTCAAAGATCTTGTGATATAAGCCAACCCCTGTGGGGGTATTATTTTCAAGCATAACAGGTTGACATTATATAATTACACACTGCTGGATATTGAAATATCAAAAAAGGAAAAAGTGCTTATAATAGTACAGCACACTATTATGCATATTCACATTTATCCACACATCTTTAGAGAATTATTTCTAGTTACATATTACAGACTTTAGCAAAGATTTAGTGATTTATTTAATATCAATATTAGGTTTTGACATTAATGTCTTAGCAAGCATAGGGAGGCGTGGTCCTAAGACTCACTTCCACTCAACAAAGGGGCTCCAAGTTGAACCTCTTCTCCATTGTTCTGCAGTTTGTTAGATAGACATTTCATGTATGTCTGTGTATGTAAATATTCAAAATCCCATGCAATTACATTTATAATTTCTACTCCCAATCTATTTGGCTTTTCCCTTTATTGTTGTTTCTAATTTTGATGATGATATTTTTACTTTCTGAGGTAAGTTCTTTTTTTTTTAAATGTCCCACTTTGCCATCCACTTCTCCTTTATGCATCTTCCATAGATATGATTGGGATTTGCAGCATTTCTGATTTCTTTCTATTTTCCACTCTTCTCAATGCTACCTTCCTCACAGTTCATCTCTGGATGGTAACCAACTTTTACCTTTCTCCTTTCAAATGTCAGGTTTCTAAGCTTTCCATTCTCTTTGCTTAACATGAGGTTTTTAGTATGTGTGGTGCATTGTGAGATGTTGTTTCACAATATTTAGGGCCCAAATGCCATCATTCTTGGAACCTTAAATTGTCTCTCTCTCAAGTTGGTCAGCTTGATAATCTTACATCTCTTCTTCCAACTAGGTTATGTAGCTAAAATCTATTGGCTGCTTTTGAATTTCTCTCCCTTCTAGACTTCTAAAATGAGATGAATGTAATTATAGGGTGCATCATTTCATATTTAATACTCTTAGCAGTTTTTTTTCTAAAGAGACTTACCTATGGCAAAGTGGGAGTGAGGTAAAGAGGAGAGATAGAGAACTAGAGCATGAGACAGAGACACAAATATAATATATCTTGGGAGGAGCATTAAGGTGGCATATAAGGACAGTCACTATTTAAGAGTAAATATTAGTAAAGCAACAAACTGTAGTATATTTACTAGTCTAGGCAATAGTAGTATAGGGAACTACTCCCTCCCTTGTTGACAAAAATCACCCAGTCAACCAACCATCCATGCAATAACAGAATAAGCTGTCCCAATTAATATGCTTGGATTTAAGTAGGTAGATACTCAATAAAGGTGAACCAAGACTCTTCATGATGGTTATAAGAGGCTCAAAGAATTTACTAAGCTAACTTTGTTGCCAACTCTGTCATCTCTCCTTAGATCTCTTGCTCTTTCTTTCTATTGGCACACACCAAGGATGCAGTTGCTAGAACACAAGATGAAAGTCTTTAACTACAGTTCTTCAACCTCCTACCCCTAACCCATAAAAGAGCTGAGTGATAACCACAATGGGTTTTCAACAAACATTTATAGATAGGAATTGTAACTTGCAAAAGAAATTGAGTTAACCTAGTTTGTTTGTTTTGTTGCTTGCTTTTAATAAATTATATTTGGAGAACTCTTATTAGGGGCAACTTTGCTGGCTTTTAAAAGCTTCTATGGGTGTCCTCTTGAGATATGCAGCTAAAATCATTATCTTTCAACAGAAATAAACTTGGAAAATCCTGTTATCACCAGCAAACTAGAAATAAGTGAAAATAGGCATCAAATAAAAAACAAATGCAGGAGATTGGTTGAAGATGGTGGAATAGAAGGATGTGCTCTCACTCCCTCCTGCAAGAGCACTGGAATCACAACTAACTGCTGAACAATCATCAACAGGAAGACACTGGAACTCACCAAAAAGGATACCCCTCATCCAAAGACAGAAGAGAAGCCACAGTGAGGTGGTAGGAGGGGCTCAATCACAATGAAATCAAATCCCATAACTGCTGGGTGGGTGACTCACAAACTGTAGAACACTTATACCACAGAAGTCCACCCACTGGAGTGAAGGTTCTGAGCCCCACGTCATGCTTTCTGGGGGTCCAGCAATGGGAGGAGCAATTCCCAGAGAATCAGACTTTGAAAGCTAGCAGGATTTGATTGCAGGATTTTGACAGGACTGTGGGAAACAGAGACTTCACGCTTGGAGGGCACACACAAAGTAGTATGCACATTGGGACCCAGAGGGAAAGAGCAGTGACTCCATAGGAGACTGAACCAGACCTACCTGCTAGCATTGGAGGATCTCCTGCAGAGGCAGGGGACAGCTCTGACTCACCGGGGGACAAAGACACTGGCAGCAGAAGTTCTGGGAAGTACTCCTGAGCATGAGGGTCCCAGAGTCTGCCATTAGCCCCACCAAAGAGCCTGTAGGCTCCAGTGCTGGGTCGCCTCAGGCCAAACAACCAACAGGGAGGGAACTCAGCTCCACCCATCAGCAGACAAGCAGATTAAAGTCTTAATAAGTTCTGCCCACCAGAGCAACACTCAGCTCTACCCACCATCAGTCGCTCCCGTCAGGAAGCTTGCACAAGCCTCTTAGATAGCCTCATCCACCAGAGGGCAGACAGCAGAAGCAAGAAAAAATACAATCCTGCAGCCTGTGGAACGAAAAACACAGTCACAGAAAGATAGACCAAATGAAAAGGCAGAGAACTATGTTCCAAATGAAGGAACAAGATAAAACCCCAGAAAAACAACTAAATGAAGTGGAGATAGGCAAGCTTCCAGAAAAAAGAATTCAGAATAATGAGAGTGAAGATGATCCAGGACCTCGGAAAAAGAATGGAGGCAAAGATCGAGAAGATGCAAGAAATGTTTAACAAAGACCTCAAAGAATTAAAGAACAAACAAACAGAGATGAACAATACAATAACTGAAATGAGAAATACACTAGAAGGAATCAATAGCAGAATAACTGAAGCAAAAGAATGGATAAGTGACCTGGAATACAGAATGGTGGAATCCACTGCTGCAGAACAGAATAAAGAAAAAGGAATGAAAAGAAATGAAGACAGCCTAAGAGACCTCTGGGACAACATTAAATGCACCAACATTCACATTATAGGGGTCCCAGAAGGAGAAGAGAGAGAGAAAGGACCAGAGAAAATATTTGAAGAGATTATAGCTGAAAACTTCCCTAATATGGGAAACAAAATAGCCACCCAAGTCCAGAAAGTGCATAGAATCCCAGACAGGATAAACCCAAGGAGAAACATGATGAGACACATAGTAATCAAACTGAAAAAAATTAAAGACAAAGAAAAATTATTAAAAGTAGCAAAGGAAAAACAACAAATAACATACAAGGGACGTCCCATAAGGTTAACAGTTGATTTCTCAGCAGAAACTCTACAAGCCAGAAGGGAGTGGCACAGTATATTTAAAGTGATGAAAGGGAAGAACCTACAACCAAGATTACTCTACCCAGCAAGGATCTCATTCAGATTCGATGGAGAAATCAAGAGCTTTACAGACAAGCAAAAGCTAAGAGAATTCAGCACCATCAACAGATGCTAAAGGAACTTCTCTAAGTGGGAAACACAAGAGAAAAAAAGGACCTACAAAAACCAACCCAAAACAATTAAGAAAATGATCATAGGAACATACATATTCATAATTACCTTAAATGTGAATGGATTAAATGCTCCAACCAAAAGATACAGGCTTGCTGAATGGTTACAAAAACAAGATCCATATATATGCTGCCTACAAGAGACGCACTTCAGACCTAAGGACACATACAGACTGAAAGTGAGGGGATGGAAAAAGATATTGTATGCAAATGAAAATCAAAAGAAAGCTGGAGTAGCAGTACTCATATCAGATAAAGAATCTTACAAGAGACAAGGAAGGACACTACATAATGATCAAGGAATCATCCAAGAAGAAGATATAACAATTATAAATGTATATGCACCCAACATAGGAGCACCTCAATGCATAAGGATAACAACTATAAAAGAGGAAATCAATGGTAACACAATAATAAAGGGGGACTTTAACACCTCACTTACACGAATGGACAGACCATCCTGGCAGACAATTAATAAGGAAACACAGCTTTAAATGACACAATAGACCAGATAGATTTAATTGATATTTATAGGACATTCCTTCCGAAAGCAGCAGATTACACTTTCTCCTCAAGTGCACATGGAACAGTCTCCAGGATAGATCACATCTTGGGTCACATATCAAGCCTCAGTAAATTTAAGAAAATTGAAATTGTATCAAGCATCTTTTCCAACCACAACACTATGAGATTAGAAATAAATTACATGGAAAAAGACGTAAAAAACACAAACACATGGAGGCTAAACAATATGTTACTAAATAACCAAGAGATCACTGAAGAAATCAAACCATACTTAGAGATAAATGACAATAAAAACACGACGATCCAAAACCTATGGGATGCAGCAAAAGCAGTTCTAAGAGGGAAGTTTATAGCAATACAATCCTACCTCAAGAAACAAGAAACATCTCAAATAAACAACCTAACCTTACACCTAAAGGAACTAGAGAAAGAAGAACAAACAAAACCCAAAGTTAGTATAAGGAAATAAATCATAAAGATCAGAGCAGAAATAAATGAAATAGAAACAAAGAAAACAATAGCAAAGATCAATAAAACTAAAAGCTGGTTCTTCGAGAAGATAAACAAAACTGATAAAACCTTAGTATACTCATCAAGAAAAAGAGGGAGATTCTACTGTAAAAGCTCTTCACCAACATCACCTACTTCTCTCCCATAACTCGGTTAGACTTCAGCTCAAATGTCACTTCCTCCAGGAGATCCTCCCTGTCTCCTGTCTTCCTCTCTTCACCAGCCTGATGGGGCCATGGTAGGCCTATCCCAGGATCCCCAAGGACCTTGTAGGCTATGTTAAGGCATTTCCTCTTCTTTCTAGAAGAGAATAGGGAGCCACCAAATAGTTGCCACCCAGGAAAGATAAGATCAAATATGCTGGTAGGTCTGGGGCTCAGAGAATTTTGAACAACAGCAAGCAGCTTACTTGGGACACAGATGACCCCTGCCCAACAAACAGTGGCCTCATCCTACCTCCCCAGGCTACCTCCAGTAATTCCCTATGGTACTGTTTTCCAGAATGGGGCATGAATATCACTGGGGGCACTAGGAATAATTTTAATGGCATATAACCAAATAATTTTCAAAGATTAACATATTTATTTCAATGGGGATTCAAAAATAAAACTTGCATTCTAAAAAAAAAATAGAAAAAGAGGGAGAGGACTCAAATCAATAATACTAGAAATGAGAAGTTACAATAGACACCACAGAAATACAAAGCATCATAAGAAACTACTACAAGCAACTCTATGCCAATAAAATGGACAACCTGGAAGAAATGGACAAATTCTTAGAAAGGTATAACCTTCCAAAACTGAACCAGGAAGAAATAGAAAATATGAACAGACCAATCACAAGTAATGAAATTGAAACTGTGATTAAAAATCTTCCAACAAACAAAAGTCCAGGACCATATGGCTTCACAGGTGAATTCTATCAAACATTTAGAGAAGAGCTAACACCCATCCTTCTCAGACTCTTCCAAAATATTGCAGAGGAACACACCCAAACTCAATCTATGAGGCCACCATCACCCTGATACCAAAACCAGACAAAGACACTACAAAAAAAGAAAATTACAGGCCAATATCACTGATGAATATAGATGCAAAAATCCTCAACAAAATACTAGCAAACAGAATCCAACAACACATTAGAAGGATCATACACCATGATCAAGTGGGGTTTATCCCAGGGATGCAAGGATTCTTCAATATACGCAAATCAATCAATGTGATACACCATATGAACAAATAGAAGAATAAAAACCATATGATCATCTCAATAGATGCAGAAAAAGCTCTTGACAAAATTCAACACCCACTCAGGATAAAAACTCCAGAAAGTGGGCATAGAAGGAACCTACCTCAACATAATAAAGGCCATATACAACAAACACACAGCAAACATCATTCTTAATGGTGAAAAACTGAAAGCATTTCCTCTAAGATCAGGAACAAGACAAAGATGTCCACTCTCTCCACTATTATTCAACATAGTTTTGGAAGTCCTAGCCTCAGCAATCAGAGAAGAAAAAGAAATAAAAGCAATACAAATTGGAAAAGAGAAGTTAAACTGTCACTGTTTGCAGATGACATCATACTACACATAAATAATCCTAACGATGCCACCAGAAAATTACTAGAGCTAATCAATGAGTTTGGTAAGGTTGCAGGATACAAAATTAATGCACAGAAATCTCTTGCATTCGTATACTCCAACAACGAACAATCAGAAAGAGAAATAAAGGAAACAATCCTATTCACCATTGCAGCAAAAAGAATAAAATACCTAGGAATAAACCTACCTAAGGAGGTAAAAGACTTGTACTGAGAAAACTTTAAGACACTGATGAAAGAAATCAAAAATGACACAAACAGATGGAGAGATATACCATGTTCTTGGATCGGAAGAATCAATATTGTGAAAATGGCTATATTACCCACAGCAATCTACAGATTGAATGCAATCCCTACCAAATTACCAATGGCATTTTTTACAGAACTAGAACAAAAAATCTTAAAATTTTAAATCTTAAAATCTTAAAGTTAAATCTTAAATTTTAAATCTTTAAATCCAATCTTTAAATGGAAACACAAAAGACCCTGAATAGCCAAAGCAATCTTGAGGGAAAAAAATGGAGCTGGAGGGATCAGACTCCCTGACTTCAGACTATACTACAAAGCTACAGTAATCAAGAAAATATAGTACTGGCACAAAAACAGAAATATAGATCAATGGAATAGGATAGAAAGCCCAGAGATAAACCCACACATCTATGGTCAACTACTCTATAACAAAGGAGGCAAAGATATACAATGGAGAAAAGACGGTTTCTTCAATAAGTGGTGCTGGGAAAACTGGACAGCTACAGGTAAAAGAATGAAATTAGAACACTTCCTAATACCATACACAAAAATAAACTCAAAATGGATTAAAGACCTAAATGTAAGGCCAGACACTATAAAATCTTAGACGAAAACATGGGAAGAACACTCTTTAACATAAATCACAGCAAGATCTTTTTTGATCCATCTTGTAGAGTAATGGAAATAAAACCCAAAATAAACAAATGGGACCTAATGAAACAAAAACTTTTGCACAGCAAAGGATACTATAAACAAGATGAAAAGACAACCCTCAGAATGGGAGAAAATATTTACAAACGAATCAATGGACAAAGAATTAATCTCAAAAAGCGAAATAGCTCATGAAGCTCAATATTAAAAAAATAAACAACCCAATCAAAAAATGGGCAGAAGACCTAAATAGACATTTCTCCAAAGAAGACATATAGATGGCCAAGAGGCACATGAAAAGCTGCTCAACATCACTAATTATTAGAGAAATGCAAATCAAAACTACAGTGAGGTATCACCTCATACCAGTTAGAATGGGCATCATCAGAAAATCTACAAACAACAAATGCTAGAGAGGGTGTGGAGAAAAGGGAACCCTCTTGCACTGTTTGTGGGAATGTAAACTGGTACAGCCACTATGGAGAACAGTATACAGGTTCCTTAAAAAACTAAAAATAGAATTACCATATGATCCAGCAATCCCACTACTGGGCATATACCCAGAGAAAACCACAATTCAAAAAGACACATGCACCCCAATGTTCATTGCAGCACTATTTACAATAGCCAGGTCATGGAAGCAACCTAAATGCCCATCGACAGATGAATGGATAAAGAAGATGGAATGGAATATTACTCAGCCAAAAAAAGGTCATTTGTAGAGATGTTGATGGACCTAGAGACTGTCATACAGAGTGAAGTAAGTCAGAAAGAGAAAAACAAATATTGTATATTAACGCATATATGTGGAATCTAGAAAAATGGTACAGATGAACTGGTGTACAAGGCAGAAATAGAGACTCAGATATAGAGAACAAAGCTATGGACAGCAAGGGGGAAAGCGGGGGTGGGGGTGGGGGTGGTGGGATGAATTGGGAGATTGGTATTGACATGTATACACTAATAAGAACCTGCTGTATAAAATAAAATAAAATAGAATAAAAACAAATGCAAGTATTCTAGATATATAGTGTGACTATTCTGCTTTATCTCCCATAAAATCTGCTCTTCACACACTTTATGACCTATTTGGGGTGTTGGTTTTCATGAATAAAAGTGTTACTTTAAAAAAACAAATTTCTTTGCTCTAATTAAAGAAAATGAAAGCCTTCTGTTACAATTTATATTGTTAAAATTTTGACATTTTCTAATGGCATAAAACAAGTTCTATTTTTAACAAAGTCCTATATTAGAAAAGTGCTTGAGTTTTCCCCCTTCTAGTGAAGTTTGAGTTTTTGTAATTATTTGATACCCAAAATTGTGGTGTAATAACATAACTTTGGTTGTCTCTGGTTCCAGTTTAAATAGTAATTGACCTCTAGAATTATATGCACCCAGAATAACATGACTAGTGATTAAAATTTTATTTATTTGTTTACTTACTTAAAGGTGGAGATGGTGAATTTTAAAAATAATATTTATTTATTTATTTATTTTGGCTGTGCTGGGTCTTACTTGTGACATGCGGGCTCTTAGTTATGGCATGCATGCAGGATCTCCTTCCCTGACCAGGGATCGAACCCGGGCCCCCTGCATTGGGAGTGTGGAGTCTTACCCACTGGACCACCAGGGAAATCCCAATTAAATTTTTAAAAAGTTAATAATTATTAAAACTTCATACATAATAGAAATCATCATTTCTGGGCAACAGAATCTTTAGGGTAAAACAGTCAATTAGGATTTACCTACATCAAAAATACTTGAAAGGACCCTTTAATCTGGACCTTTATGAACACTACAAAATTTTGAGAATGACTGAAGTATATAACTGTACTTAAGAACAATAAATGATAAAGGACATAGAATTCTAATCTCCATGTTCAATTATTTCTCATTAAGGAACTGATGATTACTCTAGGCAATCTAGCTAAGGGTACTGTCTCTGCTATAAACCCCACGTTTTTTTCCTTCCCTAGTTTACATAGTTTAAAAATATAGGTATATATTATCTCTTATAGCATAAGATATATTTTCTTCTTGCATCAGGGCCTTTAATACATTTTTTGAAATATGCAATTACAAATGCTCAGAATTCACCTCAAAGAAGGTCTTATTTTGGAAATTTTGCTTTTTCCAAAATAGTTCCTATTCAGTTTTCTAAAAGGAATGGCTATTTTATGCTGCAATTCTAGGTCTTGTTCTATTCAAAGCATTCTGGGCCTATGTTCATTCTGTTAATGGTTATTGAACACCTATGATGAACAGGCATTGGGTTAGATACTATGGATGCAATAGTGAATTGGACATCATCCCAGCCCCAGGGGAACTTACATGCTAGGGGTGAGTACAAACAAACAAAAAGGAATTGCCATATAGTAGAGAGCTGGGATTGGGGTAAAAAGAGAATGCTATGGAAACAAATAAGAAGAGCATCTAGTCTGGTGTTCATGGGTCAAAAAGGGCTACCCAGGAGAAGAGGCTATGATATTGAACCCTGAAGACTGAGTAAGACTCAGCCAGATCAGGTGGAGGGGAAGAGTGGAAAGACTCCTTTAGGAAGATGAGATAGCATGCAGGCTTTTAAACTAAGTTTTCTCTTCATAAATAATTTTTGTACACTGTGGTGATGAGAATGTTGTTTTTAACAACTCCTAGCAGGGAAGGGTCACTACTTGTTTTGTGTTAGTGCTAAAACTGATACCTTTGTATGGAGATGCATGAAGCATTTTTACTGTTCCCTCACCTCTCCAGCCCAGTAACAGCAGCTAGCTGGACTAATCACTTGCATACAATACAATGAATGCAAACGTACATGTATGAGCTTGCTTGTACCTACCTAACAGGTCTACTCATTAATAAGCTGCACAAAATAAAAGAACACTTGGAAGGAATATGTCTGCTAACAGTTACAATGTGTTTGGCTGCAAGTAGCAACAACAGCAAAAATCCAACCTAATTTGGTTAAACAATTATGACAGTTATTTTATATAACTGGTTAAGTCAGAAGTAAGGCAGGCTTCTTGTTATCAAATGGCTGGTGTGAAGTCATTGAGGATCCAGGTTTTTTTCTACCTCTGTGCTCTAGCATACACAGCATCAGCTTCATCCTATTCCTGTTTCTCTCCCTTGTGGTTACTGTCAGGGTTATATGATTTCTTGTTCACATCCAACAGGAGAGAGTGAGATCCCCGACCTCAAGTATGGAATCATATGGAATCAAGTTGTTCCCCTCAGTCTAATCTGTGTACCTTAGGACACATCCTACCTTAGACCAAAAGCAGTTTCGAGAGTTACACAATTTTCTATTTACTCAGTGTAGAGGTACGCTTAGAGAGGGTGAGGAGTCAGGAGCTCCTCTCCTGAGTCATGGATACCTAAAGAAAACCATCTTTCTGTTAGGAAGGATGAAGGGAGACTGGATGTGGGATAGACGAACAACAGTGTGTCCAAGCAAGTTGTTTGCTACTTCTTCATAGTTGCTTAATTTAAATTCAGTCTCCTGACCAGAGAAAAATATACTTCCATATGTTTGGGAAAAGGGCATGATTCTAATGGACTCTAACTCTTTGAACTATGTGTGGATTGGTAATTAGGCAGAGATGAAGTAAATGTTGAGTTGTGGAGACCACTATTTTATCTTTCCTTTCCTTTGCTTCCTGAATTGTACTTTTAAATGTCTACATTGGTTTTGTGGTCCACATTTACTATAGAGTAGAAAGAAATTGCAGACATTTATTTTTCTGTAAAAGTATTTTTAGATGTTTTGTGGGCTGTGTATCAATTACTGTATAACGTAGAGTTAGGAAGGAATGTGCAAAATATATTTAGCAACCTTTTATAATATTTTAAGAGCATTTGATTCTGACACATGCTATATAATTTATAGAGATGCAGGTTACATCATTATAAGGTTACATATTGGGAAATCTACAAAAAAATCTTTAACAAAAATACCTTCTTGAAACACAGACTGAGGAATGTTCCCTCAAAGGAAAAATATGTGGTGATAGCTCAGGTTTTTCTTTTTTCCCCCTTCTTTATTTTTTATTTATTTATTTTTGTACTTCCTATGCAAATATAGTTTTGTGGCTTCTCATCATGACAAGTAGATGACTGAAACACAAGGAGTTTTTGTCTATTGAATGATTGACCCTTATTTTTTTATTCAGGAGTATTCTTTCACTTTGGCTACACAGGGTGGAGTGATATGCTTGCTAGAGGTTGGGCGAAGATAAACATAGTCTCCTATGGAAGTGGCAGAGTGAAATTGCATAAGAAAATGCCAAAGGTTTTTTTTTTTTGTTTTCTTTTTTTGTTTTGTTTTGTTTTGGCTGTGTTGAGTCTTTGTTGCTGTGCGTGGGCTTTCTCTAGTTGCAGCGAGTGGGGGCTACTCATCCTTGTGGTGTGCGGACTTCTCGTTGTGGTGGCTTCTCTTGTTGTGGAGTATGGGCTCTAAGAGTGCGGGCTTCAGTAGTTGCAGCACGCGGGCTAAGTAGTTGCAGCACGCAGGCTCAGTATTGCAGCACACGGGCCCTAGAGCGCGTGGGCTTCAATAGTTGTGGCGCCCAGGCTCTAGAGTGCAGGCTCAGTAGTTGTGGCGCACAGGCTTAGTTGCTCTGCGGCATGTGGGATTTTCCTGGACCAGGGATCGAACCCGTGTTCCCTGCACTGGCAGGCAGATTCTTAACCACTGCGCCACTGGGGAAGTCCCACAAAAGGGTTTTTTTGCAAGTTTGTTCAGGGTACACTTTGATGGACAGAAGGGAGAATAAAATTAATAGGTTGAAACTAAAAAAATAATGATTTCTATCTAATAGTTGAATAGTGATATGTTTTTCAGAGTGTTTTTGTACACGTTATCTCACATAATGGAGTAATCCTGGGATAAGAGAAGGGTGGTAATGTTATAAGCATCTGGCAGATTAGGTAATCAATATATATGAAGGTTAAATGAATTTGTCAACAATCTCAGATTTAAGAATAAGGTTCATGAACTTAAACTTTTTGTTTCTTTTCTGTGTGTGTGTGTGTGTGTGTGTGTACATTTTCTAGTAAATATTTTACTCCTCCCTCTTTTTTTTTCAAGAAAGAAAACAAAACAAAATACAAGGAAAACAAAAGAAAAAAAAGAGTTGAACAAAAAAACTCCTGCTGTTTTTTTTTAAAATTGCTTCTAATATTCTCCAATTATCATTGTTTAAAATTAATTAATTAATTAATTAACTTTTGGCTGTGTTGGGTCTTCGTTGCTGTGCATGGGCTTTCTCTAGTTGTAGGGAGTGGGGACTACTCTGTTGCGGTGCATGGGCTTCTCATTGCAGTGGCTTTTCTTGTTGCGGAGCACAGGCTCTAGCGTGCGGGCTTCAGTAGTTGTGGTGCATGGGCTCTAGAGTGCAGGCTCAGTAGTTGTGGTGCATGGGCTTAGTTGTTCAGTGACGTGTGGAATCTTCCCAGACCAGGGCTCGAACCTGTGTCCCTTGCATTGGCAGGTGGACTCTTAGCCACTGCGCCACCAGGTAAGTCCCATCCCTGCTATGTTAAATATACATAATAATTTTTAAAGGCTAAATTTTTGCTAGATTATGAGCTCTTACAAGGTATCAATTGTCAATTTCTAGAAATTGAATGACTTCAAATACTTATAAAAATACCCTTTAAAATACAATATTTTCATTTCTACTCTTCATTTTTCTATCAGGCAGGGGTCCCACATATCCAGTTTAATCTCTTTCAAGTGTTTTTCTTATGCTTATGCTCTTATCCTCTTACTTCCCACTCTCCCAAACCTAAACTCACCCCTCTTATGAGGGTGTTTGTGGCTGAAATTACTTGTGAAGCCTCCACTCAAGACCTGGAGACCATTAATGGGCCCTCTCGTATTATTTAGAGGCATCTATTTAGGAAAATACATTCAGGGGAAGGATTATTGCTAGAAGTCTTTGAAATCATATATGTCACATGGTGGTTTACCCATTCCTAGTAATGCTCCCAGATACAGTCTTAAGAATTTGATGGTTGACATATAGTTGCCTCTCAATAAACAGCTATAGATAACTATTGAGTTTGCTTCTGGGGTGACTGGGTTGCATGATTCCGTGCTTTCTGAATACAAAATAAGTCTTTGAGTAAGGTATGCTTTTTGACAGCTGCTGATAACATGTGAAAGACAATTTAATTCGTCTTCAACTAAAGCAGCACAAAATAAAAAAAGCAAACAGGCTACATCACTACTCCTGCTTATTTGATGAATATCAATAAATATGGATGAAACACCTGGAGGAGCACACGAATGACTAGTTAGCAAATTTGCCAAGTATGCAGACAATGGGTGTACTGCATGATTATGTTTGTTGAAAATAAAAAAGAAAGATACATAAATAGGGCTAGTGAGGATGAAGATTCAGTGACAGAATCTCATAATGCTCATAAAGTATCTTTCATCTTGGGTAGTTGAAAACATTTTAAAAGTGTCCTCATGACACCCTTCTGGATCTAGTAGATGGTAAAGAAATATCATCTCCATTTAAATTCAAACGGATGCTGAAATGGGAGTTGAAAAGTGAAGTGAACTGCTCAATGTCTCGGTCTCAGAAATGGAGGCTGTGTCTTTCTGTGGCAAGTGTATTGTGTCATTTGCCCCCAAGCAATCTTTTTCTAGCTCTGTATAAATTATCTACCTGGCAAAAAGAAGACTGAAGCTGGGAGCAAAAATATACTTCTGTGGGTGTAATTGTATTCGTGGCCAAATAGAATTTGGACTTCTTCCATTAGCAGGAATGTCTGGTGGTAGTACTAACTTTAAAACCCTGAGTTGTCAACAAACAGAAGGAGCCTAGCTGAACAGGATTAGAGAGGAAGAAATGGAGAGATGGGATAAATACGCAGGCACATCTGAGGATTGAACCTCAAACTTCCTTGAGGAAGATGAATTTATGGGAGAGATCCTTTCCTTAGGGCTGGGCTCATTTCTTTCTCCTCCCTTCCCCAACTACTTTTCTTGTCCCCTTTTGCTTCTTGGTCTCCCTGAAGTACCAGAAGTGGGAACAACCAGCTTCCAGGGCAGGTTTCTTCCTGGTAAGGAGCAGCAGTACTGACGATATTCCTTCCTCCTGCTGAGGACACTGAACATTTCCCTGAAGCACCACACTGGGTCATACTTTCCTCTCATTTTTTACTTCTCTCACACCTTGCTCACACCAGCTCCAACCACACTGGTCCTTGGTTTTTGCTCAAATAAGCCAGGCATGTTCCAGCCTCAGTCTTTGCACTTTCTGTTTCTTCTATCTGGAATGTTCTTTTTTCTCAAATAATATTTTCATGGTATGTCTTTTCTGGACACTCAGTCTAGATTTAGAGTGATAAGTATCCTGTTTAGCCTGGGACTGAAGATTTCTAAGACGTGGGACTTTCGTTTTAAAACTTTATTTTTAGTTTTTTGAGGAACCTTCATACTGTTCTTCATAGTGGCTGCACCAATTTACATTCCCATGTGGTGCCATTTCTACTCTCATCTCATGTGATGAGTCAATCTTTCCTAGTTGAAGAAATTCCCAAGGGAGGAAGTTTATGACAACTGAGTTACTTTTGGAGGATTTGCCTTTAGGCAGGTAAGGGGAGTTCAGAGAAAGCCTGTCCCTGAATTTTCTGTTTTTTTTTTTTTTTTTTTTTTTTTGCGGTACGCGGGCCTCTCACTCTTGTGGCCTCTCCCGTTGTGGAGCACAGGCTCTGGACGCACAGGCTCAGCGGCCATGGTTCACGGGCCTAGCCACTCCACGGCATGTGGGATCCTCCCGGACTGGGGCACGAACCCGTGTCCCCTGCATTGGCAGGCGGACTCTCAACAACTGCGCCACCAGGGAAGCCCGAATTTTCTGTTTTTTAAAGTACCTACAGCTCAAAATAATCAATACACCAGACCAGCATAGTTTGGGGTGGGGTGTCCTGTCCTGAACTCCTACGATCATATTTTGGGGTGGTGTATTCTGCTACCTTTCAAGTGCTACCACATTAGTATATTTTGTTGTCTTTTCTGACTGGAATCTATAAAGTTCTGGTCAAAGGTAATTTGACTCTCAAAACAAATGCATTATTTCCTAAACAATGGTACATTTCTTGAGAAATTTAAACTTTGTTGTTCATAATTTAAAATCAGAGTTATTTAGTTTTTAAAATAAATTTTTGTAAAAATAGACTATTAATAGGATGTAGTATACTTAAATATCATGTTGGTGGATCATTTGTGTGGGTTTAGGTCAACTGATTTTAATCTATTGGAATGTACTTGTAATGGAAGTTCATCTAGTTTTAACCCATGTAAGCTTCTCATTTGCCCTGGTGAAAACTTAGGCATATGTTTGATTAACATACATGACAGTCCTTCTCTTAATACCCAGTTATTGTTGACTGGATGGATGACTTCAAAAGGCAAATATACAGAAAACTAAATGAATTTGTAACCTCTCTACTGAACAAGAAATCAGAAGTCATGAGCTGCCATATACTTAGGATGGCATTCTTGGGTATCTGACTACTGATCTTAGACCTAATGTGGAAAGCCTGGCTAAGTTGTTTCATTGCTCTATTATTTGAAAGCATTTGGATTGTCTCTCACATGTACATGTTGGTAAAGTGCTATGGGGAGAACATCGAATCTGGGTGCAGAAACCCTGGGTCTTCATCCCCTTTTCACTTAACTTTTCATGTGGCCTTGCATGATCACTTACTGTCTTGGAACTTGAACCTCATAATCTGTGAAATGAGGATGATAGAGTTCTACCTACCTTACCAGGTTGGTGTAAGCTCAAAATAAGAGTGGAGATGCTTTGAAAATTATTAGGTGCTGTGTAACAATGTAAGGTGAGGTAAAATGAGAGGTGAGATGTTCTCCTGGGTGCATGTGTTGCAGGTGATTGAGCAGCCACTGCTGGATGGTTCTGAGCTTGGCTCTTGGTTCATACTTATCTTCCACCTCATGGGTGAAGGTTCTCCCTCTCACCAATGATATCCAGATAGTACCAGGAATGGAGCCTGCATTTTCCCCTTAGATCTAGAGAGTCACTTAAGTGAATCTCATCACTTCATTAATGAAGTCTCATGACTTCATTGGGGAGCTACTCTAGTGGTTTCTTACAAGGTTTAATCAAGTTACTGTTATAGAAGGAGGTCACCCACTGGAAGCAGGGTTTCTTTCCTTTAAAATAGGCATCAGTCCTCCATTTTCAAACTAGATTCTATCTTGGTAAATTGGTGAATAGCCACAAAGAAGCCAAATAATATAGTGGTTAAAATGTACTCTGGAGCTAAGGTGTTTATGATCAAATCCCACCCACCTCTGCCATTTCTGAGATATTTGGCATTGAATAAATGACTTTTTCCATATGTGTCTTGGTCTCCTCTACCTCATAATATGTATGAGAATTAAGAGTTAATAACATAAAGTGCTTAGAAGAGCTCCTGGTGTGTAGGGAGTGCCATGTAATTGTTATTATGTTATTATAATTATGTTAATCTAACTGACCCCTCACTTAAATGAGGTGACTTACGTCTCACTCCCGGCCTGGTTTCTATTATTCTTTTTGTAAGGATCCACCAAGAGTACACTGATTACGCTTCATTTCACTTCCATGAGCTTTAAGACACAATGCAAATTAAGTATTATCTCTAGGGATTGGTACCCTCCTGGCAGTCTCTCCTCTCCCATCAGAAAAATCCACTATGGACTTCAGGTATATTTTTGGATTATTTAGGAGTGATAACATGCAGTACAGGCCAATCACGTTCTTACCAATTATTGTGCCATCTAAGGGAAATTGCTCTGCTTAAAGCAGCACCCTGTTGAGGGTAAAGCCATATGTATTTTCTTACCCATATCTTGCTATGATGGCATCATCTATTCCGTCTTTATGTCACTGTGGTTGACTCAAGGAAGGGCAATAAACTCAGTGCAGCTGGTCTTTAAGCTGTCTAGTGAATGACCTGGTCATTTTGCAAGGTGATTTTGCAAGTAAGTTCTGTCAAAGTGTGGATGTTTATTTAGGCCAACTTAGATGTTCTATTTGAGTACATCTTACTGAAGATATATGGAGAAAGCAATGGTTATTTTATTAGCAGCAGTAGGGCTGAGTGAGCTGAAGAGATGAGTAAGCAGTCTTAGAGACTAAGCTATGAGCAAGCAGAAATCATTCATAAGCAGAAGGCAAAAGACATAATACAGCACAGAGCGAGATAGTTGGCTTGATAGTGGCTAGAGCAGAAGTACAGGAGCTGGTAACAGAGGGAGATCAACAAAGTCCTTCTGTTGAGGGGGTGATAGGCTAATTAGCTCCCATACCTGCTTTGAGTCCTTCAATTTTTTTTTCTTAACATCTTTATTGGAGTATAATTGTTTTACAATGGTGTGTTAGTTTCTGCTTTATAACAAAGTGAATCAGCTATATATATACATATATCCCCATATCTCCTCCCTCTTACATCTCCCTCCCTCCCACCCTCCCTAATCCCACGCCTCTAAGTGGTCACAAAGCACTGAGCTAATCTCCCTGTGCTATGTGGCTGCTTCCCACTAGCTATCTATTTTACATTTGGTAGTATATATAAGTCCATGCCACTCTCTCACTTCATCCCAGCTTACCCTTCTCCCTTCCCGTGTCCTCAAGTCCATTCTCTACGTCTGTGTCTTTATTCCTGTCCTGCTGTTAGGTTTCTCAGAACCTTTTTTTTTTTAGATTCCATATATATGTGTTAGCATATGGTATTTGTTTTTCTCTTTCTGACTTACTTCACTCTGTATGACAGACTCTAGGTCCATCCACCTCACTACAAATAACTCAATTTCGTTTCTTTTTATGGCTGAGTAATATTCCATTGTATATATGTGCCACATGTTCTTTATCCATTCATCTGTGGATGGACACTTAGGTTGCTTCCATGTCCTGGCTATTGTAAATAGAGCTGCAATGAACATTGTGGTACATGAAGTCCTTCAATTTTTGACCTGTTCCAAATTCCAGAGGTCCACCTCATGGTTGTTTCTGGGTTTTCTCGAGATTATGTCAGTGTGCATGCTCACAAAATATCCTTATTATCTGAGGTAATTTGAATGAGGGTCTGTTCTTTTTCAGCCAAAGAACTTAAGGATCATTTCAGATGCTATTGTGTTTCCTTTACTTATAGAAGGAAAAATAATGAAATTTAAGATCCTGACGGCAGGAAATATATGGCATTTATCATTTTAAGTCCAAATTTAAATCAATTATATAATTATACTAACTTTACTCAAGAAATGTTTTTGAATAAATAAGTGAAAATGACCATTGTTAATTTTTCCCTTTTTATTTATTGAGGGATATTTCTCATACAATAAAATACACATATTTTAAGTGTTCAGTTTGATGAGTTTGATATTTGGGTTCACGTGTATAAGCACCACCACAATCAAGATAAAAAACATTTCCGGGCCTCCCTGGTGGCGCAGTGGTTGAGAGTCCGCCTGCCGATGCAGGGGATACGGGTTCGTGCCCCGGTCTGGGAGGATCCCATATGCCGCGGAGCGGCTGGGCCCGTGAGCCATGGCCGCTGGGCCTGCGCATCCGGAGCCTGTGCTCCGCAACGGGAGAGGCCACAACAGTGAGAGGCCCGCGTACCGCAAAAAGAAAAAAAAATAAAAAATTTCCATAATCTCCAAAAGTTTCCTATGTCCCTTTTCAGTCACTCTCCCAACCCTTAAGAGGGGATCACTTTCTGATATCTGTCACCACATATCACCTATTCTTGGACTTCAGATAAAAGAAATCATACAACAGATATTCTTATGTATTCTGTTTCATTTGTTCAATGTAATGTTTTTGAGATTTATCCATGCTGTGTGTTTCAGAAATCATTCTTTTTTATTGCTATATTAGTATTCCATTGTATGAATACAGCATAATTTATTTATTTTTTCTCCTGTTGATGGATATTGGATTGTTTCCAATTTGGGGGCTGTGAGTATTCCTGTATAAGTCTTTTTGTGGACATATGTTTTACTTTCTCTTGAGTAAGTAGCTGGAGTGAAATCACTGGATGACAGTGTAGATGTATGTTTACCTTCACAAGCAACTATCAACCCATTTCTCAAGATGATTATACGATCTATACCTCTATGGGCAGAGAATGAGCATTCCAGTTGTTCTACATCTTTGCTACATTTTGCATTGTCATTTTTTAAAAATTGAGGTAAAACTGGTATGTAACATTATATGTTTCAGGTGTATAACATTATATTTGATATCTGTATATGCTACAAAGTGATCACCACCAAAGGTCTAGTTACCATCCATCACCATACAAATGACCCCTTCACCCATTTTGTCCACCCCCAACCCCTTTCCCCTCTGATAGCCACCAGTCTGTTCTCTGTATCTATGGGTTTGTTTTCATTTCTTTTGTTTGTTTGTTTTGTCTTTTTTTAGATTCCACATATGAGTGAAATCATATGTTATTTGTCTTTCTCTAACTCATTTTACTTAATACCCTCAAGGTGTACCTATTTTGTCCTAAATGGCAAGATTTCTTTTTTTTCCCTAAAAATTCATAGTGTTGTGCACTTAAAAAAAACTTTTTTAGTGACCCTTTGCATACCTTCTTCTGTGAAGTGTTTAAATCTTTTACACATGTTTTATTAGGTTATTTTTCTTTTTATTGTTAATGTACAAGAGTTTTTATATACCCCAAGTCCTTTTCAGATATATGTACTGTAACTATTTTTTTCCTAGTCATTGGTTTGCTTGTTCATTTTCTTTTTTTTTTTGTTTAATGTTTATTTTTATTCATTTTTTTAATTTTTTATTAGTTTCTGCTTTATAACAAAGTGAATCAGTCATACATATACATCTGTTCCCACATCCCTTCCCTAATGCATCTCCCTCCCTCCCACCCTCCCCATCCCACCCCTCCAGGCGGTCACAAAGCACCGAGCTGATCTCCCTGTGCTCTGCGGCTGCTTCCCACTATCTATCTACCTTACGTTTGGTAGTGTATATATGTCCATGCCTCTCTTTCGCTTTGTCACAGCTTACCCTTCCCCCTCCCCATATCCACAAGTCCATTCTCAAGTAGGTCTGTGTCTTTATTCCTGTTTTACCCCTAGGTTCTTCATGACATTTTTTTTTTTAAATTCCGTATATATGTATTAGCATACGGTATTTGTCTTTCTCTTTCTGACTTACTTCACTCTGTATGACAGACTCCAGGTCTATCCATCTCATTACAAATAGCTCAGTTTCGTTTCTTTTTATGGCTGAGTAATATTCCATTGTATATATGTGCCACATCTTCTTTATCCATTCATCCAATGATGGACACTTAGGTTGTTTCCAGCTCCGGGCTATTGTGAATAGAGCTGCGATGAACATTTTGGTACATGTCTCTTTTGGAATTATGGTTTTCTCAGGGTATATGCCTAGTAGTGGGATTGCTGGGTCATATGGTAGTTCTATTTTTAGTTTTTTAAGGAACCTCCATACTGTTCTCCATAGTGGCTGTACCAATTCACATTCCCACCAGCAGTGCAAGAGTGTTCCCTTTTCTCCACACCCTCTCCAGCATTTATTGTTTCTAGATTTCTTGATGATGGCCATTCTGACTGGTGTGAGATGATATCTCATTGTAGTTTTGATTTGCATTTCTCTAATGATTAATGATGTTGAGCATTCTTTCATGTGTTTGTTGGCAGTCTGTATATCTTCTTTGGAGAAATGCCTATTTAAGTCTTCTGCCCATTTTTGGATTGGGTTGTTTGTTTTTTTGCTATTGAGCTGCATGAGCTGCTTATAAATTTTGGAGATTAATCCTTTGTCAGTTGCTTCATTTGCAAATATTTTTGCCCATTCTGAGGGTTGTCTTTTGGTCTTGTTTATGGTTTCCTTTGCTGTGCAAAAGCTTTGAAGTTTCATTAGGTCCCATGTGTTTATCTTTCTTTTTATTTCCATTTCTCTAGGAGGTGGGTCCAAAGGGATCTTGCTGTGATTTATGTCATAGAGTGTTCTACCTATGTTTTCCTCTAAGAGTTTGATAGTTTCTGGCCTTACATTTAAGTCTTTAATCCATTTTGAGCTTATTTTTGTGTATGGTGTTAGGGAATGATCTAATCTCAAACGTTTACATGTCCCTGTCCAGTTTTCCCAGCACCACTTATTGAAGAGGCTGTCCTTTCTCCACTGTACATTCCTGCCTCCTTTATCAAAGATAAGTTGGCCATATGTGCGTGGGTTTATCTCTGGGCTTTCTATCCTGATCCACTGATCTATCTTTCTGTTTTTTTTTTTTTGTTTTTTTTTTTTGCGGTATGCGGGCCTCTCACTGTTGTGGCCTCTCCCGTTGCGGAGCACAGGCTCCGGATGCGCAGGCTCAGCGGCCATGGCTCACGGGCCCAGCCGCTGCGCGGCATATGGGATCCTCCCGGACCAGGGCACGAACCCGTATCCCCTGCATCGGCAGGCGGACTCTCAACCACTGCGCCACCAGGGAGGCCCTATCTTTCTGTTTTTATGCCAGTACCACACTGTCTTGATTACTGTAGCTTTGTAGTATAGTCTGAAGTCAGGGAGCCTGATTCCTCCAGCTCCATTTTTCGTTCTCAAGATTGCTTTGGCTATTCGGGGTCTTTTGTTTTTCCAAACAAATTTTGAAATTTTTTGTTCTAGTTCTGTGAAAAATGCCAGTGGTAGTTTGATAGGGATTGCATTGAATCTGTAGATTGCTTTGGGTAGTAGAGTCATTTTCACAATATTGATTCTTCCAATCCAGGAGCATGGTATCTCTCTCCATCTATTTGTATCATCTTTAATTTCTTTCATCAGTGTCTTATAATTTTCTGCATACAGGTCTTTTGTCTCCTTAGGTAGGTTTATTCCTAGATATTTTATTCTTTTTGTTGCAATGGTAAATGGGAGTGTTTTCTTGAGTTCATTTTCAGATTTTTCATCATTAGTGTACAGGAATGCCAGAGATTTCTGTACATTAATTTTGTATCCTGCTACTTTACCAAATTCATTGATTAGCTCTAGTAGTTTTTCGGTAGCATCTTTAGGATTCTCTATGTATAGTATCATGTCATCTGCAAACAGTGACAGCTTTACTTCTTCTTTTCCAATTTGGATTCCCTTTATTTCCTTTTCTTCTCTGATTGCTGTGGCTAAAACTTCCAAAACTATGTTGAATAAGAGTGGTGAGAGTGGGCAGCCTTGTCTTGTTCCTGATCTTAGTGGAAATGGTTTCAGTTGTTCACCATTGAGGACAATGTTGGCTGTGGGTTTGTCATATATGGCCTTTATTATGTTGAGGAAAGTTCCCTCTATGCCTACTTTCTGCAGGGTTTTTATCATAAATGGGTGTTGAATTTTGTCGAAAGCTTTCTCTGCATCTATTGAGATGATCATATGGTTTTTCTCCTTCAACTTGTTAATATGGTGTATCACATTGATTGATTTGCGTATATTGAAGAATCCTTGCTTTCCTGGAATAAACCCCACTTGATCATGGTGTATGATCCTTTTAATGTGCTGTTGGATTCTGTTTGCTAGTATTTTGTTGAGGATTTTTGCATCTATGTTCATCAGTGATATTGGCCTGTAGTTTTCTTTCTTTGTGACATCCTTGCCTGGTTTTGGTATCAAGGTGATGGTGGCCTCGTAGAATGAGTTTGGGAGTGTTCCTTCCTCTGATATTGTTTGGAAGAGTTTGAGAAGGATGGGTGTTAGCTCTTCTCTAAATGTTTGATAGAATTCGCCTGTGAAGCCATCTGGTCCTGGGCTTTTGTTTGATGGAAGATTTTTAATCACAGTTTCAATTTCAGTGCTTGTGATTGGTCTATTCATATTTTCTATTTCTTCCTGATTCAGTCTTGGCAGGTTGTGCATTTCTAAGAATTTGTCCGTCTCTTCCAGGTTGTCCATTTTATGGGCATAGAGTTGCTTATAGTAATCTCTCATGATCTTCTGTATTTCTGCAGTGTCAGTTGTTACTTCTCCTTTTTCATTTCTAATTCTATTGATTTGAGTCTTCTCCCTTTTTTTCTTGATGAGTCTGGCTAATGGTTTATCAATTTTGTTTATCTTCTCAAAGAACCAGCTTTTAGTTTTATTGATCTTTGCTATCGTTTCCTTCATTTCTTTTTCATTTATTTCTGATCTGATTTTTATGATTTCTTTCCTTCTGCTAACTTTGGGATGTTTTTGTTCTTCTTTCTCTAATTGCTTTAGGTGCAAGGTTAGTTTGTTTATTCGAGATGTTTCCTGTTTCTTAAGGTGGGATTGTATTGCTATAAACCTCCCTCTTAAAACTGCTTTTGCTGCATCCCATAGGTTTTGGGTCGTCGTGTCTCCATTGTCATTTGTTTCTAGGTATTTTTTAATTTCCTCTTTGATTTCTTCAGTGATCACTTCGTTATTAAGTAGTGTATTGTTTAGCCTCCATGTGTTTGTATTTTTTACAGTTCTTTTCCTGTAATTGATATCTAGTCTCATAGCATTGTGGTCAGAAAAGATACTTGATACAATTTCAATTTTCTTAAATTTACCAAGGCTTGATTTGTGACCCAAGATATGATCTATCCTGGAGAATGTTCCATGAGCACTTGAGAAAAATGTGTATTCTGTGTTTTTTGGATGGAATGTCCTATAAATATCAACTAAGTCCATCTTGTTTAATGTATCATTTAAAGCTTGTGTTTCCTTATTTATTTTCATTTTGGATGATCTGTCCATTGGTGAAAGTGGGGTGTTAAAGTCCCCTACTATGATTGTGTTACTGTCGATTTCTCCTTTTATGGCTGTTAGTATTTGCCTTATGTATTGAGGTGCTCCTATGTTTGGTGCATAAATATTTACAATTGTTATATCTTCTTCTTGGATCATTCCCTTGATCATTATGTAGTGTCCTTCTTTGTCTCTTCTAGTAGTCTTTATTTTAAAGTCTATTTTGTCTGATATGAGAATTGCTACTCCAGCTTTCTTTTGGTTCCCATTGCATGGAATATCTTTTTCCATCCCCTTACTTTCAGTCTGTATGTGTCTCTAGGTCTGAAGTGGGTCTCTTGTAGACAGCATATATATGGGTCTTGTTTTTGTATCCATTCAGCCAATCTGTGTCTTTTGGTGGGAGCATTTAGTCCATTTACATTTAAGGTAATTATCGATATGTATGTTCCTATTCCCATTTTCTTAATTGTTTTGGGTTCGTTATTGTAGGTCTTTTCCTTCTGTTGTGTTTCTTGCCTAGAGAAGTTCCTTTAGCATTTGTTGTAAAGCTGGTTTGGTGGTGCTGAACTCTCTCAGCTTTTGCTTGTCTGTAAACGTTTTAATTTCTCCATCAAATCTGAATGAGATCCTTGCTGGGTAGAGTAATCTTGGTTGCAGGTTTTTCTCCTTCATCACTTTAATTATGTCCTGCCACTCCCTTCTGGCTTGTAGAGTTTCTGCTGAGAGATCAGCTGTTATCCTGATGGGGATTCCCTTGTGTGTTATTTGTTGTTTTTGCCTTGCTGCTTTTAATATGATTTCTTTGTGTTTAATTTTTGACAGTTTGATTAATATGTGTCTTGGCGTATTTCTCCTTGGATTTATTCTGTATGGGACTCTCTGTGCCTCCTGGACTTGATTAACTATTTCCTTTCCCATATTAGGGAAGTTTTCAACTATAATCTCTTCAAATATTTTCTCAGTCCCTTTCTTTTTCTCTTCTTCTTCTGGAACCCCTATAATTCGAATGTTGGTGCGTTTAATGTTGTCCCAGAGGTCTCTGAGACTGTCCTCTGTTCTTTTCATTCTTTTTTCTTTATTTTGCTCTGCAGCAGTTATTTCCACTATTTTATCTTCCACCTCACT
The DNA here is from genome assembly GCF_964165515.1 of Mesoplodon bidens. NCBI lineage: Eukaryota > Metazoa > Chordata > Mammalia > Artiodactyla > Ziphiidae > Mesoplodon > Mesoplodon bidens. Next base: position 73,591,693 of record NC_138160.1, on the reverse strand, counting down.
TATCCGTTCTTCTGCCTCAGTTATTCTGCTATTGATCCCATCTAGAGTATTTTTTATTTCATGTATTGTGTTTTTAATCGATGCTTGATTCATCTTTAGTTCTTCTAGATCCTTGTTAACTGTTTCTTGCATTTTGTCTATTCTATTTCCAAGATTTTGGATCTGGGAAATAGAATCTTGGATCATCTTTACCATCATTATTCTGAATACTTTTTCAGGTAGACTGCCTATTACGTCTTCATTTGTTAGGTCTGGTGGGTTTTTATCTTGCTCCTTCTCCTGCTGTGTGTTTTTCTGTCTTCTCATTTTGCTTATGTTACTGTGTTTGGGGTCTCCTTTTTGCAGGCTGCAGGTTCGTAGTTCCCGTTGTTTTTGGTGTCTGTCCCCAGTGGCTAAGGTTGGTTTAGTGGGTTGTGTAGGCTTCCTGGTGGAGGGGACTAGTGCCTGTGTTCTGGTGGATGAGGCTGGATCTTGTCTTTCTGGTGGGCAGGTCCACGTCTGGTGGTGTGTTTTGGGGTGTCTGCGGACTTTTTATGATTTTAGGCCACCTCTCTGCTAATGGGTGGCGTTGTGTTCCTGTCTTTCTAGTTGTTTGTTATACGGTGTCCAGCACTGTAGCTTGCTGGTCGTTGAGTGAAGCTGGGTGCTGGTGTTGAGATGGAGATCTCTGGAAGATTTTCGCCGTTTGATATTATGTGGAGCTGGGAGGTCTCTTGTGGACCAGTGTCCTGAAGTTGGCTCTCCCACCTCAGAGGCACAGCACTGACTCCTGGCTCCTCAATTTGGGATGATTTGTTGTCTATTCATGTATTCCACAGATGCAGGGTACATCAAGTTGATTGTGGAGCTTTAATCCGCTGCTTCTGAGGCTGCTGGGAGAGGTTTCCCTTTCTCTTCTTTGTTCTCACAGCTCCTGGGTCTCAGCTTTGGATTTGGCCCCGCCTCTGCGTGTAGGTCGCCGGAGGGCGTCTGTTTTTCGCTCAGACAAGACAGGGTTAAAGGAGCAGCCGCTTCGCGGACTCTTGCTCACTCAGGCCGGGCGGGAGGGAGGGGCACGGAGTGCGGGGCGAGCCTGCAGCGGCAGAAGTCGGCGTGACGTTGCACCAGCCCGAGGCGCGCCGTGCGTTCTCCCAGGGAAGCCGCCCCTGGATCCCGGGACCCCGGCAGTGGTGGGCTGCACAGGCTCCCGGAAGGGCGGTGTGGACAGTGACCTGCGCTCGCACACAGGCTTCTTGGCGGCGGCAGCAGCAGCCCCAGTGTCCCACGCCCGTCACTGGGCTCCGCGCTTTCAGTCGTGACTCGCGCCCGTCTGTGGAGCCCCTTTAAGCAGCGCTCTTAATCCCCTCTCCTCGCGCACCAGGAGACCAAGAGGGAAGAAAAAGTCTCTTGCCTCTTCGGCAGCTCCAGAGTTTTCCTGGACTCCCTGCCGGCTAGCTGTGGCACATTAGCCCCCTTCAGGCTGAGTTCTCGCCGCCAGCCCCAGTCCTCTCCCTGCGCTCTGACCGTAGCCCGAGCCTCAGCTTCCAGCGCCGCCCGCCCTGGTGGGCGAGCAGACAAGCCTCTCGGGCTGGTGAGTGCCGCTCGGCACCGATCCTCTGTGCGGGAATCTCTCTGCTTTGCCCTACCCAGGTATGTGGGGAGTTTCTTGCCTTTTGGGACGTCTGGGGTCTTCTGCCAGCATTCAGTAGGTGTTCTGTAGGAGTTGTTCCACGTGTAGCTGTATTTCTGGTGTATCCGTGGGGAGGAAGATGATCTCCGCGTCTTACTCTTCCGCCATCTTACCCGGAAGTCCTGCTTGTTCATTTTCTTAATGAGTTTTTTGAAAACCATTTGAGCAGAAATTTAAAATTTTAAGATTGTGAATGTTTCTCAAAACTTTTTTGGACAGCTTATTATATGAATCAGAGTAATCATTTTTAAGCAGCTCTGAGTAAAATATTTCAGGGAAATCAGCTTTCCTGAAAATACCTTTTTTTAAAAAAAAATTTGGAAAGTCAAATTTTAGTTTGGAATTAAGAACACAAATTGTCTTTGCGATGTCTATATTCTCTAATAATTGTGACACTAACTCATCAGTGGTGTTTGGTACATTCTGGTGGTTGTTAAAAGAGTTCTCTTTTTTTAGTCATGGGACCATATTCAAGGAAGCAATATTGTATGCCATACATAGAACACAAATGAAAGATGTCATTTTAGCAAACAGAGCAGGTACGGTTTTTAATTGAAGAGGATTTATTTTTTAATATTAGTTTGGTTTTAAAATGAAATAAAATTACAGTAAGTCCCCTACATACGAACCTTCAAGTTGCAAACTTTCAAAGATGTGAATGTGCATTTGCTTGTTAGTTCACGTGTCTGTCGTACTTTATCACGTGCGTGCATCCTCCACAAGTGGTTGTGCTTTTGCGTACTTTATTGTACAGTACTGTACAGAGTACAGTAGTACAGTATCTTTATTTCAAGCCCAGGATGTCGGAAACAGGTTTAAAAGCAGCGGCGACGTAGCTGGTACTGTATAGCCGATTGTGTTAGTTGGGTACCTAGGCTAACTTTGTTGGATGTATGAACGTGCTCTTGGAATGGAACTCGTTCCTATGCAGGGGACTTACTGTAATCGCATTTTCTATGTAAAATATGGAGCACATCAAATCATTGCCATCTTGAAGTAAATCATTTACTTTCTCACTTAAATAACTATCTTCCAGATTTGAATTTTTACCCATTGGTTTCTAAAGTGCCAGAGTGATATTTGTTCTTAATATATATGTGCAAAGCAAAATTTCCCTGATCTATTCATTGGCTCATATGCAGTCACATTAACATTACTGCTCAAATTATAGCGGCTTTGGGCATATGTCCTAAGAAACTGAAGAAAGTAGAGTCCTATATTTAGGACACCTTAAAAATCAGCTTTTCTGAAGATGCCTAATTTTTTTGAAAAAGATTGACAGATACAGATCACATGCCAGTCAAGAGCATGGCATTTGGAGCAGAATGGGTTTGAATTTCAGCTCTACTCTTCACTGGCTGTGTAACCTTTGGCAAATTACTCATACTTTCTGTGCCTCAGTTTTCTTACCTGTAAAACAGGGAAAAGAGCAGTAACCATCTCACAGTGTTGTGAGAGAGAAATGTAAAGCACTGAGAACAGTGCCTGGCACATAGGAGGCACTCTGTGTTAGCTGTTATTATTATTATTCTCCCCCACAGGAAGTTGTGAGGGTTCTTGAGTGTGCCTACTAGCTTCATAAATAACACATCATGTGTTATTTTGGCTGTTTCGACACTGCAGATATACCCTGATTTTTAGCTTCCCTCTGTTCAGCATGCTTTCTCAAGTCTCAGATGGCTGACCATCCTTCGACTGGAAAAGCTCTTCTACACCTTCTGTTTGATGCTATACGTGAACACAGATGCTTCTGAGTGTTCCACAATCTTCCAGAGACCTGGCTATTAGTTTTATCAAAATTTACTAAAGCTTCCTGGATAACACAATGTAAGAACAACAGAGATAATAACTTGAAGTTTGTACTAGAGGAATCCTGGGTTCCAGTAAAAACAACAAAAAGCCACAACAAAACATACAACTCCCCACACCCTACTCCACCAACTCTAAATAAAATATAAGTTGAGGAAAGAACATATGAAAATGGCTTGGGATGCCAAAGGGTGCTGCAGGATGGCAGGTGCTGTGGGGAAGAACTTGGAGTAAGAATACACCCACAAAATCAGCAAATATTCACCCTCCAAAAGAGGGAAGGTCCTATCTGAGTGAGGACTGCTGAGGGCAGGACTGAGAACAAGTAGGACAAGGCATTAGGTCTTGGGGAAGCAGTGAGAATGATTGTGGAAAGATGCAGTGGAAGATAGTAAAGAAAATACCTGTCACAGTAACAACAGAAGGCAGATTCCTTGATCTGAGAAACTGGGAAAGCACCCTTACCTCTCTTCTCGCATCCAACAGGTTCTCTTGATAATAGGTAGGCCAAGAAAAAGAAACTCATTCAATTATGAATAAAAAAAGTAAAAGTGCTACATCCACATACATAAGGAATTACAAGTGAGCTTGGCAATGGAAGAAAACTCACTAGAAAACAGCACCACAATCAGAAGAAAATTGCAAACGATGTTCTTAGAAAGGAAAATGTGTGTATATGTATATATATAATATATATATATTATATATATATATCATACAGCTATTTAAAAATCATGAAATAGAAATAAAGGAACTCAGAGAAAAGATGGCCAGACAATAGGAATGAAATGACAATGGGAATGAAATGAAAATGGGAATTGATAGCATTCAGGAAAGAAATTGAAGTTTCAGATAAAAAATGTAGAACAAGTAAGAACTTGAAGATGCACTTTTTCCCATCAGGAAGCAGTGGCAGAAGGACTAGCAGTAAGCAATACATAGATATAAATATAGCACCAAGAATTTTAAAAAACGTACAAAAGGATAGGGGTGAAGTAATAGTATATAAATGTTATATGCCTTAACAATGCAAGAAATGAGCACCTCAGAAAAAATTGGGAGAAGGAGGAGGTCAGATGGTAGAAAGTAATGTAAGTTCAATAGTGCTTCCTTAGTAATAACCAGAAGTAAAGTAATATCACTTTAAGGTGACAAATCAAGTGGTAGAAGTATAAACATATATAAGATTCCCAAAATAAGTACTCTGAAAAATAATTATTGACTAAAATTGGATGATGGAGGAAAAGGAAGGTGGGTTTAGAAAAAAAAGAAAAATTGGTCAAAGTGGTATCCCTTAAAAATATCATAATAGTTAGGTGTTTCCTATGCTATTTAAGCTGTTCCAGTTTAATAAAGAAAACATAAGAATATGTCCAAATTCATTTATGAAGGGAGTATAATACTGTTACCAAAACAACTAAGGTTTCACAAGACAAAAAAACCCTACAAATCAGTATCACTTCTAAATATTGATGCAATTACTATATTAAATAAAATATAAGCAAACAGTATTCATCAGTATAGTAAAAAATAATACTTCATAGCCAAGTGGGGTTTATCCCATAAAAGTAAGGGTGGTTTGATATTGGTAATGTTAGGGGATTTAGGGGAAAAAATCGTATGATTATGTCTATAGATGCTGAAAAGGCATTTGACAAAATTCAGTCTCCATTTCTGATTTAATAAAAAAACAATAAAATGATGATTGGTAGATTAACTATATCTATATATCTATCTAAATGGAGAAATACATATACACACATATGTGCATATTTGTGTGTCATCATCCCCCAAACAACATCTTACATAATAAAGGAAGCATCAGAGGCATTCTCAGTGAAGTCAGGAATAAGACAGTGACACGTGTTTTTGGCACTACTATTTAAAGTAGTATTGGCAGTGTTAGCTAGCACAATTAAATAAGAGAAAAAATTAAAATGATAAGAATAGGAAAGGAAAAATCAATCTATGAATGGATAACTGGGAAATTCCCAGAAAATCTGTTAAAAAGTAATTACAAATAAAGTTCAGAAGGGTAACAGGATATGAAATTAAAATATACAAAAAATAGCTTTAATAGACACAAAAATTAGTTAGAAAATACAGTCGAAAACAAGACACCATTTACAATATCAAGATAAAGATAAAATAGGTACCTAGAGAAAAGTTAACAAGAAATATGCAAATCTTATAAGTTGTTCTATATATTTAAAGCAAACCCAAGTTGTTCTCAAGTTTTTAGAGAAAAATAAACAAGAAAGAAGCATCCAAAAAACCCCAGCACTTCTTATTTCAGGAAAAAAAAAACTGTTGGCATTTTTTCTTGGACTTATATTAAATCTATAAGCTAATTTAGGAAGAGTCTTACAAATCTTAGAAATTGAGAAGAAAAAGACCAGAACTCAATAGAAAAGTGAGCAAAGGGCATAAACATACACAACACAGAAAAAAGTACGTGTGATCCCTAGACACATTAGGAGATAGTCCAAACTCATAACAAGTGAAGTTAGGTTAAAATGACACCAAGGTGTATTTCTCATCTCTCAGATTATTATCACCCAAAAGTTTGGTAATACACTCTTGTTGGTAAGTTTGTGGAAATAGGCACTTTCTTACATTTCTGGGGGAAGAGGGTGTAAAATGTACAACTCCTCTGGAAGGAATTTTGCAATATTTAACAAAATAACAGGTTGACTTTTCCATTTTTACTCAGCAATAAGAATCTTATGTATAAATCTGTATGAAATTTTAGAATCTTCCTGTAGCCACTGCATCACAGTATCAGCACATTCAGCGATGAGATATTTTACCAAAAAAAGGAGTCCAAGGATCCTTGTGCATTATATGGCACAAAAGTCATTAAATATTGTAAATCCTGCACATTTCATTGCAACATGTTAGTTTTCTGAGCCCACATGCAGATATTACCATCATACACTTTTCACTTACATGAAATACAGTCTCGTCACTGCTAGGCAACCTGCAAAGTCGTATCTATTATCCATGTGAATCTGAACATGGTAGCAACAATTGTTGTTGCAACATATTTCTCTCTGTCAGGGCCTGGAGCATGTGCTAGCGTTTAGATTTCATCTTGAGCTGCTGATGGAGAAGAAGTCGGATGCCAAGAATGCCAGATGAAACTTTTCTTCTCTATTTGTTTGTCCCAGAGGCAGAGGATGTTTTGAACTAGTGATGATTTGTAATATCTTAAATGGAGTGATCTTTGTACTTAAGTGCAGAACCAAATTTAGATAAATTTAACAGACAAAAAATGAGAAATAGATGGGTAACTCGACAATCTTGTACATAATTCATGCACAAGTACAACCTAGCTCCTGAGTGTAGGTGAAGCTGTCAGTGCCCTGCCTGTATTCCCTTGGCACTTGCCATTCCCATGTGCTTTCTAGTCTGGCTTTTGGTCTGCTTCCACGAGTGAACTTCACCTTATTCCAGGAGCACCATCTAGTATGACTTGATGCTCCAAGGTCCTATACTCTGAACTATAAGGCCCAACGTGAGCTGAGAAATTTTTACCATCCCAGTCTCACACGTGCAGTCTCAGTCTTGTCCCTGGATCTTCTCACTTCCACTTCTTTTTAGAAAACCCTCAGTCTTAGAACATTCCTGGTGTGTCTTTGCTCCAGTCACATCAGAACATAATAGCCCAACATCAGATTATTTTCAAAATCTGGGTTTGTTTATTTATTTATTTATTTATTTATTTATTTATTTATTTAGTGGTATGTGGGCCTCTCACTGTTGTGGCCTCTCCCGTTGCGGAGCACAGGCTCCGGACGTGCAGGCTCAGTGGCCATGGCTCATGGGCCCAGCCGCTCCGTGGCATGTGGGATCTTCCCGGACCGGGGCACGAACCCGTGTCCCCTGCATTGGCAGGCGGACTCTCAACCACTGCGCCACCAGGGAAGCCCAAAATCTGGGTTTTTTAACCTTAAATTAGACCATGAGAGGGTTACCTACAGTCCATTGTAGAAGGCTTTTCAAACCTGACTGTGTTTCAGAAGCATACATGGAGCTTTCTAAAATATACATGTGCAGGCTCCATCCCCAGAGATTCTGACTCGAATTCACTTTCCTATCCTTGAAATAGTATAATATCAGATATCTTTTCAGTAGCTCTAAATCTTAGTTCTTGCTATTCTGTGAGCAATAATTAGATTTATCACACATCCTCACCCACAAGGAAAGCAACAGTTTGGAAGTATGCTGCAATGAAAACAGATATGAAAAAGGAATTTTTCTTTAAAGGAAAGAGTCTGTGGAAGTTGAACTCAGCCTTTTCCATGATCTCAATGAAAAATTTAGCTCTTAGGAGTCACAGCTTCCCAAACATCGCTGTTTTATATCTATATAACAAAGGGACTCATTGTGGTATTTTTCTAAGGACAAAGGAAAAAGTGGTATATGATTCCACATCTTGGAGGACATAAAGTTGCTCACAGTATTGAAAAGGTAGTTTTTCCAGCTTCAAGGTTCCAAAGAGCTTAGAGCCAGTGTGGCTCAATGTACTCATGCATCTCTTCTCTTCCTAGCCATCCCTGGACCAACACAATATCATGCTAAGAAGATGTTGGGGGAGAGTTAATTCAACAAGAATCACCCTTCTCCGTTACACAATTAACATCCTACACACTTTATCCAAAGTGGCACAAAACATAAATAGGAATAAAATTTTTTAATGCTTATAATTTTTAATAAGGGGAAGGAAGAGCAAATAATATTGCCTTTCAAATTTGTAGTTGGCAGAACAGTGCAAGTTAAAAAAAATCAAGTGATTTTCTTAATGTCAAGGGAAAAGATCCAAGAAAAGAATGCACATTAATGAGAAATCTTGTAGAATAAACTAGTTTTCAAAAATTGAGAATATTCTTTAAAACTTTTAGATTGCCCTATAACCTGAAATTTTAATGACCAGAATTGCTTTGTGAAACCAAGTTCATCTTCACCTACACAATGTGTAGGATTTTAGATCAGTTAATCTCTACATAGTCTACTTGTATTATAATTAATGTTTTCTTATAAGGTTACGTCAACTCAATTAGTTTTTTCTAGAAATCTATTCATCTCAAGTTTATTTTGTTCCCTTGGGGAAAAAAATGTTTTGCATTAGACTCATCTGTTATAAAAGGAATATTTTTAAAATAATTGAAGAAATAATTTATATCATTCTTACAACTTTAATTAGGCCTTCCAAAATGTTGCATGTAGACAGACCACGGTCTCTCAACTGGTTTATGTTTCTGTATTAGTCCACAGACAGGATTTTGAGGGGTTTATCTTTCCCTACTAAAAATTAAAAATCTTTTAGAATAAGTTAATCAAGTCTATCCAAGAACTTGTGTGAAAGATTTGGGTGGTATGTCTCAAGTCATTAGTGTACCTCTTTCCCACTGCTTCTGTGCTCCTCTCCTTGGTGAATTTGCTTTCCCACCACAAGTCACTTAAGGAAAGCATTTATACCCTAACAAAGAGAGCTTCAAGATCAATTTGTTAGTAGACATAATTCTCACTCCTCCCTCCCTGTCTCTCCTTCTCTCTACCTATTTTTTATTCATTAGTTCATTAACTTGCTCATCCTAGACACTATCATAACCAAGGAGGAGTAAGTATCTTGTTCCTAGCCTCTTCCTCTATTTGCCAAGAAGGTAACAAATGTTGACAGAAGAGAAGCCACTTGAAACAAACACTCATGCAACTTTGGGTACTATTAATAAGATAATGGTTTAAAAGAAGACTGTTTTCTCCAGACTATTTTATGTTATTACTACATTGGAGATAAAACTGGATAGAACTCACCTATCCAGATTCAACTGGAACTGAGTAATCATACCATATTTCTACTTTTTTCCCTTGACCTCTCTTAGTAATTTCACTAGTGTTTTAAAAATGTCACACTCCATAACGGTTGAATTCCAAATTCTAAGGTCATCTGTGGTGGACAAGAAAAATTTTTTGATGAGAAAATAAACTTGTACATGGTATATAGAAATGTGAAATGTAATCTCTGGGTGGCAGCATGTATTCACCAGCAAAAAGTCCTTCTTAAGTAATGCCATTTCCTTTTTTTTTTTTTTTTTGGATTGTGAAATGGATGCATCAGCAATATTCCTTGGTACAGAGTGGCTTGGTCATTTGACAGCCCCTCTTCATGTACTTTTTGAACAGGTTATAAAATGTAGAATTGGTGATAATGTAATTAACTGGAATTGCATATGACTGTGAACTAAATGCAAAAAAAAAGGTTAATTAATGCACTGATGTCAATTTTTAAGACTTTCTTTAGTGAAGTTTCATAATGCGCTAGTCTTCTTATTAAACATTCTTTTTAATGCCTTGGAAACAGTATCCAAGCTTATAAAAATTACAACTAATATGAACCTTGAGGTATAGTGAATATACTAGATAACAGAATCAATACTCATTGGAAAGATGAAATCAGATAAAATTTTGCCAATATTTAATATAAAGTCCTAAGATTATTGAAATAATATAAAGGAAATCAGAAAGTATAATATTACAAAGACCTTAGCATTATGGTTAATCCTAAATGCAATATGAGACCAAAAAAAGTGGTATGACTGTTAAGGCATACAATTACAGGCTGCATTCATTGAAGCTTGACATTGTTCACATCAAGAGACTTCCTGGGGCACTGTCTGCTGGTTAGACTAAACTTGTATTACACTCAGTTCTAGGTGTCACACTCCAAGAGGGACACTGACATATGTATCAAAGAGAATCGGGGAAGGTAGACGGTAGAGAGTCTGGAAAGTATGTTATAAGAAAACACTGGAATGGCTTCGGGATATTTGGTTTGGAACCTAAAAGAACCTCAGTACATGGCAGCAGTGTTTGAATATTTGAAAGGCTGCCATGTAGGGGAAAGAGACTTTTTTTCGTCTGATTTGGAATAATTGCTATAAGGTATGGGGGCTAGTTGTTGGAATAAGGAAAGCTTTTCAATAAGAATTAGAACTATTCAACAAGGAACAGCTCGCTGTTGATTACTCATCTCTGATAGTGCTTACCCAATTATCCAGTGTGAATGATCATCTGTCAAGAGGTGTTGTGGAAGAAGTCCCCTCTGTTACTAAAAGCCTCTTAGAGCCTTCCAGTCCTTAAGAGTTTTCACTTCTACTTTTGGATACTTAGTGACTTAGGCAAACTATCAAGATGAGTGACTGCACTTTTGCTTTTGCATTTGGATTGATTTGATTGATTGATTGATTGATTGATTTGAGGTCACAGAATAGCATACCCAAATTGTTAAACAGGGCCTTTTATAAATTTTTTAAGTTGTAACTACCAATAACTACTTGGGTATAAATTTTAATGATGTTAGACAAATGAAACAATGTCATCTATGATATACTGTGGTCTGGATTGTAGGAAAGATAATTGATTTAAAACAAACCTAAAAACCATGTATAGAAATAAAATAACTTATAATGATAATTTGTTGAGACATGTTTTCCCCTTGTTTTTCACCATAGTTTTTCATACATCTGATACTTCGCCGACACTGAGTTGAAATGCCACTCAGATTATTAACTCATGTTTGTGCTTCTATGAGTTATTTGGAGAGGCTCCAATCTTCTCAAGTGTATTTTTCCTGATATAAAAAAGTGACTTCATTTTCCAGTGAAAGATTTTTGTGTGAATTACAATGTGAAATTATTTATCACTATCAGAGAATATTATGCCTACATTATATTGATTTATATTTATAATTAATATCTCTAAATTAAATAGCAAATATAATAATGTTAGCTGGTTTATCATTTATGTTCATTGCACTTTTTTAGTGTAATATTGGCTTATTTCTCATTTAATCAACATTAAAAAGCAGTGGTCATTTTCTTTAAACTTTTTTTTTTAATAAGAAAAGAGGGTAAAATGAAGGCAACAATAGTACTTGAATTTTTTGTTTTGTTTTGTTTTGTGTTATTATTGAGGGAGAAGGACCCATATTGCCTTGGCAGAGAACCTAATACAGCATTTATTTCCCCTACTACCATAAGTGCTTATTTTCAAAACAATTGAGAAATAACAGAAAATAAAGATACAACAAAAGTTTTTTGGAATTAAGTTAAAACTTTTAACAGAGGCCTTTAGGCATTCATTTTTTGACTAGATTGTATCCTCAACAATTTATTTTTACCAGGGGCAATGGGCAGAGTTGCCCTTATCCACACTTTTATTTTCTATGGTAATAGGGCCTTTGGGTGATGCCAGCTATATATTCCATAAATATAACTGTTATTGATGTAAGTGGAGTGGAGAATATAAAGCAGCATTCATTGTTGAAGATCTTATAATGTTTGTCACTCACCTAGACTTCTTGTTTACAGTCTCTGTGGACAAAATTGAGGTTTTAGCATTAGTCTGACTGTATATTTTTCTTTCTCTAAATTGTAGTCATTCCCTTGTGCATTCAGTTCTACCCCTGAGGTTACATCTTTCATTTTACGTTAGCAACTCACCATTTCAAATATTTATATATTCTGGTTAACAGCTATCTAGGGAAAAACAGTCTGTTGTATACTTACATCCTTCTTACCTGCTCCAACTTTTTATTAATTTTTTATTTTTTAAGGCAATCAGGGCAGGAAGCATGGCCTTCTTTTGTAATATTTGGAAGAATGTATTTTTAAAAATCGTCCTAAAAAGAAATTTGGCCTGTTTAATTAATTTTAAATTTTAATAAAAGTTTAAAAGGAACTTAATTTTAAATGTTTTTAATAGTCATGTGATTCAAAATAAGAAACTATGAAAACCTACACAGTGTAAAGCAGTCTTTCAATTCTTTTCTCACACATGACCAGTTCCCACTTTCCCCAGGCAGCTACTGTGAAAATTTTAAATGTGCCCTTACAGAGTTTTGTTTATGCATATACTTGCTACTAATATAGATAGTTTTCTTTCATTTATTCTAAAACTGATATTATATTATACATACTATTCTGTATTTTTTTTTTTTTTTTTTTTTTTTTTGCGGTACGCAGGCCTCTCACTGCTGTGGCCTCTCCCATTGTGGAGCACAGGCTCCGGACGCTCAGGCTCAGCGGCCATGGCTCACGGGCCCAGCCGCTCCGTGGCATGTGGGATCTTCCCGGACCGGGGCATGAACCCATGTCCCCTGCATCGGCAGGCGGACTCTCAACCACTGCGCCACCAGGGAAGCCCTATTCTGTATTTTTTAAACTCAGATCTTTCCATAACAATGTAAAGCACTTTTTTTTCATTCTTGTTTTATAGCTACATAGTATTCCATTGTGTTGATGTGCTATAAATGACTCAACTGGTCCCCTATTGATGGGTGCTTACATTGTTTCCCATCTTTCACTATTACAGTGCACAATGACTCACTTTAATTTCACACCCGCTTCACACTTGAGCAATGATATTTGTAGGATAAATTCCAAATAGGATTTAAAATTTTTTGATTTTCTTTTTAAGAAACAGGTTATTATTATTTCTTAAAGATTCTACAAGATTGACACTAGCCCTTCCCCTCTTTTGCAACTTGGACATGTGGAATTAAAAAGTTTTCTGTCCATTTTTATAAGTGCTCAGCCTAATCTTGCACACTTTTCTTCTATATCTGCTCTAGAGACTAGGCCTCCCAAAGCAGAACCACTGGCTGGGTTCAACTGAGCTTTTACATTCTGAAACTATCTTTCTTGTTCACAGAAGTACTACTTTTACAAACTAACTCTCTGGTGCTACATGTCTTCTTGAATTACCATTTCATTGTTTAAGAACAGGTCTCTTCTAAGCATGAGAAGAAGAGTTCTTTATTCTTTTACTAAATTGGTCAGCCAAAGAACAGCTTTTGGTGAATAAAAGATATTCTCATTTTAGCAAATGAAGGGGAAGTTCTATTCCCTCCAGTCCAATGCAAAATGTTTTTATTCCTTAAAAATGTTCTAAGTGCTCAAAGTGCTGGAAACTGTTCAGAACATACCACAGAACCCAGTTCCTCCCTACATTCAAAATGTTTACATTCTAAAAATGACAAGAGAGGGAAGGTTGGGAAGGTAGCTAGATCCGGAACAGATGGGCACATATGCCCTCTCTCCTTACCAAATGCAGTCCTATGGATGGCTCAACAGTTAATGTAGATTTCTCTTTACTAAGTTTTATAAGTAACTCTGCTGTGCACAGCCAAATGACTTGAAATGTGAAGATGTAATGCCTCTTTGCTGTGCCCTGCTGTTCAAATGTTCTCAGCTTTGACAATTTATCTTGCTGGAAAATGTCTTCAGAATGTCAGTCACTTCAGTTTCCATGCTTGCCATTTGCATGTTGCACACCTGCTGGTATCTTTAGTTGTGATCTATTGTTATTTTTCTGCGGGGGTGGGGAAGGTACAATATTGCATTTGCAGACTTGGAGTTCAGTTTGTGTGCAGTTTGGAAATGATTCCTGTGAGCCCAGCTATTCTTTTTAACATCATGATCATCTACAGACAAATGTTTACTGAGAGCCTGGTGAAATTTTAGTGCTACATTAGCCACTTAGGGAGACAATCATAGCTGAATAAAAAGACAAGTTCTTTGTCCCAAAAGGATTAGGTCCCATATGAGGATACACATAGATATATAGGCACACAGATTCACAAATGAATACTCACAAACAGTATCATCTGGGCAAACATAGGTGCAGGTATTCCAGTTAATTTAAAATGTTTTAATAGTGGATGCATCTGATAAGGAGTGGGAAATGGGGTGGGGGGGAGCATAAAGAGGAATAATAACTTTGTGCCCTGTTTTCTTCTCTATTGTTTGTTTATTTTTTCAATGAGCAGGCAATACCTTGTTTAATTAAAAATAACAGTTCCAATTAGGATAATTCTGGCTGCAAATAATAGAAAACCCATCTTAAAATTAGTTGAAATAATAAAACATTTATTACTTGACCTAATAAAATCACACAGTAGTTTGGTGTCAGAGCTGGTTAATCCAGTGGCTCAATGATGTCATCAGTGACTGAATTTCTTTCCCTTTTTCTGCTCTGCCATAAGAAGAGGTGCCCCATCAGGGTCATTGTAATGTTCAGAATCTGGAAACAGGAAGAGGGTGCATCCTTCTATGTCAGATTTTCCCCATGTCTCTAAAATCTTTCAATTTTGGAAAATTTCAAGCGTACACCCTTCTCCCAGCTTTGATGATTATCAACATTTTGCAGATCTGCTTCATTTATTCCTTTCCTCCACTTTTTAACCTTGGCTATATTACAACAAATATCACATATTTAACCCATAAATTGTTCAGCATGCATTTAGTAAATATGGACTTTTAATGAGATCATATACTTTTATCACATGTAAAAGTAATAGTAATTCCTTAAAAACATTTACATACTAATCTATGTTCAATTTTCCCCAACTATCTAAAGAAAAAAAAAAGAATCCAGATAAGGTCCACACACTGCATTTGGTTGTTATATTTTTCTAAATCTATTTTTATCTATAATTGTCTCTCTCCATTTATTTTGTTGAAGAAACTGGATCATTTATCCTGTAGACTATCCACATACTGGATTTGGCTGATTGCTTCCTTGTGTTGCATTAAACTTGATCCTCTTCCTCATATTTAAGATATTTAAATATAAGACGAACAGATTCAGATTCACTTTTGCTTTATTTTGCAGGAATATTTCATAAGTGATACTGTGTACTTCCTAAAATTTCAAATCAGAAGACAGGTAATATCTGTTTGTTCTACTGTTAGTGATATTATGATTCATCAGTGGATTCAGACGTTGTCAGTAAGATCCGCTCTTTATAAAGTTCCACGTCAGCTTTTGCATAGTATTTTGGCATGCATTGATACTTGTTGCTTAGATTCATTATTCTCTTAAAGGTTGCATTTATTAGTTGGAATTCTTGAATAAAGAAGATTTTTTCCTCATAAATGATTTAGTTACTCAAAATACAGGAAAGAGAGAATAAATGCTTGATACTTCCTTTCCGTTTTTAAGATTTTCTCCTGGCCTTTTTTAAGAGTGATAAAACGTGCACATCCATCCATCTTCAGAAGTTTCCCTTTACTTCTTATTGACCACTTTGGTAGCACATGTCTATTCCTGAAGTGATCATTTGCAAGGGAAATAGAATTACCACAATAGAATTGAATCAGACAAGCTTACCTTCTTGGGGTTGAATAGAAGCCCAGTTCTTTGAGGAGAAGATGCTGCTTTATATTTGAAAAAACCGAGTGCTGTTAGTAATGAAAAGGCAGAGAACTTGCTAGTGGGTAGGCAACTACAATGCCTGGTGAAACATAACTTCCTATATGTATGTCATTGTCACTCCTTATTTTTCGATCACTAACAAACTAACTGAATTTACTAAAATAAACCTTATCCTTTACCTGTATACTCTGAGTACTCTTTAGTTTCCTTGAATCTTTATTTTTACGTCTTAACAAAATCCACTACAACTTTTAATGGCTGATCTACTTCCTTCCCTCTCTTTCAATGGCTTGCCATTGCTTTATGATCCCATGGCCTGACTCCTTCCCTGGGACCAATCTGAGTACCACTGAGCTCTTGCTGTCCAAGCCACCTTGTTAGTATTTGAAACATTTATGTGAAGTTTAGGCATAGAAGAATACTATAAAGATAATTTTTAGCATAGATGAGTGAAATTTCCAGAGTATAGGATTTTATCCCAAGTTACCTAACTTGAATGGTGGTTTCACTACTAAATTGATGCTCTCCAATTACTGTGATCTTCTTTTCTAAACAACATGAAAGTGGTGTCTTTTTTTAAAAAATATTTATTTATTTATTTATTTATTTATTTTTGGCTGCACTGGGTCTTCACTGCTGCACGCAGGCGCAGGATTTCTCTAGTTGTGGCAAGCGGGGTCTACTCTATTGCAGAGCACAGGCTCTAGGCATGTGGGCTTCAGTAGTTGTGGCTCGCAGGCTTTAGAGGGCTGGCTCAGTAGCTGTGGCACACGGGCTTAGTTGCTCCGCGGGCATGTGGGATCTTCCTGGACCAGGGCTCGAACCCGCATCACCTGAATTGCCAGGGGGAATTTTAACCACTGCGCCACCAGGGAAGCCCCGGGGATGATGTCTTGAATACCTAGGGTCAGCTTTTTCATTGGTTTGCTGACATATTTGGAGTCATAAGAGATCAGACTAAGAGACTGATTATGGGGGCAATATGTGGGTGGGAAAAAATTAGGTCAGTCCAAAAGGAGTGTTCTCTGTTGGTTTTCTGAGAGATGAGGCAAAGAAATATAGTCTGGGGGAAAGCAAAGACCATATTCCAGAGAGACAGGTATAAATACAAGCTTAAAGAGTGAGGGGTGACTGTAATGGTAGAATTAATAACAGCCCTATGTCAGGAGAGTTGGGAGAATAATATCCAGCTAATTTTTATTGAGCATTATGATGTCCCAAGCCATGTTCTAAGCAGTCTACATATATTAACTTATAAGAACTTTATTACCACTTTTTTTTCAGATAAGTTTTAGGACAAATACTGTAGATTCCAACTATATGACTTTCTGAAAAAGGCAAAACTGTGGAGATAGTAAAAAAAAAAAATCAGGGGCTATGGGGAGGGAGGGATGAATAGGTGGAGCACAGAGGAGTTTTAGGGCAGTGAAACTACTCTGTATGATACTATAATGGTGGATACATGTCATACATCTGTCAAAACCCATAGAATGTACAACACCAAGGGTGAACCGTAATTTAAACTATACACTTTGGGTGATAATGGGGGAGGCTGTGCATATGTAGGGACAGGGGGTATATGGAAAATCTCTTTACCTTCCACTCAATTTTGCCATGAACTTAAAACTTCCCTAAAAAATAAAGTCTATTATTTTTTTTAAATGGAGTTTTATCATTCTTTGGGAGCTTCCTAAGGATTCTGAACATTAATTCCTGCTCTTGAGAGCTCATGGTTGGCCATCTTCTTTTTTTCCCAAGACCTGATTGTTCAGATTTTTAAAAATTCTATGAATTATCTTTTATTTTTCATTAAGTTACTTTTCATGCTTAAGTTAGACTGAGTGCTTGCAACCAGAGAACTCTAACTGCATACCCACACACAGTGATCCATGTTTTATGGCTCATTTTTTGAAAAAGCATTTGACTTACAAGCTGTAGTCACATCTTGGCCAAATGCAAGGAAGTTTTAAGGTTATTCAAAACCAGTTGAAATTTCAACACACTTTGAACATGACTTTTCAATGTTACCAAAGTGAAATTACCTTCACTTTTTACAAACTCAGAACAGTAAGAGCATTAAAAGATACTTGTAATATTTGTAGGTAGACATACTGTTACATACTGTATATTTTTGTGTCTATAAATATTACCTATAAAATGACAATTTCATGTGGTTCAACTTATTACACACACGAAAGAGAATCAATACTTTTCCTCTTGTTTTCATTTTTAAAATTTCTGCATTCTCAGGAGCAATATGTGTAGGCAACAGGATGGATGAAGGGGAACTCATGAAAATATAGGAAAAGAAGAAAGGGTGAAAGTAGGATTTGGGTAGGAAGAGGTCAAGAAAGCTTGAAGAAATAGCCAAAAGAATGGGAAGGGTGAAGTGTGAAATGGAGAGGAAGGACATGTGCAAAGTTCAGGGTCTGGCATGCTCACCTGGCTTCTCTCTGCACTACCAACATGCTGTTTAGTCTCTGCTATAGGGATCTCCTCTTATAGGGTCCAGTTCTTAAAATTTGCCTAGAGATATGCTAATTTCTAAGAGGAAACATGTTTTCAAGTAGGCACAAATGATACTTTTTTTCTTCTAAGTAATTATCAGTAAAAATTTCAAAGCCTGTTACGGATAACATGGTTACATTTACTCCGTTTACTGAGAGTCAAACATAGGCTAAGAACTCACTTAATCCTCCCAACAGCCCAGTGTGCTAGGTTTTATCAGTCTGATTTTACAGATATGAAGTCTGTAATTTAAAGAGTTTAAATAACTTTCTCAAATCTTTCTGCTGGTTAGTATCTGAGTAGAACTGGAACCCTGGTCTGTATTTTCATGCCTACCTCTCTCACCAGTAGCTGCCTCAACAGCTTTTCTCCCTATCTTCTCTTTAAATCGAGGGGGATGCTCAAGAAGCAATGCTAGAATTTTTCAGAGTCAGGCAAAGAGACTATGCATTTTCTTACGTTGTTTGTTCCTGTTATGTTTGCTTATGGATTTTCTTCATGATTCTAATCTTCACTGTTTTCAACTAATGACCTAATTAAACATTTACAACTTTACTATTTGTACCCCAGTGTTCTTGTTTTCTATGTATTTTGATAACTGTTTCATTTTTTACTTTAAAGTGGTAAATAAATGTATTCTGCATTTCTCAACTTTTTTAGAACCACAGGAAGCCCTTTTGGTAACAGCACATCCTAGAGCAAACTGTCAGGTATTTATTTAGCGCAAATAACAATGGGCTTATTCCTATAGTTAAGTATTGTGGGGAGGCAGACATTACGGAAGACTTGTTTCCTGCCCTCAGGAAGCTTGTAAGCTAGCTAGCTAGGATTATAAAATTAACCAAGGGGAAACAGTAGTAAGCAGTATAGAACAATATTTGCTGAAGTATGAGGTGGAGATTAAAAAAACTGTAAGAATTTATAGAAGTGAGAGGTTGTTGGGGTTTGGAGTTGCCATGAGGCAAGTGGGGTTTCAGTTGAGTCTTTATTGAAGAGCATCCCTTGGATACATGGAGAGGAGCCACAACACTCCAGATCAGGGGAGCGTAAGTAAAGGCTAGGAAGCAGAAATGCATAATACCAGGGAATAAGACTGACGTGATAGATAGAAAACTTTCTGTTTCCAGGCTTGTTGGTCCAATGTTCAATGTGTGCCAACAATTGTCTTTCTATGCCGTATACATTTTGGTATCCGTCAGACATAGTTCTCTTGCTTTTCAATGTGATTTTTATTATTTCTAACTTGTCTTATTATTGTATAGGCTACATACTTTGGACTTTATTATCTACTTCATGGTCATGAAATAATAAATAATATTTTTGGTTCATAAATCATTTCATGTGTATATCCCAGCATGCAGTACATTACCAGGCATTTGATTGGTGCCCAGTTAATGTTATTAGTAGGATGGTTGATTGCATGTGGTATGAGCTTAATCAGGTTTAAAAAAATTCTTCTAAAGTCACCTCTTTTGTATTACCAGAGTGGTGTAAGAAGGAACAGACTCAGGTAGATATCACCATCCCAGTGATTTGTAGGAGTGGGTTGAAATGTTTTTTCTCCAGTGTATGTGGAAAAGAGGGAAGGTGAGGGCAAGAAAACATTCTGTCACTTTAGAGAAAACACCTTAAGCCTCCAAGTGTGAGAAGTTTTCTAAGTGATAGGAGGGTGCATGGCTTTGCTTCCAGTTTGCTAACACTGCCCTGTTGTGACAAGATCCTAGATACAGTTGCAGGCCTGTGAATGGCCTCACTTGCAAGCACCTCAGAGATGTGCTCTCCTTGTAACCAAGCCATGAAATCAAATTTTGTTTGCAAACTGACTGGCTTATACGTCTCTTTGAAAGTAAGCATGTCACAGGTATTTATTTCCAGCACAACAGCTTCATCGGCCATAACTAATAAATTCTTTACACAGAGACCAACTTTACTAAGCACTGGCATGGGTAGGAAGTGCTCCTGGAGTGAAGACATTTCAAAGACATTTTAATACAGTGGCACCATGCAGAGGGCATTAATCTGTCTCGTGATTTCCTCTTATTGTAACAATGGAAAAGGCTTCTAATGTGTGAACCTCGTTAAATCAATCATCTTGGGAATTTAGATGCACAGTGTGATAAAAGCAACAACTTTCTTTACCTTACGGCAATTTTCCATATGTTTTGGAAGTTGGGATTTAGGGAAAATAAGCTCTTTGATGGATTTATGATTTAGCTTCAAATGTTTTATTTAAATTATTCACTCTATTAGCCAAAAGAAATAGAAAGTCCTAAAAAGCTAATAAAGGGTGTTTCATTTTTAGATAATATTTATTGTTTACACAGCTGCTTTGGACCTTCCTTTTATATCTTTTAAGCTGTAACTACACTGACAAAATATAATAGGAAATGTATTAATTTGGAGCAAGGAGCTGTTTATACTGTTCTTTATTTACAGTTCTCTGCTGTTTTTGTTTAAGAATTTAACCAGTATTATCTGACAGAGCAGTTTTATGAGAAGAACAAAAAGCGTGAGGAAAATGCTTAAGACAAAATGTCCTAAGAGATACAGATTTTGTCTAGACTTAACTTCTTCCTGTTTGTATATAGATAAGTACACTGAAAAGGAACACTAACTTCCAGAATATTTTAAATTTGGGCCTAAATGCACATGGGTTATGCCTACACAACTACAACATTAGTACTGGCAGGTGGGAGTGACGAACTTGTAGGAGGCACTGTTTTAATGCTAGAATAAGATTGGCCAGAAGAAATGCACAATTAAAGCATTTGCTTTAAATCTCTGCTGCTATATTAGGGAAAGAAATTGATTCAAAATGTTAACTTTGATTTGCTTTTATTAAATGCCATCCATTGTTTACCTGGCTGCTGGAGTATATCTGGGCATTTCGCAGCAAGATGGATAATATGGGCAAGTCCAAGGGTTCACAGGAGAACAATGGCATGATTGTTTGTAGACCTGTAGCTAAACCATGTTAGAATTAATTTGGTCAAACTTTATTCATATTGCTAGATCTCTCTTGAGCTCTCTGCCTGAACTATAGATATTCGTTCCAGGAATACATAGACTGGATCTATAGGCCAAGTGGGGAACTCACGCTCTGGACTCAAGAATTCGAAAAATCAATATTATATTGAACCAGTTTTCTCACTGCTTTTTCATAGTCCCTGGTTTGGTATTTTTGGCAGTTATATTAACTCTTTCAGAGACATTGATGCTGTATCTTTAGGAGACAAGTGTTTTCTAATTATATTATATTCCATTATCTAGCTCTTTTCCAGTTTGAATTGCATTTATTATGTGGTACTTAGGTTTTAAAAATAGATAAAAAGCATTTACTGAAACAAAACTGTTTAAAATTAATCCATGCTGGGCTTCCCTGGTGGCGCAGTGGTTGAGAGTCCGCCTGCCGATGCAGGGGACACGGGTTCGTGCCCCTATCCCGGAAGATCCCACATGCCGCGCAGCGGCTGGGCCCGCGAGCCATGGCCGCGGAGCCTGTGTGTCCGGAGCCTGTGCTCCGCAACGGGAGAGGCCACAGCAGTGAGAGGCCCGCGTACAGAAAAAAAAAAAGAAAAAAAAAAATTAATCCATGCTTAGTATTAGGAAATTTTAAATATCATGCAATTATATTTCAAAATTTATATAATCTATGTATATATACATATATATACTATAAACATTTTTCAGAGCAGATATTACATTCTGTAGTCTCAGAGGAGTGGAGAGCCATTTAAAACATAATAATTGTATTACTTCCCATCCCGAAGGGTCACTGACTCTATAATCTTTGAACATTTGTTAAACACTGATTTTCCTCAGAAAAACAGAGTTTAATTAAGCACGATAACCTTGAAAGAGAAGTACAACATTGTAAGTATTTCTACATGGCTAAAAGCTTACATGACATCTAGGTAAACTTACACTATCTATTAATTGACAACTTAGATCTCCATGGCTCAGAGGAAAGTGACAACTGTGGGAATGAAGTAAGCCATCAGGATGAGTGGTTATCTAGGGTCTAACTGAGCAGTGGTCATTTTCCAAATATACTTATCTTGTAAAAGTGGTGGTATCTTATGTGTTTTCAAATAAGAATACTGTTTCTTTTTCCTTCTCCTCCTCTTTGCCCCTTTCTATCCTCCACCATCTCCTCCATCTTCATACTTGTCTGTCTTCCACAAGGTTCGGTCTTAGTAAGTTACCCCCAGTAGGCTATTGTGTGGTCTTTGCTTGCCATCAACTGTTTCACAATATTTCCCTCTGTGATGATCTATGTACTAGGTACTAAATGAAGTGGTTTAGGATGCAGCCTGTGTTTTTTGCTGTAGATCTCTGGGGGAGCTGGAGTGGGCAGGTCTCTGATATCTGTTTACTTGGCCTTTGCATACTTTTTGAGATTTGAAAATGTGAACTGATGCTTACCTGGTCACGTCCAGGGAGCTCTGTAATAGAAGCTTCAGTTCTATTAGAAAAGCTTTGAGAGAAGATGAGATAAATGAGAAGAATATGTCCCTGAACACTGATGCTTGGATAATAATGGGGCTGGAGAAGGGAAAGGCAGCAGGTAGCCTGTGGCCTCAGTGGCTACAGGACTGGCTTCTTTTCTGGGCAGTGCAAAGAGCAACCACAAAGCAAACCTTCACTGAGTGGAAGGAAAAATACTTTCACAGTCAAATCACAGATAAGGAGGAGTGTGAGCAATTTAGGAGCTAGCTAGAAGTGGAGAGAAGAAGGTCAGTGCTTTGGTGGAAGGCTTGGAGACAAATACCACTTGATAATATTGACTATTATGTTATATTATACTATATATTATGTAATTTTTGTTATTATACTACATAATAATAAGAAAATACTATATATTATATACTATTCATTATTATAAAATTAAGTATTTTGTTGAAATGCATTATGATAAAATGCTATAGATATAATAGTGGCATTATTATTATACTGTTAAGCCTTTCTCCTGAAAGGCTTCCCTATAGAGTATAGAATATACTTGGTCCATGCATTGCATGTAGTTCTGATTTAAAATAGGATAAGAACAAATTGTGTAAGAGTGTGTGTCAATCTATAACAATGAAATTCTAAACTTGTTTTAAAAGAGGAGCATGATTTGTTCATGTGGTCTTATCTCCTCTCTCCCCATCTTCTGTGAGAGCAGAGGCCTTGGCACTTGGTTCTCAGCTGGTCAGTTCCCCATTCTACCCTTGTCATCATACTGTGTTGCTGTCACTCACAGCTCAGCTCCATCTAAGGAGAGATGTGCTTTCACTCCCATCCTGCTCTATTTGCCGGGCCATCCTGGTATATGCATTCTGCTTGCTGCTGCTTGTTTACTCTGATGCTTTTCCTAGTGACTGATGCTGGCTTTCACATCTTCCTTGATGAGTATTTAAAACATTTTCCAGGATCCTCATGAGCTCAATTTGGTATCAGTAACCCTTTTTCTCCATTGTGACTTTGATATTTATACCCTTTCCTTTATTAAGTTTTTCCATCTACTTCAAATAAAACCAATTTAACCAGCAGGTCTTCAGATAGGAGGCTTAGGTTTGGAGACCACCTCGTTTCTGCCATATTTGCAAGGATTCTGCCAGTGGCCTCAAGTATTAAGGCTACAGAAAGACATTGCAAACTCAAGGCATTTCCAAACTCAGCTCTTGAGAAACTGGTACTTGCCCCCTGGGATGGTAAGAAGTCAATGGCCTTAATATTGTTGAATGACTTTGGAGTGACTGATAGAGTAGAATATCTACTGCAAATGAGGGGTGGAGTGTTGGGCAGCTCTCTGGAGACTTGTAGAAGCTGGGAAGAATACAGAAGGAAATATGATAAAAATTAAACCAGGAACTGGAAAAAAGATTATCAAACAGTGTTGAGGCCTAAATAAGTTTGAAAAATGTTCAGAATTTACCCCTATCTAGAAGGAGTCAGGAAGAAGGAGCATCTGGTTTGGTAGTAATTTTGGGGTAGGTGATGGGAACAGGTTACTTCAGTGGCTGCTCTTGTATTTTTGTGTGTGAGAATCAAAGGTGATTAAGACCTATCCTCAAAGAGTAGTGCTGAAGTCCTTCCCTGGTGGTCCAGTGGATAAGACTCTGTGGTCCCAATGCAGGAGGCCAGGGTTTGAACCCTGGTCAGTGAACTAGATCCCACATGCCACAACTAAAAGATCCCACATGTCACAATGAAGATCCTGCATGTAGCAACGAAGATCCCGTGTGCTGCATCTAAGACCCAACACAGCTAAATAAGTACACAAATATTAACAACAAAAAAAGAGTAGTGTTGTATTTTGCACTGAATGATCATCATCAAAAAGCAAGTCTAAGTACAAATAACTACAGTTCAAAACACAGCTCAAATCCAGGTGGCCAGGCAAGAGAAGGAATCGATGTAAGGAATCAAGGTTATTAACAAACACAGATTATCATGAAGAAGGCAGGGGGAGGGGATGTAAAAAGATGGGAAAAGAATGACTCCAGTGCTGACAAGTGGACAGCTGCTGTTGTTTATTCATTGATGGCAATCTTGTAAGTTAAAAACAATTAGGGAAAAAGACGTGTGGTAAGAGTGTGTAGAAGCCAGTCCACATGGCTATCTGACTTCTTTTAGAAATGGTCTACAGTCTCAGAAGACGCAGAAGAGAACAGTCAGGAATTTCAGGCAGAAATTGGAATTGTCCTGGCAGATAATTGGAAGGGTTTGAGGTGGAGAGATTAAAGAGATTAGTGGATTAGAAAGACCATGTTTGTTAAAATGAGGTTCTGACTTTCTAGGAGAGACTAATTGCTAGGAAATAATTCTCACAAGGGGGGTAAATGATGTAGACTGCATGGTATAAATTCTTAAATAAGTTCTAATAAGATAGTACCTTCCTCTCATTTGGAATCTACCCTCCAAAAATCACATTCCAAGTAATTTGACCCTCCTCTCTGTTTTATTTCAACTTTTCATTTCTTCCTTTATACTGTAAAGGAAGTTTGTAGCATTAACTTTTCATTTATGTTTATAATGTAATGTAGCTCTGTGAGAGGTTTAAAGGTATGGTACATGTGAGAAACATACCCTCTACATTATTCATGTGACAATCATGAACTAGAAGAAATCTTACATTCTTGATACACAGAGAGCTGTATGAATACAGCAAAGATGATTGGTCAGTCCAATTTGATCCCTGCTTGGTAACATCTCTGGGGCAGAACATGAGTGAGAACCTGGAGCCCTAAATTTACCAGCATTTTTGTATAAACATGAATCATAGTAAGTCATGTTTTATGGTTTCATTCATGTTCAATTCAACCACAGGATACAGACAGGGATTACTTTAAATATAAATAAAGAAAATATGTGGAAAATTTCTCATCTGTGTGCTCATTGTAACTAGCTCATCTATACAATTCAGAAACATGATTTTCGGCTGAACTAGCTAGAAGTTGACTTGTATCACCTGAGTAATTTCCTGATCCCTTTTCCACTTATTTCTCGTCATCTAAACCACCAGTCTACACAAGTAGCAAAATTATATTTGGATTAGAAAGCATGATATACTTTGTCACAAACTTTTACAGTGAAATTTGGGGGTATGACATTGTCTTTTTACTATTGTCGAAACAAGTGTGAGCCATAGATAAATGAACAAACTGCATGTCTTAAATGCTGTTTTATGAGCAAGTCTTAAAATTTACTGTCTGCAGGCTATATCTGAAGACAAATATTGCTTGTGAAAATAATCATTGATCTTTAGAGGTCATATTCAGTCTCTACGCGTAGCTTATAGAGGAATATCCCTTAAGTTAGAAAGTGGTAAAGATGTCAAAAATTTAAGGTGGTCTTAAATGGCAGAGGACAAATTTGGACTAGTGTCTATTTGTGACTATTAAAAAGCTCTTGAATTTTATCCATCACCTACACAGCACACAGTGGCACTCAGCTAAGAATGACTCCTCCTGTGTAACCAGCTAAATTACTTTGGCTACCAGGCCTATATTTTCTGCTTGATACATGGTAGTTCTTTCCCAGGTGCCTGTTCTTTGTGTTTTCTACAGACTTTTCATCCTCAGTGGCCACCTGGCTTATATTCCCTTTGTTTGATTCTAGCTCCCATATCCCTCCATTCTGAATAGTTTTGCAGAGATCAGCCTATTCTATTTCTTGCTGAATGCCTCCCTTTCTCTGAGTTACATTTTGTTGTTTTTGTACTCTCATTTAATCTTTTTTCTCGCTTCTTTTCTAATTAACTCCATCTTGCCTCCTTCATTATGCTTGTAATGAGGTCACAGAGGTGTTCAGAAATTTCTGCTTTTCCCATCTGCTCCAGGGTTCCAATTAGTTTTCTTTGGAATTCTGAAGTTTTTCTTTTGCTTAGTAGAAGCTTCCAATAAGGCTAAGTCTAGGATGGCCTCTTTTCTTTCATCAGTTCACATGAAAACTTTCAAGATTATTCAGG
The DNA here is from genome assembly GCF_964165515.1 of Mesoplodon bidens. Taxonomy (NCBI): domain Eukaryota; kingdom Metazoa; phylum Chordata; class Mammalia; order Artiodactyla; family Ziphiidae; genus Mesoplodon; species Mesoplodon bidens. The sequence continues at coordinate 73,565,033 of NC_138160.1, read as the reverse complement.
CTCTCACTAGTGTAAAAGGCATCATTTTCTCTAACATAGAAATGGAATTAGAGACAACAACAGTTGAGCTACACAGAAAATTTAAATATCTTTTGAAAGAGTGTGAAGTCTGTTCTTCCAGATTGCAAGTAGATGCAGGTGAGAAATTTCAGAAAGACACTTTTATCCACACTTGGACGTGAAGGGTATGTAGCTAACACAACAAAATGAATTTTAAAGGAAATTTGCAAATAATATATTTTAAGGAAAAAGTTTCTTAACTTTAGTATCTTGCTCGTGGAGCATTATTTTCATATAGAATTTTTCAGTAGACTACTGTTTAGCCTTTGCTGTGGACTGAATTCTCTACTCCACTCCCACCAAATTCATATGTTGAAGTCCTAACCCCCAAATTCATATATTGTATTTGGAGATAGGACCTATAAGGACGTAATAAAGGCTATATGAGATCATAAGGGTGGGCCCCTAATCTGATAGGATTGATGCACTTATAAAGAGGGAGAGAAACCAGACCTTTCTCTCTCTTTGCATGTGCTCTGAGGAAAGGCCATGTGAGGATAAAGTAAAAAGGTGGCCATTTGCAAGCCAGGAAGGGAGCTTTTATCAGAAACTGAACCCAGCCAGAACCTTAGTCCTGAACTTTTCAGCTTCCAGAACTGTGAGAAAATAAATTTCCGTTGTTTAAGCTATCCAGACTATATGGTATTTTGTTATGACACCTAAGCAGACTAATGCAGTCATTAAAAGCAATTCTTTCAAAGAGAGAAGCACTCATGTAGTTTGTAAAGCACTACACAAAGCTAAATACACTAAATTTTAATTCAAAGAGAATAGGAGAAATTGGAATCCTCATACGTTGCTGGTGGTAATAATAAAATGGTATAGCCACTTTGAAGACAGTCCAGCAGTTGCTCAAAATGTTAAACGTTGAGTTACCATTAACTCAGCAGTTCTACTCCTCTGTATATACCCAAGATAAATGGAAACATACGTCTACACAAAACTCGTACATGAATGTGTATAGCAGCATTATTTGTAATAGCCCAAAAATGGAAACAACTCAAATATCCATCAATTGATGAATGGATAGATAAAATACAGTATATCTATTCAATGAAATATTATTCAGCTATAAAAAAGGAATGAAGTACTGACACATCTACAACATGGATAAGCTTTGAAAATGTTATACTGAGAAGTGAGTCACAAAAAATTCATAGTGTATGATTCCATTTATACGAAATGCCCAGAATAGGCATTTCATAAATCCATAAAGACAGAAAGTAGATTAGTAGTTGCCTGGGGCTGAGGGCTGGGCCACTGGAGAAAATAGGGAGTGGTTGCTAATTAAATGATGGTGGTGGGAGGAGGGGAGAGTAGAAGTTGGGGGAGGATGAAAATGTTATAAAGTTAGCTTGTGGTGATGGTTGCACTACCCTGTGAACATACTGAAAAACATGAATTGTACCTTTGAAATGGGTGAATTGTATGATGTATGAATTATATCTCAATAAAGCTGTTAGAAAAGTGTACATACCCATACATAAACACATAGAGAGAAGTGTACTGTAAGGAAATACATCAAAATATTAATAAAGGGTTTATGTATGTTTTCAGCTGATTTTCTATTTGCTTCTTCATGTTTTTAATTTTTTTTCAAATTTTCTGTATTGAATATACTTTTTAATGACCAGAAAATTAATAAATATTATTAACAAAGTAAATTTTCTCAACTCTCATGCCCAATTGGTAAAGAATCTAAACAGAGTTTGGGCTTGGGGTAGTAAATTAAAGAAGTAACAAGGTGTGTTTACATAGGCTTCTTGTCTCCAAATTCCCTGTCTTTGGTGATGAGTGTCCTTCTACCTCCAGATGTAGGAGGTGCTCTTTTCACATGATAGAATTATTTCCTGCTTTCAGGGAGACAGAAAGGAGAGCCAGAGTGTCCCTCTTACGTTGGCTGTTCACTGAGAAACTTTAGTTCAAAATAATTAATATGCCATTGAGGAATATTTTGGGATTACCTACAGTAGGCATTAGACATGGTAATACCAAATAATGTTAATGCCAACCCAACAATGTTAAGAGGCAGTAATCAAGCAAAAGCATTTATTTGGGATCAAAGAATTGCAATTTGTGTTACACAGATCTGGGTAGCAACCCAAATAGTGTCTCCCTGGGGAGACAAGTCATGGGCTTTAAAAACCAAAAAAGCCAAAAAAGAAAAAAATAAAAAATAAAGGAAATGTCTGCATAAATTGCTTATAAAGAATTTTCATTGGTGTTGGCAACAGAAAGTTAGTCTTGGCTAAACATGATTGGTTGCTAAGGCTATCACTAAGCTAAAGTCTGTTACTGGAGCAAGTTGCAGGTGTTCTTGCAGAGTTCTTGGAATATTTGCAGTTTGGCCCAGTTCTAAAGTTCATGTTTCACCCAGTGAGGACAGGCATAAGGTCCACTTCCTTAATGGCTCTGGGCTCCATTTAAAAATCTTTTGACATAAGTGACTCCATTTTATTTAATTTTTCCCATTAATAATAATAGAAAACACAAGCTGCTTTATTTTGTGCCAGACCTTGTACTATGTGCTCTACCAGAGTTATCTCATTTAATTTCTTTAATCCTCACAACAGATTTTTGTGAGTTAGAACTCCATCACTGATTCAGATACATACGACTTTGACTTCCAGAGTGCTCCAGCTCACCTTCTGAGCAGTTTGGGTCATCATCATATTGCTTTTCCATCAGTTCCAACAGCATGCCTTGTTCCTCCTGACTCGGCCTTTTGTGTATGCTATTCTCACTGTCCAGAATGTTCTGCTATCCATTCCCTTCTACTCCCAACTCAAAAACAGTTTCCTAGTTAACATTTACTTTTAGATCTCAGTTTCAATGACCCCTTCTTAGGCCTTTCTTGACCCCCAAATCCAGGTGAGATCCAATTATTTCATGATGTTATAACACTATGTACCTTTCTTTCCAACAATAATCTCAGTTATACATTTATGTGCATTTGTGCGTTTATTTGGCTCATTGTGATTTCCTACACTAGATTATAAATTTATGGCCATAGGAACTATGGCTAGGTTTCAGTTTTATGCATTATTTATCTTTGATCATTATTATCTTCCCAGCACTTAGCGCATTGTATGGCGTACAGTAGTCATTCGTTTAATATTGTTTGGATAGATTGTGAACTTGGGGACTTTCACTTTCCCTGTTTACTTTTGAGAGTCCATCAGTTTACAGTGCTTCTTTCACTACATCTATGTCATCCCTTCCCAGTACTTAAGAGTGACCACGGGCACTCCAACAATTTATGGCACTCAGGGTTTTTCCTGAACAATAACAGTCTTCATGCTACTGTGACTTCCAGCTTCCATCAGCCTCCAAGATTCACTCCTCTCCCTGTTACTAGCATTGCTCCAATGAGAACAAAGTCTTTTAATTTTGTAGATTCATGATCAAACACAGAGATGTGTGCCTTTGAGTTGACCACTATTCGAGTCAAAACCTGGAATAGTTATTTTTGAGACAAAAGGATGAGAAATGATCAAAGGTTGGGAATTTTTAGTGCAAATAAGGGTTGGTTCATGCATTTTAAAGGCATGATATTCATAATATCAGAGTGCAAGATGAAACTGCTAATGTAGAGATTACAGTTCAAGAAGGTAGTAAAACTTTCGGCTTCAAAGGCAGGAGAGACCAGCAACTTGAACACTTCTCTCTGTCTTCTTGAGGGAAATTTAAAAAGGAGACATCTCTGAATTGGGTTTTCAGAAAGTTAAGAAGTTACAAAATTGAATCCACTTTAGGATTTTCATTATGTAAAAATATTCCATGTATATAAAAGGGAAATGACAAGATGAAATTGTTTTTTGAGGTAACAAGATTATAGGTGAATGTTTTCCTTTATTTAATTTTGATTTACTTTCATATTGTCATATGCAATATATAACATATTTTTTAAGGAACTCCAAATCTTCTGTGGTTCCAAGTTATAATTACTGTGTATTTCCTATGTGCCGAGTTCCCTGTTATATCATTTTCGTTGTTCCCAATGACAACCCTGAGAGGAAGATGCTGAAGAGGTTACAAAAAAAAGATAGAAATTTGTTCCAAGTCTTCTACCCTGTGAGAGGTAGAGCTTGGATTTGAGCCTTGCTGGATCCAACTCCTAGCTTAGTTTTGATCCATTGTCCTACTCTACCTCCTTTTCGAGTCACTTGACACAATCTCCTCAAAGACTTTACAAATTCCCTGACACTGGTAAAAGTATTTCTTCCTCTGCTGCTTTGTTACAATTAACTAATTATTTCAATAAATATTTGTTAAACATTTGCTATATGCCCGTGATTGTTCTGGTTTCTGGATGAACAAAGGTGAACACAATGGACAAAGTCCTTACTCTTAGGCTACTATAGTAGAAGAAAGATAATAAACTCTCAAAATAGCAAATAAGAAATCTATGAGATCACATTGATATGTAGAGAATGAATGTTGGTTATCTAATAGTGACTAGTTATTGGACCCCAGAAGCTGTTTATTAAATAAAATTAATGTGAAGCCCACTGTGAGGAGGAAGCATTGAAGCTGAGACCCAAATAACAAGAATGCTTCCAGCTGAGGAACAAGTTTTTCCTAAGGCCCTGTGGCAGAAACCAGCATAGTATGTTCAAGTAGTGAAAAGAGAACAGTGTTGCAAGAGCATGAAAGATGGAGAGAGAGGTGGTTGGAGAAGTAGGATGTAGCCAGATCACATAGGGATTTGTAAACCAGAGTAAGGAAAATGGATTTTAGTTTAATGGACATAGGAAGTCGTTGGAGGATTTCAACTCAAAAAAGTATTATTCTGGCTGCCGTGTGGAAAATGGATGGTAGGGGAGCAAGTGTAGAAGCAGAAAGATGAGTCAGAAGGCTGTTAAGATATTTCCACACACTGACACTGAGAGATGATTGTGGTTTTGATGGAAACAGTGGTTCTCAGATTGAAATGTTCAACAGAATCACCTGGAGGGCCTGTTAAACCACAGGTTGAGGCCCTTTCTCTTCTCCCTTCCCTCAGGTATCTGATTCAATACATCTGGGATGGGGCCTGAGCACAGTCCAGCAAGTTCCCAGGTGAGGCTGATGCTGACTCCCCAGTGGACAAAGGTGTCAACAATACAGATAAAAGGGGAAAGATTCAGAATGTATTTTAAAATTGGAGTGACAGAACTTGTTGATGGGTTGATTTTAGGAAGCATAAAAAGAGAAGAATCAACACCTAGAATTTTGGAGAAGTAGGGGAGGGCTTTTCACTGAGATGAGAAGGAGCAGTTTTTAGTGGGATAGGAGTAAGGGAAGAATCAAGATTCAATTATATTAAAGGAAAATTATGAGGGTATTATATTTTATATCTTTATACTGGATTGTATTAAATATATGATGATTATGGTGATTCAAATCCTTTCACTGAGCTGAAGTGGAGGGAGTGTTTGGTGCAGGGGAAATAGCTAGCTTGGGCAGGTCCCAACTAAGTGTTGGGGGCCAGAATAGGGCTGGAGCTAAAGAAGACGCAGTGTGGATATTGGGAACCAGAGATATGGTTCAAGCCAGGAGGAGAAATGACTGAACCAAAACCACGTCAGAAATAACCATGGAAGATTCTACATTACAGGATTGGCTGGTGTTTCTGTCTAGGGCATGTGAGTTGCAAAGTGCTTTGATGAACCAGGCCAATTTATAAGATGAGTGGAAAGACAGGAGCCTGTTTATTAATCAATACATGTGATAATGATAACAACTAACATTTATTGAGTGCATAGTGTTTGATAGGCATTGCTGAGTACTGTATATAGATTACCTAATTTAACTCTTTCAATACCCTATACCAGAAAAACTCGTTTCCTCTACTCTCATAACACTTCTGACACCAAATGTGTGGGGCTTTCCTACCAAGTCTCCATTTCTTGGTGGATGCCAACTGGGTGTCCTACAATTAATCCAATTCTGACACTAACTGACTAGAGTTAGTGCAGACCACACAGGTTAAGAGCTCAGTTCCAAAAGAGTGCCCCCCACCTCAGACACCAATCGAAAGTCCCAGGTTGTCACCTGTAATTCGGACTGACCTACTATAAATCAGGGGTTTCTGAAGCCCTCTCTTCAGGTTTGATCATTTGCAAGAATGGCTCACAGAACTCAGGAAAGCGCTTTACTTACAATTACTGGTTTATTATAAAAGATCCATGTATGGTCAGGCAACTCAAGATGGCTGTTCTCTTGCTCTGTACATCCCCTGCCTGACTAGTGCCTGCATCACCTACTCCCTACTCACCTGACTGAACTTCCCACTTACTTGTCTCAGGCCTCAGCTAGTGATTGTCCTAATCTGTAGATTAGAACATCTCCACCATGATAGCTTATCAAAAGGGTGGTGAGGGACATGCCCCTCTGCTGGTTTCCCTGGTAACTGATGAGCCAATCCGACATCAAATCTCCCTATAACTGGTAATCTCCCCCTCCCCCTGGGAGTGAAGACTGCCACCATGTCCACCCTGCCATCTGCTGCACACCATGGTGTGTTACTCCAGGACCTTGCTTCAGACATGTAGATCCCCCATCCATTAAATCACTGATGGCTCTGTTGCTGACTCCAGGCTCTTTCTTTGGTCCTGAAGTTGGGCAAGTACAGGGCTTGCAGGCCTGCAGGGTACAGCCCAATAATACAATTCAGGAACAGCCAAATGGAAGAGATGCATAAAACAAGATATGTGGGAAGGAGTGGGGTGTTTCCATGCCTTCTCTGGATGCATCACGCTCCCAACAACTTGTGTTCACCAACACCTCCAAGACCCCTTTGGTTAGTAGAGCTTTTATGGAAGCTTCATTAGGTAGGCACGACTGATTAAATCATATAGTTAAATCATTAAATCGTATAGCCCAATAGTGGTTAACTCAACTTCCATCCTCTTTCCTCCACCCTGAGGTTCGGGGGTGGCCTAAAAGTTCCAAGTCTCTGATCACATTGTTGGTTCCCCTGGAAACAAGCTCTCCCATCCCTAGGGACTAGTCTAGGTTTTTCCCCTCATTAACATAAACTCAGGTGTGGTTGAAAGGGGCTTGTTATTAGCAGTAAAAGACATTACTTTCACCTTTATCACTCTTGAGCTACTTCAGGAGCCAGGGACAAAAACCAAACATTATAACAAAAGATATTCCTTTTACCTTTATCACTTAGGAAATTACAAGGGTTTTAAGAGCTCTGGCCAGGAGCCAGGGAAGAAAAGCAAAATATGTATCACTTGTTATATATCACAATATCACACCCTATGAGATAGGTATTATCTCAATTTTATAGATGGGGAAACTTACCTGAAGTCACATAGCTAGAATGTGATAGAGCTGGGATTCATACTTGGGTGCTGTTGAATTTCAACATATTTTAGGTTTTAATCTGTACAAGTTTAAAACAAACATTTTAATTGGGGGAATTAAATAGTTTTTTGCTGCCTAGTCTATAAAATGTTTAATATCAGCTTTAGTTGGGGACATACTCCCCCTATCCTCCTTACGGCACTACTTCTATTGAAAAATCTAGACCCAATTATATCATTGATAGCTCCTCTTCCAGGAATGTAATTCATTATATGCTTGTGGACTCTTTGCACGGTCTTTGCCTGAAAACAGTATCTTCAGTATAGAGTTAGCTACAGTTGATATCACTATGTTTTTTTAAGTGTTAATACATTAATTATATGCAGGAAAGTGTTAAATTTCCTTGAGAACACATTTCTTTTTTTCTTCTTTTTGCTTCCCAGAGAAGAGAAAATCCTCACATTTTGAGATGCCAGGCCGTGTATCTACTTCCCCTCCCTTTCTCTTGCCTGATATCTTTCATCTTGCCTCCTGTTTCTCATACCCTCACCTTCCAGAATGATGTTTCCTGAGGACACAGGAAGAGAACAAAAGATACTCAAAACACACGACCCCTTAAAGATAGGTGTACCTTTATCTTCTGCGCTTGCTCCATGCCACCCTCTGCTTATGACACGTCACTCTCCTGAACTTTGGCTGCTGGTACAGTCCCTGATTGTCTCCTATGCAGACAAATAAGGGAATTCGACAGGTTTGTTTGGGGGACCAGAGAAATAAGAAAGATATTTTCTTAACACATTAAATTCCATGGGATTTTTTTTTTCTGCCCAGAGAAGCTTTCCAGGGTTGTTCACTTGCTATTTTCGCCAAGTCTCTGAATGAGTTATTCATTTGAAAACTTGAGAAACTGAGCAAGGATGGGAATACTGAGGAACTCATGAACTGAATATAGGCTCTTTGAGGGCAGGGAGATAGCTTTCATTAAAAAAGTAGATTATTTTGCAGTACTATATTATGCTAGATAGTCATTTAGTAAATCTTATTCAATTATTTAAACTTCATAGAAACCACTTTGCAGACTGTGCAGCAAAGACCACAGATAATACAGTATGCTTTATCACCTGCTTTCTGGCCTTTATTTCCACAGAAAGGACTTTCAAATATACCTTGTGCTTACAATTCTAAAAAATACTTAAAAAAACCAGACTTTATTGTATGAATTTTGTACTTTGAAACAGTGTTATGAAAATGTAAAGCAAAACATATTTTGTTTGGGTGTTGATTTGAATTAAATGAAAAAGCAAGAAAATCCCGAGTTAGTCAAGTAAATAGAAGTATGATGTAATTGGGGGCTAGGAGGTGCTCAGCAGTTCTTGTTTCTAAATATTCCTCTAATAGTACAGATAGGCTCCCAATATGTCTCCGTTAGCTGTGAGGAGTCACTAATTTAAACGTAATCTCCTGGGAGTAGCATCAAGTTGTCATTAATAATTGATGTTGGAAATATTTGATATCTAATTAAGAGTAGGAGTTAATGAGAATGGAGTCCAGGGTAGTTGGAGCAGGAATGGAGATAAGCATTTTCACAGTGCTAGCTTTTCATGGAGATGGACTGAAAAGAGTGATGAAAATACAAAAGAAAATCTGCCCCAATTAGGTATACCGAATCTTCCATTCTGAGGGAGATTCCCTTCCTTAAAATCCCTGCCAACAGGGAGGTGGTGTGCATTTTAACTACGCTACATGACCCAGCCTTTCTTCTCTGACCAAAACAATTTATCTTGGTTGGGGGGAAGGAGACAGGGTGGTGAATCTGACAAAAGGGCAGCTATTCAATAGGGGAGTCAATGACCTATGGCATGGCCTAATACAAGATGAGATGGCCCAATTAGATTCTCACTTTTAGTTATTTGAACTAAATTAGTGGACAGAATTAGGAGCTGGAGCTCAAGGTATGCTATGGAGTGAATTTGGCACCATGGTGGGCCATAAGGAAAGTGAAGATTTTAGGGAACTTACATTTTGAATAAGCAAAGGAAGGCAGTAATTAAGACCACCTAACCCAGGGAAGGTTGATGCAGAGAGTAACTGATTCTTCAAGACTGTGCATAACCTCACAATAAACTTCCCTCCTCTTAAGATGTTCTATGTGAGCCTCTGTTGTAGTCAAAGGAGCCCAACTAAAGTGTTGCCTGATTAATTCTTGTTTAGGATAATCTTGACAGCAAATACTGAGGTATGTGACCATTATTCCACTAAATTCCTAGAAGTAAGAAATTTCTAGATGTGATAAGCAGACATTTAAGGGAATGCATTAAATTTTATATGCTTACTAGCAATCTAATTTGAAAACCTCTCAGCCCATTTCAGACTTCTCAGCCCGCTTACTTCTCTGATCTACTCTTGTATGAAGATAAGTTCTAAGACTATGAATAAATTAAAAGAAAAAGGAAGGATGACAACTTTTTTACCTAGAGGAATGTTAGTAAGCTTTGAAAGACAACCATGAAATTATCTGTAGCACTTGGTCCCATCAAATAAGTGTAAGTGAAATTTCTTCCAGATTTAGCTCAATACTACTATTCAGTAACACCAGGGTCTACCCAAACTGAGTATATTAAGACATTTTCTTTTCGGATTAACCTACTTTTGAAAGTATATCCTACAGAAAAGTCTGCTGTTGGCATCATTCCTAACATTTTGGTTTTCACAAACGATTAGCTCTACCATAGGATATGAAGAATAAATAAGAGCAAAAGATCATAAAATGAGACCATATTGTCCAAACATGCTATGTATGCCTTGGCAAACAGAACGCATATATTAAGACAAATCATATCTAACTTGCCAGAGAACTGGATCAAAGCTGGCACAAAAAAGACTTCTGTTGGACAGCTCAGGAAGGGAAGCTTAACAGTGGTCCCCTTGAAGTAGGGAGACCATATAATTTATCATCCAGACTGGGACACTTCTGAAAGTGCTAGGGACAGTACTAATAATTACACTCGGTCAATAGATGTGAACTAGAAGTTTTCCAGGAAACTGAATATATGGTTGCCCTATAAGGAAGACAATTCACCACTTCCTCTGCAAAATATCTTTTATCTAATGGCCAAAGAACTAAAAAGCGGAAAGTCCTTAACTTGGAAAGAAGAATGTTCTAAAATCCAGATCTCTTGAAAATGCATACTGTTAAAATGACTAATAAAAGTCAACATACCAAGGGTTTTATCTTTAGGACCACAACTGCCACATTTTAAGAGAGTTAGCTTAGGCACTGAGGTGTTGTTGTGGGAACTTTATCCAACATGAAAACAGTGCACCTCCAGTATTGCTGTGAGGAGTCTTGGTTGCCAGGGTCTCTAACTCAGTTGCACCAGACACACCAAACCTGAAGGCTTTCTGGGCCAGGTCACATGCACTGAAATTATTATTATTTAAATTGAGGTAAAATTCATAAAATATAAAATTCACCATTTTAACCACTCACAATTTAGTGGCTTTTATTACACAGTGTGTGCAATGATTACCATTATCTAGTTGCAGAACATTTTCATTACCCCAAAAGAAAGCCTCATACCCATTAAGGAGTCAGTCCTCATTCCCCACTCTCCTCGGTGCCTGGCAACCACTAAACTACTTTCTGTCTCTATGCATTTGCCTTTCTGTTTTTTTTCATATAAATGAAATCATATAACATATGGCATTCTGTGTCTGACTTCTTTCACTTAGCATAATGTTTTCAAGGTTCAACCATGTAGCATGTATGGATACTTCACATATCAATTACTTTTCACGGGTGAGTAATATTTCATTGTATGGGTATATGATATTTATCCATTCATCTGTTGATGGAAATCTGGGTTGTTTCCACCTTTTGGTTATTTTGAATAGTGCTGCTGTGAATATTCATACACAAGTTTTTGTTTGAACAGCTGTTTTCAGTTTTTTTGAGTATATATCTAGGAGGAGAATTGCTGGATTACATGGTAATTCTATGTTAAACTTTTTGATGAACTGTGGAATTAGTTTTATAGGCAGGACAGCTGTAACAGTATTCTCAAAGTGGTCACTCAGGAGAGAGAGTTGGGGGTGGCCATCTAAGTATGGGAACATTTCCTCCAAAGATTGAGGCCCAAAGATGTACATCACTTTCTAACACTTAGTGGGAGTACATTAGTCTGGTTATTTCTAAGGTAGGGAGACTCAAGAAGGAAGCCTTAACACCCAACCCCTTACTCTACCAATGGATTTATTTATTCAATAAAACTAAGTAGGAAATTTGGCAGTTTTAGGTTAAGAATTTTCTCTGCGTACTACATTTCTCTTGGTGCTACTGAGTCCCTCTTATTTCTGAGGTTTATTTTGAGTTTAGCAATCTTCAAATTTTACAAAAGGAAAAATCACTATGTTTTTTATTTTTTATTTGTCAAACACCAATATCCTTCAGGGGCTGATCTTTCAATATCTTAAGAACAGTTTATTTCTTGTTTTGATAAGAAACTGCTGATATAAAAATAAACTATCTTAAAATAGAGAATATAAGCACACTGCCATTTTTTCTCTCCTTAGAAGTATTATTTTATCTTTTTTTTTTTTGTGGTACGTGGGCCTCTCATTGTTGTGGCCTCTCCCGTTGCGGAGCACAGGCTCTGGACGCGCAGGCTCAGCGGCCATGGCTCACGGGCCCAGCCGCTCCGCGGCATGTGGGATCTTCCCGGACCGGGGCACGAACCCGCGTTCTCTGCATCGGCAGGCGGACTCTCAACCACTGCACCACCAGGGAAGCCCTATTTTATCTTTATAAAATCATTTTTATTGTTTTCTTCCCATGAAATGTTTTGTTTACTAGAAATAAAACTTTTCTTTGCATAGGAACAGAGGAACCACATGTCTTTGAAAAGCTAACAGATAGGAGTCTGTGATTCTATTTTACCAATATTATTTCAGAATTTAAACAGAGGGTTGACTAGCTTCCAAAATTAAATTGGAAATTCTGTGATTTACTTTTGTTCCTTTTGGATGGAGGGTCCAAGAAACAAGTTTTATTCTGGATTTTCTTGTTTTTCATCTAATGAACTGGGATGGAATACCTAGAGGAACTACCCATGCAATCACTACCTATTATGATTAGATGGTATTTATAAATTGTTTTCTAGCTTCACAAAAGTTCTAACTCTCTGCCTTTCTGAATGTTCACTCAGCAGATTTATTATAGGTGAATCCTTTTGACCTCTTATGTGATAATTTCTTTGCTTTTAAAGTAGGCTTTTGGGGGAGGTGAAGATATAAGAAATATTTATAATCATGATTATACATGTGTCAATTGATTATATTTTAATACTCCTTTATTCCAAGATATCAAATGAAAATATTCTTCATGCTGCTTTTTAGTAAGAGAATTTTGAATATTTTTGTCTTTCCACTATTGTGGCATTTATTTTGCAAAACAAATTAACTTCCCATTTATACTCCCAAGCAACACACATTTATTGATTAAGTAAGACAATTACGATTTTTTAAATTAAATTTCAAATGTTTCCTGTGTTATAAAACTGTCACAATCTATAAATAATAATAAAAAATTCAAGATCATGAATGATCAGAGGCAATGACAACGAGAAGAATGAACTAATGAGCAAGACTAACACAGGTAATGTTTCATGTAGACCGAAAATGTGTATCATACCCTGGACACCTTGCAAAGATGTTGGAGGTCGGCACTCTGGTCAGATAATTAATTTTTATCATTTCAGAGATCCAGGTTGGCCATGTTGTGTGTGTGTGTATTTATATATAACTAAAAAAAATTCTACAGGATCAACAATGGAATGCAGATTGTAATTTGTTCAAGTTTTTTTCTTTTCCCAGTTTTGTTCAAACACTATCATTGTAAACCTTGAGGTCTGAACATAATATTTTGGTATTCAATGTTGGGTAGAAGATGGTTAGCAAAGAAAAATCACCCTGAAGTTCCAGACTCTTTTGACTGAGAAAGAAAGAAAAATAACCAGGAAGAGAGAACAGCAGCAAAGGGGCAGCATCTGTTTCATTTTTTTAGTAACTGCATCTCATGGACCCATTCATTAAAATTCCAAGGTACCTATGCTTGATTTCTGTTAAGCTGCATTTTAACCCTGTTGGATTTGGAGTAGAGAAATAGAGAGAGGGAGAGCAAGAGAGAGGGAGAGCAAGAGGGAGGGACTAAGGGGGAATGTCCCTGATATAAGTGTTTCATATCAACTACATTGGATAATAACTACTATGGGGATTGTAAACTCTCAGGCACAGTAATATATTTTTGAACATCTGAGATACTTACTACACACTGAAAACACCACGAAATAAAAATAATCTCTTCACACTTCCCAACTGGCTGTTTATCAACTTTTTCCTTTCCCACATTTATGCATGAAGTGTCCCTTCACAGCCAGAAACCCTGTGGTGTTTTTGGCTCTGTTTTGGACAGTAACTTGCTTATTTTCAGAGTTAATGGCAGAAAGCAAAGAAAAATGTAGTCCATTAGTGTGTTACATTATGTAAAGAAAACAAGATTGCTAAATACTGCCATCCAGTATACTTTCCAAGCATTTATTTAAACATTTTAATTTCAAATCAAGCATCAAATCGAACAGCTCCCCAATAATAGAGTTGAAAAAGAGTTGTCTCTGTATGTCTTAGAGCGATTGACCCACTTATTTAAACTTTCTGTAAACCCAACCTCTATCAAGCAGCCTCCAAGGGGAAACACACACATATGTATACTTAAGTAACCACAGCAAATATTGAATATTAACTTTCCTGTTTTTCTTTCCTCTTCCCCACTAAGGGAATAACAGTGTAGGGTTTAATTCTTTGCATGGCTATGTTTATGAGTGTGTGTGTGTGTGTGTGTGTGTGTGTGTGTGTGTTGCGAAGTTAACAAGCATGACAATAAAAGATGAGCAAAGTCAGTTGCTGGACCAAAAGGGTATGTGATCCAGAAACTTTGAGGTTCATCAGGTACAAATTTTTATAATGGATACTGAGGGTGAATAACATTGCTTGTTTATAGATGAGCCTGAAGCCAAATATATGCTGTCTGTCGGAGGGCTGCAAAGAACATGATAGGGCTACAAAAGCAGATTTTTCTTCCTTAGGTAGGGGATGCTCCTGCTTATATGCTATTTCAGAAGCAAAATTCAATGCTAGCTCATAGGCCAATTGTTCTAAGGAAATGTTTTATTTTGCCCAGAACAATTAATCAAATTATGCAATCCAAGAATTAAAAGTTATTTTCTCTGTGTTCATGTAAAACCAAGCAAATAATATATCCGGATTCTCTCTCTCTCTCTCTCTCTCTCTCTCTCTTTCTCTCTCTCTCTCTCTCTCTCTCTCTCTATATATATATATATATATATAAAAGCAGTTAGGCACTTCTTCTATATATCTTTATAAATGCATAGAAAAGAGGGACTTCCCTGGTGGTCCAGTGGTTAAGACTCTGTGCTCCCAATGCAGGGGGCATGGGTTTGATACCTGGTCAGGGAACTAAGATCCTGCATGCTGCACGGTGCGGCCTTAAACAAAAATAAATACATAAACAAATAAAGAAAGAAATGCATAGGAAAGAGTTTAGTAGAAGACACTTGTAACTGGTCACAGTGCTTACCTCTTAGAAGCTGATTTGGATTAGGGTGATGATCAAGTGGAACTTTAGAGTTCTTGTAATGTTTGTAGTTTAATGCAAATGCATAAATGTGTCACTTAAGAAACTAAAAAGTAAAATAATTTGAGAAGTTATCTTTTCTACGTGCTTGCCCTTAAACAGAATATCTAAGCTATTTAAGATAGCATGTTATGTTTTATGTAAAAATTTTTATTGATGGAGAGCTTCATTTCTAGTCATTCCAGTGTTTTGTCTTGTTTTTTTTTAAACATCTTTATTGGACTATAATTGCTTTACAATCGTGTGTTAGTTTCTGCTTTATAACAAAGTGAATCAGTTATACATATACATATGTTCCCACATCTCTTCCCTCTTGCGTCTCCCTCCCTCCCACCCTCCCTATCCCACCCCTCTAGGTGGTCAGAAAGCACTGAGCTGATCATTCCAGTGTTTTTTAAACTCTAGGGTTGAAACTTTTTCCTTTATCTCTAAGCTAAATCAAGAGAACATAAATATACCGAAGTATTTCTTTTAGTTCTGTTTTCTTTGTAAGGTAAATATAAGTGAAGAATGCTCAGCGGGCTTCCCTGGTAGCGCAGTGGTTGGGAGTCCGCCTGCCGATGCAGGGGACACGGGTTCGTGCCCCGGGAGGATCCCACGTGCCGCGGAGCGGCTGGGCCCGTGGGCCATGGCCGCTGGGCCTGTGCGTCCGGAGCCTGTGCTCCGCGACGGATGAGGCCACAGCGGTGAGAGCCCCACGTAACGCAAAAAAAAAAAAAAAAAAAGAATGCTCAGCAACATATTATGAAACAATAGAGCAGTGCTGAAAATTTCTAAGAATTAATGGCAGCATTTAGGACAATTTGACAAGAAGGATCCCTAAAAACATGGATTTATTTATGGAATAAAGTACAAGAGCAAGAGTAAGAACAATACTAGATTTTATGTATAAGGCATTTAGTTGTAAATATCATAATCCAAAAGACTAGGTGTGCAGGTGAAAAATGCAGAATAGATCAAGAGCTGTGCAGTGGGGTTTTCACTTTCACCTGCACATGTAGCAGTTACTTTCAGTAATGATAGTTTTAGAATAGAAGGGACAGCAACACAACACAATATTATATAACTGGGATAAACCATTTCCCAGGGTCTTCATGCAAGGACAGTCACATAGTTTTTCCCCTGCTAGGTTAAATTTGGACTGGCTAAAGCCTCCACATGCCTGATTGGCCTGAACCAACCAGTTTACCTGCTTACCTCCTTAACTTACTGTCAGGCTCCCTGACTACCACGGCCTTTTGTCCAGTATGACACAAAAAGATCTTTCTATTATATTAACTAACTGTTTAACAAGATGAACATCTTGAATTTCTAGTAATTGAGAATTCCAGGGATTGTGTCCCATAAAATAAATAATCACTAAGAAGAATGAGATCATGTATTGTTTAAGTTGCATAACCAAGTTTATGAAGAGTTGATTTACATTGAAAAGGGTTTATGTATAAAAGAAGCCTGACTTAATAGCATGAGCATCACTAGTTGTGATATTAATGTGGCCACATCATAGTATGAATGGACCATCACCTCCTATTTTTGAAAAACATACAATTAAAAATATGTTGGAATACCAAAGGCCATATTTTCAGTTTATACAATCTAACAATTTAACACTCACATGTCCATATCATCTTAGAAACTCTCATGTAACCTCACAATAATTGAACATATTAAGGAGCAACATCTTTTTATTTTTTTAAATAAATTTATTTATTTATTTTTGGCTGTGTTGGGTCTTTGTTGCTGCGCACAGGCTTTCTCTAGTTGAGCCAAACAGGGGCTACTCTTCGTTGAGGTGCGCAGGCTTCTCATTGCAGTGGCTTCTCTTGTTGTGGAGCACGGGCTCTAGGCGCACGGGCTTCAGTAGTTGTAGTGTTTGGGCTCAGTAGTTGTGGCTTGTGGGCTCTAGAGCACAGGCTCAGTAGTTGTGGCGCATAGCTTAGTTGCTCCGCGGAATGTGGGATCTTCCCAGACCAGGGCTCGAACCTGTGTCACCTGCATTGGCAGGCAGGTTCTTAACCACTGCGCCACCAGGGAAGTCCTGCAGCATCTTTGTATATATTTTGTAAATGATTTCTTCCAAAATGTACTAATATGGTGTTACTTAGAGTATATTAGCATCAACTTAAACTTGATAATATTGCTACCCCTCTGGCTTTAGCTCTGCTTAGCTGGCTTGAATTTCCCTGGATAGCAATTAAGGCTCACAGTTCAGAAAGTCTAATAAGCTTGCCACCATTCCTAATAGCTATATTGCTTGGGCCACTGTTTTTACCTATGGGTAGTAATCCTTTTGTAAAGCTTAAAGATTATTCTAGTCTTCCTTTTATGTAGCCTTTAGATCATCTTAGCTTGAATCTGTATGCATAATGCTCTATTCATGTCACACTATCCCGTGACCCAAATCTCTCTTGGAAAAGCCGCTAAAACTAAGAAATAGGGGGAAATGGCAATTATTAGTTGGCCATGACACATATTTTCCTTTTCAGACCATTGAATCATGCTTTTATAGCAGATCTATGATAAAGCAGGGCAGTGAGGCCTGCACAGCTGTGGTTTAACCTCAAGTGCTTTTGTCAAATTTTGTTTTTTTATGAAATGTATTTCACTTTTGGCATTTAGAAGATTGCAGCTTTGAAGAATTCGCGTGGACCTTCTGCAAGCATTTTATTTTGCTAATGAACTAAAATTGATCTCTGTAATTGAAAGATAATGATACTATTTGACTATAATGACTAAACACCAAGTGAATTTTTACACAGTCCTGGTTATAAAATGACTGCTTTATCTTAATTGTGAAATCAGATTGCATAGCTCCTTGAAATTGTTTAATTATTAAAGAAAAAAATCAGATGAAAAGAGCAGTCAGAAGGATGCTGGACTGGATGTCTGCAGACTTGAGTTTTATGCTGGACTTTTTGCAAAAGCTTGGACAGATCACTTAATTTTCTTGGGACTCAGTTTTTCACCTATAGAACCTGGTAGAAAAAGGTTATTTAAGGTCTCTTCCAGCTCTTCTATCTCTAGAATCTGAATCCCATCAAATTGATTTTTCATAGTAAAAAATACGAACAAAGCTTAACTGTGAAATATTTGACAAGCATTATCAGGATTGAACATGTTTTAGATGTTCAGTGTTCTGTTGGAGAAAAGAACAGTTAAGAACGACTCCTACCCCTACTCCACCCCCTCATAACATGTATTTCTTTAAATTTGAAACACTGTGCAACTGCCAGTTGCTCTAAACTGGTTTTATACTTCTTGTGGTAAGGATGGAGAGAGAATGATTCAACCTATAATTTCATGGGGCATGTTGTGCTTTATAAACTCAGTAACGAACAGTGGGTTGGGTCGGAGATCTGGATCAGCTTAGGTGATTTATAGTCCAGACTATACTTTACTAGATTTATGCTAGATAAACAGGGTCATTAGAATTTTTTTTTTTCCTTTTGAGGGTAGGAAAAAGAGAGACAGAAAAGCAAAACTGCCTGCAATACCAAAGCACCTGCTTTATTAAATCTTCCCCAGGGAGGTTCATTATTAAGCTCTGAAATATAAGCTTTTACTATAAATGGCAGATAGGGACCCGAACTCTCTTCATTTTTAATATGCATATTTTACTGATTTCTTATTAAAATCAAATTTGCCAGTTGGCTCACACACAAAAATATACTTCTTTGTAGAATTTTATGGGTGGATACAGATTATTAAATTGTATGGAGAATGTTTACATATTCATTTAAAAGATTCCTCTATGAGACAAAACATATTCATTTTTATTGCCTTTGCATTTCTAGAGTCTGTGTAAGATAACTGTCTTAAAAATATCAGAGAGAAGATTTTAGAAATAGGTAAAACAGACTTGCTTAATACACCAGAAAATATCTAGTTTTATTTTTACTGAGGGATTAAAAATAGTATATGCACATATATTTTGAAATGAAAAGGTATAAATAAAAATGCAGTTGTAGAGCAGATAACCTGAATTAATAGAGTACTATTTTTCTGCCTTAGTATTCACATGAGGCTAGATTTTAGCCATTTACATTAATAAACTTTTTGCCAAATAACCTCTGAGTTACAATACTTGGTCTGAATACATTTTTTTTAAAAAGACAATTTTTTTTCCAAAGGAGTACATATCTTATTGCCTTGTAAAGAGGAATCATATTCTCATAGTCTTTTGTTCTGAACAAACAAATTCCATGTTTGCCACTCATGATTTTTTTATTACTATTTATTATTAATGATAGAAACACTAATTCAGTTTAATTCAGACAGAAGAAAATAACATTTTTGCTACAATTCAGAGATTTCAAATCATTCAAGGATTGTGGTAGACAGAAGGTCTATTTTATCTAAACCTGAAGAAGTGAGAAAGGAACCACCTAGAGTGGGAAAGATTTTGGGATTCAGAGTCTATTAAAGGAAGGCCAAGGTTAAATTATGGTGTTGGTTTAGGCAGGGAGTAAGCCCAGAGACACCCTGGATGCACCTGTAATTATAGCAAACCTATGTTAATTTTTCTGGCATTGGTTGGCTTATCTGAAAAATGGGGACAGTGGTAGAAAGTGAATATAAGGCAAAAAGAGTGAAATCTGCTTATAAACCATTTATATTTGAAAATTATTCTAAAACGGAAAAGTTATTTTCTGTAGACGTTTAAGTAATATATTAAAGCAGATTTTAATGTAATAACTTACTAAAGAGCCCCAGAAATAGGGGTGTTATTTTTTGGGGAAGGATTATCATTGTTCAGAACAGTGCTATCTTATTTATGGTATGAACTGGAATCAAACCTATTCCATGAAATCAATTTTTCAACAAAACTGATAAAAGGTAATTTAATTACAAATCTTATGAAAAAAGAGGTAGTTAAACCCCAATAAAAATGGGAGAGAGAGCACAAACATATCAAGGTTTATATATATAATTAAAATCTTTTTACACCATCAGTCACTTTCACTTTCCAAACTGAAACTATTTTAAAAACTGTTTTATTTTTGGTGGTATTCTGGTGATTACCTTCATCACAGTCATTCTCCAAACCAGGAAAAAAGGCAATGATATCACAACTGTGAGGCCATGGTGCTGAACAGGTTTGTTGACTTGTGTACAGGAGGCTAAGGAACCAGCAAATGCCTGAGTGAAATTGCTCTTGAATATGCTCCTGTTCCTCTGAGCTGTTGCTTCAAGCACGGCAATTTCAAGTTCCCTTATGCAGGGGTTCTTTCTTTCTGGTTCTTGTGAGATAAATTTGCTAATACTTTATAGGCAATGATGAGTTGCACTTTGATTCATTAGGTCTATAGATGCTATTCTGTTTTAGAGACTGAAAAGAAGGTAAACGTCTGTGTTGGTCTAAATATTGCTAGCTAGTGGGGGAAGGCAGCAGAGGATAAGGTCATCCTCCCTGTGTTTGGCTTCTGGCTAGATTCTGTTATGATTTAAGAAAACTGCAGCTCAGAGATTATTTTGCACTCACAAAATAGACACGTGATAATGGTAAGAGATAATGAAAAAGGGCAACTTGGAAATGATAGAAGTAGAGCTGCCTTTGGTATGACTTGATAATGCAGTAGGAATTTCTTAGGATATAAGTGACATCGAGATTTCTGAGGATGGAAAGAGAGAGAACATTTTAGGACGTTGTTTGTCTCTTTTACACTGGATATGGTTTAATATTGCTTTTTACCTTAAGATTTAGGTGGGTTGGGTTGGGATAGTGATTCACCTCAGTGGCCATAATCTTTTTAATGTTTAGTGCCCCTACAGTCCTTAATCTTGCTTTATTTTTTTTTTCTTGTACCCTTCCAGACTTTTCACACTGTAGGTATTACCCTAGCCCTCTATTAGAGAGATTATAGTGAAGTATGTGGTATTAACTTGAGTTTGCTTTGCTCATTATGATGAAAAAAGTTATTAGGAATAAGATAACAGCTGTTTACAAAAACTGGTTTAGAGACCAGTAGTTCTCAAAGTGTGATCCCTAGACCAGCAAGAGCAGTATCACCTGGAACTTGCTAGAAATAAGAATTCCCCCCTTCCTGCTCCAACCCCCCCATATGGAATCAGAAACTCTGGGTGTGGGCCCAACAATCTGTTGTAACAAGCCCTCCAAGCAATTCTGTTGTGTGATAAAGTTGGGAAGGAATGTCTAGAGATCAGGGTTCCTTTTTTTCAGTTCTACCGCTTTCTAGCCATTAGATCTTAGTTAATTTGATGGACTTTTCTGAGTCTCTGGTTCTTGTGTTTGTAAAATGATCATCAACATCGGCCTTTCCAGCCCTAACATATTGTGAGTCTTGTATTCTAATTACTTGGTGAAAAAGAATGTGGTAGGGAAAAGCACTGCCTGTACATACATATATCTCTGCAGGTACAGAGATACATCTGATATTGCTCAGTTACATGCTCCTTCCACATGTTTAATGTACAGTTATCCTTCTCAATTCTCATTACCTCTGTATCTTTCTTGTAGCAGTGACTATAAAATAAAATGAGCCTACTAAGTCTCGTAAGACCAATTCAGGTGCAAGTAGGTAGAATAGATGAAAATGATCTTACTTTTAATTGTTGAAGATGACACAAAACATCAATGATATTATAAAATGTAATTTTAAAGTACACAGCTTTTAGTGGAATGGCTTTCCCCTAATTCATCATAAACTGAGCACTCAGAAAGTACATAATTAAGTTTAGAAGCAATAATAGTGTGACATAACCCTCTTTTTACATTACATAATTTATTCAAAGTTTAGAAAGTGATAAACATAGTTTTACATAAGGATCTGCTAAAGCACACCTCTGGTAGCCAGGTGGAGACTAGTTAGTTCAAATGGCCAAAGGATAAACTTTTACTTGTGGGTTTTCTATTCTCCGAAAAGCAACTTTTAAATGGTAACCTCCTTTTCAGTTTATTCAAAGGTATGTTTTCATGGTTTGGAAAGCTATGTCTTCTACTGCAAAATACTAAATGTATGTCTTTATAAGTATTAGTTACAAACGTGAGTAGTTATATAAACTGAGATCTGGGTCTCCTCTAAGAGACTATGAACCCTGGATAGTAAGAAGTCCAGGGGTTGACATTTTGTATGTTTGGGTTTTTTCAGTACTGCAGACAAAGTTAACCCCTTTTATCCCATTGTTATACTAATCTGAATCATTATTTATATACATATATGGCGTGCCTATTTTTAAAAGGCACACCAGTGATAAATCTGCTTTGACTAATTTGAAATAATTTGGCAGAAGATTCCTTATATTAAAAGAAAAATTAGTCCACCAGACACATTTGGCACAGTTATAATCTGACTTTTCTTGTCTGTGTATGTTCATAATCTCATTCAACAAAGTTGAATACAATATACACTCGGTTGCTTTGTTTAAAAGGCTCTGTCTATATATATGCATGCTTTTTTCTTTATACAATTGAATGCTAATAATTGTAAGCTTGTTTATGGCATCATGAAAGCATATGGATATGACAATTTTTAATTATTATCTTGTATTTTGCTTACTTTCTTGGTATATATAAATCAGACAATTATTTTTTAAAAAGATACTTTTAAATGAGGTCTTGGAGTAGCTTCATATAAAATTATACAAGACCAACTTCAATTGAGGGTGGCTTTTCTGCATCTTGTAGAAGGTGATAATATACTTTCATTTACAATAAATGATACCAAATTACTTTCTTTTGGCTTTCGGTGGACACCGAAATTTTTTGATCAGAACCTGTTAAAAATATAGAAAGAAGACAATAAATGGTCGGACTTTCTTTTAGAGTGGCAGTTTCATTTGTCCAGAAGGGGGAGCTCTCAGTCCACATGCAGCAGAGCAAAGCAGACAGTCTAGTATCTTATCTGCTGCTTGGAAATTGTCTGACAGGAAAATATCAACATAAACCATGCGATTTGCCGCTGGAGCACGCTGGACCTCATCTGCTTAAAAAGATGCACGGATATAGTCATCACGGTTCATAATTTAATAAACTGCTAAAAAAACCACACATTTTCATTTTAGCAACTTTGGTCTCACAACTAAATTCACATTGCTACAAAGACATTTGAATTTTGCACTAATATGTCATGAGCACTGCACCCATTGCAAATTAATGAGTCTCTGAATAGCACTGTACATTTGTCATTTGAATTTATGCTAATGCAATGAGGTCTCCTGGTGATGCTGATAGTCCATAGCAGCTGCTCGAACCACAGAATGTACCGGCACTTCCCTTCTACTTCATATTGCTACCTCTTTTCTTAGCTTTTCTGGCCTGTCACTTAGGCAGCAATCGTGTAGCTGGTTATTGATAGGGCTGCTAATTATCTTTGACTTTACACTATTGGCCTGACCCCCAACACTGAGCAGAAGTAATGGATCAGTGTTGAGAGAATTATGTACATCACACAGTGACAGCCTCAGACCAGAAGGTCAGAATGAGTTCATTGAGAACCAATGGTATTTACAAAGAATGTTGGCATGGAAACTGGTAATATTTTTCAGTGATACTGTGTAATTAATATCAACAGATCAATGTAAGAAAGTGTAATTTTTATAATCATAATGAATAGCATTTGTATGTGTGTGCAAAAAGAGAGGATGGTCCTTTCAGTTTTTCCCTTTTCTATCCAATCTATGCTATTGCAATCCTTAGAAAATGGTTATGGCAATGCTGCTGGGTTATCAGGGTGTCTGAATCTTTATCATGGTTGTACAAATTGCCAGTGGGTCAAAGAGATGTGGTGACACAATTGGATCTAGTGGAGGGATTGTTGACATAGGGACATACATGTGGGAGGGAGGCACACAAGTAACTATTTTCACCAGACCAAGTCAGTGAAAAAAGGTTTGCAGTGTCTGTTATTTTCTTTCCCCAAGTCTTAATTATGAAATTAAAGATTGTTTTAGACTAGTGTTTCTATTTGACTGGCTTCTAGAATGAAGAATGAAAGTATGTAGAGTTTATTCTAATAGATTCAGGAAATTAGATATGGTGTTTAGAAATGTCATGAAAAAATTAAGCAGAAAATTAAAACTAAAACCAAAAGTATACGTTAGGTTATGGACCTTTTGAAAATTGTTACTGAATTTAAGAAATGCTCTTTTTTTCCTGAGGCCAAAGAAAAACATGCAAACTTTTTCTTTCAAACAAACACACACACAAAAAACACCCCATTTCTTAAAAGGGACAAATAAATACACACCCTGGTAAAATGTAGCACTGTTAGCATTCATTT
This sequence comes from Mesoplodon bidens, assembly GCF_964165515.1. Lineage (NCBI taxonomy): Eukaryota > Metazoa > Chordata > Mammalia > Artiodactyla > Ziphiidae > Mesoplodon > Mesoplodon bidens. The sequence continues at coordinate 73,540,727 of NC_138160.1, read as the reverse complement.
TTTAGATTGTTAAAGAAGCTAAGTAAGAGTCAATTCTTGAATTATCTCCAGGGGCAAAAAGCATTCCAAGGCAGATATGTGTAATTATTTGTTAAGCGATATGAGGAAGTACTGAGTATAGAAGTAAAAGTGACCTATTAATCTCAAATAGTACCCAAGAGCAAGAAAGATCTTTTCTTACAAAACTCATAAAAGGAAGAGGATTTTTTATCCTAACTCCACAGCCTAGTAAGCTGCTCAGATCACCAGCCCCAGGAGATGAAAACACTTCTGTTTTTCTCTACCTGTTGGCACCAACCTAAGGGTTAAAGGACCACTGGAGAGAAAGGAACTTGGCTTAGAAGGCAGCACGTAGGACCTTTACTACAGTGCCTCCGTTTTCTATCAAGGCGGGGAGATGGTTTCACTCTTCTTGGAAAAACTTTGAAATGTAAACTGTTTCGATTGATGGCTCCTTCTGGCCCTGGCAACTCTTTTTGGTAGCTGGTGCTCTTTCTGTAATACTTGTTAAAAACGTCTCCGTAGCAAAGATGTTGTTTTTTATGTGATTTTTTTTTTTTTAAGTCAGCGCATGTGTGAGTACAGACAGGCTCTCATCTTGCTCGGCAGAGACTGGCAGGTGAACACCTACTCCTGTTGCCCTTATTCATTTGCAATACTTTATAAGATTAGTCTCTTTGAAAGCTGTTTTCAGTCTAAACTGTCAATCCTCTTCGAATGTGGTCCCTCTCACTGGGAATGACTTCTTACAACTCATGAGAATGCTGTGGCCTGAAAGTCCCTTTCTTAGCCCAGAGATACTTCCATGAGTGTCTGATAACCTGCCCCTAAACCTTCTACAGCAAGGAGGCCTGGGGGCAGCTTTAAAAAACTGGACACACTTTTAAGGTATCATATGTTTTAGAGCAGTCTTTCAACTGCAAATACAGCTTCCAACACCATTCATATAATTGTATTCGTTTTTATCTTGTGTTGGAAATTCCATTTTTGGTCAATCACCTATGAAATGACTGCGTGTGTGACTTTTTTACGTTCTTGTAACAGTCTTAAACTACATCCATGTGAAATTGATCAATCTGCTTAAACAGATTGATTTAGAGAGTGAAATTGGCCAAACTGCACAAACCAGTGTGAAAAATACCCATTTTAGTCTAAATGTTGACTACTTATTTTGATCTGATGGACTTATAATGGTTAAATTATTTCTTTATCCTGTGCTATATAGAGTCAGGTTCATGAGTTACATATTATTATTCATTGGGGTTATTTTTCTTTGTCTGATCGTAGTAGATGCATTATACTAGTCTTCTCTGTTTTGCTGCTGTTGCTTTTCTGAAAGATTGTACTCCCTTGAATGCACCATGAAGAAGAAAGCCCTGTGACCTCTTTCCCAGTGGAGCCGACCTCTCCCCCAGTGTTTTGCATTCTGAATTCTCCCACTTGCCAGACACTCTACTCACCAACAGCACATTCTGAGGCAGTGAGTCTGCAAATCAATAGAGATTTGACTTACAAGTGTCAAGGCAGGTGCTGACTAAGTGTATAGTCTTAAGGACAAGACGCTATACTGGTTGTAGTCCTCTTCAGTCAAGAGGCTGCTCTGGTGCTCAGAGATGCTTCTTTCCCTCCATTCTCTTATTATGCACATACACACACATACACATTCCCTCATACACACACACACACACACATATGCATATAAAATATATATACACATAACCTCACATATGCACACATACACAAAGACTGGAATTATCATATTCTGTTGTTTTTAATTTTTAAAATTATAGGTAAACAAGAAACACTTCTGTAAAGTTATAAAAATTTTCTCAAACACATTTTTAAATTATTTACTAAAATACAGATAAATTTAATTCCTCATAACTCAATATGAAACGTTTAACTTCTTATGGCACTAAAAATTTAAGTAACGATAGATTCTGTTTCATCTCTGCATTCAAGTACATATGTACTTGGTGCACTGTGGTTCCTGAGTGACATGTACAAGCCCTACTTCAAGGTCCCTGCCTTCAAGAAGCTTATAATATAGTATGAAAACAAATATAAACAATATAAATATATATAAAAGGTATAAACAATATAAAATTATTTTTTGTATTAAAGTGAAAGTGCTAGGTTGTATTTACTTTTTAGAACAATCTTGATTTCTTACATTTAATTTTCATATTTGGTTTTCAGAATACATGGGAAAAATGCAAATCAGAAATGAAATGACATAATGGTTTGCCAGGTCAGTGCTTAACTTGCTTTTCTTTCCCCCATTCCCTCCTTTTTCTTCTCCTTCATCCTATTAGGGACCTCAGGGCTAAGCTGAGACCCTATCCCCATTCCCATGGCCAATATTTGAGCTAATTAGAAACCAAACATAGTATGAGACCTCTCTACAGACCCAAGTGGAAGTCCTGGGATCATTGGCCTTCTTCAGCAAGGATTCAGTTTTCAGTAAATTCCTGCCCTTACAAGCTTTCTTTCTTTTTTTACAATGGCTGAAATTTACTGAAGAGAATTATGGCAAGTCACTCTCAGGGAGGCCTTAATATTTGCATTTGTTAAGTGAAGATAAATTTGTAAAAATTGTAAACAATTAGATGATACCTAAGAAACATAAAGAAAAGAATTCTCTTCTCTATACTTCCAAATGGTAGTGTCACAGAGTTCCAATTTTGATTACTTCAGGATCCTGGAGACTAATGCATAGTAAAACAAACAAAACAAAACCTAAAAGTATTTAAATTAAAATATGTTTTGAGTTTGACTAAAATGTAGTAGAAAGAGGAAAATCAATTCAACCTGGTAATTTTATGTTAAGTATACCAGGTTGTACAGCACATCTCTAGAAATTATTCATCCCACGTAAGTGAAACTACCTACCAGTTGAACAACGCCTCCCTATTTCCCCTTCCCACAGCCCCTAGCCAGCACCATTCTACTCTCTGCTTTTATGATTCAGCCTTAAAAAAGTAAATCCTGCCATATGTGACAGCATGGATGAACCTGGAGGACATTAGGCTAAGTGAAATAAACCAGTCACAGAAGGACAAATACTGCACGATTCCACTTACATGCAGTATGTGAAAGAGTCAAACTCATAGAAGCAGAGAGTGAGAAATGTTTTAGGGAGTAGATGAGAGTGGAAGTGGAAAAGGAAGTTGTGTGTAAATCACTTCTCTTAGGTGCCTCAATGAATCTCTGGTATCATCTTCTAAGTTCTTTAACTTGGTTTGCTTTTAGTGAATCACTCACCTTTCTGCTTCTTTCTGCTATAGACACTGGGAGGTAAAAGGAAAAATACTCCTGAACTCCAAAAGTGCAGAACGAGTATGCACCATCCCAATTGTTTATACTATATAGGGGGAGGGGCAAAGATATTTTAAAACTTACAAGTGCACTGATAAGAGAGAAATTATTGAAGAGAGGAAATTTGAGACTGTCATCTAGCATTCACTTAAGGTCACTTGAGAGAGTTCTTTAAATCATAAACGAGAAGAGAAATTAAAATGCCAAGAATATTATTTGAACAGTATCTGCATAATGTAAGGATAGGGTATTTGTGGGGCCTCATCCAATTCATGTGGGGACATTAGAGTAAATTTTGACACTTAGTTTTAAAACCAGAGAACAGGGTGTTACATGTGAACTAAGGCCCTGTAAGGGGATGGAGCTGATCCTGGAAATATGATCCATGGCCCTTAATATTTGGTTAGGTGACTAGAAAACTTCAAATTCACAAGCCTGTCAGGCCCATGTCACATCCTTTGGCCTCTTTGTGTTCCCTTAGGGCCCAATTTAAGGGTATGGTCTCTGCAGGGCAGGACAGGCATGTAGAAAGTGCTTGCCAAGTGATTTATTTCACTAAAATATGATAATCAGCTTAGTAGGACTTGGTAGCTTAAAAAATCATAAACAGTATTAAAAAGATGTCTACATTCTGCATCTTTCAAAAAAAAAAAAGAGCCTTCAGAAATCTGATCTGGCACTATGAAAATAGACTCCACAGAATATTCTTCCCCTTCCTCCTCCCACACCCCAATTTAAATCAACTAATTAAGAAAGACTGTAACTAGAAGGGAATGATTAACTCATTAACTTAATCATTGTCATACTTGTGAATATGGACTTGTACCAGAGTTAAGAGGTTAATGAATTCAAATATATTGTCAGAACTGTCTATGGTTTTCAAAGAGGAGGATTTTATATTCTGTAGTTTATGTGCTTAGAAGTTAGAACTCAACTGTGATAAAGTTTGACATCAAAATAAGTTACTGAAATTGTGCAGAAAATGGTGGGTAGGAAAAAAAATTTCTTATCGTTGTTGCCAACACAAATGCTACCTTCAAAGCAACGGCCACCCATACTACCATCATCTTCACGTAAATTTTTCTTTCTCATCTGGGTAGCTGGGAATTAACTTGATTTGGTATAGGCTGTCCACACATAGGGATGTTTGAGATCCCCAGATTTCTGTCTTTGGTCATCTTCTCTTCTTACTATGAATGTTTTGTAGCACTTTTATGTCTAATATAAAAGTGAAAATTTTCTAAAATTATGTATACAGTCCAGCTCTCTCTAAGCCCATTACCCACCTTGTTATTCATCAAGTATAGCAGGCACTGAGCTAGATGCAGTGGATCCACCTGTCCTGGCAGTGCTTACAACCTGGGGAGATGCATTCAATAAATGATACAAGTAAATATCTAATTATGAACTGTGATTAGTATTCAGTAAAGTGCAGAAGATGATGAGAGATTACCACCTCTCATGATGGAAACTGATTTAGATTTTGAAGTTCCTCTAAGGAAGAAGCAATTGTGTCGCAACCTGAAGAGTGAGCAGGAATGACCTAATGAAAGATGGGGAGGATGAGAATTCTAGGCAAAGGTAACAGGGCATCCAAATGTCCTGAATTAGGAAAGAGCTTGGCACTCTGACGAAACTGAAAGAAGGCACATGTGCCTGCAGGATAGTGACAAAGAGTGGGTGATGTAAGATGAGACTAGAGAGGAAGACAAGAGAAGACCATGCAGAGACTTTGCTGACCATGGGATTTAGGATTTTATTTTAAGAGAAATAGAAAATGATTGACAAGTTTTAAGAAGCATTGACATGATTAGAGTTTTGTTTAAAGAATATGACTATGGTAATATTTGTGGAAAATGTACTGGAGGAGGGAACATAGCGGAAACATGAGAACAGTGGTCTAACTGAGGGAGGATGGTGCCTCAGAAAAGAAGGTGGAGATGGAGAGAAGGACATGGACTCAAGACAGAATTGATTGATAGGTTATGGATATTGACTAGATATTGAATGGATAGGTAGAATTGATAGATCAGATGCCTGCTGAACAATGTGTAGTTGGGAAGGGTTTGAGAGAATGCCTCATTTGTCAGAGATTTCCCACCCTATACTCAAAATTGCATGCTAATTCCATCCTTTGGGAAGAAGTACTATGCAGGATAGCCATGTGACACAACTCCAGGGAGACCATCATGATGTTTTCATGTGCTTGGTATCCCCTAAAGCTGTACAGTGCAATGGCCCTGGGGATGTGGAATATTGAATGTGCTCTGTTGCCTGTAAAGTTTATAAAATAAGATGTTATTTGTGTTGAGGGCTCCGATGTATGATTATGCTCTCCTTAGAGGCTGGCTGAGGGCTGGAAAGTACAACCTGGCATGGAATTGTGTCAGTCCTTAGGAAGGGGACACCTTTTGCTAATTGGCCTACTCCAAGTAGGGGGACATTTAATGATTCACTGTCCAAAGTGTTGCTCTTGTATGCCTGAAAGAGTGATCTTCTTTTAATTATGTATTCCATTAGTCAGATATTATATGTGTACCATAAATTCACCTCTTCAAACCATGCAAGATGATAATTCACTTCTTCAGATAAATTGAATGTACTTTTAAAAAGTTGGTTACTCTGCTATACAATTTACTGCTTTAGCAAAGTAGCTGCTCAAAGTGATAAGTATCTTTTTTCTATGGCGGGCCAATAATCATTAGCCAAAACAAGAAAAGAAATTCCCAAACCCCCAAACCAAAGCAGATTAATCTATTTTCTAATGAAAATAGATTCACAAGTCATACAAAAATACAATTTTATATCATGGCTAGTTAAGGAATGAGACACTGAGGGGAAAGAGAAAGAGGAAGAGTGTGAGAACATAATCTTTTATTCATTGTGCTTTGAATCCTTATATTTCTTTGTTCCACTGCCTAAGCCCCGAATTTCCTTTCCAAAGACTTGGAAAATAATCTTTCTCCTCCTAACAGTTACTGAAAGCCATGAGTGTTGTCTGGCCCCCAATAACTCTTTCTTGGCCACTCTATTATTGTTACAACCCATGCCTATGCTTCTCCCTCAGCCCATCTTTATCTGAAGGCCAAGATTCTCCCAGTGTCCATGGTGGGAATATGGGATCCAGCACCTCCTTAAACTCTCTCTCTCCTGGTGATTTAAGTCCTGTTGTTTTTACAATGCTCATGTTTCCTTCTCACACCCAATCTTAAATGCTGAAACCAACTACTTGGGACTCATCTGCCTCTTTTCTGAGAATCTCAGAATGGAGTGCTGTATGTGATGTAGGGACCTCAACCATACAATTAGAATTCTATTTTGGACATTTGCACAACTGGATGAGCTTATCAGTCAAGAACGGGATGTTGGGTAGGCAATTAATAAGGAAGCTTGCCAGGGGCTTAATGAAATGAAGTTCATGACTGGTTTCAGTTTATTGTCTGGTTCTCCCTCGCCGGTCTAATTAAAGCACAGATTTGAGAGCTAGAGGGGAGAATTGAATTCTGATTAATTTTCATGCTGGTAAGACCTTAAACTCATTTCTTACCTTCTCTGGGCTTTAAAGTCTGTAGTAATTTGGCATGTGCAGAGCAACTGCCTAAATGCTGAGTCATTTTTGCAAGAGAACAAAGCTTCTAGAAAGCTCAGTGGATGGTTTTTCACTTCATGTAACCTGGAGTGAACTTCAGATTGGAAGGCTTACCATGCCTCAGTTGGGACAAAAGCCCAATGAATGACAAGGGCCAGCACAATGTATGCTTACAGACTGTTGCCGACTCCTCACCCAGGCTGCTGGTGTTGAAGCAAATTCTATTTGGAAATAGGCCAGATTCTTCTGTGTTTCCTGGGGGGCCCTAGAATTTTATAGTGTATGTTTATATTTGTATAATCAGCAAATTTTCTAATTAAGTGAGAATTAGAATGTTTTACTAAATATGTTTAAAATTATTGCCTTTAAACACCAAACTGGACTGTAAAGTATAGCTTCCAAAATTGTGTGTAATAATAATAATATATTGTATAGTGTTCACTCTGTGTAAACACTATTTTAATTGCTTAACTTATATAAGTTCATTTTATGCTCACAACTCTATGAGATTAATTTTCTCTTATTAACCTCAGTTAACATATCAGGATATTAAGGCAAAAAGAGGTTAAGTGTTTTGCCTAAATTACACAAAAACTCAAGGTTATACAAAAGCTCCCACCTTTTTTTTTTTTTTCTGGGAGAGTCTGGCATAAAAAAATTCATCAAAACTCTACCTGGGCTGCTATTTACGGCTATTTTTGTAGGAGGAGGCAAAACAATCAGGAGATGGATACCTGCTCTAGAGACTCATTGAGTTGAGACTTAGTGACCAGGAGAGGAGATTGGAAGACTCAGATGGCTATGTAGAGGGCAGTATAGATAGTGTAGGAGCATCATAATATTCAAGATATAAGGAATATATCTCTTGGAATTTTATGGGGATAATTGATAGATAAAGCAGTGATTAAAGATGGAAAATAAAATAAGGAAAAGCAAGAAAGGTTAATTCAGGGAACTTAAGTGGACAGGGTACAGTCCTAATGCTGATCCATACTTGAGTTATTCAAAGAAGACAATTTTGATGTTGCATAGAAGAATCAATTGAAACCCTGACTGAATAAGATTGGGCTGCACCAGTGACCAGAGGGAACCTATACAATTGATTCAGTCCTTGGTTTGGGGGGAAAATAGGGCCAAACGGTTGAGGAATTTACCCAAGCTATGAGATACATGTACGACAGTCAGTAACTGTATGCGTTAAGATTGGCTGCAAACATTACACATTTTAACTCATATCTCAATCCAAACGAACTGTCTAAGAATAGGGAAGTGATCAATTGGATGCAAAGGTATTATCTTCTTTTAAAATACCAACATTTTAGGGGCTTCCCTGGTGGCGCAGTGGTTGAGAGTCCGCCTGCCGATGCAGGGGACACGGGTTCATGCCCCGGTCCGGGAAGATCCCACATGCCGCGGAGCAGCTGGGCCCGAGAGCCATGGCCGCGGAGCCTGTGCTCCGCAACGGGAGAGGCCACAGCAGTGAGAGGCCCGCATACCGCAAAAAAAAAAAACCCAAAAAAACAAAACAAAACAAAAAAATAAAATACCAACATTTTAAAACGCTTACAAGAATTTGACAGGCTCCAATGGATATGTTTTTCCTTCAGAGCTCAATCATCTCCAAGCCAAAGTTCTCTTTTTACAATATATATTTGATAATGTCACCTCTACTTTCCTGAAATAAACTCCACAGATAATATAAAATCAATAATACCACAACTTTTATATAAAGTAAAAATGAATAAAAAGATTAATGTTAAAATAGTATGTATTTGGGGCCTCCCTGGTGGCGCAGTGGTTGAGAGTCCGCCTGCCGATGCAGGGGATACGGGTTCGTGCCCCGGTCTGGGAGGATCCCATATGCCGCGGAGCGGCTGGGCCCGTGAGCCATGGCCGCTAGGCCTGCGCGTCCGGAGCCTGTGCTCCGCAACGGGAGAGGCCACAACGGTGAGAGGCCCGCATACCGCAAAAAGAAAAAGAAAAAAAAAAAAATAGTATGTATTCCCATACATAAATATTCTGGCAAAGTGACACTAGAAGATATCATGAGGTAGTCAGATGTGTGCCCCTGAAGAATCCCTGTGGATTTGATGGCATAAATGCAAACTGACACAGTTGTGTTATACCAGCAGCCCAAATACCATGAGTGGTGTTGCTGTCAGTGATGTGATTTTCCAGAATGATGAACAACTATAGGTATACTTTCAAACAAAATAAAATACAATCTTCTCTCGCTTTTCATAGTAGTTACATTCCTCAAATATCATGGATATCAAAACAGCATAAAGCACACTTTGTGTTTATACGTGAAAGAAACTTAAGTTGTAGCCTCAGGTTTTCCCCCTGATTGAATGTCTGGCATGATATTCCAAAGTCAAATGAGTTGCTGAATAATTTCTCGTGGTGCAAGGTATGTAGCATCCCTGGGACCTATTCACTAAATGCTAATAGCACCCTCCATCATTGTGGCAACAAAATAATTAAATGCCAGATCCAATCATGGGTACTCATAGTTTTTAGTCAGCAAAAGCATAGAAAATCAGGCTCTGATGTCAGTAGTGTGTTAGGATGATCAGAAGACCATTTTTAGCTCATCAGCACCTTGGCTAGGCCATGTGAAAGCAAAACAACAAAATACCCCAAAACTGAGTGGCTTAAAACAACAATGATATATCCGTTTTCACAATTTGGTCAGTTGATTGGGTGGTTAATTCCTGTGAACGCCAGTTGAGCCTCTCCAGTCATGGTGACAGTCCAAAATAAACCCCATACATTTTCAAATGTCTACCTGACAAACTTCTACTCATTCTCCAGATCTTAGTTTAGATACATTGTCAAGGAGACGTTTCCTGATTCCACATACTAGATTGAATTCCCCTTGTAGTACTCCCATAGTATTCATTTCCTGACACTCACATTTTTAATTGCTTGGATATTTTCACGGTCACACTGAGTTCTGTGAGGGCAGGTCCTATGTTTTATTCATCATTGTATCCTTGTTACCTTGTCCCAGATAGTTTCTTAAAAATTGTTTTTGGGCTTCCCTGGTGGCGCAGTGGTTGAGAGTCCATCTGCCGATGTGGGGGACGCGGGTTCGTGCCCCGGTCCGGGAGGATCCCACATGCCGCGGAGCGGCTGGGCCCGTGAGCCATGGTCGCTGAGACTGCGCGTCTGGAGCCTGTGCTCTGCAACGGGAGAGACCACAACAGTGAGAGGCCTGTGTACTGCCAAAAAAAAATTGTTTTTGTATTACATTGCACTGAGTTGATTTGAAATTCAATTTGTAGATCAATTGCCCAAAAAAGTGTGACCTAATAGTTTTAGAAAATATTGGTGGGTTATTTAAAATGTCATTGTTTCAACTTAAAAAATTTACCTTTGGAGATTAAATGAAATAGAATTTTTGATCAATAGAAAAATATCTATACAACATAATGTACATTCACTCTTCAACGAAGTATTGCATCATTACATTCTTCACTTTTCTGCTAATGGGAGATTAGAATCTTCTTTGCATATGCAACATTACCCATCTGGATTTCTAACCACTTTCTGTCCTTTATTTCTTGGGTACATACTTTGAATCTTGAACTTGGTTTGAGTCTTTAGCTATTTGTACTAAAACCCTGGATATCTTTTCCTTCTAGGGATTTATCTTCAGTTTTGAATCACCCATCTGTCTCATTACAGCACGCTCATCCATTAATGGTTGATCCTTTTCCCAACTCTCATCTTGTCCCTCATGGTCTAAACTTGATCTGCACAGATGTGAGTCTCAGTCTTCACCCATGTATCTAACCCTATGTTTTGTCCTGAACCCTGTGAGAACCTGTGGCACTCACAGAATTACTTGAAGGAAAGAATCTAGAACATGACTTCATATTTCCACTTTCGCAGTGTGGGCTCTCCAGCTCTCCAGCTCAGAGAAATAGATGTGTGTGTTCCTAACATATTAATAATCATATTAATAAACATATTAATAATCCTTTAAAATACCTTCTTATCACCAATTTCTGAGCCCTTTCATGGTTCTCGAATGACAACTTTGGTAAAAGTCTGACTCTAGTTAACATAAATTCCATGTCTTCTCAGTTTCCTAGGATTCAAATCACAGTGATTTTATTGTAATATTATGTTAGCTTAACCAGCACAATGTACTTGAACTAAGACTGGAGGTCTCCCTCTGAAAAACAGGGGCTGGGTTAGATTGTTTCTAGAGCCCTTCACAAATGCAATACTGAAATTCCTCTCACATTGCTTCCTTGTATGAACTCCTGAATTGCTGGTTTCTCTCTGCCTCTACTTGGTGAATATCAATTCTTAGATAAGAAGTTGAAACCTGGGAGAGTAAGGTGGGACTTGAGTAGGTAATTTTTTATTTGCATGCATGCTTTACACACATGCTTAATCAGCCTTGCAGTTTGAATAAGTAGAAGAAGCAATGCTATGTATTTGAGCTATTTTGAGACATTGAAAACATTGTGTCTCTTTCAAAATTGGCCACATCTTTTTTGATTTGCTTCCCACTCTGAACATAAAACAGGTGCACGAGCAAGAGTTGGCACAAAGTGAAAAAGTTTTTGCACTGAAGACTGATCATTTCTTGTAGTTCACTTTTCTTAGTCATCAGTGTTGATTCAGAGATATTAAGTATGGTAATAACTTGAAGCCAAATTAGTCAAGATTTGGCCAGCGCTAACCAGGGTTTGCTTTAACTGTGGGAGGAACTTGCAAAAGGCAATATTGATTATGTCTGGGATATGCCAATTATAATTTGACATTCTGATTTCTGCTTTCTGTTTAACTTAGGAGCAGATTCTGCTTTGCTCCTTTTGTGAAAGACAACTGGATGAGTGAAGATTACTACTTGCAATAACACTAGAAATTTATCTGAAATTAGAGGCAGAGCAAAAACAATATCTACTTTTTGTTCATTCTGACTCAAAATGGGTGGAAGTGAGGAATATTACCGAAAAACATTTTCTAGGTAAAAAGAGAAAGATTAAAAGAGTACAAATGCCAGGAGTGATGCTTGAGATGAAAATTAAAACAAAATATAATTTAGTACTTGGTAGATTCTAAAAGCGATATATAGAGTGGTGAGAAAAATGAAGAAATTATGTCGCCATGAAAAAATAGTTGGGAACTGAAAGGATGCAGTATAAGTACATAGAAAATGGATATTTTAGAGCAAAAGTTGCCACTTTGGGATCAATACAATCTATAACCCATGACAGAGATAGTATTCTGTCTGAGGTAATTGTCCTTTAATATGAACAACAGGATGTTACAATGGGACTCATCCTCTCAGTTTTGGCTGAGGCATGAAGACATTGGGGGCTATATTCAAGAATGAATTATAAGAGTGACCCCCTATCTGAGAACTAGAAAGATGACTCTGAAACCCATGTTGAGGAACCAAGAAACTGGAAACAGAATAGGATTTTGTGGGGAGAGTTTTTGGAGAGAACTCTGAGTGCTATGAATATCACCCCTCCTCCCTGACATGGGAGTGATTGGAGTCTTGTTGAGAGAGGTTCAGCTCAGAGAAATAGATGTGTGTGTTCCTAACAATCGGGAACAGAGTAGACTGACATCCGATTCATACCTGAGTAAGTTAAAGCAACCTTTAAAGGAAAAGGATGATATTTGCAAAGTTTCTGTATGTCCCTCTGTTAGGGGGACAAAAGTACATGAATTGTAGCCATGCGGAAAATTCAGTAGGAATATTAGCCTGAAGTCATTTAAACATGGGAACTGGCAAAAGAAGATGGTGTATCAGGGTGAGGGGACCCTAGAGCAAGAGGTTAAGTGCTATATCACTGAGGTCAGAGACCACAGAATGATTAGGATCAGCCAGCCATAGCATAGTCAAAGGAATTGCATTTGCAGGTACCCAGCATGAAAGTCTCCAAAGAATCTGCAAAAGCACCCATGAAAGTATGAGTCTGCCAGGCCTAAAGAACATTCCATGGTACCTTTTCCTGACTTACAGTCAAGGAAGAACTTTCCTATCTCTTTTACCTCTCCTTCCTCCCACCACACATTTGATCCTGGAAGGTCAAGAAACAGGAGCTATTGAGTAAGGGAGAAAAAAAAAAGTGAGGGAAAAAGAGAAGAAATAGACCACATCTCACTCCTGAAGGCACGTGGCCATCTGCTGCCAGGACTAGCTGGAGAGCAGTGGGGAAGAGTCTTACTTGTGAATGAAGTTTGCGGGGTTAATTAATATGTTGGATTAAATATTGTAATTTCTGAATGAAGGGCTAAAGTGACCATAGGAATTTCTATTACCAAAAACAGCCTAGGCAGCCCTGGGGCTGCCTAACTTTCAATCCAATGAGAAGGGTAAAACTTGCCCCTGTGATCACGTGTTAAAGGACAGAAGAACACAGGAATCACAGAGATAACTTTTGATTATGTGCCACGAGTACTTTTTCAAATGACTGGTTCTGGAGGAAAAAGCACTGGTCCTTTCTCGAATGAGATATGCCTTTGAGCTACAGATCATGAGCTTTAGATGCTGCTCTGTTTTTAAATCTCTGATGTGCCATTACTTAGCTAAAACCTTCAACAATTTACTTAACTTCTCTGAATCTCATCTGTAAAATAAATCAAATAATACTTAACCTTGAAGGTTGTGAAGATCCAGAGTTATGCTCAAGAAATATTGTTTTTTTCCTACCTTTTACTCCTTTTTCTAGATAAAATCTGAATCTATTATTTTATAAAATATACCTCGTGAAAGATGTGTGGTAAATGGTATGGGGGTATGCAAAAAAAACCTCTCATAGTTCTTGGCTACTGTTCGTGGATATATAATTCTCTCTAGAAAACAGATTGTAAATTCCTTGAAGGCAAGGAGCAGTCGTTATGATGAATGTCATAAAATATGATAGTCAATGGGGACTACCGGAGTTACAGAGGAGAGATCACTGACATGGGTTATTAGACAGTTGTGAGGTGGTCAAGTTCAGCTGTAAGGATAAAATCAGACTTAAACTGGATAGGATAGGATTATGCATAGCATTTAAGTATGGGGGATAGTGTTTCCAGATAGAAAAAAAAATAGCTTGTGCAAAAGTGGAAATGGGCAAAGCATAACTAGGAAGTAATGAACTTATATTTGTGATGGAACAGAGAACTTGCATAGTTTTGGGAATCCTTTTGTAGAAGGAAAGAAGCCAGTTGGTGGAAGATCCTTATGAACTAAATACTTTTGTTGGCATGTATACTATAGTCAAGGTGAAGACTCTGAAGGTTTTGGGTGAGGAAAAAGGCATTGCTTTGGAAAAATTAATCAAGTTTGGGTTATAGGATGGATGAGCTGGGAAAAAGAATAGAAACTGTGAGACTATTTACAGATGATTATAATAGCTAAATCATGAGAATCCTGAACTTGGAAGGTGATAAATACTTGTGAGAATGGAGAGAAAGGGATGAAATATAATGAGAGAAGAATTGACAATTTAGAAAATATTTGCATTTAAAAAATTTTAATTAATTAATTAATTTATGTTTGGCTGTGTTGGCTCTTTGTTTCTGTGCGAGGGCTTTCTCTAGTTGCGGCAAGTGGGGGCCACTCCTCATCGCGGTGCGCGGGCCTCTCACTATCGCGGCCTCCCTTGTTGCGGAGCACAGGCTCCAGATGCGCAGGCTCAGTAATTGTGGCTCATGGGGCTAGTTGCTCCGTGGCATGTGGGATTTTCCCAGACCAGGGCTCGAACCCGTGTCCCCTGCATTGGCAGGCAGATTTTCAACCACTGCGCCACCAGGGAAGGCCCAATATTTGCATTTTTAAACATTATACATGGAAAAGTGTCTAGACCAACGCTATCTGAATTTTTTCTGTGATGTTGGAATGTTCTCTGCATTGTCCAAAATGGTAGCCATTAGCCACATGTAGCTATTGATAACTTGAAGTATGGCTAGTGAGACAGGAATTGAAAATTTTATTTTATGTTAATTATTTAAATTAAATTTAAATCATCCCATGTGGCTAATGACTACTGTATTAGTGCAGCATCTCTTCCACAAGAAATAGCAACATTTACATTTGAGTCAACAATTGATGGTTTGAGAATTACATTGGCACTGTTGCCTCCTAGCTAGTGGTTTGAGTTTGGCACTATTGCTGTCTTTGGCAATTACTGCAACAGTTTGAATATTTTATTACATTTTTCTCTGACCACTTTGTGGAAATAGAAAAATGAAAATGTTATTACTAGTCTTAATAAATGTGGGTCTCATAAATTAGGTTTAATTAAGGCATAGATAGAAATCATTAAGTGTCCTGAGAGTGGTAAAACTTCTTTCTCAACTTAACCTGTGAAGTCAATTGAGGAGAAAATAAAGATAAAGACTGCATATAAAAATGATAGAAATATATTATAAAACATAATTCAGGATTTAGATAATTTTCTTATTATTGTTAAAACAAATTTGTTATTATCATTGTTATTATTCAGCAGCAATTCTTGTAGATGCAATGACAGGCAACATTATCATTTACTTTTCTCATATTACATTTCTGTTTATAATTTCTACAATGTATTTTATAAGAATGCAGGCATTTCTTCTATATATTGCTTCTCACAACATTGAAAGTTATTACTATCTATATTTTATTAATGAAGCAAAGTGACTAATTTTTCTACAGTTACACATCTAGTAAATGACAGAGTTAGATTTTGAACAGATCCAGCTGATTCCTAAATTTCCATTTTTGAAAATAAATAAACATGGAACACACAAAAAACATCCTCCAACTATCATGTGTAATAGTCCATATTTTAACATTTTAAAAAACATTTATTTAAATATTTATTTATTCACTTATTTATTTATTATTTATTTTTGGCTGCACTGGGTCTTAGTTGCGGCATTTGGGATCTTCAATGCGGCATGTGGGATCTTTAGTTGCAACATGTGGGATCTTTAGTTGTGGCATGTATGTGGGATCTAGTTCCCCGACCAGGCATTGAACTGGGACCCCCTGCATTGGGAGTGTGGAGTCTTACTCACTGGACCACCAGGGAAGTCCCCCGTATTTCAACATTTTTAACTTTGGCTGTTTAGATCAGGTTTATTCTCTCACCATTAAAGCTAGACCTAATCACATATTTGAATTGTTAGAGATTTTATGATTAACTACAAAACACAATGCATTATTATATTAGTAAATAATAATTGTGTTTATTAATGAAGTAAAATTAATTTAGACAATCCATATATTTTCTCATAAAATGTATTAGGAAGGTGTCATCTAGAAGAAATTCTACACTTGACCGTATCACCATTCCTGATTTTTTTCTGAGGCTAAAATGTTCCTATTCTTCAAGTTAGTGAAAGGAAGTAAAAGAATGTTTTTTTTGTTTTGTTTTTTGGTCCTAATCCCAGTTGTTGACAAAGTACCACAAAACTAGTTCTAAATTTTTCCCAAACAATCAGCAGCAGTCTTGCCCTGGTACCTACATTTCTGAAAACCTGACAATCACTAAACGCCACACTGAAAGTCAGCCACTGCCTATTTACTCACTCCATTTCTAAAATTCAGCCAATCCCTGAACTCCATGGTTCCTCCAAACCCAATGCAAAATCAGGTTTTTGCTTTGTTCAGGAGACTATGTTTTGCCCTCTCTTAGCCTGGGCAATAAATTCATCACTGTTTCATATATAGTTGAGCAGTAGTCTCTTCCCTCAATATCTCTTTACTATTATACTAGGTGAATGATGCCCTCCTACTATGACTAGTTGTGTTTGGTAGGGGACAAAAGAGGTTATCTAAAAACTGAGCAAAAACATCTTTTTCTCCTTACCTCCCAGTTTTTGTAACTCTCCTGGGGAGACTCAGAAAGATACATTGAAAGATGAATAGAATGACTAATTACAATTAAACCTCATAAATTAATAAATATTAAATGTTCTTCTTCCTCTGTCTTCTCCATCTCTTGGGGTTCCTCCATTACCTCCATTACTGTAAGAATGGGCTGAACTTACAGAAGATCCAGGTGATTGGGAGTTCTTTCCTGACTTCAAAAATAATTTATTAAAAGCATGATTTCTTTCATTATATAAAATACATAATATTTATATAAACAAACATTTGGTTGTTGATGAACACTAAATTTCATTGTTATATGATTGATCTCTATTGTAATTTATGTTACAGAATATCCTTCTGCCATTTGTAATTCCTAATGAGAGATTCTGGAATGTCATGCCAGCACTTACCACTGTGAGAATAGCACTGCCTCTACTTGATGGAGAGTACCTCATTTATTAACAGTGGTCTGTAAATGAATACATGGGCTTTGTGGTTGTTCCCTCAGGGCTACAAAATTCTTGGAACTGCAGAGCTAGGACTAGAAATCTGACAACATTTGGGCACAAACCATGCCCAAATTAAAACCACGGAGTTAAAATTTATCTTAATAGTAAATGAATGAGATTGCTAATCTGATTCCTATGAGGGTCTAGAAATGGGGCAAGTGGCATAAAATAAAGGGTATAAATCTTGACTGGAGAGTTTTTCCAGGTCAGGTCTCCTGTAAAATGCAATCTCAACATATTTTGGCATTTGTGAGGAGATAATGATTACTTCTATGGGATCAAGCTTTTAATACATATATAGCAGGGAATAGGTAAAATAAACTAGACACTAATAGGCAGTTCAGTACTGAAGTCTACATGTATTGTTTCACCAGAGCCAACTGTTACATTTTCAGGAATTTTGCTAGCTGGTTGACATCACGTTTGTAGCTTGAACTCTGCCATGATGAGAGTATTTACAAGTTGGATATTGACAAATACTACAAATTAAGGTTCCTTCTCACCACCCCCCCCATTGTGCTTATCTGTTTAATTATAGTTATCTTTGTCTGAAGATAGATTTTGACACCAGCTTATCTCTATGAGCCACATGGGCCCCATACTGAAAATGGCAATATTCTTATTTCTTTGTGGAAAAGGGATAACAGTGGATATGTATTTTCTGACTAAGTTGAAGTCAAGTTATTTATAAATTCTAAAATGAGGTTTAAAGGATAAGTCCTGATCCAGTTAGCTTTTCTTTTTCTTTTCTTTTTGTGATCACATAAACTGTAGGCTTGTTGGCATCAGAAGTGAAGGTCTGTTTTCCATTGTGGCCGTACCATTTTACATTCCCACTGACAGTGTACAAGGGCTCCAATTTCTCCAATCTCTCCACCTCTTTGACACTTATCTTTTTTTTTTTTTAATAATAGTCAACCTAGTGTGTGGTGATATTTCATGGTGGTTTTGATTTGCATTTTCCTCATAATTAGTGATGTTTCATATGCCTGTTGGCCATTTGTATGTCTTCTTTTGAAAATGTATATTCAGGTCTTTTGCCCATTTTTAATTAGATTATTTTTATTATTGAAGCTGAATCTGGCCTCTGTACTCTGACACTGAATTAAATCTCAAAGACAGAGTTTTGGGTGAAGTAGAAAAGAATAGCTTTATTGCTTTGCCAGGCAAAGGGAGCTACAGAGAGCTAATGCCCTCAAAACTGTGTGTCCCAACCTGGAGGGGGTAGTGAGAAGTTTTATAGTAATGGTTCAAAGAGAGCGTGATCAGCTTGTGGGCATTCTTCTGACTGGTTGGTTGTGAGGTAAGTGGGAGTCAGTGTCATCAACCTCTGGTTCCAACTGGTCTGGGGTCTGCGTGCTTGTGGGCAGCATACTGTTCATTTCTCCCACCTGGTGTGGGTTTCAGTATCTGCAAAACAGCTCAAAGATATTGTTATGTATATCCCTTGATGGGGAACAAGGACCTTGCCCCTAAACAAAAGGTTGCATTATTTTTTCTCTTGACTGTTCCTCCCTTGTCTCTGCATTCCCTCCCTTCCCTAATTAGCAACTGTTTGAACCTGCTCCTTGGAACTCCCGGAAGGTCATGGAGGCTGAATGAAGCCTGTTTCCTGTAATGAAGAACCTAGGGGTAAAACGGGAATAAAGACACAGACCTACTTGAGAATGGACTTGAGGATATGGGGAGGGGGAAGGGTAAGCTGTGACAAAGCGAAAGAGAGGCATGGACATATATACACTACCAAACGTAAGGTAGATAGATAGTGGGAAGCAGCCGCAGAGCACAGGGAGATCAGCTCGGTGCTTTGTGACCGCCTGGAGGGGTGGGATGGGGAGGGTGGGAGGGAGGGAGATGCATGAGGGAAGGGATATGGGAACAGATGTATATGTATGACTGATTCACTTTGTTATAAAGCAGAAACTAAAAAAAAAAAAAAAAAAAAAAAAAAGAAATAGGGGACACAGAAAGGTTTTTGTGCCCAGAAGCCCCACAGGGTCCTGTTCAGTATCATTATTATTATTTTTTTTTCTATTGAGTAATAGTTTGGCTATTTACCCTTTATCAGATATATGGTTTGGAAATATTTTCTTCCATTCCATAGATTGCCTTTTCTCCTCTGTTGATTGTTTCTTTTGCTGTGCAGAAGCTTTTTAGTTTGATGTAGTCCACCAAAATTAAAAATAGAAATAACATATTGTAAGCAGATAGGGTAGGTAATTCCCCAAGAAAGAGAACCAGGCATGGCTTTTCTGACATAAGAGAAGACATTTTTGGCCTAAGAAATTTTGTGATCTAAGCTTGGCCACAATGCTTGTCCTTGAACAGGTATCAGTAATTAATGATCTTAAGGGAAGTAAGGGAATGAAGGAACAAAGGAAAAGCAGTCAAGAAACAATAGTTCAGGGGTAAAACAGAGTCCTAGTTCCTCCTCAAGGAATATACTTAACAATCTGATACATATCTTTGAGTTCTGCAGGAACTAAGGCACCCCATCCAGGTGGAGGATGGAATGATGATGTTGACCTTTTCTGACTCTTGTGACTTCAGTCAACTAAAGCTTGGATTCAATCAACCTTTGCCCCAATTTTATGCAGAATTCTCCTCTGCTCAAGCCCCTACATGAATATGCACATACCTTTAGCTTAAAGCTTCCCCAGTTTTGCTGTTCTGAGGGACACTGATTTGGGAAAGATCCCGGGTGTTCTCCTTACTTGCTGCAAGTAATATATTCTTCCTTCTCCTGATCTTTGTCTTTGTTGTGTCTTTCAGCTTGACACCCAACAAGAGTCAAACCCAGTTTGTGGGTAACAATATGGTTCAGCAATCCCACTTCTGGGTATATACCCAAAATAATTGAGATCAGGATCTCAGAGTGATATCTGTACTTCAATATTCATTGCAGCATTCTTCACAATAGCCAAAATAAACAATCCAAATGTTCATCAACAGATTAATGGATAAGGAAATTATAGTATATACATACAATAAAGTATTATTCAGCCGTAAAAAATAAGGAAATTCTACCACGCGGAGGGACCTGGAAGACATTATGCTAAGTGAAATCAGTCAGTCACAGAAAGACAAATACTACATGATTCTGTTTTTCATTATATGAAAAATCTAAACTAGTCAAACTCATAGAAGCAGAGAATAGAATGGTGGTTGCCAGGGGAGGGGGAAATGGGGAATTCCTGTTCAATGGGTATAAAGTTACAGTTCTGCAAGATGAATATGTTCTAAAGATCTGCTGTTCAACATAGTGCCTATAGTTTAAAAATATGATATTGTATACTCAAAAATTTAACAGGATAGGTCTCATGTTAAATGTTCTCACCACAAAAAACCAAACAACCCTCTCCACCATCCCCCCCCGCCCCCTCGCCCCCCCCCACCCCGGGCAAAAATCCCAAAGGGACGCAAGGAAACTTTTGGAAGTGATGGATACTTTTATTACCTTGATTGTGGTGATGGTATCATAGGTGTATACATATATCCAAACTCACCCAGTTGTATACATCAAATATATGCAGGGTTTTTTTTGTACACCAACTATACCTCAATAAATCTTTGAAAAAGAAAAAAGAAAAAGTCTAATGAATACACCTTGTTTATCTCATTCTTTTCCCTTCCATCCTAGCATATTGGTGACTGTTACAAAAATGAGAAATTCTGGATATTTGAGCAAATAAAGGATTCCATTACCTCAAATAATTGTAAAATCTTAACAAATTTTCAGTAGAGATGACTGTTTCTTTTTGTAGGCTAATCTTTTAGGAAGTGCTTCTAGGGTTGTACCAGCATCATCATAATAAATTAGCAGTTAATTATTGTCTCCTCTGTGTCCTCTGTGATCTCTAGCAATTTTGAAGCCAGAATCAGTCCAGTTGAAATAGCAATGAATGAGGGAAAAGAGTTTCTTAGTACTCTGTGAAAGGGGGTTTATGAGATTGTGGTGGGGCTGGAAGGGATTGGCAACACTTTGGAAGATTCACCTCTATAGAAACATGGTTGGTTGCTGATCATTGTTAAAGTTAAATGGCAATTTGTATGAACACGTATTTTTAAGGCTTTTAATTTTTCTTTTCCTTTGCTGTTTATTGCTGTATTCTGAGAAATTATTTGGAGTTAGATCTCATTTCCCATTTTAGATTTTATTGTTAATGTAGTACATTGATTCCCGTATCTGGCTGCGCATTAGAATCACCTATGGAGCTTAAAAAAAAATTCCGGATACCTGGCCCCTATCCCAGAACAATTAAATTTGAGAGCAATTGAGAACCACTGCTCTGGAATGTAAACTTTTAATAGGGTCAAGATAGCCTAATTTATTTTTGTTCCATCATTTGAGTTAATTTCTAAATTGTTTTTTCAGCGATTACATTTTCTTATGGTTCTCTTAACTTTCTTTTTTCGTGTATATGAAATATGTTTGATCAGATGACACCTACTGGATAAGCTGCTGTTTTGTCCAGGACATCAGTTTTACAAGCTTGTAAATCTGATAAGCAGTTGTAATGCTTTGTTTTCTTTGATTTAAAAAAAACCTATTGAGACATCAGCACATCTGGAGGAAAACATGCTTTTAATATTTAGATTGTTATTCACTTTGAATAAAAGCTATCAAATTGACATGTATCTTTAAAAAATAGAAATGAATCCTTATGGGTAAGGATTTGATGTGATGTTAGGAAGAAAGCCAAACTAGGCAGAGAGCCTTAAGGAGTTTTCCTCATTGCCACTTTATCACAGGAAAGGACCTTTGAGGATATTGAAATTTGACTCTTGTCTGTTGATCTCATAAGAGAAACAGCTCCTATTAAACATGGTTGCTTTGTTTTTTGCTTTTCTTCTGCTGGCTTATGCAGCCGTTTGTTGATTTTAAAAAAAATCCTCAAGGCATGAGGTAAAATGAATGCCATGTTCTGGTGACTGGTATATACCAAACTAGAGGCAAATTCACATGAGAAAAGTGCTCGACAAAAATATTTCATCTAAGATATTTTCCAGCTGAGTTGCCTTCGCATTCTGTTCCCACCACATTCTCTGAATCGCACGGTGGAAAAGCTGAGACTTTTAACTTATGCTCTGCAAAGTACTGGGAACTTGGGCACAGAAAACCAGGTCATTTTTTTTATTGCTGTCTTTCAGGGAGGGTTTAATTCTTTTTTATATTGTTTATGTAAGGGAAGAACAAATTTAGGTAGAATTTACTGAACTTCAGAACTATCAACTACTCCAGTTTTAAGTTCCCATGCTGTATAACAGTGTACCTTGTTAACATTGATGAATTAATACAGATGAAATGATAATGGCCTTTGTAGTCCTAATTTACGTTTATATGTGTTGTAAGTATAACAATATAGGAAGCCTAATATTGTACTTAATAAAATGTTTATTAATAGCATATGTGCCAATCAACAGAGACCAATGTATTTTATTGAGAGCACGTTGCCTAAATTTTGGCTGTTATCAATATTGATTATTTATTTCTTGCCAACAATATGTTCAGATGTCTACAGTAAACATAAAGTTTCTTTCTTAAGAGCTTACTGTCAAAATTATATGTTACTCAGCAGGACTATCCAGGCATGAAATGAGCATATTACTAGAATCTTCTATGTTTATATTCTGCCTTCCTTTCTAATTTAGGTCATGAACCATTTGGCAAGGACCATGCTTAATCCTATCTGCACTTATAGAATGGTATGTGAAGGAGATCCCTGCAAATTTATTGAAGAATTCCATCAGGGGAGACAAACCAACTTTACCAAAGAGATTGTGCAGTTTTGAAAAGAGGCTGACCTAGAAGAGTAGTTGGTCATTCATGAAATATTTATTGTCACCAGTTTTATAAAAGCCACCATCCTCTCTCTCTCTCTCTCTGTCTCCATATATGTATGTATGTGTGTGTGGGTATATATATATATATATATATATATATATATATATATATATATATATATAATTTTATTTTTTCCCTTACTCCTGGTTCTACTATTAACTAGTTGTGTGACAGCAGGAAGATCATGTAGCCTTTCTGGGACTTAATTTCCACATCTGTAAAATAAGAGTATGATCCACTTTATCTCCAAGAACATTTCCAGCCCTTAAATAAACATTATTAAAAGAGGGCTTCACTGAAAACATAGTCATTCTTTAGCAAGAGATTATCATTGAAAAGTTGATAAAAATTGAGTGCGTTAATAAGAGCTAAAGAAGGCTGGCACGTGAATCAGAAGATGTGAGGAATCAGGATAAAATTCCTACCTTGGTACTCTTCTTTTCCCCTCGTGGAATGGTCTTCCCCCACATTTACCCCTGGCTCTCTCCTTATCATCCCCCAGGTCTCTGCCAACAAGTCATCTCTTCCGAGAAGCCTTTCACGATTAACCTATTCACAAAAGTCTCCTTACCCACATCTCTCTATCCCATACCCTGCTTATTTTTTCTCATAACTTTTATTACTACCTACCATTACAGTATATTTTGGTTTATATAGTTAATTACCTGCCTCTCTCTTTAGGATATACATTCTATTATGAGAGAAATTTTATTTATGTGGTTCACTGTGGTTTCACCAGCATCTAGAACAGTGTCTGGCACATTGAAAGCATTATTAATATTTATTGACAAAAAAAGTAAATTTCCTTACAATAACCCCAATTTTTGAACAATAGCCTTTCCTTTTTTTCTACAATATCTGTTAATTTTCAAAAGTAGTATATTAGCTAACTAGCTTACTAATTTGTACTAGCCTTTGTAGATAAAATTTCAGTTTTATTTTCTCCCTCCCTCCCTTCATACCTTGGTTCCTTTGTTCCTTCCTTCCTTCCTTCCTTTTCTCTTTTACTTTCTTTTGAAATGTGGGACAGAATTTGGAGTTAAGTAGTAAAAAATGTGGAGCCTTTACTTTCCTTTTTCCTAAATATCAAACTAGAAACTTTATGATATTGAACTTTCTCATGAGTTTCATGTTACTTCCAAGCTTTATCAAAACAGAGATAAGAAATAATTATTGCAGATTGTTTTCCATTTTATTTTTAGGATAACCTGAATGTACATGAATACTAAATATATATATTTATATTTATTGTTAATATTAAAATTAGCTTTTTGAACTTTGTAAATTATTTGTGTCTCCTCAGGTCAGAACAACAGATTGTACTTTTATTTTTGATTAATTTAAAATAAAGCGTTCATACAGTGAAAAGCTGAACTGTATCTAAATTTGGTTCCCATCATGATTCATTAGAATACTTAGACAGTTACATTGTCACTGGCTACAAAGTCGATGGGAGCAGTTGCATAGGATGAGATAACTCTATAAGGAGAATCTCCTTGGGATTCTGTAGATGAAAAATGGTTTCTTTTGTTATTTTGGGAAAAAATGGAGTTAAATTGCTTACATCAAACTTCTCCTCTCTCTAAACAAAGACTGTAAAACTCCAAATAAAATAAAAGAAGTTGATTGTTTGCTTATATGAATCTAAATAATAAATGTACAGCAAAAGCTTAAATTATTTTAATGAAATAAGGGAAAAAAAAGCAACCATAGTTATTTTATAATGGCTTGTGTTTCCAACGTAACTGACACTGATTTAAGGCTTATATTTTGTATTACATCCAATCATATTTATGCGTTCTTGTTTTTTATCAATTATCACTAGTATAGCAACTGTACTTCCAACTACGTAAATATACTTTTAGACATAAATTTGGGTGTTTGCATTTTGACTTCATGAGTTAATGTAACTATGAAAAAAAATACCTTAAACAAATTGGAATATCAGTTTTCATCTTTGGATACAGTCTAATTCTAACCTCTGATACACTACATATGTATTGCTGGTCTCTGCTCAAGAAAGAAGCTAGTGGGAAGCAGCTGCATAGCACAGGGAGATCAGCTCGGTGCTTTGTGACCGCCTGGAGGGGTGGGATAGGGAGGATGGGAGGGAGGGAGACGTAAGAGGGAAGAGATATGGGAACATATGTATATGTATAACTGATTCACTTTGTTATAAAGCAGAAAATAACACACCATTGTAAAGCAATTATACTCCAATAAAGATTAAAAAAAAAGAAAAAAGAAGCCAGAGACAAAGACACTTTGTGTAATTTGGTGCTACTTGCTGCTTGACCACTATTGTTTTACTGTGGCTCCTGGCAACGGGAGGCATTGATGGACTATGTTCATGTGACAACTGTCTGCTATTAACATGAGAGAAAATGAAGGACTCCAGTTTCAAATAATATGGGCTCCTTAATCTTCACAAGCACAGGAAAGTCAATCAAAATATAATACTTGCTCACCATCAGTATTAAGCTTGTATTTCTGTCCTTTCTGAAGCTGAGCAAATTGGATATAAATCTAGGTAGTTAAGTTTATACAACCAAAACAATCGTGTTTGTGCTGGGCAGTGATTGCACTTGTAGCTCTGCTCATTTTAAAACTGACTCATGGATGAATTACAAATGGGACATTGGCCTAGAATTTACAAAAGAAAAATTTTGTACCAGTGACTCCTGGTCTCAGCAAAGGCAGATTTTACCTGTTTTTGGACTATTGGTAAGTACAGTAGGACAAGACTATTAAACTGTTCATTTTACTAGTTAACAAAATTGAGAATTTGTACTTGGTGTGACTGAGACCAGCATAGCTAGATTTTGCCAGGTATAACCTGAACTTAGGTCACCATGTGGCATGGCTATAGATTCTTCTGTACCCATCTGGGCTAGATTCATAAATAAACCTTCTCAAGACATCTTGGTAGCCACTGCCACATGAACCCTCTTGAGTTCCAAAACATCCTATTTTTCAAAAGTAAAGTACACAGTAGTTATCTGATACAAATCTAAATTATGCAAATCCATGCTTGGGGTTCTATAGAAATATATTTGATTTATTGAAGAGTTTTAACTATGTGGATTATTACATTTAAAAATCTGCCTTCAAGGGTACTGTTAAGAATATTTCTGTCTAGGTTGTGGAGCCCATAGACACATCCTAGGCAAACTGTATAATTTTCTGGGCTCATTCAATCTAGTTCAGTTAAAATCTTAAATTCATTGACTGATTTGAATTGTATCATCATGTCTTCTTCCAGAGCAGGGTTGACCAGAAGTGAGGTCTCTTCTTTCATTCTTCTCACTCTGGCATGTTGAAAGGGAGGGTCTCACACTGTGTGTTTTGAATTTCTTGTCTTCCTCCTTATGCTGGGTCTAGCTCCCCTGGCATTGTGAGAAGGAGTGGGGAGGGATGAGGGGGAAGGAGAACGTTCGTTAATTGGTTTTTATTTAGTTATCACTGCTTTTTTGGCTTGAATTTTAGTGATCCTGGCATGGCAGGTGTCTGAAAGTTGGCTCTTTTGAGGGCATGTATCCAACTTCTTCAAAAAGCTCTGGGGGAGGGGAGGTGCCTTACTCTTCCCTGCTCTATGGGCTCACGTTTGAATGGTAGTCTCCCTCTTGGGTGGAATTCAGGTTACATAGCCCAGGCCTAGCTACTCCTCGTAGTGTTCACTTGAATGGTGGAAAACTGGTGTGAACCTGCCAGCTGTTCCTACCTTGCTCTCCATCTCCCTAGTTCTCCTTTTCTCTCCTGAAATAGACACTGAAGCAGACGAGCAAGTCTGCTGCCTCAGAAACCCTCACAGTGAGGAGTGATATTCTAGTATCCTCCAAGTAGCCTCCTCTGAACTTCACGAGTGATTCTCTTGGATTCCTCCTCTTTTATCCGGTAGGGGGAAGGCAACCCGTTCCCTTACCCATGAGGAGGCAAGAGAATCTATTTTCACCATGAAATCTGAATTTCCCATAAGGCTAATGATCCCAGTGACTCTTTCTTCCTCCTTTTTCCCTGGCCATGGCTAATATAGATGGCAGAGGCAGTAGTAGGACAGCAGTAGCTAATTGGGTAGAATTCTCTCAGCTGACTCTTACTAAGCCTTGGGGAAGGTGTCTCTCTCTAATCATTGGTAAATCTCTTTAAAATTTGGAAGTATTAAGCTTGTCCCTTTCCTTACCCTTAAGCCCTAGTTGCTCATTTCAGGATTATAGAAAAACCCAACATCTGTTAAAAATATCAATAATTTCTCACTTTATGTTCAAAATCTGAAGCAACTATTCTTCCTGCATTAAAAAAAAATTGTGTTAACAATTCCACATTTCAAACCTGGTAGGTCAAGTAGATCAAGCAAGGAACCTGTATTTTTCTTATTTCCTCCTGGAGATGACATTTAAAATGTAAACAGTAATATTCCTATCCTTTGTAATATATGAATTATGTGACTGTTGAATTAGGTAAGGTTTTCATTCATCTTGTACATAAAATGTGACCAGTGTATATCTTTCAAGCATCATAAAAATTAGGGTACAATAGAAACAAGTTCCCTGCAATGTTTTATATAAGTAGATGCCAATGAAATGAGCATTTCAAATAGAGTAATTCCCAATCTGTATGGCCCTAATGATTCTCTGGCTCTAGGTTCAAAATTAATACTGTTATTGGTATTAATGGCCATTATTTTCCACATACTTATTCAAATATTAATTTAAAAGAGAATTTATTATTGCTTATATTTAGTCTTTGTCCATGTCATTTTAGGGCTCTGAACAAAAACAGAGAAGTAATTTGACAAAGAAAATTCAATGCACTTGAGTGGGATTTATGAGGACAAAATTACATGGGGATTATTTCTTACCCACGAGTAAAATATGTAAAGAAGGTGGCAAAATATTGGTGTGTAAGGAGGCTAGGAAACTGGTTTAAGAAGGAGAAAGGTAAATTGCATTGGCCAGTGATAGACGGAAGAGGGTAGGAGATAGAACACACAAGATGGTCAAGACCTGTATTGTAGGTGTGGGGGACAGGTGAGAAGGGAACAGAAGTCATGTAAATTATGAGTGCTGTCAGGGAATATATAGAGGGGTAGTCGTGTTGCTGAGAGGTAGAGAACATGAGAATGTCTTCACTGGTGAGAGAGGTTCCAGTGGGTACTGTGAAAAATCTAATGCATCATTATTATATATATGCATGATTTATCATATACATACATGCATACATATAGGTGCACATATACATATATAAGTATATTTCTGTATTTTATATTCATGATTGTATTATGATTATATTAAAAGAATGGAATACAAATGAGTACTGTTTAAAACACAAAGATTATAGGTTATATTCAAGAGAATATACTCTATCAGTGTGGGAATGTGGCTCCTTGTCTTACACTCTGTTGAGAGAGAGGGGACTTGGAGCCTCACTTGTTGCCTGTTAACCAGGTCCTTTCCCATTCCTGTCTCCCAAGCAGTTCTTGTTCCTCCATCCTAGCTCTCTGTGGTGCTAAAATGGAGTTGATTTGGTGGTCAGTAGAGTGTCACCAGCCACCTCACTGTAATTCTTCCTCCGTTATGAAAGGCCATTCTGGTTACAAATTCAATTTCTTTTCACCTCACACCTATTCTGAACTTCACAGATTCCTAGAGACCTTTGTTCCTTTACACCTTCCTAAGAATGAAAAATGATCATCTCTGACCTTAGTACAATTTGAGCTCCTGAGACTAGCTTAGAGGCTTGATCTCTGGAGGGTGGGGGTGGGGGTGTGGTTGTGTAGGACTGGGGTTTCATTTGCTTAGTACCTGGCTGTAGAGCCAACCTAAAGAAAGGTGCGCAGGAGGCCAGTCAGTGTCTCGGGGACTGTGCCTACTGGGCCTGATCTGGTTTGGCATCAGTGTTTCAAAGTGCTCACAGTAATCTTTGCCACTGAGTGAGGTCTGACTAGATTAAAGCAGGAGTCTGGTCAGTATGTACCCAAGAAAGGAGATTGATGAGAGATATACTGTGGTCAGAGTCCTAATCTAATAGGACTGAAATGGCCTCAGGAAACCAAGGATGACCCTAGCCGTGAGAAAGGAAGGGGATATGGTCAGTGCTGAGGGGTTGTAGTTCAAAACACACATGAGTGTTTGGGACCTCTCCCAGGAGCCTTTCACACTGATTTAGGTCAGAAGGACTAGTCTTTCTAGTCTCAACCTCCTGGCTGAGGAAGTGATGCCCAAAACACTGCCAAAGTTTGCTGGAACAGTCAACTTGTAGAGGTGGAAGGTCATCAGTACATTGCTGGGCAGTCTAGGGATGGCAGGAACCTACTTTGCTCTTTGTTTTTGTTCACATTTGGCTCAGAGACCTTTATTTATTTATTTATTTATTTATTTATTTATTTATTGCTGCATTGGGTTTTAGTTGCTGTGTGCTGGCTTTCCCTAGTTGCGGCGAGCAGGGGCTACTCTTTGTTCAGTGTGCAGGCTTCTCATTGCAGTGGCTTCTCTTGTTGCAGAGCATGGGCTTTAGGCGTGTGGGCTTCAGTAGTTGCAGCACTCAGGCTCAGTAGTTGCAGCACGTAGGCCCTAGAGCACGTGGGCTTCAGTAGCTGTGGCTCGTGGTCTCTGTAATGCAGGCTCAGTAGCTGTGGCGCATAGGCTTAGTTGCTCCTCGGAATGTGGAATCTTCCTGGACTAGGGCTCGAACCCGTGTCCCCTGTGTTGGCAAGCGGGTTCTTAACCACTGTGCCACCAGGGAAGCCCCAGAGAATTCTTTAGAGGGCATGGTCTAGTGTGTGTGTGTTTTCTCATTCTTTACATCTAACTGAAAAGCAAAACTTTTAAGGTTTGTATGTGGGTTTTCTAACAACACATACAACATTTCCAAGAAGGAGGTTGGGATATGTGGGTAATCTATGGCACAGAATCTAGCAAAGATAAAAGGTTTAACTTCTTTAAGATTGGAACATAATGTCTTTAAATGAAAAGTGGGAGTAGATTCAGAAGCATCCTCTGGTGGTTCTTTTTTCTTAGGATGGTTTTTCTTGCCTGAGAAATTAAAAAAAATTTCCAGAGGTTTGGATCTGTATTTTATTTATAGTCGATAGCTACACTTTTACTCTGAAATGCTCTGCCTCAGAGCTTGGAAGGAGGATTTGCAATAAAAAATGTACAGAAGTGAAAGCTATAAAGAAAACTCATGACAAAGGCACAAGCATTTGCATTTCATGTTTGTAAATGACTCACAAAGTAATGAAACCCTTTATGGTGTTTCCCCACATGAAACCAATCAAAAGCTTCTAATCAGGTTTGTCCTTAACTGCATCCTCCAAAAATTTTATAAGGAATTTTTTGTTTTCCCTAAAAGAGAGATGGAAGTATCTATTTGGATGCATTGTAATGGTAGGGAAAAATTAGTTAATTGTCTTTATTTTGCGTAAAATTGGAGGTTGCTGTAAGGACAAGTGCAGGCGAGTGGCATGCCAGGACTGCTGGCAAAGAAACTCATATGCTTGGGTTCAGTGTTTGGCCTCAGGCCAAAGGCTGCAACTAACAGGAAAGTGTCAGCATCTCAATATAATTGCATGTCCCAGAACCTATTATTGCACTAATAAAAATGCTTTTCAATAAATCTGAGAAAGGAAGAGGAAAAAAAAAACCACGAAGAAAAGAATTGTCTGAAATATTATATTTAATAAAATTCTCATTAATGGAAAGAGTAGCTTTCTGCTAAATAAATGTGCTTTAATTTTATTTTCTGATTAATTTGATCTTGGGGAAAATTCAAGTTATACTTTTTTTCAGTGTACTTTCTTAAGAGTAAAAGGCAAGTAGGCATCACTGTATGTGAATGTTTTCTCAAGGATAGGGAAAAGGTAGGAGGACCAGGGCACAGGAAGCTAAGAGTTTAGCTAGTAATTAGGTCAGTGATGTACTGAGTGACCTTGGGCAAATGATTTAACCTCTCCATCCCGCTATGTAAAATGTTAATGTTTCATGCTTACAAAAATCTTTGAAACAATAAGAATGTCAAAGGTATTTGACATGTGTACTATTATTTATAATGGGTAAGATAGAAAGCACGTGTGCCCACTAACAATGATCTTAATCACACACAGCAGTTTATCTGAGATATTTTTCTCTTTTGGCAAATTTCACATAAATAATGAATATTCAAAACACCTTTATGAAAAAAGCCATCTGGGTATCCTTATAGGAATGAGCCCTAATAATGCTAGTATATGAATGTAATTTATAAAGAGTTTTCTTTTGTGCTTCCTATATGACAAAGAAATACAAATAAGAAGAATAATGTTAACTAAATTTTGTTGCTCACTTACTATGGGCAATGTTCATAATCACAAAGGGAAGGAAAAGGAAAGGATATTCTTGGATATTAAGCTTCAATCATGAACCAGATGTTTATATACATTATCTTTTAGTGTTTAGGAAAATTTCTGGCACATAGTAGGTACTCAATAAATATTTGTTGGGTGAACAAATGCATCTTTTTAAATTTTTAAAATAACCTTACAAAACAAACCTTATCTCCCACTTACAGAAGAGAGAAAGGTTAAAAAATTATATATTTGGTTAAGAACACACAATTAGCAAATGCCAGAGCCAGAATTTTAACACTGGTTTGTCTGACTCCAAAACGAATGTTCTCAATATCAGGACTTTGGAAGCATTTTGATTAGCTGAGTTTACCATTACAAAGTTTTTCAATTATTGACATGACTTTACTGAGTGAGGAAGAAGTTGACAGGATGAAAGTGTTATTGAACCAGGTTCGTTTTCCCGACATGCAGCAAGCCAAACGCTAAGACATAGAGGTTTGCAGCAGAGAAAGGGTTTCTTCACAAGGCAGCGAAGCAAGGAGCGGAGATAACAGATCTCAAATCTGCCTCCCCAAAGGCTCAGGATGTTTATGGGATAAAGCTGAGGTGTGGGGAACCAGTAGAAAGGTAATTGGAGATAAGAAAAAGGTGAGACAATCATTCTGCGCAGGTGCAACTGAGCTGTATACGCTTGGCCCCAGCAAGTTCTGGGCGTGGAATTCTCGGCCCTCTGACGTCAAAAGGTCACGGGGTGGACGCCGGCGCATGCCCAGTTGGAAGGTCGGCAGTCTTAACCAGTCTTAGCTGGCTGGAGCTAGAGCTGGATGCTGCTGACTCCAAGTCTCTGAAAAACAACTCGAGGAAACACCTTACTGTTTAGGCTACGTGGCGCTTGGAGGACATGTAAGTTTTTGTAAAAACAATTCGCGCGAGCTTGACCAGTGAAGGCAAGTTGCAGGTGTATGGCTCTAACTGGTGATTACCCTTGGTTTCAAGATCCCCTGCGCACTTTGGACTCAAAGAATCTGGGTAACATCTTACATGCAAGAGCTAGTTCCGAGTGAAAGTGTGAGAGAAAGGGAGGTGTTGTATTCCTCTCCCTGGTGGAGGAGCTCATCAGCTGGTATGGCCTACGTGGGGCCTTACGGGCTATAACCAGGCACGAGAGCCCTTCTTACAGGGATAGATACGAGGAGCTGGTGAGTGCAAAATGTGAGTTCTGAAAGAAGGAAGGCTCAGTTTCTCTTCTGAGCTGGGAAGCTAGGCAGATAAAACAAAAGAACAGCAGGTGAGAGGAAGGTGGTTTGGGAAGATACTGGAAGGAAACTGCGGCTCATGCCTGAGCTTCTCTGTCCCAGGGACTTTGGTAAACGGCCGGGGGGTGGGGGTGGGGTGGGAAAGAACACGTTTTGCCAATTGTGAGTAGATTGCGGCCTTTGCCTTGTGTGCTAGTTATCACTTACTGCCTCTCTGTTTCCAGTCCACCGTCTTTTCCCTGCTTTGTACTACTGGAGTGGGAACCTGTAGACATTTTTCTTAGCCAGCTGACACAATGTGAAGCTTTGTTGGTACGATGGGTTCTTTCCCAGTGAGTTTTACTAGTGCCCCCAAAGGTAGCTTCCTGGCCAGTTTAGCCAGAAGCAGCATGCGTCCTGGAGGGTCTTAGCAGAACCCCTGGGCACAGCTTCACAGAGAGTCTTCCTGGCGTTTCAGAGGATGGCTTCCTCTTTGGCCCCCAAAAGGGCTGGCCAGGGCTTTCCTGGTGGCGCGGTGGTTGGGAGTCCGCCTGCCGATGCGGGGAGCGCAGGTTCGTGCCCCGGTCCGGGGGGATCCCGAGTGCCGCGGAGCGGCTGTGCCCGTGAGCCGTGGCCGCAGGGCCTGCGCGTCCGGAGCCTGTGCACCGCAATGGGAGAGGCCACAGCAGTGGGAGGCCCGCGTGCCGCGAAAAAAAAAAAAAAAAGGGGCTGGCCAACGGGAAACTGCCTTTTGACACTCCAGCTGACTACTCAGCCATCCAAGGGCCACAGCCACACCCTCGCTAATGAGGTTTGACTCTCAGCCTTGGGGAGAGCCCTCTTCCAAATTTATTCCTGCTTTGAGTACTTTTGTCTTAGCCCTAGAAGCAGCGGCTGCTTCCTTTATCTGATGTACTCATGTTCTTTACCATTCTCTTACCTCTTTGTAGTTAATCCTCTGTTAAAATCTAAAAGTTCTTTATGTTACATTTTCTCTCTTAAAATTTCTGGCGTGGTTTCTCTTTCCCTACTGGACCATGATTAATACACCAGCTTACCCACCGAAGCAGCAGAGCCTGAGGCAGAGGCCTTTGTGAGTGTTGTTTGTTTGGGGATGTAATCTTAGGGAGCCAAAGACAAGGAGAGAGGAATGAAACAGGAAGAAGGAAAAAGCAGTACAAAGATGTGTTATCAAGTTGGTCATGCCAGCAGGCAGTGGATTTTCTTTCTTTTTTTCATAACCTTTATTTTTTTATTTTTAAAAAGTTTTTATTGGAGTAGATTTACAATGTTATGTTAGTTTCTGTTGTACAGCAAAGTGAATCAGTTATACATATACATATATCCACTCTTTTTTAGATTCTTTTCCCATATAGGTCATTACAGAGTACTGAGAAGAGTTTGGTGTGCTATACAGTAGGTCTTTATTAGTTATCTATTTTATATGTAGTAGTGTGTATATGTCAATCCCAATCTCCCAATTTATGCCCCCCCCCGCCCCCGGCTTTCCCCGCTGGTAACCATAAGTTTGTTTTCTATATCTGTGACTCTACTTCTGTTTTGTAAATAAGTTCATTTGTACCATTCTGTTTTTAGATTCCACATATAAGCGATATCATATGATGTTTGTCTTTCTCTGACTTATTTCACTCAGTATGACAATCTCTAGTTCCATCCATATTGATGCAAATGGCATTATTTTGTTTTTTTTATGATTAATATTCCATTGTATTTATGTACCACATCTTCTTTATCCATTCCTCTGCTGATGGACATTTAGGTTGCTTCCATGTCTTGGCTATTGTAAATAGTGCTGCAGTGAACATTGGGGTGCGCGTGTCATTTTGAATTATGGTTTTCTCTGGATATATGCCCAGGAGTGGGATTGCAGGATCATATGGTAGCTCTATTTTTAGTTTTTTAAGGAACCTCCATACTGTTCTCTATAGAGGCTGTACCAATTTACATTCCCACCAACAGTGTAGGAGGGTTCCCTTTTCTCCACACCCTCTCCAGCACTTATTGTTTGTAGATTTTTTTGATGATGACTTTCCTGACTGGTTTGAGGTGATACCTCGTTGTAGTTTTGATTTGCATTTCTCTAATAATTAGTGATGTTGAGCATCTTTTCATGTGTTTTTTGCCCATCTGTATGTCTTCTTTGGAGAAATGTCTATTTAGATCTTCTGCCCATTGTTTGATTGGATTGTTTTTTGAAATTGAGCTACATGAGCTGTTTGTATATTTTGGAGATTAACCCCATGTCGGTCACTTTGTTTGCAAATATTTTCAAACGAAGGGTTGTCTTTTCTTTTTGTTTATGATTTCCTTTGCTGTGCAAAAGCTTTTATTTAGGTCCCATTTGTTTATTTTTGTTTTTATTTTCACTAGGAGAGGGATCAAAAAAGATCTTGCTGCAATTTATGTCAGAGAGTGTTCTGCCAGTGTTTTCCTCTAAGAGTCTTATAGTATCCAGTCATAGATTTAAGTCTTTAATCCTTTTTTTTTTTTTTTTTTGCGGTATGCGAGCCCCTCACTGCTGCGGCCCGTCCCGCCGCGGAGCACAGGCTCCGGACGTGCAGGCCCAGCGGCCACGGCCCACGGGCCCAGCGGCTCTGCGACACGCAGGATCCCCCCGGACCGGGGCATGAACCCGCGCCCCCCGCACCGGCAGGCGGACCCCCAACCACTGTGCCACCAGGGAAGCCCCTTTTAATCCATTTTGAGTTTATTTTTGCGTGTGGTATTAGGGAGTGTTCTTTTTTTTGTTTGTTTAAATACATTTATTTATTTTCTGGCTGCATTGGGTCTTTGCACACGGGTTTTCTCTAGTTGCGGTGAGTGGGGGCTACTCTGCGTTGCAGTGTGTGGGCTTCTCATTGTGGTGTCTTCTCTTTGTTGCAGAGCATGGGGTCTAGGCACGCAGGCTCAGTAGTTGTGGCTTGCGGGCTCTAGAGCAGAGGCTCAGTAGTTGGTGGCGCACGGGCTTAGTTGCTCTGTGGCATGTGGGATCTTCCCGGACCAGGGCTTGAACCCATGTCCCCTGAATTGGCAGGTGGATTCTTAACCACTGTGCCACCAGGGAAGTCCCAGGAGTGTTCCAATTTTATTCTTTTACATATAGCTGTCCAGTTTTCCCAGCACCACTTATTGAACAGACTATCTTTTCTCCATTGTATATTCTTGCCTCTTTTGTCATAGATTAGGTGACCATAGGTGTGTGGGTGTATCTCTGGACTTTCCTGTTTCATTGATCTATATTTCTGTTTTTGTTCCAGTACCATACTCTTTTGATTATTGTAGCTTTTTAGTATAGTAGGCAATGGGTTTTCAATCCCATGGGCTCTTCTAAGTAACCTATGAAATCTATCTCAGAGCAGATAGGAGGAAGATTGGAGTAAACATTTATCCACTGACTTTCCTCTCCCATTGTTTAGAGTGAAAGCCTATCAGATTTCATCAGCGCCAATGTGGTTGAAGCCTGCATAGAACTGATTGCTGCTGCAGTGGTTGGAATAAGAGGTGAAGGCAGCAGAATGTGTAAATTGGTGCATAAGACATGTTTGGTATAATTACCAAAATAAGAAAAGGATATTTAAAAATCTTTTCTTGAATGTCTTATAAAAATTCAGCTAAAATTTCAAGGTGAGAAAATTAAGTTAGTAATTCAAAAATATGTGAGCTGCAGCTTGGTTCCTCCGTTTAAAGTGTCTAGATCTAATAGGGGTGAGGGTGAGTGGGAGATCGGCCCTGTATAAAATAAACACTGAGCAGGGCAGTGTGCAAGTGAGGTTAAATAATGGCATGTTCATATGAGAATTTACTAGGAAACATTGCATTTTACTGGAGCTAGAGGCCCCCTAGTCCAAGAAATGGCATTATGTCTGCCAAAGCCAAGAAGGGGAGATGCTGTCAGAAATTCACATCTATCAAGGGATAGGTCAAGTTGCTAACAATTTAGGGAGCAAATTAAAGCAAAGGCTGGAAACTGAATGTCCCATAATTTTATTATTCCTTGGGCTGAGGATGTGATTAGAGAGAGAAACTGTGACTGCAGGTGAATTCTGAAACTGAAACTGGGGGAAGTTACGGAGGAATAGTGATACCCTGTATTAGGTTGCCCTTGCCAGTAGACATCTCTTGATGTCCTCCCATCCACTTTCTACCTTCTATCTGAACTCACTGGAAGAGAGGAGAGGAGAAGTTAGTGTCTTCCTTATTCTTTCAGGCCACTTCCTGACCTCATGCGTATAACCTTCTCCCATCCTCATCATCTGAGGCCCATGGTATTTTTTTCTACGACTGGTTTTATTTCCATTTTCTAATCTGTAAGCAAAAATTACAAGGCTTGACAGTTGTTTTGAAAATATTTATACTTTTTGACTTAGAAATCTTCAAAAATATTTTTGAATTTTTTTTAGAGAAATATTTTTAAAAGATGTGGCATTTTTGAATTCTAGTAAGCTAGAAGTTTATGTGAATCATGGCAAAAAGATACAGTTTTCTGCAAAATGGTTTATTTTTCCAAATAATGTGAAGATTAAGAGTGGAAGGAAATTGGAAATTATGGGAGATGACAATAAGAACCAACATTGTTTGAGAAGTCAATTTTTGTGTAAGTGCCTTCATTTGATCTGCTTTTAAATACTACCAGAAGGGCATTATCTTAGATTTGTAGCCGAAAAAACTGAGTATGGAGGGGCATGATTAACATACTCTTAAGTCATATAGATCAGCCCTTCCTGGTCTCTTATGTCCACAATCATTTCTTCCCTCTCTGAAATCCTGTTGCATGCTTTATACGTAGGGTGCTTTTGGTCCTTCTGATATTCAAGACCTATACTATCAAAATGTTTTTAAGCTTAGCTCATCAGTTAAGTTAAAGACAAGGAATATGTATTTAATATCACTAGTGCCTAGTGATGCTAAAAGGATGATGAGCTCTGAGTGGTATAAGGAGAAGAGGACATATTTGGTGGATTAATGCCAGTTCTGCCACTTTGAGCTGGTGACTATAGGAAAGTCACTTAAACTTTGTGTTTCAGCTTTATTATTTTGTAAAGTGGGCACAGTACAACCCATCTGCCAGGGGTTTTAGGATGATTAAATTAGATGCTATAACTCAGAAGTTCCCAAAGTGTGTTCTTTGGAATACCTACCCCAAAAGGTGCTCCTCTGCAAGTAAACTTCTTGCTTAAATTACTTCGTGAAATGTAATTTACTGCATAAGACTTTTAATGAGTCACTGTGCAAATTAGTACATTTAGGAATCTGGAAAATTCATCAAGAAAGAAGGCTATTTACCTTTTTTTAACCAAGTGTTTCTCATACATGTCTGACCAACCATTCTTTTACTTATATTGAGTAGGTAGAAGATGCACTAGGACTAACACTTTGTGCAGTATTACGGTATTCAGATTTTAAGATTTGATCATTAGATTGAAAAGATTGCATGGCCACTAGGATTGGATGGAAATTTAATCCAAAAATATTAAGTGAAAAATGCAAAGTACAGAAGATGCTCCATTAGTGTTTAAAAAAAAAGAATATATATTCCTATATTGTATTGAAATTTCAGGAAGGATGCAATAAACCATTAGTAATATGTAGTTTCTTCTGTGATGGTGTCTGTCGTGGAAGGGAGTCATATATATATGTGTATATATATATATATTATATATACCCTTTTGTACCGTTTCAGTTGTTTACTATAAGCAGATATTACTTGGCTGAAAAAATAGTTAAATGTAATTAAGAGGACAAACTAAGAAGAAAGCTTAATTTTTGATGATTTTTAATAGATTAAAACTTTAAGAAAGCTTTCATAGTATTAAGTCATTTGTTAATCATTATTTTTGTACAAAGGTATTTTAAGATAGCAGGCCAGTCTCTGTTTGTTATGTGAGCTTGCCAGTTTGGTAATGTAAGTGTATAACATTTCTTTTACCTTGTTATGTGCAAGGTTCAACAAAAATGATAATCTCTCGACTTGGAATATTACCACATCCACATCTCCGATACTACAGAAACCAATACTAGAGATCCTTAGTAATAGTGACCTGTAGAATTATGTTTACGGTTGATTCTTTAATCCAGAATATAATGCTATTTTTGCAAATTGCAAAAAAAAAAGTGAAAATTTTAGTAGTTGTATGAGATTTCATATTTCCTGGCTTAAGAAGTTGAAACTACATTTAGGCTAATAGACTCATTCAGAAAGGTCACACTGTGGCATCTTACAGTTTCAAATCCAAATGGTACAAAGTGTTACAAAGTACATCCTATACATCAATTTCTTACAAGGCAGAAGAGGTGGATTAGAATATGCAGTGATCGATAATATAAACAGGAAAGAAAGAAAACGCTTCTGTTCCTCTTCACAACATAAGGAAGGTAATTTGCAGTGTATTTCCAGTACATGAGGTGCTTAAAGCACATTTGGCAACACTTAGCAGTAAGTGGCAAATTATTTTTATGTCTCTTGGTACCTGCACACCGTCATCCATCCGGTGTTGGGGCATTAGAACAGTTCTGTTGGCTGTATCTGCTCAGTGGTCTTGCCATTCTTTTGATTTTTGAATTTTGCCTGAAATCATCTGGTCTGGTTTTTAAAAGTTGTTCCTAGGGATAAAATGGAAGCTACTAGTTTCACTCCTAGTAGGGGAAATAAAATAGAAATAGCCTCTTGTTTTACCAGTATCCATCCATCCTTCCCTCCCCTCCCCAACTCCCTGGTTCATTCTTCATTACTAATTTCCTAATGGGCCCCACCATCCAATCTCTAGCTAGAAAATTCACCATTTCTTAGTGGAGTGGAATTTCCTGTTTGATAGCTATCTAAAAATAAAGTCAGAGGAAAAGAGAAAGTTAAGGGTCAAAAGGAATGCTCTTGGGGATATTTTTTTGTTCTTTAGTAGTGCCATTATCATTTAAACCAATAAAGGAGGAAACAGAATAGCAGTTTCTTCAGGTACTTTTTAGTCTTGTTTCTTTCCCAATACCCACAGTTTGAGAACTAGTAGGCAACAAAGAATGTTTTACCAACCCCAAACCACCACTACTAAAGAACAGTGTGCTGAAAGCATAAGTGAGGATTCCAGTGATCAGTTAGATGAAGTTTGTAGTATTGGGAGCAATTTAATCTTTATTCCCCACAGTTGTGAACATTTGTTGAACAATTATACATCTCTACCAACATTAGGATGAATCTTGGTTGATATTTAAACATTTTAGAAAATTATAAAGCAGAGATATGATAAAGATAACCTTTATTAATTTGTTTTACCATGTGTTAGGCACTATCTGAAGTACTTTACATGTAGTAACTCATTTAACCATCTTGTCAACTCTGAGGTAGGTTCTGTGGATATTATTTCTAACTTGGGAAAATGAGACATAGAAAGGTTAAATAACTTGTCTACAGTCTCACAGCTAGTGAGTGATAAGGATTGGGTCCCAGGCCGACTAGTTCTAGAACTAGTGCTTTTAACCATTAATAATGCAACACAATCTCTTGATGAATGTAAAGAATTATAGGTATAAAAAATATGATTTTATTTAATATTTACATATTTCACTTGTTAGTTTTATGTACTGTGTCACAGAATCTTAGGGAAGGGAGAATTTAGGAGAGTGATAGTGAGAACTAATATTAATTGAATACCTGCTAAGTGCCAGGCCATTTACATGCGTGAGGAAGTTAAGAGAACCTCTGTTTGGTTGCTTTGGTTGCCTTAGGGGGTCAGCAAACTTTTGAGGTAAAAGGCTAAATAGTATATATTTTAGGTTTTGTGGGCCATGTATGTCTCTCGTTTCCTCCCTCTCCTCCACTCCTTTTTCCCCTTTCCTTCTCCCCTCCTCTTCCTCTTCTCCCCACCTTCTCTCTCTCCTCCCCCCTCCCCTTCCTTTTTCTTTTTTCCTACACCTTTTAAAAATGTAAAAATTATTCTTAGTTTGGAGCACTACAAACCAGATTTGGCTCTTAGGTCATGGTTTTTCCATCCAGACTCAAGAGTTAAGCTGAGCTTTCTTGCTTATGTGTTGAAAATGTAGGATATGTTTCAGAAGGCAGTTCATCAGAGTTCTGGTTCCACTCTGCTGAGACTCACTGAGACCCTCTTTGTATTGGATTTGTCTTCATCATTGCAAGATGGCTGTGCAGAACAACTAGGGTTTTATGTTTCCTTATTCATATTTGAGGGATGGTATGATGTGGAAGAGAGGGCCTCTGCTGATAAACACAAAGCCCAAATACTGAGCATCACTCTGATTGGACAATCATTGCATTGTCCACATACTAAACCGATTCCTCAGACCAAGGATTTATGGCACTGGTTGGCTTAGGCATGAATTGCATGAATTCTCAAGGATTGTACAGCAAGAGAGGTGGGGTTATCTGTGGCTCCAACTCATTAGTCAGGAGTGGGTCCTGAGATTTTGCATTTTTAATGATTTCCTGGGTGATGTTGACAGTTTCTGGTCAGTGGACCACACTTTGATTAACAAGATTTATCTAAACCTAAACAGAGTAACTATTTAATAATGAGTGATTGATCGAATACATTTGGGGGAGATAATCACAATGTCTAAAATTTTTTAGAATTATATTTTCTGTAATTGTTAAATAATGCATGGACGATGTGTGGGCTAGAATCAGAATATGAGTAATAGCTATTGCCAAGATTTTACAGTAAGAGAAGATGTTTTTCATGATAGAGAAAAATTAGAGCTCCCAAGCCAGTTCTGGAGCGAGGCATGGAAAGGTAGAGATAGATGTGGGAGAGGAAGCCAGGAAGAGAGGAAAAAAATATGAACCACCCTATGTGATCACATATTTACTTATAAATGCTTGTGAAAACTGAAATAAGTCTACCGATTTTTTTTTTTTTTCGGCATGTGGGCCTCTCACTGTTGTGGCCTCTCACTGTTGTGGCCTCTCCCGTTGCGGAGCACAGGCTCTGGACACACAGGCTCAGCGGCCATGGCTCACGGGCCCAGCCACTCCGCAGCATGTGGGATCTTCCCGGACCGGGGCACGAACCCGTGTCCCCTGCATCGGCAGGCAGACTCTCAACCACTGCGCCACCAGGGAAGCCCTACTGATTTTTATGTGGAGTGAGGCAGAGGTAAAATTTGGGGAAGCCAGAGCCTAAAAGACAAAGGGTGCCAATGTGTATAATTGCCTTGGGGATTATTGGAAGTCTTAGAGGTGTCACTTCAAAAGACTGTGGAGTTGTTACAGCCCAGGGAAAGCCACCCAATTTTTAACATCCCAGTTATATGCGGTATTTTATTAATCACTGCAGCAACTTTGCCAGTTGAGTGTTATCCTTGGTTTTAAAATGAGGAAACTGAAGCTCTTAGATGTTAAAGAACCTGCCCAGGGTATCATAGAGAGCAGATTAGGAGTTTGTGTCCCAAGTGGTCTAACTATAAAACCCAAAGCTCATTTGATTTGGGTCATTTTCCTTCCAAATTGAGCAAAAACCCCTCAAAAACCTTTTATAAAATGAAATAGGACGTGGGTCCTGCTGTGGTTTAAGAATGTCTAAATGGAAGGATTTGGGGGTAACAACCTGTTTGCAGGTATGTTGAGGCTGGGGGGCGTGTCTTTTTTGTTAGGTTATACATTTATTTGAGATGGCTCTTTGGGAGTCAGATAAATCCCCTCCAACCCACTCTTTCATGATGTCCCCGTGTGGGACCTCAGTACATAACAGAGACAAAATTGAGCTTCTCTCTTGCTGTCTCTGAAGCATCTCTAAGGAACCTTAGAGTGAAAACCACTGAAATACATACCTTCTCTCATGATTTTTTAAGTGAAAAAACTGAAATCCAGAGACTTAAAGTGAACTGTCCAGGGTAACATAGCAAATAAGCAGTGGAGTGACTCCAAAGATTATTAAACCCCAGTGCTTAGATAGAGATTGATTTCTTCCATTTGTGTTTAAAGTACAAATAAAAATTAAGACAGTTGCCTCCAGAGTTGAAGTATTTTGAGGTTTGTGGAAAGTAGACTATTTTAGATTTAGAATTTGCTTACTCTATAAAAGCAGGATCAGATGAGGCATGATGGGATGTACTTTCAGAGTTTTCCTTATATTAATAGTTCCATTTTTGTTTTATAATGTTTTTTGCTTGTTATTATAATTTATAATATAAATTATTTATATTATTTGTTATTATAATTCTGAATATTTGGGTAATGTTTTATCAGAACAATGTTACTTTTCTTTTAAATATTTGATCCTATACAACTAACCACATTTTTAGTTATAACTGCTACCAGATACAAGAGCTTTTTTTTTTTTTTTTTTGCCTGGAGAATGTGTATCTGAATTTAGATTAAAATCAATGACAGTTTAAAGGAAATTCACTTTACATAAGAATGTTTTTTTAAGCATTACTTAAATGATACATGCTTCTATGTTATTTTGATTTTATAACTGTCAATTATATTAGTTAATTGCCAGTAGGGCCTTGTTCTAAAAGTATCTTTTAAAAAATATTGAAGAATAAATTCATCTGAATTCAGTATTGATTCTGCCATCTATTAGGCTTTTAGCCAAAATGTGACTTAATAGGGTGAATACAATAACTGGAGCAATATAATAGCTTCACCCTTGGAAATCCTTTGGAGTAAAATGGTAACCACAAGGGCAAAGGGGAATGTCTTGACAACAGTGCCTTTCATTGGTGCAGACGGTCAACTAAAGGACAACACACAGTGTTACAGGCTAGATCTGTAGTTCTAATGGCTCAACTATTTGGCAGGAAGCATCATATACATAAAAACTCATGAGACTAAAAAATATTCATGTTCCCCCAAATCTTATTCCCCTAGATAGAGGAAAAAAAGACAAAAATAGAGACAAAAAACAGATTATAAGAAGAGGGAGGCAGAGAGAGTGACGGAGAAAGAAGAATGGAGAAGAGGGGAGGCAAGGAGGCTGGAGGCTGTTGTAGTTGGTTTCTTGTTCAAAATTATCTGTCTTTGTCACAGTTTAATTTGTATCCTTGAGTTCTGTTGCTCCTCACTTCTTCCCCACTCATCGCCAGAATAAGCAGAGTACTAATTCTACTGGCATGAAATGAAAAATCAGATAAGCTCTCCTCTAATACTTCCTCCGGAAAACATTATTTTTTCATTATTGAATTAGGCATTCTTATTTTTCATAAATAGGAAAATGCTACATATTCATTCTTTTTTTTAGGTATATTAGCAGCTATAATAAATGAGAGGACCATCTTGCCAGTAATAGAGTATTTACTGATAGAGCACAAGCACTTTCTGTTTGAAGGTTTCAGGTCCCAAATATTCATTTATATAACTACCTAGTAAGGAAAATAAAAATAGTAAATCTTCCAGATATGTGATGGATAGACAATTTAAGGATTATTTGTATTTTTTGATTTCTTGATTTACAGTTTCAAGCCTTATGTTGTGTAGAATCAAATATGATGCATATGATATGAATCAAATATCAGTTCACACAAAGTGAAATAAGGAACCATCACTTTAAAAGACTTTTCCCCTAGATCCAAGGCTGGATGTATTCACATCCCTACAGTTCCCAGTGCACATGGCCTTTTTTCCTCATTTCATTCTGTGCTGAAGGGAATCAGAATATGCTACCTCAAAACGTGGCGCTTTGGTGTAAGGATCATTTTGAACTGAAGGCAGTTAAGAGCAGACACAGG
Source organism: Mesoplodon bidens (assembly GCF_964165515.1). NCBI lineage: Eukaryota > Metazoa > Chordata > Mammalia > Artiodactyla > Ziphiidae > Mesoplodon > Mesoplodon bidens. The sequence goes on along the minus strand of NC_138160.1, from coordinate 73,496,385 downwards.
AGGAATTATCTGCCCTCCCCATTTCTACCTAAAGGCGGAGCATAAATTTCCTTTGTGAAGGTATGCCCCCCTCCTCTCTCCTGTAACAGGAGCAGGAGAACAATGCTTCTTACTGGAGGCAGAGAGTGGGCACTGAGATGAATCTCTATAAACAAGCTTTACTGATATAACTCTTATCTTCCATTAGTTTCCTCTCATATTTAGCTTCCCACAATTTACCACCCTTACAAGCCCAAATCCCTTTTCCTTTGTTATATCACTTTTCCACAATTTATTGCCCTTTGTTAAGATGGTATATAAGCCTCCAATTCTAACTACTCCTTTGAGTCCACTTGTATCTATGCTCATTATATGTGTACATAAACTGTTTTTCTCCTGTTAATCTGTCTTTTGTTAGTTTAGTTTGCTGGGCCTGACCAAAGCTAGGAGGGTAGAAAAAAAGTTTTATTTTCCTCTCCTACAATGCCTATCTGGGATACTTTCTATTGCACCAGAAAGTTTGTTGTTTATTTGTACTGAATAACTCTATATAATTAGCCTGCCTGATGTAAAACTCAAGTTATGATAACTTGGTCACTAATCTAATAATTTTTAATTAAAAACTAAAATAAAAGCTTAGTGCTATATTTGGTTAATTGAAAGACTATATATAGGGAAACAATATTTTTTTGCTCTGTTAAGGTCTTCTCATGCTGCCTCTTCCCCCGCCCAACTAGGAACTTGCTACCTTGATTATCCTTTTCAATAAGATAAATGAGAGCATTTACTGAAAAGACAGTGAGTCAGTGAATCTAATGAGAAGAATGATGGGTGGATTACTAGTTTGGAGATCTGGGTTCTGTTTGCTTCTTTCTGTTGGATCTAGGGAACTAGACAGTGTGTGGATCTGGAGGTCAGGGAAAGGATTTGTATCCAAGAATAAGGTGGAGGTGATAGGGACTGAAGTTCCATGGGGAGAAGCAGTCTACAACCAGGGCATCTCTTCAGGAAAATGAGATAGGTAGAGGACAGGGGAGTAGATTGAGAAGTCAGGAGCTCTGAGAGTGTAGAATGGTGGAGTGGATGAGTGGGAGGCAGTTTTGAGAAAGATGGGGAGAAAAATCAGGCCTGTGGCTTGGACCAGTGTGCTGAGTTATAATGGGTTATAGGCAGGGATGGCACATGCTAGTGCTGGTCTTATGTCCTGTGTGATTTTGGCCATATTTCCCTTTTCATAAGCATTTATTGTTTCAATTCAGTTTTCATCTCTGTAAAAACCAGATTACCAAGGCTCTTTACAATTTCATTCAGTGATCGAAGTTGATTTTTTTGATTAAAAAATAGGACTCTATTTTTCTTCCTAAATTCAAGTTGAGTCATTAAGATACACTACAAAAATAGAGGAAACTGAGCAGACAAATCTATCAGGCAAACACCAGGTTTAATATCACTTAAAGGAAGACTCATGTCTTTTTTGATTGCTTAGGGCATTATTTCCCAAAGTGTGTCCAGAGTAACACTTGTATGTAGTAAAAAGTACTCACTGAGAATATATAGAGTTCTTTAATTCATGACTTCTCAGTACCATTATCATGCTAAGTAATATTATGTTCTGTATTGAAATGATTTATTTCTTGAGGTCATTTCTATCTTGAAGTTTAACAGAGCTATTAGGATCATGTTAACCCAGTATAGGATCAAGAGAGGATAAGAAGTTACTTTTCAAATAATTTTTGTTCCTCCTTTCCACAGGTAGTTATTTCCAGGAGAAAGCATCAGGAGGATAATTCCAAGTATTCAGTGGTAAATTACCTTGGCGTCTGTTGAAGTAATAGTCAGATCATTATGTGGGGGAGAGATTATTCCATTCTCTTCTGCATCCGTAGAGCTTTAAAGGCTGTTGCAGCAAGAGACCTCTTGGGAATTCTGACTCCTAGCGTTCCCAAGGTCCCACCTCCTTGGACCAACTCACCTTTCAGCCACTGGAGATACCGGAAATTACCTTACCTCAGCACCTTACCTCAGTTTCAGATTTTCTTTTCTATTCTGCTTCAGAAAGGGTCTTTGATTTTCATCCTGATGGGTGAAATGCTTTTCTAACCCAGTAAAAGGCTGACACTAAGCAGGAATGAAGAAGGAATCACTTTCTCTCCAAACGCACACTGCTAGTTGACTGACAGTCCTCTGCTTAGGCATTTCCTTCAGAAAGGCCAAACCACTGTGAATTCCAAATACAAATTTTGCTCTGTGAAGTAACACTGTTAACAAGAAGCTCTTGAAAGGTTTGGTTTTTCTTCTTTGACCCTGAGAACAACAGGGTAACACCTACTGACTGAATACAGTTGGACACTTTCGTATTTAAAATTGATAGAATAAATTTTGTTTTATGCCTAATTTAGTAGAGGTCTAAATACTGTTTACTGGTAAAAATTTAATCTACAAATTATAAATATGTGTTTACTGACATGTCCAAGAAAACATAAGCACACACTACTTTCAAAAAATCACATTTATTAGTAGGGAAAAAAGGGAATCCTCCACTTTCCCTTATGTCTTTAAAAAGTAAAGAATACATTAAAACCCTCTAACAGCTTTTCTTTTATTGGTAGCTGAAAGAAATCTCAAGGAGAGGTGGATACTTTAAAAATAAAAGGAGCAACATGAAAAGGTGCTCATCTTTCTGAAACCTCTATTGTTCAGTAATGCCTAATGTTAGACATTAAAGGTTTGCATGTTCATCATCATATTTTATTGAAGTTGGTAATAATTTACCTATTATCTGCAATGGGTTTCTGAAAAATATTTCTCTTTCCATTAAGGATTTCATTTTCAGCATTTGCTTGTCAGTTAAATCCTCATCATTAATGTAACTTCTCATCATAGGCAAAATTGAATATTCATGCCTAGCTCAAATCACTGTTATTTTGGCCTCTTACTTTTTTTTTTTCCTCCTGAAAGTGTAGATTGTTAACCCATCACTTTACAGCTAAGACTGTTAAATTTCCTGAGATTGCTTTGGTTTGTCAGTGTAACTTGAAGTTTACATTTGGTCATTTTTCCATGGACAATAATTTCTGCTTTTAAACTTGACCAGGTCCAGGCATGTCATTTATCCTTTTGCTCTTGGCTAGCTACTTTATTAACTCTTTGGTAGTGTTCCAGGTCCTGAAGCCGTGCTAATTCAATCCTTCATACAGTGCCTTGCCTGCTTGTGCACATGGCAAATAAAACCCTTTAATGACAGTTATCCTCTCAAATGTCTGACATTCACCCAAGGAATTAATTTCCTTGTCTGAAAGACACTTGAAGAGTATTTTTAGAGGGTCAGCCTTAGACTAGATGATCTCTCAAGCCCCTTCCAATTCAGAATTCTATTTTTCTGTTGATTTATCTCACTTTAGGTGAATCAACATTTATGAGGCTCGCCTTCAAATATATTTTTTGAGGTCAAGGATCACATTTTCCTTAATCTGTATTAGGCAAGATAGAGTTTTTCCTCCCCTCACCACTCCCACCCCCACCTCACCATTGCTTCCTTGCACATACCCATCTGCCTTCTGCGGTCAGGTTCACATTGAGCTAGGATAATAGTAAGAGGCCTCCAGTTACATATCACAAGGGAAAAGGAGAGACAAGAACTTTTTTTGCATAATAACTCATAGGAATCATGATATTCTGCGAACTGATGACTCTTGGCATTTTAAAAGACGTCTGATTGTCTTGTAGCTGCTGGATTCTAAATCATAATAATTGAAAGAAACTTTCCTTCATCTCCTTCAGAAGGGAAGAAAACCCAACCTTCAGGGACAAATAACTGAAAATTTCTTAAACTGGATGAAACATTGGCAACTAGTCCAAAATTGAGCAGGCGAGGATATGAAGGTCGGCTGAGAGGTAGGGTAGATGTTGGTGAGAAGCAATGGTTTTTAAGGAACTACAGGACCTGTCATGGAGGAGAGGGAAGAGGTTCTGGGGAAATAAGAAGACAGAGAAGATGGCAAGCCTGCTGTACCTGTTGAGGAGCGGGTGTGGCTGGAATGAGCTGAATATGATGTAGAAGCTGTATGGGTTACAGTATATGACTTGAGCCTGAATATGCTTAGGGAATTTATGCTTTTTATTGCTTGTTAACAACAAGATATTATTTTGATAATGGGTTGTACAGTTTTAGCTTTCTATGTGGGCAAAATATAAGGGTTATATTGTTAATATGCAATTAATATTCATTTAGAAGGTGTTTATGCTAAAAGCTATATGGTGTCAATGATGAATGCCAGGCTTCAGAATGGAAGCTCCTAGAAAGTAAACACCCTACAGAATATGCTGTTTATAAGATTCAGTCAATCCAGTTCTCCTTTTGTATTACTCCCAGATTGCACACATATTGTTTCAGGGCATACTTAGCCATGTAATGGTTGCCTAACTCTCAGAGAATTATTTGGAGAAGTCACAGGGCAAAAGAGAGCCTAATTAACATTCAGCTTCAACAATAATTTGGGCTTGTTTTCACAGGTTGCCTGGTAGAGGAAAATACCAGCCCTGGGTTATCACTAGAATTAATGGTGGCTTCTGCTGCTGCTGGACAGACTCACTATAAACTGTTTAGCATACAAATTAATATGGATAATATTTTTGATATAGTAGAACTTGACTCATTCATTTCACTAATCTGCAGATCCAGTAATTCTCAAACCAACCTCACCCTTCTCTCTATACTCTCAGCAAAGTTTATTAATAACAGAGAGCTGTCATGAAAATCTCATATTACAGAGAATTCATTACTTATGCAAAAAAGTGCTAGACTACATTTATTTATTGGTCTATTACTAAATAATCTAATAAAAATTAAAAGGGAAGTCTATTTATCAGGTAAAAAGAGCAGTACACTCTTTTGTTATTTGAAATCACAGCAGTTCATCCTGTCCGTATTCATAGAAAGTACTTATGCTGGTTAATTTGTTTTGGACTTTAATAAGATTCTTCATTAATATGATAGGAAAACTTTAGAAGAACATGTAACTAGTAGAAGAATTCTGTTACTAGGAACATTCAGCAAAAGTAGAAAGAATGATAAGCGTGTTATGAACAAAAATAAGATTACTGTGTGTCTAATTTTTCTGTCCCCACCCTCCATAATAATCCAATACAATTTCTTACCACATTTACAGTTCATAGAACAGACTGAAAGAGTCTATAAATGGCAAACTGTAATAAATTTTCCATACAAATGATGGGTTAACTATCTGGGGAAAAAAAAGCAACAGGCCAGAATAACAGTGATTTGAGCTAGGCATGAATATTCAATTCTGCCTGTGATGAGAAGTTACATTAGTGATGTGAGGATTTTACTGACAAGAAAATGCTGAAAATGAAATCCTAATGGAAAGAGAAGTTTTTTCAGAAACCCATTGCATATAATAAGTAAATTGTCACAATTTCAATAACACATGATTATGGCATGCCAGCTAATTTGTTATATGCTACTTGAGCTTTGATTGAACAATAGTGTTTCATTATTGACTGTAACTCAATTCAGTAATTCACAATTTGAGTGCCTACTATGTGTATCCTGTGTATGGATATCTTAGTTAAGATTGAGAAGAAATCCAGTTCCATTCTAAGAGCCTTCCATTTTGTTTTAATCAGTTGATGGAAGTGCTAAATAAATGCAGTAATACCACATTCATTCATACTTACAGAGCATCTGCTGAATTTGCCCTTATTGTAACTGTAATAAGATGTTAAATGGGAAAATTTGACTCAAGTATCAAGATATGGTAATATAAGGCAGGGAGAGGTACCACGTGATGCATATTTTCAATGAAAATGATTGAGACCTGACTTTAGGACTCGTGAACCCTTTGCTTATTTTCAACATGTAAAAAGGTGGAGGTTGAGAATTTGATGTGATTTGGTGAGTAGGGTTCCTTTGGAAAAAGCTGAGTTGTGATTCCTTTCCTCTCCCCCACCGCCATCCTAGACTGGTGGGGGAGTGTTTTGTAAGTGTGTCCTAAAGTTGAAGGGACACAGTAGATGAGGTTTACAATGAAAACACGATAACCCAAAACCTATGGGAGGCAGCAAAAGCAGTTCTAAGAGGAAAGTTTATAGCAATTCATTCTCACCTCAAGAAACAAGAAAAATTTCAAAGAAACAAAGTAACCCTACACTTAAAACAACTAGAGAAAGAAGAACAAAGAAAACCCAAAGGCAGTAGAAGGAAAGAAATCATAAAGATCAGAGCAGAAATAAATGAAATAGAAATGAAGAAAACAATAGCAAAGATCAATAAAACTAAAAGCTTGTTCTTTGAGAAGATAAACAAAATTGATAAACACTCAGCCAGACTCATCAAGAAAATAAGGGAGAGGATGCAAATCAATAAAATCAATAAAATTAGAAATGAAAAATGAGAAATCACAATGGTCACTGCACAAATACAAAGGATTATAAGAGACTACTACAACTATATGCCAATAAAATGGACAAACATGAAGAATGGACAAATTCTTGGAAAGGTACAATTTTCCAAGCCTGAACCAGGAAGACTTAGAATATATAAACAGACGTATCATGAGTAATGGAATTGAAACTGTAATTAAAAATCTTCCAACAAACAATTCTATCAAACATTTAGAGAAGAGCTAACACCGATCCTTCTCAAACTCTTCCAAAAAATTGCAGGAGAAGCACTCCCAAATTCATTCTATGACGCCACCATCACCCTGATACCAAAACCAGAAAGAGATGTCACAAAAAAATTAAATTATAGACCAATATCACTGATGAACATAGATGCAAAAATACTGAACAAAATACTAGCAAACAGAATCCAACAGCACATTAAAAGGATCATACACCATGATCAAGTGGGATTTATCCCAAGGATGCAAGGATTCTTCAATATATGCAAATCAGTCAATGTGGTATACCACATTAACAAATTAAGGAATAAAAACCATATGATCGGGCTTCCCTGGTGGCGCAGTGGTTGAGAGTCCGCCTGCCGATGCAGGGGACACGGGTTCGTGCCCCTATCCCGGAAGATCCCACATGCCGCGGAGCGGCTGGGCCCGCGAGCCATGGCCGCGGAGCCTGTGTGTCCGGAGCCTGTGCTCCGCAACGGGAGAGGCCACAGCAGTGAGAGGCCCGCGTACAGCAAAAAAAAAAAAAAAAAAAAAAAAACCATATGATCAGCTCAGTAGATGCAGAAAAAGCTTTTGACAAAATTCAACATTGATTTATGATAAAAACTCTCCAGAAAATGGGGTTAGAGAGAACCTACCTCAGCATAATAAAGGCCATATATGACAGATCCACAGCAAGCATCATACTCAATGGTGAAAAACTGAAAGCATTTCCACTGAGATCAGGAACAAGACAAGGATGTCTACTCTGACCACTCTTATTCAACAGAAATTTGGAAGTCCTAGCCACAGCAATCAGAAAAGAAAAAGAAATAAATGGAATACAAATTGGAAAAAAAGTAAAACTGTCACTGTTTGCTGATAACATGATACTATACATAGAAAATCCTAAAGACGCCACCAGAAAACTACTAGAACTAATCAGTGAATTTGGTGATGTTGCAGGATACAAAATTAAAGCACAGAAATCTCTGGCATTCCTATACACCAACAATGAAAAATCAGAAAGAGAAACACTCCCATTTACCATTTCAACAAAAAGCATAAAATACCTAGGAATAAACCTGCCTAAAGAGGTGAAAGACTTGTACTCAGAAAGCTATAAGACACTGATGAAAGAAATCAAAGATGACATAAACAGATGGAGAAATACACCATGTTCTTGGATTGGAAGAATCAATATTGTGAAAAAGACTATACTACCCAAAGCAGTCTACAGATTCAGTGCAATCCCTATCAAACTACCAATGGCATTCTTCACATAATTAGAACAAAAAATTTTACAGTTCATATGGAAACACAAAAGACCCCGAATAGCCAAAGCAATCTTGAGAAAGAAAAACAGAGTTGGGGAGGAATCAGGCTCCCTGACTTCAAACTATACCACAAAGCTACAGTAATCAAGACAATATGGTAGTGGCACAAAAACAGAAATATGGATCAATGGAACAGGATAGAATGCCCAGAGATAAACCCACTCACATACAGTCACCTAATTTATGAAAAAGGAGGCAAGAACATACAATGGAGAAAAGACATCCTCTTCAGTAAGTGGTGCTGGGAAAACTGGAAGCTACATGTAAAAGAGTGGAATTAGAATACTGCCTAACACCATACACAAAAATAAACTCCAAATGGATTAAAAACTTAAATGTAAGACCAGACACTATAAAACTCTTAGAGGAAAACATAGGAAAAACACTCTTTGCCATAAACCACAGCAAGATCTTTTTTGATCCACCTCCTAGAGTAACAGAAATAAAAACAAAAATAAACAAATGGAACTTAATTAAACTTAAAAGCTTTTTGCACAGCAAAGGAAAACATAAACAAGACAAAAGACAACCCTTAGAATGGGAGAAAATATTTGCAAATGAAACAACAAAGGATTAATCTCCAAAATATGCAAACAGCTCATGGAGCTCAATATCAATAAAACAAACAATCCAGTAAAAAAATGAGTGGAAGACCTAAGTAGATATTTTACCAAAGAAGACATACAGGTGGCCAAGAGGCACATGAAACAAGGGTCAACATCACTAATTATTAGAGAAATGCAAATCAAAACTACAATGAGGTATCACCTCACGCCAGTCAGAATGGCCATTATCAAAAAATCTAGAAACCATAAATGATTGAAAGGGTGTGGTGAAAAGGGAGCCCTCCTGCACTGTTGGTGGGAATGTAAATTGATACAACCACTATGGAAAACAGTATGGAGGTTCCTTAAAAAACTAAAAATAGAACTACCATATTAGCCAGCAATCCCACTACTGGGCATATACCCTGAGAAAACCATAATTCAAAAAGAGACATGTAACAAAATGTTCATTGCAGCACTATTTACAATTACAATAGTGAGGACGTGGAACCAACCTAAATGTCCATCGACAGATTAATGGATAAAGAAGATGTGGCACATATATATAATGGAATGTTACTTGGCCACAAAAACCCGAAATTGAGTTATTTGTAGTGAGGTAGATGGACCTAGAGTTGGTCATACAGAGTGAAATCAGAAAGAGAAAAACAAATACCGGATGCTAACGCATATATATGGAATCTTAAAAAAATAAGTGGTACTGATGAACTTAGTTGCAGGGCAGGAATAAAGAGGTAGACATAGAGAATGGACTTGAGGACATGGGGTGGGAGATCAAAGCTTGGGTGAAGTGAGAGTAGCATCAACATATATACATGAACGGATGTAAAAGAGTTGGCTGGTGGGAAGCAGCAGCATAACACAGGGAGAACAGCTCGGAGCTTTGCCATGACCTAGAGGGGTGGGATAGGGAGGCTCAAGAGGGAGGGGATATGGGGATGTGTGTATGCATATGGCTTATTTGCTTTGTTGTGCAACAGAAACTAACACAGTATTGTGAAGCAGTTACACTCCAATAAAGATGTATTAAAAAAAAGGCAATAGTAAAAAGAATTCAAACAATTCAATTAGAAAATGGGTAAGACATGAACAGGCATTTCACTGGAGAAGATAAATGGATTACAAATAAATACATGGAAATATATTGATCATAACTAGGCATTAGAGAAATGCAAATCTAAGACCATGATGAGATATCACCACACACCTATTAGAACACTGAAAACATAATGATAACACCAAAAGCTGTCTAGGGTGAAGAGAAACTGCATCTCTTATATATTCCTGCTGGGATTGTAAAATGGTACAGCCATTTTGAAAAATAGTTTGGCAGTTTGTTAAAAAAAAAAAAAAAGACATACATTTACTGTATGACCCAGCAGTCCCAGAGAAATGAAAACTTATGTGCACACAAAAATGTGTATATGACCGTTCATATCTTTATTTATCATACTAAGAAACTGGAAACAACCAGAATGGCTCTCAGTAGGTGAATGATTAAAGAAACTGGTACATCCATATTGTGGACTACCGCTCAGCAATAAAAAGCAATAAACTATATATGCAACTACTTCAATGGATCTCAAGGACATTATGCCTAGTGAGAAAAGCCAATCTCAAAAGGTTTTAAATATATTCTTGAATTTACAAAATTATGGAAATAAAAAGAAAATTAGCGGTTGTCAAGGGTTAGGGGTGCTGGTTGAAGGGCATTGGTGTGACAAGGGGTAATGTAAGGGAGATCTTTGTGGTAATAGAATAGTTTGATAGTGTGATTGCAGTGGTGGTTACACAAATCTACAAGTGATAAAGTAATGTAGGACTCTACACACAGACTGTATCAATATCAGTGTCCTGGTTTTGATATCATACTATAGTTATATAAGATGTAACCATTGGGGGGAACTAGGTGAAGGGTACATGGGGCCTCTCTGCAACCTTCTGTGAATACGTAATTATTTCAAAATAAGAAGTAAAAAAAAAAAAGAAAAATGTATTTGTGACTTAAGGTGATTGTAGTTTCTATTACCTGAAAATAAGCAGAAAAGTCATAAGATTTATAGATTTTTACCAAGTGGGGAAGACTTGCAAGGTTCACTGAGCAAACTTAAAGGGCCAATCAAGAGACAAGATCAAGTTATTTATATGATTGCATTCCATGATGTTTGCTTGCTCAATGTACTCCCAATTACTTACAATAATAATCTCTTTTTCTTAAAATGCTTTATTCCCTTGTTTTTTTTTTTTTTTTTTTTTTTTTCTGGTACGCGGGCCTCTCACTGTTGTGGCCTCTCCCGTTGTGGAGCACAGGCTCCGGACGCGTAGGCTCAGCAGCCATGGCTCACGGGCCCAGCCGCTCTGTGGCATGTGGGATCTTCCCAGACCGGGGCATGAACCCGTGTCCCCTGCATCGGCAGGCGGACTCTCAACCACTGCGCCACCAGGGAAGCCCTATTCCCTTGTTTTTGATGACATGACACTCTCATCATTTTACCCATGTTTCTTCTCACACAATCTGCTCTCTTTTTTGTATTCTCTTTTTCATTTGATGGAGACATTGGCCAGCTAGTCACCCAAGTCATAAACCTGTGACTTATTACTCTTTGTTTCTTTCCCATCTTCAACACTCCAATTCCCCCTTCTGCCCCATATAATCACTCACCAAGACCTGTTGACTCCACTTTTTAACATTTTTTCTTACTACCACTTCCCTGTTTTTGCCTTCATTTTCCCTCACCTCAATGACTGTGACATCTACAACATCCACTTACATACCTTCAGGCCTGTTCTTCCTAACACCATCCTCCAACAACCAGCCAGAGTGAGCTACTTAAAATGCATTCAGCCCTGTCATCTCTAACCTGAAGGCTTTCAGTGGTTACCCATTGCTTACAGGAAAATTTGCAACCCCTTGACTTGCCAACCAAGGTTCCTGATTGTCTGGTCTCTCCCAGCCTTTCTAGGCTAATTCTTCTCCACAGCCTGACTCATGTTTGTTACACAGATTCCTGCTCTGTGTATGCATTGTTCGTGCTCTGTCCTGTGGCTTGAATGCTGTCTTTGCTTGGAGTACCTGTACACGCATACACACACCTCTAATAATTTTAAAGACTCAGTTCAAGACTCAAGGCTTCCAGGAAATCTTCTCTGACCCTCTTAGGCTAGGTCAGGTTCCTGTCTCTGTGCTCCCCAAATTGCTCTATCACTTAGCTGTGCCTATTGGTATAGGTATAATCTTACTTTATAAGTAGAGAACTGGATTAAGTTATCTCAGGGTCTTTCAAGGTTTGTTTTTTTATGAACTTATAAGGTACCCTGTGTCATCTGGCATCTCTCATTCATCATTCATTAAAATTTAATAAACACTAATAGCTTCTGTGCAGGAAATATGTTAGGGATGGAAGATGCAAAAGGAAGTGAGGCGTGGCTGCTGCCCTTACTTACCTCAAAGTATACAATATGCATTTTATGTTTGTGGACAGATGGGGAAACCAGGGTAAGATTCTCCTGAGTAAATTAGCAACCTGATGGCACTGTGTTAGCCTCCAGATGAGCCCTGGAGAAGTGTGGTGTTGTGCAGTCATGCTGGGGAGGACTCATGCTGGTGCAGAGGTTTCCTGTGGTCAGCACATCCACACCACTTGCCTCTTTCAGAACGTTTGGAGCCACAGACTCTTAGGGTCAGTTTGTGCCCGTTAATTCATCCTGAGTATTTCAGTAGTAAGATCAGTTTTAAGGGGAGGCATTTGGAAATCTGATCTTTCTCAACAGCACTATCCACAGCATAATAAAAGACCTTTCTGGAGAGTAAGAGGATTTATGGCAGTCGTCAGTTGGTAAAGTCAGAACTTAAAATTTTTCTTTCATCAGAGACTCAGACTGCTTGCTTTCAACCATCATTTCCCCCTTCTCCCATCTTGATTCTAAATATTACTCTGTTTTTATTGTTATTTTGGTTGTAAAGGATTAGGAAATGTTATAGTAAAATGTTGTAGGAACTATAGAAGACTGAAAGTGCTTGGTATAATGCCTGGTCCTTTGTAGTATTAAACAATCAGTGTACAGAAACAAAAAAGGGTGTCTTGGCAATTTTGTTAGGTATCAAAAGAACCCTTACAAGACAAATTAGAGAAGCAATGGCTGCCTCTCTTTTTATAATATGACAGAGAGCTAATTCAGCTTCTTTAACAGAAACTCAAATAAACCCAGCCTTTTCAAAAAGCCTTTATACTCAATGTAAAGGAAAATGTGTCTTCAAATCCTAAGAGTTCAGCTCCCACTGCTTTCAATGGGAGCTGTACATTCAGAGCCAAGGGCTAATTTTGGTCTATGTGTTTCCCCAATAAGTTCTCTTGGGTGATCATTTTAGCTTCAGCAAAGTGTTTCCTCTAGCTATAAGAGCCAGTGTTTAAAAGTTTAAAGCAATGCGAATAGGCCAAAATCTAAATCAATATTCTGTAGAACAAATAAAGAGGAAAGAGATTTAGGTGGCAGGCACGTGGTATGTGCTCCGATTCCCTGGTAGGCAGATCAAGGAGTTTTCAACAAGAACTTAAAAATAAAAGACCTAAAAAACAGATGTTAACAAAACTGTTCTTTCCCCTTCAGTGAGAAATGACTGGTTAGGTTTCCAGATCAAGACACGGGGGTCACAAAGGGAAATGTCATTGTGTGGTGTCAAGTGAGAACCAACAGGCAAAAAGGGAGTCAGATCAATAGGCAGCAGCTTCCTCAACATCAATTATTTTAACAGCATTTGTACTGACTTTGTTTAGCTTTTAGGTATATTACTTTGGTTCATATACGAGTTTATATGGAAATTACATCGTATGAGGGCTGTGTTTCTCCTCTTCTCCCCCTACCCTTCCTCCTTCAACTCCCCTAGCTTGCCTGTCGATCTCTAGGGCTATGAAGATGACTCATTACCTTTTGCCCTTTGAGGACCTTGAGTGATTCTAGCTTCAAGCTGATGACTGGAAGGAAATACTACATTGAAAGAGCATCTGAAAGCAAGTTCATCACAGGCCTAGTTTAACATTTGACTTCACTGTAACAGCAATTTGAGATATGATAGGAGAAAACAAACCTTGGGAATGTATAGGACCTTTAATATTCTTTAAAAGAGGGTTTAGTATAATTGCCGAGATGCTAAATGCATTTTATTATGAGGAAAATTAACCTTTTAAGAATACATGAGAATAACTGCAGCAATAATAAAAATAAATGGAATTTGTAGAGTGGTTTATATTTGAAGAGTATATTTTTACATCTTTTGTCCCCTGAGCCTCTAAAGCAGTTTGTAAAAGGATTCCCCAGTTTTTTCCCAACATATGTTCCTAATAGGTAAGTACAAAAGTCCAAAGAAATAAGTTTTTTTATGTGAAAAAGAAATATTCAGTGAGGAAAACTAGGGAGGTCTGAATTACAAAGTAACCACTCTTAAAATACACAGTGATTGATATATATATATATATATATATATATATATAAATACACACACACACACACACATACACACACACACACACACATATATATATATATATATATATAGCCACAATAAAAAACAAAGAAAAATGCAGTGATTTAACCTTAAGTTACAGAAAATATGCCAGGGCAGTATCTCAGGAGGTGGATCCTCCTTGAATTAAGTATTACTGAATCATTGAAAAGGTATTATAGGTACCCCACCTTCCAATTCCACTGCCCTTTCTATTTTCTTATCCTGTGGAAACTGTGAGAGTTTCCTGAATTTTCTGGCTCTATTTTGAGATAATAATACTTTACTCAATGAGAAAATGTATGTGAAAGTGCTTGAAAATGTGAGTTATTTTTCATTCTAGATGGTATTTCAGAGTTTATTTTTCTAGTAATTTTTGTAGCTTTTTACTTTCTTCCCTTTTTTCACCTCTCGATTAGTATATTGTATTTGGAGTTATGTAGGATATACAAAAGTGTAAAGTTCCATCCCTCTTCTGGAGGAGTTTGTTGCCATATTTGGAAGAAGGAATACACACACACGGAAAGTTAAATTATAAGATAGTATATGTCTGGAACAGAGAAAACTTAGGAAGGAAATCAGAGGAATTCTTCATGTGGGGCTGGAATAAAAATTGAGGTCTATAGAGGTTTCTAGAAGATTTTGAAAGAGGGAATGCAGAAAGCACTGGTGCAGGGGTGGGTGAGGGGACAGAAGTGATAGTAACAGAGAAGGGGGAGGCAAACACCAAGACTTGAGGCATGGAGGCAGTACTAATGAACGTGTGCATGAGCAAAGGGCTGATTAACCTGCTGGTCAGCTTGACAGGAGAGGAAGGTTTGTGTTAAAGGGCTGGTGAGAACCGTGGTTGAAAAGAAGGTTGGGGCCCATGTCTGGAAAACAGAACATTAAGCTATGGAGTGTGAAAATTCTTTGGCAAGATGAGCAACTAAGGTTTCTGAGAAGGGACATGACTCAGTGAAAGAAGTATTTTACACAAATAAATCTGCCAGGAATGTTCAGAAAGGGAGTAAGACTAGTATTAGAGGGAGCAATTAGGAGGTGGCCCCAGGAAGCCAGGCATCAGGTGATAAAGGTCTAGACTTACTCCAGCTATGTACGAAACTCACATGTTTTGGGAGCACAGACTTTTCTAGTGTTCTCTAAGAGTCCATCAATCTCAGTAGATTCAAACCAAGTAGGACACTTAAAAATTTTCTGTAGGGATTGTGGATGTATCTACATCATTAACTAAAGAAATAAAACTGTTATGGAGTCCATCTTAACTGAAAGGTAGAACTGCACAGACTAGGAATAGCAGACACTCAATTTATATAACCCTTGAAGACTGAAAGCAAAAATTACTACCTTATCTAGGAGGGAATGGATTGTTATTTCAGTGTTTTAGAGACTGACCAGACTTGCCGCAGTTCAGATACTCTTTACTTTCCCTCAGGCCTTGGCTTTCCAAGGATTAGTACAGAGTTCATATCGTCCACCTCCTAAACTCCTTCAGGGGCTCACTCATTGATGAGCAAAGACTAATTGTTGCCTTTTTTGAGAAGGCAGAGGGGCAGCCAGTCAGTGTCCAGGCCTACAACTTGGTTAACTGGCAGCACATGGCTTCTTGCTTACTTTCCTGGGGCTGTTTTTTCAAGGAATTATTACAGAGCGGAGGGGTTTAAACAGGAGCTATGGTTTTTCTAAATATTGGCAAAGTCAAATTCTACTGAACTTTGGGATTAGTAGCAATCTGACTGGATTTTCCTTTTGGTTCTTATTATACTCTCTGCAGCTCTATTTTTTGTGATCCTTGCTGTTCCTGAATGTCTCTTTAAGTTAAGATGTTGTTTAGGAGTTGGTAGAGCTGGCAGACTCTGACATTACATGCTGTATTATTCATTGTTTGGTGACTAGACTTCATATCTGTGGTAAAAATAAACGTGATGCCTCTCAGCTTGCTTCAATCCATTCAGTACTCTTGTGAATGGTTTCCTGTAACTGTGCGACTCCCTTTAAACAAAGTATGGAGGAGGAGGAAGAGGGGGAAGAGGGGGAAGGGAAGGGTCAGTCTCAACCATGAGCTACGTGACATAATTTTTAGAAGCAGGCTGAATGGCAAATTCAGTTTACAGAGAAGTGTAACAGTTGCCTTGGTGGCACTCTAAACATCAAGTTATTTTTCTTCCACAGCTGTAGTTTTCCTTTCCATTCTTTTGTTTGGAAGCAGTTGTTTTCATACGTAGACATCTCAGGTAAACATTAGGTTGTGATTTTTCTCATTAAGATGGAGGAACCGGTTTCTGGTCATGATGGTTTCAACTTTACTTCATAAATGTACCAGTAGGTGTTGCTATGCTAGCACTAATCTAGACTCCATAAAAACTAACTGGTCACTTTGCGGTGGGTGGGTCTCCAAATAATTCTAATTTGTGTGTTCCTTCTCAAAGATCAAAGCACTGCTACCAAATACTGAAGCCCTGATGGGTTTATTTTGACTGCAAAGATTTTAAATGAAGATCTCCTATTCTGCTGGGTCAATTCACAAAACTGGAAAATAATTTCGTTGACTTCCCAGTAGTTACGGTAGTTTGGTCTTTGGAGGAACAAGCAATAACCAATTTGTATTATAACCGGAAAAATAATTTTTCTCCTTCACTCTTCCAAATTTCTGTACTTCATTCATAATACATATTATCATCACCCCAGGGTCCCAAACCCACATTAAAAAAAAAAAAAAAAGAAAAAGAAAAAACCAGATTCTTTCTGGTATAAGCTTCCAGGCATAGACAGCCTTTGAAACATGCCCTTGTTTGTCAGGCAGACAAGTGAATTTACAAAAGACCCACAGTTTAAGTCCTCACAATATACCTCAGCATCTCAAGTATGTTTACATTGAAAAGTGTTTTCATATTCCTATGTGTAGGAAGAAACAAATGATTTCCTTGTGTTAACCTTTGTAACCCTGAAGCCCGTACTAATTATTAGGCAGAAACAACAGACGCTACTACTTCTGTTTTTGACTAAAAGTTCATAAGCAAAAACTAAAAACTTAGAAAAATATTTTCAATTTTTATATTCAAAGATGAAGTTCTTAAAATTAAAAAAATTCTGATAATTGATTCTTAGGCAATCAGCCAACCATTTCAATGTGTGATTTGATGGGAAAAAATACAGTTTGTGTACATTATGCTGCTTTTGCATCTGAAGTTTCTTCACTTGTACCTAGTAAGTGAAATTGAACAGTGAAAAATATGAACCTGTCAAAGCTGCTTTTTTTCCTTTTTTTTAACATCTCTATTGGAGTATAATTGCTTTACAATGTTGTGTTAGTTTCTGCTGTATAACAAAAGTGAATCAGCTATATGTATACATTTATCTCCATATCCCCTCCCTCTTGAGCCTCTCTCCCACCCTCCATATCCCACCCTTCTAGGTGGTCACAAAGCACCGAGCTTAAATTGCTAAACACAGCAGAAACCTATACAGTTCAGATGAAAACTCGTGCTTTGATCTGAAAACACTGTTTACAGAATGTGAATGCACTGATACATAGTGAAAGTAAAGATGAAGGAAGTAAGAATAAAGCTTTAGAAGGAGATGAGAGAGAAGGCTGGGGGAAATGTGAAGAATGAATGGAAAAGTGAAACATTTTTGTTTTCATAATTGCAACTATTCAATAATATGAAACAATAACAGTTTATTGAACCTTACACAGGTAGGGCTGAATCACATGAGCCGAAGAGAACATAGATTTTTCTATAAATTGCTCAGTGCTCATTTAAAAATGATCTTTAATAAAATAGTGAAGTACTTCTGTTGTAGAAATCTCTTAGCACTTTCTAAACAGCAAAACAATAAAGCACCTTGAAGAGTAGGGTTCAGAGCAAAGTAAATAAAACTAAACTTTTTTTTGTATTATTTTATAATGAATTTTCATTGATTTTCATAGTTATATGATTTGTGGCCTGTGATCTCTCCCCCTGCCTCCTTCCCTCTCTCCTTTTCTTTCATGTTCCCATTTCTCCATCTTTCTCAATGGTGTCATTTGGGGGCAACTTCAGTATATGTTAGTTAACTGAACGAGATTACACAAGGTGAAGGAAAACGCTCAGTTTTTCTCCCTGTTGAGTTTCATTATTGAAATGCTCTGAAGTCATGGGTAGTGAGTGTGAAAAGGAAGAGACATAGATTGGGTGGTAATCAACTTGATGTTTGTAGTAACTGGAGATGTAGCATTCTAATCATTCTCTGTACCATCCCATGGAAGCTGGGTTTAATTCAGCTAAATGGCCCATGATACAGACTCCCCTTCAATTTGATTTCCTCCCTCTGGTGAATTCTTAATCAGAATTTCCTACTATTTAGTAACTAAATTAAAATCTGTAAATTACAGGCAACTGCATATAATGTGATGATATATCTATAAGCATTGAAATTACTTAGAGCAGTTTATGTAATGAGCCTTCTAACATAATAATGCAGTTAAACTTTGGGATAGGGAAATAATCTGGTTAGATATAGCAATATAGCGTAAAGGATCACTTTATTTCTGAAGAAAAGATTTAAAAGGTGGATGCTTTTTCTCAAGAAAATTCTGATTTAAAAGGAGTTAGGTATGAAATTTTCACTTAAATAATAATAGTATTTATGAACTGATTGCTTAATATGTGCCAGATGTTTAGCTAAACATTTTATATACCTTACTTCATTTAATCTTCACAATAAATTAATGAGGTAGGTACTGCTATTACTTTCTACATATCAGAAAAGTGAGACTCAGAAAGGCTAATAATTTGCCCTACGTCACACAACTAGATGGTGCTAGGGCTAGGATTCAAATCAAGGTATGCCTGACTCTAGAGTTTGGACTCTTCACACTATGTTATGGAAATATAATCAGAATATATGTATACATCTAGTTTTTATTATTTTCATTTATTTTGTATGAAGTGTTTGTCTTAAAATGTGATCAAACCAAAGAGATAATTGAGAGTGGCATATTTATTAGGTTGGATTTCCTGCCCTGCTGGCCTTTGTAGTGGAAAGTCAAGCACTGATACGTGAAACTGTAAAATAGTAAGTCAGTAAAACATGGGACTATAGAAGACTAGAGCAGAGAGAAATAGGCAGAAAGCTTCCTGAAGGAAGCGAGACTTTTAACTGAATCCTGTACAGATACTGAGGTGTCTGGAAATCACCAAAATAGATAGGTAGAAGATTGTGAAAATATTTTAAAAGATGAATGAGTCACTGTCAGGAAGAAGTGAGGCAAATACACTAGCTCAGCATTTCTTAACCATGGTTGCACATTAGAATCATCTAGATGCTTTTTAAAAATACAGATGCCTAGGCCCCACCCTTGATCAATTTAAAAAATCTGTGGTGGAGAGACTTGGGCAATGGTATTTCTTTCTTTTTTTTTTTTTTGGTATGCGGGCCTCTCACTGTTGTGGCCTCTCCCGCTGCGGAGCACAGGCTCCGGATGCACAGGGTCAGCGGCCATGGCTCACGGGCCCAGCTGCTCCGTGGCATATGGGATCTTCCCGGACCGGGGCATGAACCCATGTCCCCTGCATCGGTAGGCAGACTCTCAACCACTGCGCCACCAGAGAAGCCCAGCAATGGTATTTCTTAAAAGCTCTCTAGGGAATTCTAATGCACAGCCGGTGCTGAGAATCACCGATAAAGCTGTATTGATGTATTTGTGTTGGGGTCAAGCAGGAAATAAAGTGGAATAGGCACTATGCAGCTACAAAAGATGGAAAGATTCTGATGTTAGACTTGATGGTGTAGACACATGGGTATAACTGGATACTCCTGAACAAGAGAGGTCAATTCAATTCAGCTAATAAGAACTGACAGCTAATGTGTAAGGTACTATAGAGGGACATGACAAGATGAACAAAATCTCATCTCTGCTCTTTAAAGTTTCATAAATATAGTAGGAGGTATACTGATAGTTGTATTAAAGAATGCACATGTTAAGGACTATAATAGAAATTGAGAAATGCTCTGACATAGGAATATTCTGCTTCTGGTTGTAAATATCTGAAGATTTCAAAAAGGAGATAATTCTCATTTGAATTTTGACCCAAAAGTAAAATGGGATTTTTGAGAGACATGAAGAGAAGAGCATTCTTGGTATAGAAAGTAATGGAGTTCAGAGGCTCAGAGCTTATGTGAATGAGGTCAGGATGGACAGGGGAAAGGAGCTGGGTGTGAAGGGGAAAGAACTCAAAGAGAAAGAAAGGCTGAGTCCAGTGTGCTGAAATGTCCACCTGAAGGCCAAAGTGTGGCCCCTGACACTTTATGTAATGAATTCCACCTTTGTCCTCAGAGAGT
The DNA here is from genome assembly GCF_964165515.1 of Mesoplodon bidens. Classification (NCBI taxonomy): domain Eukaryota; kingdom Metazoa; phylum Chordata; class Mammalia; order Artiodactyla; family Ziphiidae; genus Mesoplodon; species Mesoplodon bidens. The sequence goes on along the minus strand of NC_138160.1, from coordinate 73,476,053 downwards.
CTGCATGTACTGCTCATGAAGTGCAGCTCAAGATTGTCTGGGGGAGACAATAGTAAGAGAAGGAGGGGCCGGCTATTACACGATGTTGAAAGTGCTGAAATAGATTATGTTTAACTTGCTACCCATTCTTATGACTGTTTGCATTACTCTCTTCCTCCCCCTTTCTAGATGCTGATATCCTACCAGTTTTTGAATTCCACCTTTTCTGTTAAGCTTTTCTGTAAGACTTTTTAAGGAGCTTTCTTTTCATTCTAATAGCACTCTGTTTAAATGTGTTTCAGCATTTATTAAGTTTTTATTAGTGTGTATGTGTATTTTTCTATTAGATTGTGAATTTCTTGAAGGCAGAACCATTTCACTGAGTTAATACAGTGTGGACACAAGTGTATGAAAGGGTAAGTAGATTGGCTTGTCTGGATTATAGAGAATATAAAAAAAATTTTTTAAACTATAGTATTTTAAAATAATTTATTGGGTACTTATAAACTAAATTCCTTACTCAAATTAATCCTTTCCATAAACCTGATGGGTAGATATTATCTCCATTTTTTAGATGAGGAAACCAAGAGTGGCTAAGTAATTTGCTGAAGGTCATGTAATGAGTTGCCAGGCTCCAAAGTCTGGACTGGAAGCAGTATACCATGCAGCAGTGATTCTTAGTCTTTAGCAAGCATCAGAAGCACCGGGAGGTCTCACCCTGATTCAGTATTGCAGGGTGGGACCCCAAAATTTAATTTCTAACAATTTCCTAGGTGACATTGATGCTGCTGGTCTAGGCACCACATTTTGAGAACCATTGCCCAGAGAGTTTAGTTTGAGATGTTGCCCTAAAATCATGTATTTTTTAAAAGTATCCCTAGATGATACTAATGAGACGTTAGTGATGAGAACCACTGATCTTGATCATGAAGAGTCCTAAATGCTGATTTGACTTTATCATGGCGAAGAGTACCATGATAATTATGCCTTATGATTATGGGGCAAAAATGAACTGGTGTACAGTTAGACCAGATATATTAAATAGACTGGGAGAGAGACTGAAAGTTGATTCTTTCCCTCCCCTCTGGCATTTTGCACACTAGAGCCAATCAGATTTTTCTAAAACATTGCACTCATGGAAGTGTTATTCAGGTATCTACAAAAGCTCTCAACAAACTGCTGGACTCAGTAACTTAGTCTCACCCTTGCTTTCCAGCTGTGTTTTATGGTAACACTTCAACTCTGACCAGCCAGGCTTTTCACTGAGCCCAAGACTTCATTTCTCCTTGATGATTTTAATGTGCACTCTCACCCCTCAGTTCTGCCAGATCCTATTTACCCTCCTAAGCCCTTAATTAAAAAAAAAAACAACAAAACTTAAAATGCAAAATTAACAGTCATATGGTAAAAAAAACAAATATCATGGAAAGGCTGGTAAAAAAAAACTTAACTCTACCCTGCTCCTTGACTCCCCCGTCTTACTCCCCAGAGGAAAAAAATCTTTAACTCTTTTAGCCATTTAACTCTCTATGCTACTATTTTGTGATGAGCAATTTTAGAAACTCTTCCTGCCCTGAAGATAAGAACATAGGCTTCTTATACTCCTCATTTCCCTTCTTTATTTCTTTCTATATAATAATATTATACGTAATCAAATCTGTTTTCATTACTGTGACTGTGTGAATATTATTCTCTCCATATCTAAGTCACATTCTCATTTTTTTTCCTTCTACAGATTTTTTCTTTTTTGTAGTTTCACATGTCTTCCTTTTTTTTCTTGCTATGGCTTCCTTTTAATAACTCTTCACTCATTTTTCAAACCCTTTATCGTATCAAGCATTTGTTTTTCAAGGTTTTAAAGTGTTTTTCCTGTTGACTTCATCACTCAATCTTCATCTTTTTGTTCCTATGTGGGATGGTTACCACCAAGCCTGTTATAAAGTAGTAATCTTAGGACTTCCTTTAATACCTTCCTGTTGGAGTCAACTCTGTCTTTTTGGATTTACTTTTTTGGCTCATGTCTTTTTGCTCCCTCCTTTTGCTAGAGCACATTCCCAGATAACTTCCTAAGAAAGGGTATGTGTGAGAAAAATTGTATGAGTTCTTGCATGTCTGATTAATATCTTTATTCTTGACATTTTTCTTCTTGCAGGAAAATTTTTAGTATTTCTTCTTTTTCATAGTATTTTGAAATATCTCTAGGGCATCTCCTGGGATGAATATTTTCATTTGTTTATTAATATTTCTGTTCTTTTAGTGGGTTACTTGAAGCTGGAAACCAATCTCATAAACTGTGGAATTTTATCCTGTACCTTTTCTTTGATAATTTCCTTCTCTTCACTGTTTTGTTTTCTCTATATGTCAGATGTTGAACTTCCTAGATCAAAACCTTGTATTTTATATAGTTTCTGTCAGACTTCCCATCTTTTCCCTGTTTTTTGCTTTATCTTTTGAGAGATTTATACTTTATTTTCCAACCCATCATTTAAATTTCTCGTTTCATTAATACTTTTAATTTGAAAGTGCTCTTTCTTGTTCTTTGACTATTTGTTTTTTTCAGAGCATCTTGTTTCTGTGCAATATAATAACTAAGGGCTTTTTTAAAAAAAGGCTTTCAGTCTTTGTTTTCTCTGGGGCCATATATTCTGATTGATTTTTACCTCAGTCTTGTATCTTGAACATTTTTCTTAAGTCTGATTTTGTCCATATTTAAAAGTAAGGCCTCAAAGAATTGAATGGGAAACCTTTGTTTTTCGATGTGGCTCACGGACTGGAAGGGATTATTTTACAGTTATTGTTTGGGAGGCTGATGCTTATGCTAGAGAAGTGCTGTGTGTCAGAATGTGGTGTCTTTCTCTAGGCTTATTCAGTTTTTCCAGAGGAAAAATATTCATTCTTCTTCTAAGGGTATAAAGACCTAGTAGCTGGTATTTTCTGTAATATGTGGCACATGAGTCCAGAGTTAGTGGTAGGTAATTGACATCTTTATTAACTGTATCCTTCTGTGAAACATTCTAATCTGTGGTTTCGTTCACGTCAGTTATCATTCCTCTATCTGCTTAACATTTACCATAATTTTGTTGCAACCTCTTATCTGCCAATGGACCCTCTCCGGATTCCATGCTGGGTGCCCTAGGCAGTGTAGATAGTGTCTTTGCTGGACATTCCCTCTGTGTTTTGGGCATTGTTCCTGAGTAAGTAGTACTTGTTATAGGTTCATAACTTTCTATTTCTTCACTATTATTTTAGTGAGGATTTGGGAAGAACACATGTAGATTTGTATGCACAATCTCCATCGTTAGCCCAAACTTAAGGCCTGATTGGATACTAAATTCTTCTATAAAACCTTCCTTTCTTGACTTCTTGATCCATGCTGATAGATCTCTTCTCAGAATTCCTATTGTAATAAAATAAGTGTTTTCATTCACCACTTATAATTATTTCATTTTCTTCTATATGTTTATTACAGATTTTTGGCCATATCACGGCTTATATTTCTTTTGAATTCTCCTAGTACCAATAATTATACTGGACAAGTAGTAGATGGCTTGAAAACAATTGTTGATTAATTGGATTTAGGAAATGAAGGATAAAAAAATTGCATACATGACTGATAGTAGAAGCCTTGATGGTAAAATAATAGTGATACTGGCAAAGATAGAGAAATTGGGAAGGGAAGCCAGTGAGTGAATGTAGTCCACTTAATGGTTTGCACAGAATCTTAGAATATGCTTTCAAATTTGATGATATTACTTACCTTTTTAATCTCTCTCCAAAGCTGAGGGCAATAATTCACTTTCCTAGCCTCCCTTGCAGATATGGTACAGTCATGTAACTGAAGTATTACCAGTCAGATGACCCTCACTGAGACTTCAGTTCAGAAGTGGACAATGGGAAAAAGTATATGAATAACTAATTGCAGGTGAAGGTGATGGCAGAGACAGCTGGCCTTCCAGGTTAGCAGTAGAAGAGTTTCTGGTGTCCTGTGCTGTGTCCCTTGGGCAGTGTAGGAGGGGTCTTTGCTGGGTAGTCCTTCAGTTGGCTTGGGTATTGTTCCTGACTGCATAGCCTCTAAGCCTGACACTTAGGTGATGTTGGGCACTCTGTATTCATTCTTTAAGAATCCTTTTGTGTTTTTTGTATCTAAGAACTCTGAATGATAAAGCACACAATAAAAAGTATGCATGTGTGAAATAAGGTATGAAATGAGGCAAAAGTAGGTCTCATAGTCTTTTTGAAACATGTAAACATATGTATCAAATCAACATAAACAGGTCTCTGCCAAAAGTGGAACCAAAAACAAGAGGACAATAGGTAAATTTAACATCGACCATAGTAGAAGAAAGGAAAAAGACATGTAGCTTTCCATTTTTTTAATAATATAGAAATGGAAGGAACCAGAAGTACTCATATAATTTGGTTCTGGAGTAAAACGCTTTTAAAAATATATTCATCTAAGTCTGAATATTTGAGAACTCTTTGGGGATTGGGCATATTACTTCTCCCTCTAATTCTTGTCAGGTTAATGTTGGTAGTAAATTATGTAGCTGCTTATTGACATTCCTTCATTTGCTCTCCCACCTACTTGGCACTACATGGAAGAAACCATGCTCTGAGAAAAGGTAAATGCTTGCTCTTCTGTTACCATGAGTGAACTGGCCTGAATTAAAGCAGCCAAGGAAATAATGTTGCTTTGACTGGAACTTCTGTTACTAATATTGTCTAGGAAGGCTTGGCTAACCTGTATAGGGAAAGAGAAAGAGGAGACAGTTAATGTACATGTATGTAGGGGAATATACTAGGGAAATAGGTAGGGTGTGGAGATGGGAGTGTGTGTAAAGAAAATTAGTTTAGGTTTGAACATGTTGGGATTTCAAGGGTAGTGTGAGGTATAATTGGGAATATGAAACTGAAGCTTGGGTGGAAATTTATGCCTAGGGACAGATAATAATCATTATAATTGAAGCCAGGAGAACTGATGCTATTTCCAAAGAAAGAGTAGACAGACAGAACAGAAGACCTGGTACTGAGCATGGTAGGAAAATCCTGTTAGGGGGTGCTGGAAGAAGAACAGCCAAGAAAGAGAATAAGAGAATAATAATAATCAGAGCAGTAGGGTGAGAAGCAGAAGAATGATATTTTCATGGAAAGTAAGGCAAGTTCAAGGAGATTCTTTAAAACAGCCCAGTGGTATGAAACTGTGGGATCTTTAGGCACTGTGATTTGTATCCTAATTCCTTTATTTCATGATATGAGAGAGGCTCAGTAAATGCTTGTTGGATGTATAAACAAATAGTCCAGGAACATAAGGATTGGGAAAATAGAGTATATAGTTATCTTCTGAAATTTTAGTAGATTTGGCAGAGGCAAACACAGGTTTTAGGGATTTAAGGAGAGAATGAGAATGTAATATACACACAGATGACCTAGACCACATGTTTGACAAGTTTGGATGGAGAAAGTAATATATAAAATAAGATACTTATCAGAGGGACAGCAGAATCCAATGAAAGGATTTAAAAAATTGGAATAGATATTTGTGTGACTAAGGATAAAAGGAAGGAAACAGTAGGACGAGAGGAATTAAAAATATTGCAGAAAAGTATTAAATGAAAGAAATACATGTATCAAAAGTTCTCTTATCTGAGGAATTATAGAAACAGCGTTTACAGATGTATCTCTTTTGATATAATGCCATGAAAAATAATTCAGATCTGATCTACTTCAAGTCATAGTACAGTATTAGAACCTTAGACCATAGGATTTTGAAATTCCAACAACCCTCATCCTCCTTATTTTATGGAACAGAACCCAGGAACTAAGTTGGATCTTAAAGACTGGTATAGATTGAAGGATTAGCAAGAATGGGGAGTAGCCTAAGGTCACTTTCTCTTTGGTTTACTAATGAACTGAACAATTCAAAAGATCTATCCAAAATCAAAAGCACAATGAATAGATGCAACTTCTTGATCCTCCCTTTGTTTGTATCAGCTGAGGTGCAGGCTAAACTACTGTAACAAAGTGGATCTGATCTATAGTATCTTAAGAGTGATAGAAGTTTATTTTTCTCTCATGGAAAAGTATATAGACAAATAGTACAAGGCTGTCAGAGAAGCTCTGTCACCATTTCACAGACAGCAACAGGGAGACAGAGAACTCAAGGCAAATAGTCTATACAAAGGTGACTCAGAAATTGTATGCATCCCTTCTGTACACCTGCTGTAGGCCTAAATTTTGTCGTATGATCACACTTAGCTACAAGAGAGGCTAGGAAATATAATCCGTAGCAGGGCACCCGTTGCTATTACTGCTTTTTAAATTCTTCACAGTCTTGGATAAACATTCCTCCTCATAGTATTAGTTAGGTGTTTCAGATGGGAGAATTGAGGCAATGAAACAGACAAGTGAAATGAATACTTAATGAAACATCACAACATATTGAATAAATATGAGAGAGATTAAATACAAATTTACAGAGACATCTATTTAAAACGACAATTCTATTTGGGTGCCTGTTTGAGTTTCTACCATGCAGCATTTTCAGCCAGTGTGTGTCTGTTGTCTCTGGGCAATTAAAATTATTCAGCATCAAAATCTTAGCTCTGGGACTAGAAAAAAGAATCTAAAAAAGCATTCACTGATAGTCTGATTCAGAACAACTGCTTTTCCCTTTGGTCTATTCATGCATATTTCAATTGGCATTAATGTAAAGTACCTCGTGGGCTCTCTTCTACATGAAACCCTTGTTCTCAACTTGGCAGCAATCCTGGCGCTAGGTTTTAAATGGTCATTCTGGGTTGGTAAATCAGCAATCCTCAGCTGATGGGTCTAACAATGAGGAGATTGCTGGAGGCGGGTGGTGTTGTGAGGCTTAAATCTGTTGGCATTAAGTGACAATTCATATTTGCTACAGGAGCAGTAAATTGCACTGTTTTAAAACAGGAAGTCGGAGTTAAAAGCTGTGTAAAACCATTATGCTGTAGCCAGCACTCCAGGCTTTTCTAATTAGGTCATTTGGAAAAAGATGACCTTTTAGTTTCTGTGCCTCTTTGCTGGGGACACATGTTTCTAATTATCATTTGTATTTTACTACGCCAAAGCTGTTGACAAGCTGAGCTTTTTGTGTGTGAGTGCATGAGTGTATGTGTGTGCTGGTGTGTGCACTCTGTGAAGTTAATAACATTTTTGTTCTAGCACTGGGCAAATGGAAGAAGATGGAAACAACGTGAACAGTAATTTCAGTGTGAGGGCAACCGAAAATCATATGGATTTGAGTGAAGAACATGCTAAGGGACATTTTTATGTCCTCAGTGTTTTAGGCCAAATTGACTGTAACTTTGTCTGAAAAATCACTATATCAATATTTCTTCTGTTTTGGGCTGGCAAGTGTGAACACACTGTGTAAGATACAGGGAGAAATGAACTTTAGTCCACACTGTTACTGGAAATATACCTGCTGGTCATTTTGAAATTCTAAGACCAAAACCAAAGATCTTATGATGATCTTCTAAGGCTCACTAGTCCTTCGGCATGCTGTTTTTAGAATGTTTACAAATGCAAACACATACTGCCTTCTAATGACAACTTATTCCAAAAGAAGTTCTGAATAAGGGCACAGCATGATTATCTATGGTTTAAAAATACATTCCATATTTTAAGAGATAGCCCAAGAAGCGAGGCCTTCCCTAAGGCTGGCTATTCCGCTGGCTTCCTTTTCTGTTGTGGGAAAAGTTTCTCAATGTGCTATCAGGTTCTTCATCTGATTATCACAAAATCATAAAATCACATTGCTGGCAGGCCTTTGAGAAGTCTTCTAGCTCACGGTCTGCCTTGAGGCCTTTCTGAACTTAAACTCTCCTGGAATATAATGGTCTACTCTTTACTTAACAATCTCTCACAAGGGAGACTTGACAAGGAAGGATGATACTATCTAAATGTTTAATATATAAATTACCCTGGCAGTTTGAGGAAAATGTATGGAAGATGATTTGAAGTTTATTATGAAATTGCTAATAATTTATTCAACTCAATTTTCTCTTAGAAGTTCTGTAGTGGGTAATGATGGGTCTCTAATGGAGCAGTTTCAAGTCTGGAAAGCGAGCTGGCAGTCATTGTATGACAGAGGTTGGCAAGTTACTAAGGCACCCTGAGCTGGAGTTCTGAGCAGCATAGCCCTATATCAGTCCTAGGTGAAGCTATCATATAGGTGAAGGCTTTCTAGCGATTATGGAAGATTTGGCCTTTCCTCTTCTTTATTCTTTGTTGGTTGGAAACTATTTATCGTTGAGATGTTTATCAATAATTAAAGCATCAACTGCAAGTGGCTGAAAGGAGGGCATATGAACAGATGATAGGGTTGAGGGTAGGTGTCCAGGAGACAGATACTTTGACCAGTCCAATAGTTGGTTATGGTCATATTTGTGAGATGGCCATGAGAATGCACCTAGTGGATCTTCAGGTACAAGGACTGTAATTGACCAAACTTCCCCAGATGTTGCAGGCTGACATCTATCCCCACGTTTGCACTAAGGCCACACTTCCCAGCCAGTATCTGAGCCAGGCAGGTTTACTCAGGCAGACTCATCCTGGGAGACATACAACTCCTCTGGCAGCCATCTTTGGTTCCTGGGCTCCCCCACTGCCTTGATAAACCTCCCTTAGGCTGCTGAATAGTCTAGGAGGCTTCGATCCAACCTTTCTTCCTTCTTTGCCTCACTCAGGGTTTGGCTTGCATGTGGATCTCACTACTCTTCTAGTCTCCCCTGGTGTCCTTCCCACTTTTACCTGCACTTGCCCTAATTAAATCCTCGAGTGGGTAATCATTATGCCCTGAACACAACAAATACTAGGCTGGGATACTTTACAAAACTTCTTTCGAAGGCTTGGGGGTATTATAAGAAAATGACAATGTGAAAAAGGAAAACTTAGCACTGGTTCAAGTCTCATCAATTCTAGTTGCCATCTGCCATGCTTATTACAGGGAGCATATTTTTGAGTGGCTCTTCTTAGCCCCTTGCTTACTGTGACATTGCTGGGAGTCATTTTATCTCCTTTAGAAGGGGTTCCCTCAAATCAGTTCTTCCTGGAAATCTGGGCCATTTGTCCCTGCCTCCTTCCTCACTTGTTACTGAACCAAACTTGGGTCCACTTGCCCATGCTCAGTAAAGCCAGTCTACTGACTCAGTTGTGGTGAAGGAAAGCGCAGCATTTACATAAGGCACCAGACAAGGAGTGCAGGCAGCTAGTGCTGAAAAATCTGAACTCCCAGATAGGTTTCAGGAAAGTATTTTAAAGGCAAGGTGAGGGAGGGGGGAGGGTCTTAGGGTTTGTGATCAACTCATGCACAATTCTCTGATTGGTTGATGGTGAAGTAACAGGGCTGTGTCGCAGGGGTTAACATTATCAGTCCTCATGCTTCAGTAGGCCTGGGGGATGTGTGCTCATGGTCATCAAATAGTTAATATCTTCCCTTTGGTAGGGGTTTTCATAAAACAACTCAGGAAATGTGCATCAGATACTATTATCTAGGTACTTCAGAGAGGAGCTAAAGCAGAGGATATGGGGGAGGGGTCTGTCTTGGGAAGGCCCCATAGGGTCCTGCTCAGTTAAAATTCTCACCCTAGCCAAGGAATTTAAAAGGAAGTTAACACCGTACTGGTTTCCATAGAAATGCTGTTCACAAAGCCATTATTAGGCCTTTGAGTCTGAAATTCGCTATTTCAGAATAAGACTTTGGTTTTTCTTTTGCATAAAACAAAGAATCATTAAAGTAATTCCCCCTCCCCACTCCCTGCCTCCCCCCACCCCAAAAGAAGAAGCACACTTTACCTAAGATTATATATTGCTTTTACCCCTAGAGCAGAAATTCTCTAACTTGACACTGTTGACATTTTGGACCTAATAAGTCTTTGTTGTGGGAGATTGCCCTGTGCATTGCAGGATGTTTAACGGCATGCCAGTCGCACTACCACCACCTGAGTCATGCAATCCAGAATGTGTCCACACTTTGCCAAATGTCCCCTGGGGGCTGCATCACCCATGGTTGAGAACTGTTGCTCTGGAACAACAGGCACAAACTGAAGGCAACTTTTAAAATAGCATTTTGCCTCTATGTGGATGACCACCTGCAGTAACATTACATTAACTATAATGTTAACCAAAGAAAGTAAAGTCCAAGGAAGATGGTGTGGGTGTGGGTGTGTGCACGTGCAGCCATCTACCTCTTTTATGCTGAGAAGAGTGAATTGATATACCATCAACAATATTTTTGGTTAATACAGATAAAATACTGAAAATTTCCCATTCTCTACTAAACCAGCCACACAGCCAAAACATTGAAATATGTATAGAAGTATATATATTGGATTGGCCAAAAAGTTCATTCACCAGTAAGCTGTTATGGAAAAACCTGAACGAACTCTTTGGCCAACCCCATATTCCAAAAGTAATAGAAGTCTACTTCCATCTTGTATTTATAGTGAGAAACTTGCATATATGACATAGGTGCATGCCTTTTCAAGATCATATCTCTTGGATGTGTCAAGGATGCCTGTGCTCTGTGGCCATCTTTGTGATGCAGGCTATTTCTAGAGGTAGCTTATACCTGGAGGGAATGAGGGCAGTGTCTGCAGGTGACAGTGGCTAGGTGCTGATTTCCTCTGGTTATGCATGACACATCACTACTGTCTGCTGCTTTGTAAACTTCCTGCTACCTGGTCTTGTCTGATGTGTTAGTCTCACTGGTGAAGCAGTCCGTTTGCTAGATTGGCTCATCAGGGTCATCTGAGTTTTGACTTTCATTTTAGTATGACTCCAAAGGGCAAACAGTTTTGGGGGTGGCTGTTGTGGAAGGTGGGTAGAGGTGAAGTTGTGTCTACCTGTTTGGGTCATTATATAGTAGACCTAGAACATTTATAAGGATCTAAGAACTGGGCAATATATGAAGATCTTATTTGCCATGTAGGCTTTTCCTCATGTATTTCTTTCTCTAGCTTACACATATTTCCTCCTCTCCATGACCTTTTGATCACATCAAAGAACCAAGACACAGGCATGCAATCTAGCAGTTACATGATGATGCAGAACAGAGTAAGACTGAACATCCGAATGGATGGCAAGCACAGCAATTGCTGTGAGAATTCACAGAATTGGATTATTGTTGAAGGTAAATATAGAAAGTGCTCCAGGGGGCTTTGGAATTTGGATTAGGCTTCAAAGGTTGAGCAGGATTTAGATGGGCAGAGAGAAAAGTTTGTGCAACATAGACATGGGATATGTATGTGTATGTTAAAACAGTATGAGTGAAAGCTTAGAAGTGGAATGCTGCTGGGGGTGGCCCTGGCAGAGAAGATTTTGGCAAGAAGGAGTGGAGGACAATTTGGACAGGTAGAATGGGGTCCATCCTGTGGCATTTAGTTTGGGAGCTTTTGGAAATTTCTTAAAGACTTTTCTTCTGCAGCTGTAATGACAATAGAATCACTACAATCTGACTTGGGGTGGTACTCACTGTTCTAGAAACAAGTTTCATCTAAAAAGCATCACAGGGAAAATCCATTTACTGAGAATACAAAAGGGAGACAAAAGTTCATTTGTGAGAGTTATCCTCTCCGAAAATAAGCAGGGACTTGTGCAAAAGCAAAAGAAATTCCCCTTTTGTGAGTGATATGCATGAAAAACAAGTAAGCAATAATGTGATTCAGTGCTCATGGACATTGCATGGCATGGAGTCTACATGGCTTATAGCACCTCACAATGCTAAGCATTCAGTAAGGTCTGTAGTAGAAATGGACCACACTTATAACAGGTAGAACTTGAATATTGACTTTTATAAGCTATTGATCTTAAATCATCATAGGCTGATTTTATAGATACAAAGAATGTTGGCTAAGTTGCTTCTAGAGTTTCAGATCAAGTTATCTTACATATGTATTGTTAGCTCTGAAAGACTGGGAATAAGGGTGTGTTATGATTTTTAAGTCATTTTCTTTGCTTCCAAAGAATTCTCCCAGTTGAAAACTCAGGTTCATAAAATTCCAAAAGAGTCTGAAAAAAAAACAAACCTATGTTCCAACCTAAAAATGAAAACATAAATATTACTTTCAAACATTACCTAAGGTAATACTTTAATAATGATCTGATACTAAACTGACTGTAGAGGGTTATTTATTTAACTCCTACCTTGTTCTAAAGACACCTATTAAAATAGATTGTTTAGCACTGAGGAACCTTCTCTGAGGCATATTAAAAGAAATAACTCATTATATTTCATGAGCCCAAAGTGGAGACAGTTGATTAGATTACAAAGATCAAAAGCTGGAAAATTTTGGAGGCATGTAGAGGGAGGGGAAGGCAAATCTTTGTTTATTTTTTATCTTTCCATCTATGTAAGGTGAGGAGTTGGGAAAGAAAGGAAAGCAGAATATTTGTTAGATATCTCTCTTTGTGAACAATTGACGGTTTGATCTTGAGGTCAGCCACCTCACTGCCACCAGTATAAGCAATCACCTGCAAGTGAATAGTGAAAATGCCTGGTTCTTACATGAGGATCTGTCTCTCCCCTTGTGTTGTTGGGAACACTAGGAGAATCATTTTTCTACACAAGGTGGCAAAAGAGTTTTGGAACTGGAATAAGCCAACTTGGACTACATTAAGTGACACTGGATAAGTCACATAAGTTCTCTGCACCTCAGTTTCCTCTTCTGTTCACTGAGGCTACTCCTCTCAAAGATCCCTCTTCTGATCTGATTACTTGTTTCTTCCTCTAAACCTATGCCTCCAAAATTCTTTGACATTTTCTATTCTATCTTAAAACTGTATGACAGGGCTTCCCTGGTGGTGCAGTGGTTGAGAGTCCACCTGCCGATGCAGGGGACACAGGTTCGTGCCCCGGTCCGGGAAGATCCCACATGCCGCGGAGTGGCTGGGCCCGTGAGCCATGGCCGCTGAGCCTGTACGTCTGGAGCCTGTGCTCCACAACGGGAGAGGCCACAACAGTGGGAGGCCCGTGTGCCTCAAAAAAAACAAAAAAACAAAACTGTATGACATTTTGCACTCATCTGTCTGTTTGTCTTAATATAAAATAACATTTTATTTTCTCCACAAGAGATCACTTGATTATTCCAGCTTTATTGAAATATAATTGACAAAACATTGTGTAAATTTAAGATATACCATGTGTTGATTTGATACACTTATATATTGAACAATTATTACCACCTTAGCGTTAGTTAACACCTCTGTCATGTCACATTATTACTATTTCTTTTTTGTGGTGAGAATATGTAAGATCTACTCTCTTTGCAACTTTCAAGTATTAAAAAAAACATTTAATATTAACGAGTCCAGTGGATGCTGTTGTAACATGGATCTTTCTTATCCTGTGGCTTCTAAAATCTCCTGGAATATAACGATATAACCCTGAATTTACTTCAGTTTAGGGGGTAGGAGATTAAACACTGTGAGCTAGTATCTCCTCTTATCAATCAGAATAGGGTAGGTTATACTGTGGCAAGAAATAATCCCAAGATTTTAGTGGCTTAAAATAATAAAGGCTTATTTTTCCTCATGGCCCCTACTGGTCAGCAGGAGAGCTCTGCTTGTTCTTACTCAGGGCCTAGGCAGAGGGAGGCTCCATCTCTGTGCTTTTGTGATCCAGGCTGGGCAAGGGAGGACAATGGACATGCGGTGAATCATTTACTGGCTCTTAAATCAATCACATTTCATTGGCCACAAGTCACAAGGTCATACCCAACTGCAAAGAAGAATGAGGGAATGCCATTCCACAAAGTTCCAGAAGGCAGCCAGAAAAATTTGGTGTACAGGACTAATGATGACCACATCAGCTAAAATCAAGAATGGGCCAGAAAGAGGTGCCTAGGACAGTTTCGGAGGTGTCATCAAAAGGTGACCAGCTGCCCTGGAGCCTCTTCACAAAGTGAACTCACACAAGGAACTCATGACTAATTTGTGTTTCACTTTACTCTTCAGACACTTTGCTTCACAATATCTCTCTCCAAACAGTATATGGGATTTTAGACTCCAGTACAGTTACATTCTAGTCCTGCTTCCCTGAGATCACTTCTAGAGACTACCTTGGCTGAAGTTGTGGGGTTTTTAGAACCCTTTGGCCATACATGATAGTTTCCTGCATGGCTTTCTCTTGAAACCGGTTAAATATAGCCATTGTCTCTAGATTTTACTAGTTTAAGTTTCAAAGGGCCACCTTATCTCTAAGTTCTTAGAGGGTACTCATTATCAGTAGAAGAGGGTATCTTTCTTTTGGTACTAAAGTTATTGCTTCCTACAGAAGGAGGAAAGACCTGAAGACACAGTTGCTTTGGAGGTGGGAGCTAGGCAGTGTAGCTGGGGTCCTTTTCAGTTGCCCTGGGCCTTTCACTTCCAGTTGCATGGGAAGTGCCATGCCAGTTTTATACATCTTCCTTCCACCTACAGAAATGTCTGTTGACCATTAGGGAACATTTTCCTTATGAACTTATCTTTTGTAACATGATGCCAGGCACTACAGAAAATCTGAGGTAAACCAAGACATTTCTCTTTTTTTTTGAGGCTCCTAGATTATTAAAAAAAATAATGCCAAAAAGGATCATAGAAACTGACAAATTTAAAGTTGTTGGATGAAATGCTTCTTTTTAAAACTTTTGCCAGTATATCTATGAAAGTTTAGGTATAATTTCATTTGGAGATACCAAAAAATCTACATTTGAGTTTTGTTTTGAATATGAGACTTAACGCCAAATGGTTCTCTTGGATCCCCCATCCCCACTGTCCCCGTGATAGGTCCTGGAAGTAAGTGTAAGACATTCTGTCTGCCCTTGAGACACTCAAAATCAATCTGGGGAGTCAGTGTTAAAAATACTAATACTGGGGCCTCCCTGGTGGCGCAGTGGTTGAGAGTCCGCCTGCCGATGCAGGGGATACGGGTTCGTGCCCCGGTCTGGGAGGATCCCATGTGCCGCGGAGCGGCTGGGCCCGTGGGCCATGGCCGCTGGGCCTGCGCGTCCGGAGCCTGTGCTCTGCAGCGGGAGAGGCCACGGCAGTGAGAGGCCCGCATACCGCAAAAAGAAAAAAAAAAAAAAAAGAAAAAAAAAATACTAATACTGGTGGGTATATAATAAAAGTGCTTAGTTGGCAGCAGATACTGTATGTATTTTTTAGAGTTCAGAGAATGAAGGGATCATTGTGGGTTAGAGTGCTTTCATGGAAGACTTGGGATAAAAGGATTTTAGGAACAACAGCAAGAAAATACTGACTTACTCCTGTAAATTTACATTCAAATAAAATTGGCTGTGCTTTACCAGTTTTACTTGTTGGTCCATCCTCAGCCCCCAAAGCTCTGGATCTGAGCTCTTCTGAAATCCTGTATAATTTAAGCCCTGTGTTGCTGTCCCTTTGAAGTTGGCTAATATGTGAAGCAACAGCCACCAAGGATGCAGATTTGAGAGTAAACAATGGACTGTTCTCACTCTTCTTTGAGTCCAGGAGGGAGCTAATAACTTTCCTTCCCAGGCATGCAAAAACCTAGCGGGGGATGAGCAGCGTGGATGGCTGCATTGATGCAGACAAGCCTTCTGGAGGGGCTTCTAAAGCTCTCCTGTCTTTGAAGTGAGTCAGGATACCTCATGTGGAGCTATCCCAAGCATGGTGGGACCAGATCCACAAAACATTCTCGCTGTAATGGGGCTGTGAGCATCCCCTACAGCCTCCCTTCTGGACAGCAGGAGCCCAGGAGCACATGCCATGGAGTCACCAAGTCTGCAAGAGCAGGAAAGAGCAGTTACCACCCATTGAATCCTCTTCTCCGTTGTGGTGCTGACTGGAGTGGGAAGGGGGTTGCTCATCAGACTGGACTTTCTTCCCTTCTAAGAGAATTTTTTTTTTTTTCCTGTTTAAACCAAAGTCAGAATTTTTGTTTGAAAATGAATTCTTAGACTCTGGTTTTAGTTAGAAATTTCCATAGGGAACAATAGAACTATAGTACATTTCTAATTTAAAATTTCGCATTGTTGATGAAGTCTTGAAAATAACAAGACTAGGCAACCCAAACATCTGTTACTTTTCGATCTTTTCTCCCTCAACTTGCAGCAGAATTGTGGCACTGGTCTTGGAATGTGGGCACTGTCTCTAATCAGTATTTTAAGGGGTTTTGGAATGCACAAGGAAATATAGATAAGATTCTCTACTCAAAATTTATAATGCATTGCAGATTGCACTGTGCGTTTCTGAAACAACAAGAAATCATGGTGGGTTTTAAAACACTTTGGAGGAACAGTCCTGCTCCTTGATGTAGGGTATTTAAATTAATGTTAGTCACAACATAAGACTCAAGTTCAAAATTTGTGTCTCCCTCCGATTACCACACATCAGACTACTCGAAATGGAGACAAAACTGAATTTCTCTGGGGGAAATGCAATGCTATTTTGATGATCAAATGTATTGGGAACAAAGGTTCTTATTAGCCATGTTGGTTGTGGTACCAGGAAGTTTCAGGCAGCTTGGCTGTGGACTAGTTGTGGTGGCAGAGCAGGGTGCCTCTTGCGATCAGTAGCCTCTGGTGAGGAAGGTGGGTCTAGGCCTGGTAAAGGCGAGGATCAAACTCCCTGCACTCACTGAGTTGGGGCATGGAATGCACTAGCTGCCCGGACATGGCTTCTGAGTCACAGAGAACTGGCCACTCACTCTGCATAGGCACAAGAGAGCCATAGAGACACAGCTTACTTTGGTGTTGGTAAAGCATTCACATCCTGGAACAAATCCCTCTATGCCACTTTTAATATTATTATTATTTTCTGGCAAACACTTCTTAAAATGAATGCGACATTGAGATGCTTACTGTTTAACAAAAGTGCTATTCCAGTACAACCTACCAAGGAATTATCATCCTGCTCAAAATATTAAAGGCCATTGTCTTCCTTTTAAAAAAATTTCCTTCTGACGCACCTGTCTTGGGCAGCCTGCAGCCTGCAGCCTGGTGGGGATGGCGTGGTGCTGGGAGGAGACTGTTTATAGGGGAGGAAAGACTCTTCCTCTACCGTCCGAGATTTGACGGCTGGATCTATGAAATAAATGGACAATAGGCAGATTAATAAGAGAAAATTTATTCAAACTTATTAATTTTTAATATTACATGCAAGGCGGCATCAGAGGGGAAAAAAAGTAAATACCTCCCCCAAATGGTAAGATTTGAGAGCTTGTATATTGTATTAATAGGGGAGGGGGAGGGGAATGTAGGCTACTTAGGGGAGAGTAAATGATTTTTGGGAAAGATATAGGGCTCTTTGAAGAATAGATGGGAGGGTATGATAGTTGTGACAAACTTTGTCTGGGGGTGCAGTGGACTTCTAGTCTCTTCTCCCATGATGAGTCCGTCTTCCCTGATTGATGAAATTCCTGTAGTGGGGGTGGGATTTATGAAAATTGAATTCTTTTTGGAGGATCTGTCTTTAAGCAGGTGAGGGGAGTTCAGAGAAAGCCTCTACAAGGCTTCAGCACAGAATGATATACCAAAGCAGCATATTTTGGAGTGGCATGTCCTGAACTCCTTCTGCACCCAGAAGGTAGTCTTATCTGGCTGTCTACGATGAGGTCCTGGGCTGGTCTGTGTGGGAATGAAGGACAGCCAGGTGAGCAGGCTTGGTCTGGCGCTCTCTCTAAAGGACAGGGTATAGAGATCTGGGGCTTTGAAGTCGGATGCTCCCTGGAAGCTTGGAGTTAAGGGTGGTAGATCAGTTGTTTCCAAGCCTGTGAGCTTCTGCTGAATGCTTCTCTAGACTGACCATGTTCTACTACTTTTCAGTGCTCCATCTCTTGGGGAGACTTTTGAGTCTTAAACAGTCATGTTTTCCTGGCTCCTTGGCTTCACAGTGGGCCGTTTTCTCTTGTTAAGAGGAATGTTGGACTCCCTGGGAGCAACAGTGGAGAGAATATTCTGATTTCCTTTTTTTCCCCTGCATTGTATCAGATGTCATTCTTGCCACTTTAAAAAATAAACTGTTTCTTCTTGATTATTAGAGCCAAGAGTTTTTTCCTACCTACTTCTCTTACGAATTACTAACTTCTGATATGTGTGCATCTTATGTCTAAATCAGAATTAAAAACTGGATTGCTATTAGTTTGGAAATCTAGAGTGACTTTTATAATGACTAAGTTGTTTTCATCTCTGCAGAAATTACTGCTTAGTATTCTACCATGTTGGATTTCCTTTTCCTTTATTCTTATGATGGCCATATCCACCTGCTAACTCAAACATGATGGCCTTTGTTGCTAGAGGATTGCTGTGTGAGTATAAGAGCATTCTTTATCTCTGGTGTCACTGTGAGTTGTTTCCCACATGAGCAGCATCTCAGATCTAGTTTACTAATTTGGTACCTTGTTTTATGGGTATTAAAATAGTTGAAATACAGGTTTGCCAGAGAGTAAGAAGAAAAGTTAATGGCCAGCCCTTACTTTAGAAGTGAAAACAGTGGTTTTCACCATTGATAACTGCAGTCAAAACCCCCACAAACTTAAGCAGTCTTCCATGCAACTTCAGAAATATTTTAAAATAATTAATTTCTCTTCAAAAGGTGTAGAGAATTCCCAGTTTCAGTAATTGCTCTTCATCACTCATGGAGCATAGCTTAATCTTTCCTCCCATTCCTTCCATGTCCTGTCCCAAGAGCATGTGTCTCTCCATCTTTGCCCACCACTGACATTTTCTATGCTCTAGAAGGATATGTGTCTATGCTCTTTCTCACTTACATTCCCATTATGATCTCTAACATCAACCTTTATAGCATTCATGTACACATAACCTGCTTCAGAGGACCTTACCTGCATGGTTCTTCCTTGCCCTTAGGCCTTGTCCTTGGCTTTGGTTTCACAGATACATTCACACACAGGGTTATATCCACATGATATATACATGTTCATACACATACCTCATATGCAAATTAATTTACATGGCACTCAAGAAAATTGTGTTGAATCAATTAATAAATGTACACTAGTGTGTGTGTGGGCGTGTTTGCGTGGGTTCGTGCATGGGGGTGGTTTATTTTGCTTGTGCTCTATAGCAGCAGGCACTGAAGATAGTTTCCTTCTGTTCCTGAAGTTTCTATTGTGTAGCTTCAGACATTTTCCTTTCTGGATAATTCCTTTTCAAAAAGTTTGAAGAAAATTTGTGCAGCAATTTTGACTTACCTGTAGGTGGAAAAAAGGATAATTTTTACACTTTACAGCAATTTTGGATTTTTCACATGTGGATAATTCTGTGAGCTTTCAAAGCAAGCACTTCAAACTTTCCTATTCTTTAGATTGAAATGGTTGAAAGTAATACTACTATAACGTTTGTATTTTGCTTTTTATAATTATTACTATATATACACATTATTATATATTTATATAATTAACATCACTAGGAATTTCTAATTGATTAGTTGCTTACTTAATCAGTCCTTCTAAAAAACCTTTCTGAATCTGTGTATATCTTAGGCACAAAGGAAATATTTTCTTTCTTTTTGAGTCTCTAGAAAATCTACTTGCTTGCTTTTAGCACTGGAAAAAAATTTATTTTTTGTTCAACTAGGCATTTATTTTAAGCTGAGAGATAAAGCATACTTCTTTTCCAAATGTCTAGTCTTTAATATCATCTTCAACTATGTGCAGTAGGAGCTGGGTCACTGTCTTCTTCACCCTTTGCCCCAGAGTGGTTAGCATTTAGGCAGTGTTGGTCCTTCATGTAGGTGACAACATGTCCAGGAAATTTATGGTAGTGTAAAGCCCTGTGGAGGGGATTAGAAATTCTCTCCCTTTGAAAGTGGTATGTCCTCTACTAACTGGTAAGAATAAGCATTTTTTTTTTTTTTTTTTGGTATTGGGAGAACTTCAGGGGTTCTGAAAACTAGGAGGGAAAAAAATCTCATACAGTCTGAGAATACTGTGTTTAGGCAAGTTTGGCCACCAAGTGAAAAAAGACCATGGTTTAGGATTTTAAGGCTGGTATGTAGCTGTTTTAATGGGCTATTGAAATCTAGAATGGCCTCCTTTTATTTCTTGGAGAAATAAATTAGCTATAAAAAGGTAAGACTTTCAAGCTGTAATAATAAAGACTGAATTTTAACTTAAGAGGTCTTTCTATAATACTCAACTCTAATTCAATATAATTCTCAAACTGGATATTAAGTATTATTTTAGAGTATAGTGAACAAAATGTGTAGTACACAGGGAAAATATTACATGAACCTCATGTTTAACTTTCCCCTTCTTCTCTGTGTAGATTTGTAACTCTTACCCTAAACATTGCATCCCTGCACATGTGTGTGTGTCCCCAAATTATTTGAGACAGGGTTGACAAACTAGGGTCACAGGCTAACTCTGGACCACCACTTGTTTTTGTAAATAAGGTATT
The DNA here is from genome assembly GCF_964165515.1 of Mesoplodon bidens. NCBI lineage: Eukaryota > Metazoa > Chordata > Mammalia > Artiodactyla > Ziphiidae > Mesoplodon > Mesoplodon bidens. Next base: position 73,455,669 of record NC_138160.1, on the reverse strand, counting down.
ATTGGATATAGCCATGCACATTCATTTAAGCCTTGTCTGTGGCTGCTTTCAAGTTAAACAGCAGAGTTGAGTAGTTGTGACACATACTGTATGGTTTGTAAAGTGAAAGATATTCTGGCCCTTGGAGAAAAAGTTTGCCAACCCTTAATCTAAAATATCAGTTTTCTTATCTTTTCCTTCATGGATGGTATCACAGAAAACTTTAAATAATGTATATTTTTCTTCCTATGGCTAACCCTCCTCTTTTTGAAAACAAAACTAAAAACAAAACAAAAACACCAAACCAATCCACCCCTAAAAACAAAAATTAAAGAGTCTTTACAAAATGTAAAAACTAGTGATGTGAATTAAACTCACAGGGTCATGAAATAGGCTTATTAAAATACACTGATTTTAATGAAAAATTTTATTCTTGTCTAGGCAGCATAGTGAAAAAAGAGTACTAGTATATGAGTCAAAGAACTTATGTTCCTGTTTCAATTTTGCCATTCTCTGACTCAGAGGTTGGCAGTTTTTTTAGTAAAGGGCAAGATAATAACTACTTTAGGCCATCTTTATTTTATTTTATACAAACAGGTGTTGGGCTGAATTTGGTCTGCCGGCCTGTAGTTGGACTTCCCCTGCTCTAACTCAAGCGCTACTGATAAGCCACAACCTTCATGGGTGGCATTTTCAGGAGACTGAAATCAACAGTACCTTCCAGTTTTAATATTTTCCTATCTTCTTATGAATCAAAGCCAATGTTTATATTTGACTACATTTAACATGGATCATTTTCTTACCATGTGGAAAGAAGAGTCAGAATAGGGACTTCCCTGGTGGTGCAGTGGTTACGAATCTGCCTGCCAATGCAGGGGACATGGATTTGATCCCTGGTCCAGGAAGATCCCACATGCCACAGAGCAGCTAAGCCCGTGTGCCACAACTACTGAGCCTGCGCTCTAGAGCCCGTGCACCACAGCTACTGAGCCCATGTGCTGCAACTACTGAAACCCGTGCGCTCTAGGGCCCATGCTCTGCAAAAAGAGAAGCCACTGCAATGAGAAGCCTGTGCACTGCAATGAAGGGTGGCCCCCGCTTACCGCAACTAGAGAAAGCCCGCACACAGCCACAAAGACCTGATGCAGCCAAAAAAAAAAGAGTCAGAATAATATGTGAAGTGGCATGTGATAAGAAGCTCAGTTTTTACATGTCTTGGTATATGAATTTCTATTGCTTTGTAATGCATTGATTTCAAACTTAGAAGTGCAAAACAACTCTTTAATCTTACTCTCAGTTTTGTGGGTCAAATTCAGGAAAGGCTTGATTGGACAGTCTTCACTTGGGATTTCTCATGAACCACCATAGACTGACATCCAAGATGGCTCACAGTTGATGCTGGTTATCAGATGGGAGCTTAGCTGGGACTGTTGATTGGAACACCTACACATGGCTCCTTCACCATGAGGTCTCTGAATGGTCCAACATTTTACATGATACTTGGCTTACCCCAAAGTGAGCATCCCCAGAGAATGAGGTGGAAACTGCATGACATATTCTGACCTAGCCTGGGAAGGTTGTACTCCATTAGTTAAAGCAGCCACAGCTTTCCCAGATTTAAGTGGAGGACAGGTAGACCCTCCCTCCCAAAGTGAGAAATGTCAAACAATTTGGGGCTATATTTTAAAATCACCACACCCAGCTTTGATAATTTTTAAGTTTATAAAACTAACACTGAATTAGTAGAATTTTTGTATCAGCTGTTGTATAATTAACCACAGTTATTAAGGGTGAGGTATCTTAATTTGGATCTTCCATCCAAATGGAACTGAAGTATATATATTATATATATAATATACACAGGCACATAGACATATATAGTTGTATATATACACACACACATATTCAGACACACACACACAATGAATTCTGCAGCCTTGACAAAGAAGGCAATTCTGCCATTTGTGACAATATAGATGAACCTGGAGACCATTGATCTGTGAAATAAGGCAGACACAGAAAGACAAATACTTCATGATCTCACTGATATGTGGAATCTAAAAAAGTGAAACTCTTAGAAATGGTGGGGTAGAGGAAATGAGTTGTTGGTCAAAGGGTACAGACTTTCAGTTATAATATGCATAAATTCTGGAGACCTAACGTAGAGCTTAGTGACTATAGTTAATAATAAATTACTGTATACTCAAAACTTGCAGAAATAGTAGATCTTAAATGTTCTCATCACATACACAAAAGAAGTAAAAAGATAACTATGTGAGGTAATGGATATTTTGATTAGCTTCACTAATCATTTCAAAATGTAATCACTTCAAAATATGTTTATATATGAAAACATCACACTGTACATCTTAAATAGTGCAATTTCTATTTGTCAATAGTACCTCAGTAAATCTAGAAATAAAACAGAGAGATGAGGTTACAGAAGAAGTAGTGTTGGTGGGGAGCTCATGTAGGCCGTATCAGCCATGGGAAGAAGTTTGGGTTTAACTGAGTAAGTGGGAAGTCATTACAGAGCTTTGAGCGGAAGAGTGATATTCTCTGACTTAGATTTTTTCCTTTTTACTCTAAGCTTTTTGAGGTAAAAAAATTTTAATTGAAATGTAGTTGACGTACAGTATTATGATAGTTTCATGTGTACTGCATACATAATGATTTGAAACATTTGCATACATTATAAAATGACCATCACAATAAATCTAGTAACAGTCTGTCCCCATACAAAGTTATTATACTATTATTGACTGTATTCCTTATGCTATATGACATCCTCATGGCTTATTTTTATATAACTGGGGTTTGTACCTCTTTTTTTTTGCTATTAAAATTTTTTTTTATTGAAGTATAGCTGATTTACAATGTTTTGTTAGTTTCTGGTATACAGCAAAGTGGTTTAGTTATAAATATATACTTATATAGTTATATATATATATATACATATCCTTTTCCACTATGGCTTGTTACAGGATATTTGAATATAGTTCCTTGTGCTCTACAGTAGGACCTTGTTGTTTATCCATTCTATATATAATAGTTTGCATCTGCTAATCTCAAACTCCTAATCCATCCCTCCCCTATCCCCTCCTTGCCCTTGTCAATGGCAAGTCTGTTCTCTATGTCTGTGAGTCTTTCTGTTTCATAGATAGGTTCATTTGTGTCATATTTTGGATCACAAGCTAAGTGATATATGGTATTTGTCTTTCTCTTTCTGACTTCACTTAGTATGATAAGTTCTAGGTCCATCCATGTTGCTGCAAATGGCATTAATTTATTCTTTTTTATGTCTGAGTAGTATTCCACTGTATATATGTACCACATCTTCTTTGTCCATTTATCTATCGATGGACATTTAGGTTGCTTCCATCTCTTGGCTATTGTAAATAATGCTGCTGTGAACATTGGGGTGCAGTATCTTTTTGAGTTACAGTTTTGTCCGGATATATGCCCAGGAGTGGAATTGCTGGATCATATGGCAACTCTATATTTAATTTTTTGAGGAACCTCTATACTGTTTTCTATAGTGGCTATACAAATTTACATTCCCACCAACAGTATAGGAGGGTTCCCTTTTCTCCACACCTTCTCCAGCATTTGTTATTTATAGACTTTTTATTTCTCTATTTATTTATTTTAAAGAATTTTTTTGTTTTTTTGATATGGACCATTTTTAAAGTCTTTATTGAATTTGTTACAATATTGGTTCTGTTTTATGTTCTGGTTTTTTGGCCATGAGGCATGTGGGATCTTAGCTCCCCAACCAAGGATTGAACCCATACCCACTGCATTGGAAGCCAAAGTCTTAACTACTGGACTACCAGGGAAGTTCCTGTACACTTTTTTTTTTTTTTTTTTTTTTTGCGGTATGCAGGCCTCTTACTGCTGCGGCCTCTCCCATTGTGGAGCACAGGCTCCGGATGTGCAGGCTCAGTGGCCATGGCCCACGGGCCCAGCCGCTCTGCGGCACCTGGGATCCTCCTGGACCAGGGCACGAACTCGTGTCCCCCACATCGGCAGGCAGACCCCCAACCACTGCGCCACCAGGGAAGCCCCCCCTGTAGACTTTTTAATGATGGCCATTCTGACCATGTGAGGTGGTACCTCACTGTAGTGTTTATTTTTTTATTTGAAGTATAGTTGATTTACAATGTTGTGTTAGTGTCAGGTGTACAACAAAATGATTGTTATACACAACTATCTATCTATATCTATTCTTTTCCATAGTCTTTTCCCTTATAGGTTATTACAAAATACCTCATTGTAGTTTTTATTTCTGTTTTTCTGATAATTAGCAATGTTGAGCATCTTTTCACGTGCCTATTGGCCATCTGTATGTCTTCTTTGGAGAAATGTCTATTTAGGTCTTCTGCCAATTTTTTGATTGGGTTTTTTTTTTTCTTATTGATTCTATGAGCTGTTTGTATATTTTGGAAATAAAGCCCTTGTAGATCACATTGTTTGCAAACATTTTCTCCCAGTCTGTAGGTTGTATTTTCATTTGTTGCTGTGCAAAAACTTATAAATTTGATTAGGTACCATTTGTTTATTTTTGTTTTATTTCTGTTGCCTTGGGAGACTGACTTAAGAAAACATTGGTATGATATGTCAGGGAATGTTTTGCTTATGTTCTCTTCTAGGAGTTTTATGGTGTTGTGTCTTATATTTAAATCTTTAAGCCATTTCGAGTTTATTTTTGTGTATGGTGTAAGGGTGTGTTCTAAGTTCATTGATTTATGTGCAGCTGTCCAGGTTTCCCAATACCACTTGCTGAAAAGATGGTCTTTTCTCCACTGTATATTATTACCTCCTTTGTTGAAGATTGATTGTAGGTGTGTGGGTTTATTTCTGGGATCTGTGTTCCATTGACCTGTATGTCTGTTTTTGTGCCAATACTACACTTTTTTTTTCTTTTTTCTTTTTGTGGTATGTGGGCCTCTCACTGTTGTGGCCTCTCCCGTTGTGGAGCACAGGCTCCGGACGCACAGGCTCAGCAGCCATGGCTCACGGGCCCAGCCGCTCCATGGCATGTGGGATCTTCCCAGACCGAGGCACGAACCCGTGTCCCCTGCACTGGCAGGAGGACTCTCAACCACTGCGCCACCAGGGAAGCCCTACACTGTTTTGATTACTCTAACTTTGTAGTATTGTCTGAAGTCTGGGAGGTTATGCCTCCTGCTTCGTTCTTTTTCCTCAGGATTGCTGTGGCAATTCTGGGTCTTTTATGGTTCCATATAAATTTTAGGATTATTGGTTCTAATTCTGTGAAAAATGTCATGGGTAATTTGATAGGGATTGCATTAAATCTGTAGATTGCTTTGGGTAGTATGGCCATTTTAACAATATTAATTCTTCCAATCCAAGAGCATGGGATATCTTTCCACTTTTTTGAATCATCTTCAGTTTTCTCTATTAATGCATTATAGTTCTCAGCATATTGTCTTTCACCTCATTGGTCAGGTTCATTCCTAAGTATTTTATTTTTTTTTGGATGCAATTTTAAAAGGGATTTTTTTTTACTTTTCCTTTCTGATATTTCATTGTTAGTGTAAAGAAATGCAACCAATTTCTCTGTGTTTATCTTTTATCCTGCTATCTTGCTGAATTCATTTATCAGTTCTAGTAGTTTTTGTGGGAAGTCTTTAGGGTTTTCTATATATATTATCATGTCATCTGCATATAATGACAGTTTTACCTCTTCTCTTCCAACTTGGGTACTTTTTATTTCTTTTTCTTGTCTGATTGCTATGGCTAAGACTTCCAATACTATGTTGAATAGAAGTGGTGAGAGTGGGCATCCTTGTCTTGTTCCAGATTTTAGCAGGAAGGCTTTCAGCTTTTCACTGTTGAGTATTATGTGGGCTGTGGGTTTGTTATAAATAGCTTTTATTATGTTGAGATATGTTCCCTCTATATGGGGTTTGTACCTTTTAACCCCTTTCGCCTAATTTGCCCACCTCCTGACCACCCTCCCTTCTAGCAACTACCCATTGTTCTCAATATCTATGAGTATGTTTTTATTTTGTTTTGTTTGTCTGTTTTGTTTTTTAGATTCCAAATATAAGTGAGATCACGCGGTATTTATCTTTTTCTGTCTGACTTATTCACTTATTTTACCTTCTAAGTCCATCCATGCTGTTGCAAATGCCAAGATTTCATTTTTGTTAATGGCTGGGTAATATTCCTCTGTGTGTGTGTGTGTGTGTGTGTGTGTGTGTGTGTGTGTGTGTGTACCACATCTTTATCCATTCATCTACCTAAGGACACTTAGGTTGCTTCCATATCTTGGCTATTGTAAATAATGCTGTAAAAATACTGAGGTGTATATATCTTTTTGAATTAGAGTTTTTGTTTTCTTGGGAAAAATAACCAAAAGTGAAATTGCTGGATCATATGGCAGTCCTATTTTTAACTTTTTGAGGACCCTGACTACTGTTTTCCATAGTAGGTACACCAATTTACAATCCCACCAACAGCGTAGGAGGTTTCCTTTTCACCACATCCTTGCCAGCATTTGTTATTTATTGTCTTTTTGATGATAGCCATTCTGACAGATGTGATATCTCATTGTGGTTTGATTTGCATTTCCCTGATTATTAGTGATGTTGAGCATCTTTTCACATGTATGTTGGCCATCTGTATGTCTTTGGAAAAATGTCTATTCAGGTCCTCTTCTCATTTTTTTAATTGAGTTGTTTTGGGTTTTGGTGTTTAGGTGTATGAGTTTTTAAATATATTTTGGATATGAACCCCTTATTGAATATATCATGTAAATATCTTCTCCCATTCAGTAGGTTGCCTTTTTGTTTGCTAATAGTTTCCTTTGCTGTGCAAAAGCTTTTTTGATTGATGTAGTCCCATTTGTTTATTTTTGATTTTGTTTCCCTTGCCTGAGGAGACAGATTGAAAAAAATATTGCTAAGATGAATATCTAAGAGAATGTTGCCCATGTTTTCTTCCAGGAGTTTTATGTTTCAGGTCTTACATTTAGATCTTTAACCCATTTCGAGTTTATTTTTGTATATGGTATGAGAGAGTAGTCCAGTTCAATTCTTTTGCATGTAGCTGTCTAGTTTTCCCAGCACTAAAGTTTGGAGAGGCTCTCTTTTCCCCATTTCCCTCCTTTGTCATACACTAATTGATCATGTAAGTGTGGGTTTAGTTTTAGGCTCTCTATTCTTTTCTATTGATCTATGTTTCTGTTTTTGTGCCAGTACCATACTGTTTTGATCTCTGTAGCTTTGTAGTATAGTTTGAAATCAGGGCTTATGATACCTCCACCTTTATTATTCTTTCTCAAGATTGTTTTAGCTCTTTGGGGTCTTTTTGTGTTTTCATACAAATTTTAGCATTATTTGTTCTAGTATTGTGAAAAATGCCATTGATACTGTGATAGGGACTGCGTTGAATCTGTAGATTGCCTTGAGTAGTATGATCATTTTAACAATAATTATTCTTCCAATCCATGAGCATGGTGTATCTTTCCATTTATTTTTGTCATCTTCAATTTCTTTATTCAGTGTGTTATAGTTACCCAAGTACAAATCTCTTACCTCCCTGGTTAGATTTATTCCTAGGTATTTTATACTTTTTAATGAAATTGTAAACGGGATTGATTTCTTAATTTCTCTTTCTGATAGTTTGTTGTCAGTGTATAGAAACACAGTAGATTTCTGTATATTAACTTTGTATCCTGCAGCTTTATGGGATTTATTTATTAGTGCTAATAGTTTTTTGATGGCATCTTTTGGATTTGCTATACATAGTATCATGTAATCTGTAATCAGTGACAGTTTTACTTCTTCCTTTCCAATTTGGATTCCTTTTATTTCTTTTTCCTCTATGATTGCTGTGGCTAGGAGTTTCAATACTATGTTGGAAAAAGTGGTGAAAGTGGGCATCTGTGTCTTGTTCCTGATCTTAGAGGAAATTCTTTCAGCTTTTCACCATTGAGTATGATATTATTAGCTGTGGGCTTATCATATATGGCATTTATTATGTTGAGACATGCTCCCTCTATACCCATTTTATTGAGAGTTTTTTTTATCATAAATGGATGTTGAATTTTGTCAGAAGATTTTTCTGCATCTATTGGGATGATCATATGATTTTTTTTCTTTGTATGATTTTGTTTGTTAATGTGGTGTATCACATTGATTTATGGATATTGAACCACCCTTGTATCCCTGGGATTAATCCTGTTTGATCTTGGTGTATGATCCTTTTAAAGTACTGTTGAATTAGATTTGCTGATATTTTGTTGTGGATTTTTGCATCTATGTTCATCAGTTATACTGGCCTTTAAAGTTTTTTCCCCTTTTTTGTGGTGCTTTTGTCTGGTTTTGGTATCAGAGTGATGCTGGTCTCATAGAATGAGTTTGGAGGTATTCCTTCCTTTTCTTTTTTTTTTTTAAATAGTTTGAGAAGGATAGGTATTAACTTTTCTTTAAATGTTTGGTAGAATTCACCTGTAGGTCATCTGGTCCTGGACTTTTGTTTGTTGGGGGTTTTTTTGTTTGTTTTTTGTTTTTTGATTCCTGATTCAGTTTTATTACTGGTAATTTGTCTGTTCATATATTCTATTTCTTCCTTATTCAGTCTTGGGAGATTTCTTCTAGGCTATATAATTGTTTGCAGTGGTCTCCTATGATCTTTTGAATTTCTGTGATGTCAATTGTAACTTCTCTTCATTTGGGTCCTCTCTCTTTTCTTGGTGAATATGGATAGAGGTTTCTCAGTTTTGTTTTTTCAAAGAACCAGCTCTTAGATTAATTGATCTTTCCTATTTTTTTAAAAGTTTTTCTTTCATTTATTTCTGCTCTGATATTTATTATCTCCTTCTACTAACTTTGGGTTTTGTTTGTTCTTCTTTTTTCTAGTTCCTTTACATATAAGGTTAGATCATTTATTTGTTATTTTTCTGTTTCCTGAGGCAGGCTTGTATCACTATAAACTTTCCTCTATAAGTGGTTGACCTACTTCCTTTACTCTATGCTTGCCTTTACCAATGAGATTTTCCCTTTCATAATTTTCATATCTCTAGTTGTTTTCTTTTCTTTTCCATTTAGAGAAGTCCCTTTAGCATTTCTTGTAAAGCTGGTTTAGCACTGCTGAACTCTTTTAGCTTTTGCTTTAGAGTAAAACTATTTCTCCTTCAAATCTGAATGATTGATAGTCTTGCTGGGTAGAATATTCTTGGTTGTAGGTTTTTTTCTTTCATCACTTTGACTATATAATGCCACTCCCTCTGGTCTTCAAAGTTTCTGCTGAAAAGTTATCTAATAGACTTATGGGAGTCCCCCTGTTTGTAACTAGTTGATTTTCTCTTGCTGCTTTTAGGTTTCTCTCTTTTTCTTTAATTTTTGCCATTTTAGTTGTAATGTGCCTTGGTGTAGCTCTCTTTGGGTTCATATTGTTTTGGACTCCTTATGTTTCCTGCACTGGGATGTCTGTTTCCTTTCTTAGGTTAGGGATGTTTTCAGCTATTATTTCTTATAATAAGTTTTATGCTGCTTTCTCTCTTCTCCTTTTGGGACCCTTATAATGCAAATGCTAATACACTTGATGTTTTCTCAGAGGTCTGTTAAAGTGACTTCATTTAAAAAATTTTTTTCTGTTTAGCTTGAGTGACTTCTCCTACTCTGTCTTCCAGTTCACTTTTCCATTCCTCTGCATCATCTAATCTATTGTTAATTCTTTTTGTTTCAGTTATCATATTCTTTAGCTCTGTTTGGTTCTTTTTTATATTTTTTAACTCTTTGTTAAACTCCTCATGTGTTGATCCATTCTTCTAAGTTCATTGAGCATCTTTGTGATCATTACCTTGAACTCTTTATTAGGTAGATTGATTATCTCTACTTTGTTTAGTTGTTCTTCTGAGATTTGGTCTTGTTCAATCATCTGGAACATTTTTCTCTGTCTCCTCATTTGTGCCTGAATCTCTGTGTTTATTTCTATGTATTAGGTAGGTCAGTTACAATTCCTGATCTTGGAGAGGTGGCTTTATGTAGGAGACATTCTATGGGGCTCAGAAGCACAACCCTTCTGGTCAGTAGAGCTTTATGCTCTAGGGGTACCCTCATGTGGACTGCAGGGGCACTTCTGTTGTAGTAGGGCTAACTGCTATGGGCACGCTGGCAGGTAGGGCTGGCTCCTGACCCTATTAGCTTCCAGGCCCTGCCTGTCACAGTGGCTGCTGATCCATTGGTGGGTGGGACGGAGTCCTGGCATGGCTGGCTGTGCAACCTGGGGGGTGGGGGATGTTCCAGGTCTAAGCCCTCTGACTTAGACTTTAAAAATCACTATGGCTTCTGTGTAAATAATGGCCTATAATTTTCAGGGATGGGGTGAGCAAGAATGGAAGCTGAAGTCTCAGTTAGAAGACTTTTGTATTATTTTTATGCAGAAGATGTTTGAGGATTGAATAGAGTATTAACAGTATGGGTGACAAGAGAAAGTAAAAATAGATGAGACACTATTCCCATTTTCCAGGTAAGTAAATAGAGGCTTAGAAAGTTTAACCAGTTCTCCTAGAGGCAGTAAACTGGTATTCTACATCTAATTTCACAGATTAACTTCAGCCAAGTGCCATATATATTTGTCACATTTAAAATTAATGAAGTTCAAGTAAATTAGGTTTTACTGTAATTTAGGTGGATTAGGCTAAATTAAGAGATGTTAGCCATGGTCCTATTTTTAGACATTTTCATTGATCACACCTGTTCACTGTCTTCATGTAGAAGATGTTTAAAACATAATAAATTGGATGAAACTTGAATTATATCACCATTTTTACAGGATTTTTTTATGGAAAATGAGGAAATCACTGCAGATATAAAACCCCTAATCTCATTCAGACATTCTGTATAATTCTGATGAACAGAGCCTAAGAGTCAATCTGAGGAAGTTTGCTATTATCATTTCTGGGAATTGATAAGTGATCATTGATATGTCAGAAATATTTTTTTTCTGCCTTAGGTTCAATAAGGATGGAAGTGAGAAATGTAGATAGTTATTTTGGGAGTAATTTAGAGGCAAATCAAAGGAGTGCATAGTTTTCATTGAAAAGTAGATGTTACCAGAACTAATCATTGTGATACCTTAACAAGGGAGAGTCTCCCTTGATTAGATCTTTTCTCCCTTTGGGCAATAAAAGGACACTCTTTGGTTCTATTCTTGCTGTAGTACTTTAAAAAAAAAAGTTTATTGGAGAAGAAATTGACTCCTTTGTCATCAAGGTCATAGAATCTTTTCCGTATTTTTTTTCCCACTACATTTCCCTCCTCTGTGATCTCTCTGAGTTACCAACAAGGTGATTTACTTGTGGCTCTAAAACTTCTCTGTTCCTCTCTTCCACATAATCAAGATCTTCAAATAAGCATCTTTCAAGGAGTGACAAGCAAAATACAGCTGCAGGATCAGTAACTCCCTTTTAAGCAGCTCTGCCTGCTGTCATTGTTGACTGCTGGAGGTGGTGATCCATGTCAGTCACTGAAACCACACCTTGGCAAGACTGACTGCAATCTGCTCCTGGAGTTTTTGTGTATGGGAACACTTTTAGATAATGAGATTTTCATATATTCCAAGCACCACACACACAGTGCCTGGAACATAGTGGGTACCCAGTAAATATTTATTAATATTGTCAAATCATATTTTGAAGGCTTTGCTAACACGGGATAGGTAAATTTGTTGCAGAATGGAGCAATGCAGGAATTTCCTTGTCAGCCCTGGATAAAGTTTATTAATACTAGAATAAATAACTCTCCAAGCAGCAAGAGACTTTTAACAGGACTCAATGGATTGATATAAACTTATATTTTTAAGCCATCAAACTAAGAAGAGGTTAAGATTAACGTTTACTTATTAAGATAATTTCCTAATCATTCTTATAAGAATTTAATGAGTGACAAACTGACGCTGGATATAAATTTATGATTTCCCAAAATAACATTTGATTGGTTTGAGTGATGTCTTACATCAAGTAATCATAGTTAATTTTTGCTTCTGGAGAGATTTGACTTTACCAGTCTATCATGTCATCAGATGTATTTCAAGAATGATTTCTTTGTCTGTTGATATAAAGTTAAAGAATTCCTATGGAGATTCTTAAATCTATAACTTGTATTTTTATCAGGGCAGATGGGACAAGTTCAGAATAGTGGCAAAAGACTACATCTTCTGAAATATACTATAAATACATAAAGAATGATTTTACGTTAAAAATATTTTTAGTCATAAATTAAGGGCAAAGTTAGGATTTTTCTCATATATGAATTTTGGTGCAAAAAGCAATGGGTGACTTATTTTAAGATTAAAGAAAGGTCAATAAATGCTGTGGCCTCAATTCTATTGTAAATATCAGCAGTTAAAACAATGAGAGAATAGGAGTTTTAAATATACTGCTAAAACAAACATGAAAGTTATTTTTCTAGTTATATTTATTTTTTTAACATTCAATATCTGTAATTAAGACTGATGTTTGATTCTAACTCACAAAATAATCTGGTCTAAAAGAGATTTCAGAGAGTTAAAAAAAGATATATATAAAACAGGGATAAAATTGTAATGTTTTACATTTCCAGATTCTTTTCTGAAGGACAAATTTTGAATGATTTCCTCTTTTTTTTTGGTAATGAACCAATCACCCTAATAAGCAAAGCTTTAACAACATTAACAGCACAGTCACAGAAGGCACAATGAAAATTGGAAGAAGAGTAATCCTTAATGTCTAGAAAAAACTCAGGCAACATATGGAAATGGAGAGCTTAACCTAGGTGAAGAAAAGGTTTCCTGTATTATTACAGCACTTGCTGCCAGGGCTGATATGAGGAGTCTGGATCTGGCTGTCTCTTGACCCAGGTTCCAGTTTTGTCACTGGACCAGGCACAGCACCATTCTTTCATTATTAGAAGGTCTCTGCCCTTCTTCATAGCAGCGGTGGGTGCTTATTCTAAGAGCCACTCTAGTTCCTCAATTTATCATTGCCATTGAGATGTGGCATTTAGCCCAACGCTCTGGTTCTCAAACCCTGACTGCACATTGGAAGCACCTGTGAGCTTTTATAAACTACCAGTATCCTGGCACCTCCTCAGATATTCTGACTTAAGTGGTCTGGTTGTGGCTCAGGCTTTGGGATTTTTGGAAAGCTCCTTGGTTATTTCTAAGTTGCAACTGAAGTTGAGAACCACTGGTCTAGTAAAGTTTGGAAGAAGGAAGAAAACAATTTGTGAAATTCTGTCTTATTTCTCATCCTCAATTTTGTGTTTTCTCACAGGTCCCTCAGCCTCAGAAAACCCAGTGAAGGTAATTCATGGTTTTTTACTCTTTCCTAAATTGCTTTCTGGGTTCTCTTTGCCCAGAATCTTTCCTAGGTGGGAAACTCAAAAGAGAGGTCAGAGAAGGATAAGGAATTCTGATGATTCTTGGCATCATATTGTGACACAGGGTGGAATGGATTCTTTTTAAATGTTCAGTAAGTGAATTGGGCAGAATGGAAGGTAATGGATTGGCATACCAAAATGCATATATATCAAAATCAATAAAAGCAAACAACTTTAACCAATGGTATTACAATAAATAAGCATTGGAAAGTCTTATTTGGAAAGTCTTATTTGGAAAGTCTCAGATTCAAGTGCTAACTTCATCATTGCCAGCTGTGTTACATGTCCAATTTACCTACACTCTTTGAGCTTTAGTTTCCTTATCCATAAGATAGAAACAATATCTGCCGTACTTGGCTTACATGTTTGTTGTGAGGATTAAATTAAGTTACAGAATTGAAATGACATTTTATAGTTTTAGATGTTATACAAATGTTATTACAATGGGTTAACCTGCTTTAATATGTATTTATGTAAACATATTTTGTGGTTCACTTTTTCAACAAGGGAATAATTCTGGGGAACAATGGTTATAAAACTAATTAAATCAATGTGTCATAGTCTTCAGCTAATCTGCTTGGGTGGCAAGCTTATACAAAATGAATGCATCTTTTGTAAATCTGATATATTAAACTTACATAGGATATAGTTGGTTATTGGCTTTGAAAAACAAAGTTCCTTATCATTTTCTCATACTTAAAAGGTTTTTATCCCAACAGCTACTGAGCCCATGGTAACCATTAAAAGGAAAAAACAAAACAAACAAAAAAAACCCTATAGGAATAGAAAAAAATTGTGATTCTGTTAGGTCACAGAAGAAGTCTTAGTTTTGTCTTAGACTGTAGTGTCTCAGTCAGTTTGAGCTGCTCTAACTACCATGGACTGGGTGGCTTAAACTATAAACATTTATTTCTCATAGTTTTGGAGACTAGGACGTTCTAGATCGGATGTCAGCATTGTTGGGTCCTAGCGAGAGCCCTCAGGTTATAGACTGTTGACTTGTATCCTCACACAGTGGAAAGAGCACAAAGTAGCACTCTGGCCTCTTCTTATAAAGGCACAAATCACATTCATGAGGGTTCCACCTTCATGACCTAATTGTCTCCAAAAGACCCCCCCCTCCAAATACTATGACATTGGGAATTAGATTGCAAAATGTGAATTTTGGAGAGTCACAAACGTTCAGTCCATAACATGTGGCTGCTCAAAATGGAGTGACAGCTGATGTCATTCCCACCATTTACCAAGCCAATGCTATGTGCTGGGCACTGTGCTATCTTTCATATACTTCATCTCATTTAGGCCCTCAAAACTTCTGTGTGAATTAGGTTCTATTATTATATCAATTTTATTGCTGAAAAACAAAACCAAACAAAACTGAGGGACAGAGGGGCTGTCACTTTCCCCTTAAACCCACATCTTCTGACTCAGATCCCTTGCTTTTAATAACTGAACTATACTATCTTCCAGTAATCACTGTTTTAAGGGTTTATTGGCAGGTTGATTTGGGGAGAGTTGGTAAAAGGAGCTTGGAAGGGGGTGGAGATGAAGGGTAGCCTGGGGTTTCTTTCAGAAAAAGTTACCTTGGCTTAGTGCATGGAGCCATAGTTGAAATGTATGGAGGGTGGGCTACGCATACTAGCTGAAAAAATTGTTCTCACAGAAACTGTGGATGGCTAGTATTCAGTCAGCCTGCTTCCGGTGATGGAGTGTGACATCATTGGGGCTGTAGTGTGCTGGAGTTTTGAGAATGTCAGAAGGCAACATCTTAGGCTCAGACACAAACATTCTTAGCAGCAGCAGTGACAGTGGTCTTCTCAAGCCATAGACCTGGGATGTAACTCACGGCTTTGGGCAGAATAGGAAGAACAAGATGGATGATACACTGTAGTAGACTCTGCACTTGATCATCAGGACAGGCAGCATTTCCTTGCAGGTTCCAAGAAGAAACCTGTGGGACACTTTTCGTTCTCAAGGGGAGACAGATCCCAGTAAAACGTGATTCCTATGGATGTGCCTTCACAGTACCTCTAGGCTGGAGTGGCCCGAATAACAGTAGCAGCAAGAAGGATAACAGTAAACTTACCATATGCTCTTATAAATGCTTTACAAACAGTTATCTTAATCTCTAAAGCACTTCGATGAACTAGAGATTTAGGTATTATAAATATCCTCATTGTACAGATAAGGATCTTGGAGATAAATAATTTCCCTAAGTTCACACAAGCTAATCAATTCAAGGTGAGATTAAATCAGGTGTTTTTGATTCCAGAGCCTATACCATATAGCATACGTTGTTTTCTTGTAAAAAATGTAGTTTAAGAGGGTGTTGTACATTTTTTTTTATTAGAACCAACATGAGTATTGGAAGTGGTTGAAAGTCAGCCAGGCTGATATGCCAAGAGTATGAACACCAGTATTGGAGTCATGAACATAACAGGACACAGCTGGGGCTTTTTGTTCAGTATGGCTCATAGTTACTTTGAGTGATCCTATGACCTGCAGAAACTGTGCTAGTCATTTAGGAATAACAAGTGAAATTAATTACCCTCTAAGTGCAGATTAAGTCAGAAAAGTGATTTGAATAAAGGGATTTTGATGGTTTGTTTTGCGCTAGAAAGGCCATCATTGGCCAGTGATTCCAAATTACAGTCACAGATACGTGTTGATCTCAAATATCAAAGAAGTGGTTCTCTAATTCTGCTGGAGGACACCTCAATGTAAGATTTAGGTCTGGTTAGGCATGTGAACAGATTCCATCTAACTGTAAAGAAGAAGAATGTTGAAATATTGAGAGCCATATATCTACAAGCACTGAGAATGATATTAGGGCAAAAGGGATTTGATGATTTTATTAGAATAGTAAGTTATAACATGACCTGGCACACCACACTGTTATCATATATTTCCAGGATACATGGGCCTGCCTGCTTTATCAGTCTCAGAAACTGCCTTCTTTCATCATCACAGTCCAACTGACTCCTCAACACAGACCTGGCCCAACATTCTGGCACTCAGCATGAGGTCACCTATACCTGCCAGTTTTTCTCTAACCTTAACGTCTAGTTATCATTTAAACTTTTTCCTTGTTCTTGTGACTTGGTCCTGCTCTGTCTGCCCTTGTCTCTGAATGCTGACATTTTCTTCTGTGGTGGAATCCTGGCTTGATAATTTGTCCGGGACTGCAGTTCCTTTCCTTGCATAACTTGAATCTGTTCCAAAACTCCAACCTGATGACTGGGAAACCATTCAAGGTTCTCTGTTGCTGATCATCTTCCTGTGCAGACCTGTGATCATCTTCAGCTTCTAAACATTGGCAGCCACCACCATGAAATGGCTGCTTGCTATTGCAGTGGTTCTCAAACCTCAACTTTCATCAAAATCACTTGATGAACTTTTGTAATTCAGAACTCTGGGGTATACCCATAAGAAATGTTGATTTAGTCAGGCTAAGGTGGAGTCTAAAAATCTGCATATTTAACAGTTTCCCTAGGTGGGACTCTGCAGGTGGGTGGAAGAGCACACCCAGGTAGAGAAACTGCTCCATTGTCTGTTGCTACAACAATGATAGCCAAAATTGGACTTCCTTCCTGTTCTACCAGATGGGTCACTCTTCCCCCAGGGTCTTATCACTTTACCTTACTTGAGCTGTCCTTCAGATCTCATGTTAGATGTTGCCTCTTCTTGCCCTGTAGACTGATAGATGCCTCTCGTATGTACTATTGTACATCCTGTCCTTATCTCTACCTAGCACTCAGCTCACTGTATTTCTCTATTTACTTCTTCATATGAACTGTTAGACTATGAACTCTAACAGGAGAGTTATGTCATGTTCACCTCTGAATCCTCATTGTCTACGGTAGTACACCAGGCACAGAGGAGGAGGACAAGAAATCTACAGTGGTTCTAGGTGGTGATTGGTCCTAGTCTCTTGTTCAGCTGAGTCATTTGGACTACTCAGAGGTCTCAGTTTGAATTGCTTTAGGGGGTGCTGGTCTAGACAGGTCCCTAAGATGTATGAGAACTGAGGTTAGGGTCAAAATCTAGCCTGACTTACCTTTTTAATTGCTGGACTATGGCAAGACTTCCAACACTGGTTCTCATTCAAGGATCCACCTGAAGTAAAAATGTGCAAACAAGCCCATGTGATATCTTAAGATTCAAAATACTCTAATTTTCAGTGCACAATAACATATTGTGGACATAAGGCACTTAAACAGAGAAAATGGGAAGCTTTCATTTTGATTCTGGAATGGATCTAGTGTTTTGAGAAGATTGATGATAAATTTCAGAGAGCAGAAGTCTCCTAATATTTTTTTCCCCTTCTAATTGTAGTTAGTCTCTAATTCCATGAAGTGAAATCTAAAATCTCAGAATCCATGCATACTAGTTCTTTTTTTTTTTTTTTTTTTTTTTGCAGTACGTGGGCCTCTCACTGTTGTGGCCTCTCCCGTTGCGGAGCACAGGCTCCGGACGCGCAGGCTCAGCGGCCATGGCTCACAGGCCCAGCCGCTCCGCGGCATGTGGGATCCTCCCAGACCGGGGCACGAACCTGCGTCCCCTGCATCGGCAGGCGGACTCTCAACTACTGCTCCACCAGGGAAGCCCGCATACTAGTTCTTGAAAGGACTTTTGAGATGATCATTTTTACAGCTGAGGAAAGTTGGGTTAAATATTAGTGTATACAGTGTGCAAGAAAACAAAACAGAACAAAAACTCAGACTGGAGTCTATCACATGCTCAGGCTCACATAGCTACTTAGTTTTACATTTCAGCTAGGTCGCAGATTTCCAGATCTCTCTGACAATCCCTGCTCTGTCCAGAAATTTTCATGCTGAAGTAGAATCATGGAGACTGCAGTACATACTTGTCTGATTCAGTCCTGCCCTGCAGCCAGTTTATTTCACTCTCTACTGGGTTTTCATGATTTGTTTTTATAATGCATTTTTTTCCTAAGGTCTTGTATTATTTTAATATTTGGCCTGTTGAGTGTGTGTGCTTCAGGGCTAATTATCTTATTACTTATTTAAGACATATCTGGAATTGGCAATAAGGGAACATTTAAGTGGTCCTTAAGCAGGAAATGGAGGGCAGTTGAGAATGGCCATACTTAGGCAGTTAGATGTTTTTTGGCTCATGTTTTATGAACATAGATTTTATGTTTTTGTATATGTCCTAACATATAATTAAACTATTGCCAACTGCTGATGATTTCTCTAATGGAAGAAAGCTGAGGTTTGGGTAATATAAAATGGAGGATAGTCCAAAAATGATTAATATTTGGCATTTGAGTGTTTGTCTACTCATTTTTTTTCCAGCAAATCTTTGCTGAGCATCTTTGTGTGTCGGACACTGTGCTGGACACTAGAGACATTTTTATACATCTGAATAAGAACATGGACGCCAATTTAGAGTTTCATCTTAGATAAAGTGTTAGAGGTACAATGTAAACAGTAGAGAAGCTATTGAGAAGCTATTTTTCATCCTATATTTCACTCCTCCCAGAAGTCTACTCTTGGTGGGGACTTGATATTTTCTCTTAGGTTAATCTAAGGTATACTTTCTCTCAAGCTCTACTTGGAGGAATCCTCCTGGATTAGTTGGTATCTTTGTATGAAAACTGCATGGAGGATTTGGGATGTCAACAGAGCTGTCATTATGTAAATGTTAGCTGATTAATTAAGATAAAATGTTAGTTGCTAATGTAATTTCTGAGATATATAGTTAGCCCTCCATATCCTCGACTTTTGCATCTGCAGAATCAACCAACCACGGATCAAAAATATTTGAAAAAAAATTCAGAAAGTTCCAAAAAGCAAAATTTGAATTTGCTGTGCACTGGCAACTATTTACATAGTATTTACATTGTGTTAGGCATTATAAGTATTTTAGACATAACCTAAAGTATATGGGAGGATGTGCATAGGTTATATGCAAATACTATGCCCTTGAGTATCCCTGGAATTTGGTAAGGGGGTTCCTGGAACCAATCCCCCTTGGATACTGAGGGCCAACTGTAAGTAATGATTTATATAGAACAAGTTTTCTCAATGCACCAGGAGGCAAGTTCTGCCTTTCACAAGCCATATTGTCTGGTCAGATGATTAAAATTGAATTGTACTATTAAGGAAAATCTCAATACGTATGAAAAAGATGTAATGAATAGGAATTAGTGCTCTTTTAGAATAGACAGGAAGTCACACGCAAACCAATAAATGGTATTGTGTAACTTTTGTCTCTTGAAGCTAATACTTCTAGATGGTTACAGTAATGCTGCTGTTAATCATTCCAGAACTGCTGTGGATTAGTCAATTTTCTTAAAGATGGAAGCACAGAGTTTCAGGTATCCCCTCCACAAAACAGTAAATAGAATATCTGAAATGCAAACTAATACCTAAAATCTAAAAGTTAAGGAGAACACAGAGGACCTACTTATTGATGAAGGTTAGAGTGCAGAAGTAGAGACCTGGAAAGTAGTAGTCTTAAAGGGATACACACACACATACACACAATGCATGTATACACATGTACTTTTTTTAGATGATAAAGAAGAGTGAGAGGTGGTTAAGCTTCATTCCTATCTGTTAGTTTACTTTTCCACTGGACAGACCCAATGATTAGGTAAAGCCTACTAAAGTCTAATGTCATTTAAGGGACATTCACCAGATCCTCCTGCTTAAAGTATCATTCTTTCTATTATATTTGTATTAAGATGTTATCTTCCTAAGTTCTTTGTCAAAATATAAATAGAAGGGTGACATGTAGGGCATCGTGACTGTATAACACAAAGACATTTCTCAGATTAACTCAGTATTGCTCAGCATAAAGGCAAAGACATGGGATTTTAGAAAGATGAGCAATTTTGGTTGGGGGCTGAGGGGTGAGGGATGATAGGAAGCTCCTGTAGATGGGATGCAACCCTAAAAGAGGTAACTAAGGGTGCTGGGGAGATGGGAATGGGTGGAAAGACTTGGACAGATGAAGCTCATGGAGAGGCTTCTCTTCTCTGCATGGTGGCCTGTACTGTCATGAGTCACTCTTGGTAGTGCTGTCCTGCACACTTCCCCACTTGTATTAAGCAGGGCATATAAAATTGCAGAGCAAATTGTTCTACCTGCCTTAAATAGCTGCTTTGAAGATTACTGAGGTAATACTTAAAAATGCTGGGGATAAAAGGTTCAATATAAATGTTTGTGTACCCTGCCAAAAAGAGCTCTCTTTCAGGTGTTGTTGTTGTTGTTGTTTTAACATCTTTATTGGAGTATGATTGCTTTACAGTGGTGTGTTAGTTACTGCTTTATAACAAAGTGAATCAGCTATACCTATACATATGTCCCCATATCTCTTCCCTCTTGCATCTCCCTCCCTCCCACCCTCCCTATCCCACCCCTCTAGGTGGTCACAAAACACCGAGCTGATCTCCCTGTGCTATGCGGCTGCTTCCCACTAGCTATCTATTTTACTTTTGGTAGTTTATATATGTCCATGCCACTCTCTCACTTTGTCACAGCTTACCCTTCCCCCTCCCCATATCCTCAAGTCCATTCTCTAGTAGGTCTGTGTCTTTATTCCTGTCTTACCCCTAGGTTCTTCATGACCATTTTTTTTTTCAGATACTATATATATGTGTTAGCATATGGTATTTGTTTTTCTCTTTCTGACTTACTTCACTCTGTATGACAGTCTCTGGGTCCATCCACATCACTACAAATAACTCAGTTTCGTTCCTTTTTATGGCCGAGTAATATTCCATTGTATATATGTGCCACATCTTCTTTATCCATTCATCTGTTGATGGACACTTAGGTTGCTTCCATGTCCTGGCTATTGTAAATAGAGCTGCACTGAACATTTTGGTAAATGACTCTTTTTGAATTATGGCTTTCTCAGGGTATATGCCCAGTAGTGGGATTGCTGGGTCGTATGGTAGTTCTATTTTTAGTTTTTTAAGGAACCTCCATACTGTTCTCCATAGTGGCTGTATCAATTTACATTCCCACCAACAATGCAACAGGGTTCCCTTTTCTCCACACCCTCTCCAGCATTTATTGTTTGTAGATTTTTTGATCATGGCCATTCTGAACGGTGTGAGATGATATCTCATTGGAGTTTCGATTTGCATTTCTCTAATGATTAATGAATGATGTTGAGCATTCTTTTATGTGTCTATTGGCAGTCTGTATATGTTCTTTGGAGAAATGTCTGTTTAGGTCTTCTGCCCATTTTTGGATTGGGTTGTTTGTTTTTTTGATATTGAGCTGCATGAGCTGCTTGTAAATTTTGGAGATTAATCCTTTGTCAGTTACTTCATTTGAAAATATTTTCTCCCATTCTGAGGGTTGTCTTTTGGTCTTGTTTATGGTTTCCTTTGCTGTGCAAAATCTTTTAAGTTTCATTAGGTCCCATTTGTTTATTTTTGTTTTTATTTCCATTTCTCTAGGAGGTGGGTCCAAAAGGATCTTGCTGTGATTTATGTCATAGAGTGTTCTGCCTATGTTCTCCTCTAAGAGTTTGATGGTGTCTGGTCTTACATTTAGGTCTTTAATCCATTTTGAGTTTATTTTTGTGTATGGTGTTAGGAAGTGTTCTAATTTCATTCTTTTACATGTAGCTGTCCAGTTTTCGCAGCACCACTTATTGAAGAGGCTGTCTTTTCTCCACTGTATATTCTTGCCTCCTTTATCAAAGATAAGGTGACCATATGTGTGTGGGTTTATCACTGGGCTTTCTATCCTGTTCCGTTGATCTATATTTCTGTTTTTGTGTCAGTACCATACTGTCTTGATTACTGTAGCTTTGTAGTATAGTCTGAAGTCCAGGAGCCTGATTCCTTCAGCTCCGTTTTTCTTTCTCAAGATTGCTTTGGCTATTTGGGGTCTTTTGTGTTTCCATACAAATTGTGAAATTTTTTGTTCTTGTTCTGTGAAAAATGCCAGTGGTAGTTTGATAGGGATTGCATTGAATCTGTAGATTGCTTTGGGTAGTAGAGCCATTTTCACAATGTTGATTCTTCAATCCAAGAACATGGTATATCTCTCCATCTGTTTGTATCATCTTTAATTAATCTTAATTAATCTTTAGTTTCTTAATTTCATCAGTGTCTTATAATTTTCTGCATACAGGTCTTTTGTCTCCTTAGGTAGGTGTATTCCTAGATATTTTATTCGTTTTTTTGTTGCAGTGGTAAATGGGAGTGTTTTCTTAATTTCACTTTCAGATTTTTCATCATTAGTGTATAGGAATGCCAGAGATTTCTGTGCATTAATTTTGTATCCTGCTACTTTACCAAATCCATTGATTAGCTCTAGTAGGTTTCTGGTAGCATCTTTAGGATTCTCTGTGTATCGTATCATGTCATCTGCAAACAGTGACAGCTTTACTTCTTCCTTTCTGATTTGGATTCCTTTTATTTCCTTTTCTTCTCTGATTGCTGTGGCTAAAACTTACAAAAGTATGTTGAATAATAGTGGTGAGAGTGGGCAACCTTGTCTTGTTCCTGATCTTAGTGGAAATGGATACAGTTTTTCACGATTGAGGACGATGTTGGCTGTAGGTTTGTCATATATGGCCTTTATTATGTTGAGGAAAGTTCCCTCTGTGCCTACTTTCTGGAGGGTTTTTATCATAAATGGGTGTTGAATTTTGTCAAAAGCTTTCTCTGCATATATTGATCTGATCATATGGTTTTTCTCCTTCAATTTGTTAATACGGTGTGTTACATTGATTGATTTGCATATATTGAAGAATCCTTGCATTCCTGGGATAAACCCCACTTGATCATGGTGTATGATCCTTTTAATGCACTGTTGGATTCTGTTTGCTAGTATTTTGTTGAGGATTTTTGCATCTATGTTCATCAGTGATATTGGCCTGTAGTTTTCTTTTTTTGTGACATCTTTGTCTGGTTTTGGTATCAGGGTGATGGTGGCCTCATAGAATGAGTTTGGGAGTGTTCCTCCCTCTGCTATATTTTGGAAGAGCTTGAGAAGGATAGGTGTTAGCTCCTCTCTAAATGTTTGATAGAATTAGAACTGGTTTTTTAAAAAATAAATGTAAACACCTATTGTTCCTGATACCTTCATCCCATTATTAGGGAGCTACCACATTGGCAGCTGGATGAAACTTTGGTATTTGATCCTCTCTGATGTTTTTTCTCAAAAGTTCCCTGAGACATTCTCCATAGGGATGAGCCATGTCACTTTGGGTCAGTCATTTCATATAGATGTAAAGTCAGAGGACAAGCACCCAATCCAGGAGCCTCAGGCAGGGCTAGGTCACTCACTGACACTCAAAACCACAGTGGTTAAGAGCCCAGCAAAGCAAACGCAGAAAGATACATACACACATTAGTAGATCTAGTTAGAACTTAATATCATTTTTGCATAAATATGAATTTGGTCTAATTTCAAAAACTATAAAATAATCATTCATGGTTTGCTATTGGTTTTGTTTCTCATAATGCGTTTGGGTTAGGAGTAGGGGACCTGTAGAGTTCTTAGGGCATGGAAGTGTCACAGTCCTGCCCTAGCTAAGAGAAATAGCAGCTGAGAGCCATGAGTGAGTGCTTCTTCTTGTGGCTGCAGGAATAGGTCAGTGATTCTAAGTGGGGAAGACTTCCTGAATATAATCTGTAGTTTTGTTCTCACCTTTTTTTTCTCCACATCAGAGACCTATGCTTTATATAATTGAGTGCTCAAAGAATAAAACCTGGATCAAATCACCAATTTGTATCTTACCCTGCAACAGGGCCTGATGGAACAGCAATGGTGTGATGGGGGAATTTCAAAGGGAGTAGCAACTTACAGGGGAGAATATAACAGATAAGGTAGACCTGGACCATCTTCTTATTTTATTGGTCTACATTGAGTAGAAAAGAGGAAATTGAACGGAAGGATTGGGGGGGCTCCCCATTTCTATAAAAGGGGAAAATAAAGGTTCAAATATTGTATGGAGAAAGAAACACGGCTTCTAGAAAATAGTTATAAGTTAGCAAATCTATTTCTTCTTTTCTGCTCACGGTGGGATCTGTTTTCTTTACCACTTGCATTTCTCCCCACAAATGGTGAACTTTGCCTTTTAAATAGAACACTACAAATAGGATACCTGAAAATTCTCCAGAAGGAAAGAAGGAATTTTCTATACCGGTCTTGCCTGTGCAGGATCCTAGGTAATAGATATGTTTAAATATATGACTAATGATATGCTGTAATTCCAAGCAGTTCGGCTTCAGAATAGGAAAAAGGATTTTTCAGAGAATGAAAGAAGGTAGAGATGGAGCTTAAACATGGTAAAGGTCTCCTGATACTGGGGTTGTTTGGAGGAAGGAAAGTGGATCTCTAACTCTTCCAGGAAACAAAACTAGAAGGCTAGAACCACCTTTCCTTTTGTTCTTGTCTGTCTGCAAGAACCTCTGCTTGCCCACAGAAAGAAACTTGACAACACTTTGGCCTATAAACACCAGCATACCAACTGTACTAAATCTCTGCCCAGCTATTTTGGGTAAGCTAGAGGAAAAATAGCAGACTGCTTAGGAGGAAGCTTGGGGGCCCGCCAAGGCCATGACGTACAGGTTTCCAAGCAGAGCTATGGCTGAATCAGAAAAAGCGTGTCTGAGTTGGGCCCAGATACAAGGACTACTCCTCTCAAATTTCTCAGCTTATCTCACAGGAAGAAGAAGTATGGATTCAGTGTAACTCTCCACTTCTCAGAGGTCATCCAACAGGCCATCAAACCACATTTTGTTGAAGTTTCATGAAACTTAGAAGGGTATGTTGGTGGTGGTGGTCTCTGTATTCTTTTTACTTTGCCATTTAGCCATCAAACAGCTCATATACCGTTTTCAATGAAGCCAAAGATTCCCAGTGGAGAAATAATTAAAACAACTGGTATTTTCCTAAAGCTGTTTGATGTTTCAACAGCTCCAGTGAGTGGCTGCACAGCAGTGGCGTTCACACTGCTGTTAGCATGGAAAATAAAGAGACTTTGAAAAAGAGTGTTTTCCTTGTGTTAGGTTGTTCCCAGTTTCTGGACCTGATAGCTAGATGAGTGGTTTATTTTTCTTCTACCAGATGTGGATTGAATCGGTAACAGGGTCATCTCTTGGATATAGAATAAAATAACTCAGAAAAAAATGTCACCAAATTTCAAACCCACATGTAAATAAATCTAGAGGCCTCTCTCTTCTTGTTCTTGTTTTTCATAGGAAGGATCTAGGTTCCATCTGTCAAAATCTGTTAGCTTTTCAGAAAAATAGTTTTCTGTCCTAACTGGCCAGGTAAATCTTAGATGTGATTTTAAAAAATGCGTGTTTTAAATATAAGCATTTTAGGAATATGCTTCTTCTTTGTCCTGGAAATGACCAAGGCTCAGTAAGTTCAAAACTGTTCAGTAATGATGAGAATGCTCGTCTTGAAATCATACTGCTAACATTTTAAAGTCTGAAATTTTCACATAAAGAAAAGCCATATTTTTAAGACCAATTGTATTAGTCAGCTTGGGCTGCCATAACAAACAGCATAAATTAGGTGGCTTAAATAGTAGAAATGTACTTCTCACAGTTCTGGAGTCTGGGAAGTCCAAGATCAAGGTGCCCGCTGGTTCAGTTCCTGGTATGAGCTCTCTTCCTGGCTTACACACAGCTACCTTCTCCCTGTGTCCTCACATGGTGGAAGGAGAGAGAGATCTGGTATATCTTCTTCATTTATAAAGACACCAGTTCTGTGAGATCAGGGCTCCACCCTTTTGACCTCCTTTAACCTCAGTCATCCCCTTAAAGGCTCTATCTCCAGTACAGTCACATGGGGGTTAGTGCTTCAACATAGGCATTTTGGGAAGGACACAAATCAGCCCACAGCAGTAATTCTGGGTAAGGTGAGACCCTTTGATGTAAGTAAGCCTTGATTCAAGAAACAGATCATTCTGGGGCCACGTCGAAGTAAAAATCTATACAGTTTTGATTTTCTTTTCTGGGGGAAGAGACATAGCTATATAAAAGGGTACCTCCTTCTCTCATACTGCGAATACACTTTAAATTCAAAACAGGTGATATAAAATAGAGTCATTTTAAGAACTTATTTGAACTCCATATTCAGTTTGATTTAGAGAACGAGAGAAAGGGAGGGAGGGAGGGAGATGGAAGAAGGTTGTGGGGGGAGAAAAGAGAAATGTTGAAAAAAGAGAAAAAGAAATAAATGGAGACAAAAATGGTCTCAGAGAAGGACAGACACTCAGGAGAGATAATGAGAGACCGTGTAGAAGGGTAGGTGATGGAGATTCACAGAGGGATGGATCAGTGAGGGGTGAGGTTGGAGGATGAGCCTGTCACTGTGTAGTACAGGGTTTAGTAGAGGCTCTGGTGTCAAGTGCCTGGGTTCAAAACCTTCACCATATCACCAGTTATTCACTGTGTGGCCTTGAGCAAATTACTTCATCTCTCTGAACTCAGTTTTATAATTATAATGCCTTCCTCATTATTACCTGCTGTTCCTGAGGTAAGGATTAAATGAGATAATACTTAGTGCCTAGCAAATAGTAGGAGCTCAGTAAATGTTAACTATTCTTATTAATTGTTTCCCTCTGACATGTGGTCTGTAGCTATTGTTGATAACTCCTTACATGGGGATCTCATTGAGGTTATTTTGCTCTGTGCCCCTGAATCTGTTCCCCATGCTGGTTATGGATTCTGAGTTATCTTGCATATCATATTATAGCAGGCATCTTCATTTAATGTGGAGTCCCCGTACAATCTCCCCCACCCTGGATTATAGATATTAAAGATGGTATCCTTGATGGCAAGCCTCTTACTGAGGCTCATTACAGTTGAGGCTCAATAAAGATCTCTTAATGGATAAATGTCACTTGATATATCCATTCATGTATTTAAGAGAATGAGTTGGATTTGAAGTCACTTGAATCTATTTGTGTTAAACATGATTTGGAAAAATTACAAATTTTCTTAATCCTAAACTTCCCCTTTGTTAAAGGGATATTCAATATGTTTGTGGAATCTGATTCACCATGTAAATGGAAGATCTAAATGTGTTCTTGTTTATCTTCCTTTCTTGCCTTTTTTTAATACCGAATTCCTGTGTTTGGAGAGAGGCAGTTCCTTTGAGGACTTTATCTTGTGATCAGAAGCAGAAAGTATCAGTAACCTGCTTTGAGAAATTTGCAGTTCAGTTTAACAGATGATGCAGCTGGGAAGAGGGTCAGCTAAGACAGATTTGAGAGGTGCCTGTTACTCAGCCTGGTGTGCCTGAGGCTGCAGTCCTGATTAATGTGGCTCTGTGTGTGTTTTAGAATTTGTGAAAGGTGTATAGGTAAACTGAGGCATGACAAAAAAAGAAACAAGCCCTGGTTTTTATTCATGTCATTCCTTCTTTCTGTTCTCATTTTTATTTTCTCATGTTTCCTCTTTCTCTTGGCCTTCTCTTTTCCTGCTTACTTCCACATTTCAAAGAACATGGCCTGTTTGGACTTTAACATTAGTTCTGAGAAGAGACTCGTAACACAGGCCATGGAGAGGAGGTATGCAGAGAAACAGAGCAGCAAAAAGAAAGCAATTCAAATACCTATGACACTAAAACTGTGCTTCTGGTTACTTTCTGCCTCTGTTGAGGACTTTTACATCAGATACTTTGTCATTTCGTTTTACATAGTGATCTCCTTTCTCCTTGACTTTTAAATTCTCTCCCTCTCTCTGCTATTGGCCATGCTTAAGACTGCATATTCATATACTATTACCATGTCTGCATGAATAAATGTACTCCAAACCTGTTGTCTGATATATTACACCAAGAATCTCATCATCTGAATATTATCTGGGGGGCTGGGAGGGTGGTGGGATGGAGGATTTGGGTGATACACTTTGCAAAAGTTATAGGAGGGCAGGGAAAAGAGTTTCGATTATGGAACACTGTAGTTCCCTTGAGAAGTATTTATCCTCATTATGACTATTTGCATTCCACACAAAGCTTCATTTTCTCCCTTTCTGCTTTTCTCATTTTTCTGAACCACTCTGCTGCTTGGATTGGCCTAACTGAGGATTTCTGGGTTGTAGTTCTAGGCTTGTATGCTTCTTGCGAGGAGTGCCTCCCTAGGCTGACTTGGCAGCTCTGCACTCAAGGATGTGGTTGGCACACTTTCTCTCCTGTTAGTATCCTGTTCAATTAGTGTTGCGTGGCAGACTGAGGGAGTGTCTACAGCCTCGTGGGGGAGTGACAGCAGAAACCTGCTTTTTGTCTAGTGACCCTATAGGGAGTTCTCCATCAGGATTTGAATCTCTGGTGAACAACTCGCTGCATCTCATTCTCTGCTAATTTGCATCTTAAGCGAAGCATCTTACTTTCTAGTCATCCATATTTATGATCTATCATAGTACATGGGGGACTCCTTTCAGTGCAACTTTCCAATGCCATTCGTCTGTGTATTCCAAATTAGGGCCACCCTGATAAATAGGCAAATAGTTTAGCAGATTTCAAACAGGGATTAGATAAACAGGGGTAAATAAGAATAAAATAACACTTGTGGGGCTTCCCTGGTGGCACAGTGGTTGAGAGTCCGCCTGCCAATGCAGGGGACACGGGTTCGTGCCCCGGTCCGGGAAGATCCCACATGCCACGGAGCAGCTGGGCCTGTGAGCCATGGCCCCTGAGCCTGTGTGTCTGGAGCCTGTGCTCCACAACGGGAGAGGCCACAACAGTGAGAGGCCCGCATACTGCAAAAAAAAAAAAAAAAAAAGAAAACAACCAAAAAAAACACCTGTGGCAAAGCCAATTTAGAGAAAAAAAGCATTTTATGTCAACATCTGATCACCTTAAATAACATATTAATAGTAGTCATAAAAGTGCCTTAATATTTGTATAGTATTTAAAAAATATACCAAGCACTTTCACATGTATTTTTTAATGTGTTCCCCTCTCAAAACCTGTGAAATTTGGCAGGATGGGAATGCAGATGATAGAACTATCAAGGAGATAAAAGATGTCAAAAGTTTGAACAGACCTGAAACCCTAACCTTCTGTGTCCTAGTCTTATATGCTTCTCACTGTAACATATTGTTTGATAGAGTAATTTTAGACTGGATAAATGTTTAGAAAATTCTGTTCAATCTAACAACAATTGAACCTCCACATATGGTATTGTGTTTGGTTTCACGTACAAAGATGAATAAGAACTGAACCTTCACATTTCTCCTGCTTACTAATTTCTGCCAGTAATATTCATGCTCGGAGATTAGCCTGGGGTTGTATGGTCTGGATATTCAGTTTAGCATCATCTCTCTCCAACAGCATTCTGAGATGGAACTAGTTCGCATGCTAGAACTGGGGTTTGTGTTTTCTACTAAACCAAGAAGAACCTGCATCCTAGTACACACTTTCTGTTCTTAGATTAATAGAAACAGCTCTTTGCATATGTTTACGGAAATGAATCCTAAGGAGGCCTGGATGGCAGTTCAGCCATCTTGATGTCCTTTGACAGGTGTGTCAGTATCCACTTAATGCGGTAACTTTGTCTTGCCTTTACTAGAAAAGTGTGGCTCTGGTGGGGGAGGAGAGTGTATGTGGGAGAGAGTTTGGAAGGAGGGAGAGAGGTTGAAGAAATCTATGATTTAGAGTGATCTTAAGAGATACTGTATGATTCCTGATCATCCCTTACTGGAATGTTCTCCCCTACCTTGAAAAATACATTTCTTAACTTGTAGTGACCATCTGATTTTTTTCCTTTCTTGTTTGGATGTTTGGTCTATAGTTATAACTCCATTTTTAATCCTCAGTTTCTTATTGTTAGCATAAGATATGGCTTTTTCCCTCCTACTTTTTTCTTCTCAAAAGTACAAATGACCTAATTGCTGAAACAGATGCCAATATTTTTTCCGTTCTCATATTTCTTTACCTCAGCATAATAGCAGCCAGAAATTACCAAGCCCTCTTTCTTAAAACTATCCTTCTCTTTAAACTTACAAGTTTCCTATCCTACAAGTTTTTCTTTACTCCATCTCACCATTATTCCTGCTGTAAGCTCCTAAATGTGGACACTACTAGATTCAATTCTCTCGACATACTATTTGTATTCTCACTGGATATTTTATTTATATCCACTGGTTGAATAATCACCTATATGACAGTGATTTACAGATCAGTAGAGCCTACTACATCACTTTAGATAGATGATTCCCAACTTCCTCTGAGATACCCTTATTTATAAAAATAGAACTACCATATGACCCAGCAATTCCACTCCTGGGTATATATCCCAAATGACCAAAAACACTAATTTGAAAAGATGCATACACTCCAGTGTTCATAGTGTTATTATTTACAATTACTAAGATATGGAAGCAACCTAAGTGTCCATCAACAGATGAATAGAATGTGCAATGGAATATTACTCAGCCATAAAAAAGAACTAAAATTTTGCCATTTGCAGCAACATGGATGGACTTGGAGGGCATTATGCTAAGTTAAATAAGTCAGACAGAGAAAGACAAATACTGTATGATATTGCTTACATGTGAAATTTAAGAAGTACAACAAACGAGTGAATGTGACAAAAAAGCAGACTCACAGATACAGAGAACAAACTAGTGGTTACCGGGGGGAGCGGGAGACACAAATTATTGGATGTAAGATAGGCTTAAGGATGTGTTGTACATCATGGGGAATATAGCCAATATTCTATAGTAACTGTAAATGGAAAGTAACCTTTAAAAATTGTATAAAAATTAAAAAATTTAAACAATTTAAAAAAGAAAATATTAAGGAAAAAAAAAAGAGAAAATGTTCCCCAAATACCCATATTAAAAAACAAAACCAAAACAACAAAGTAAAAAATGTGTTATCTTTTCTGAACGAAACCTTTTCTTGTTCCTCTATTTTCTATCTTGGTTAATGCTATCACAGTTAGAATTGAGACGTCTTTGACTCCTCTCTCACACTCCAAATGTATTTGTTTACTAAGACTATTCCAGTTCTTAGGTGTCTCTCAAAGCTCTAGTCATCATTCCCATTTTACTGTCCTACTCTGGGTGTTCATCACTTTTCCCTTAAACTATTTCAACAGCTTTCTAACTTTCCCATAGTTTACTTGTAACTTTGTGTGTGGATATGAATTTCTTTTCAAATAGATAGAACTCTTGTAAAAATATATCTTATATTTCCTGTAGTAACCAGGACAGCTCTTTATGCATAGTGGGGAACTCTATAAATATTTGTGAATTGTTTTTTTAAATCATAGTTGAGTTTCATCTGAATTAAGATGGCCTATGAAAAGGGAACCCTCTTGCACTGTTGGTGGGAATGTAAATTGATACAGCCACTATGGAGAACAGTAGTATGGAGCTTCCTTAAAAAACTAAAAATAGATCTACCCTATGACCCAGCGATCCCACTACTGGGCATATACCCTCAGAAAACCATAATTCAAAAAGAGCCATGTACCACAATGTTCATTGCAGCTCTATTTACAATAGCCAGGACATGGAAGCAACCTAAGTGTCCATCGACAGATGAATGGATAAAGAAGATGTGGCACATATATACAATGGAATATTACTCAAGCCATAAAGAGAAACGAAACTGAGTTATTTGTAGTGAGGTGGATGGACCTAGAGTCTGTCATACAGAGTGAAGTAGGTCAGAAAGAGAAAAACAAATACCGTATGCTAACACATATATGTGGAATCTAAAAAAAAAAAGGTTTTCATGAACCTAGGGGCAGGACAGGAATAAAGACGCAGACGTAGAGAATGGACTTGAGGACACGGGAAGGGGGAATGGTAAGCTGGGATGAAGTGAGAGAGTGACATGGACATATATACACTACCAAATGTAAGATGGATAGCTAGTGGGAAGCAGCCACATAGCATATGGAGATCAGCTCGGTGCTTTGTGACCACCTAGAGGGGTGGGAGAGGGAGGGTGGGAGGGAGACACGAGGGAGGGGATATGGGGATATATGTATATGTATAGCTGATTCACTTTGTTATACAGCAGAAACTAACACACCATTGTAAAGTAATTATACTCCAATAAAGATGAAAAAGAAAAAAAAAAGAGATGGCCTAGAGGCAAGCTGGGATTTTCCAGGAAGAATTCTGATTGAATTCTTTTCTGTCTTCTGTGCTGGAAACATCCTGGCAGAGAATGCTGCTCTGGCTAGACCTGCTCAGGCTTCTTCAGTGTGGTGGGGAGAGGCTTGCTTCTGGGCATCTCCAATTGATAGTTAGCACTAACTTTTTGGATTGTGCTGTAATATTAGGTAAATATCAAGTTTCATTATGGATATCCTCTACTTCTATGTGAAATCTTCTTTGATACTTAAGTATTTACATATATTACTTACATATTCAAATCAAGTTGCATTATGAGTATGTAATGCATGTGGGTATGTGAGATTTAAAGATGCAAACATAATCTACTTTGCACTGATGTAAAATGTTTCTTGCCACTACTGAGAGAACTTTGAGTATCCATGTGATAATAGGTGGCTGCAGTAAGTTAAGGAACAGTGACTTCTTTTATATGTAGGTCAGTTTCTTAAATGAACATGTGGGGCAAAAATTGCAAAGTCAAAATAACACTAAAATTCCCTTAAGAAGTCGTTACCTAGGACATAACCTATTGTTTCATTGAGTCCAAAATATCCACATTTTCATCTCAGTGTTTGAAAAATTGCTCTTTCCTTGGTTGAGAAACAGATGACTAACTTTTGTTTACAGGATACAGTAACCCTGAAAATGCATATTGTTAACCACCAGAATCATACACAGCATGATGGGATGCTCAGATTTTGAGACACATACATGAACTGTGATGACACAGGGGACATGTAGCCGCATCTCCCATTTCTAGCACCCTAGTCTACCCTGTGTCCTCATTGAGGGAAAAAGCAAGGCAAATCACCTGCCTTCTTTATTTTTTAAATTGTTGAGTGCATATAATTAATTTTGTATAAGCTAAATGATCTTAGGCTACAACTCCATTGAATATCCAAACATTTATGCATAGGACAAATTTTGGACATCCTGATAATTTTTACATGAAGTAATTAAATGCTATTCACTGCTTGGTTTGTGTTCAGAACACTTCTAACACCTGAAACAACTTTTAATTTTTCATCATTAGCAATGAGTCTTGAAGATGAGGTGTAAAATTTAGATTCTCCCCCAAATTAAAGATTACATGATCTTTATTATCATTTTTTAAATAAAGATGGATGTGTTACACCATCCTACCAGGACCTTGGCCACAATAACTGAGACGTATGATATCGTACTCGGAAATTTTTTAGCCTCATCAACTTTGAAAAGGAATAAATACTGAATTTACTTTCATTATACAGCCCAGTTTCTTCTGGAATATTGTCATTTACTATTAAATAATGGGTATATTTTGCTTCAGTTTTTTTGAATATGCTTAAATAATTTTGCAAGACTCCTAAGGATGCAACATTTTATATTAAGAAATTGCTAATACAACATGAGTTGTAATTATCTAAGTAACTTTTTAAACTGGTCAAATTTTCTTAAAATAAGTGAGTGTGAAGTTCAGCAGGATCAAAGGTAATTAATGTTTTCTAGCAGTAAGTGTGATAAATACTTGCTTGTTAAGTCAATTACATCAAGACAAAACTTGATTGTGAAGTAAGAGTGTACTCTAAGTAAATTGCAGGTAGCATTCATGTGACAGATCCACTAATTTGCTACTTGTTATTCCAGCAAGATTTGAAAAATTAGATAGCTGAAGTTACTATGAGGAAGACAGTTTACTGCAGAGATGCCCAAGTGAAAACTTTAGACCTAACTTTTGCCTGTTGATTTTTGCCAAGTAGTCACCCGGGGTGTGTTTTGAAACAAGCTATGCTCATTCACACCAAAGCAATAATTGTATAGAAAAATCAGAAACAATTACACATTCTGCTTCTTGGTAATATAATGCTATTTGCTTAAGATGTGCAAGTACTTGCTGCAGAGTATCAGTGCTATTGACCTAAAATAAGAGTATAATAGGAAAATCTGTGGAAGAAATTACAGCATTCCCGGTTGAACTGAAATTTAATGAGGACAGTGGAGAGATGTAATTGTGTGTACTACCTGACTCAACTTTTAATTTAACTGGAATTTGTAATATGTGTTCTAAAGTTATTGGTACTTAGCAAAATAAGTTACAATCTTGCTTCTCCCCATTTTGGGGGTTAAAAAAAGAATTGAACCAGAGTTGGAAAAATAAAAACTTTACTACACGGTCCATACTTTTACATTCACATGGTTAGGAATTTTTAAGATGAGGAATTCAATTTATTTGAAAGTTAGTTATGGTTTATTTAATAGTATCCAAAGATAAATATTCACATTATTTATTATTTCACCAATTGTGGGTCCACGTGACACTGTAATATACTCTTGTTTAGCATTCAGATGCCATGTTTTTCCCAGATATGGGTGTTTTCAGCCTTTGACTTTTATTGATAAAGTAGTTGAAAGTGTGTGTGGAAGATGAGAAAGTATCTCGAGATTATAATTAGTTGGGTTTTCTTTTAAGTTTGATATTCTGTCTCAAATAATTAAGTTATATATATATATATATATATATATATATATATATATATATATATCCCTTGCTGTCTTATTAACTTGTTTTTGGTGACTAGGCTTAACTTTTCAAAGTTAACCTCAGTTCCCTTTTTACCTGGGGATTGTTTAGATTCTGCGAAATACTGTAGTAGATTCACAGCATGAGTAGAAAAAATTTCAACACTGAACTTCCCAGAAAAACATTCTAAAATGGTGCATAGTATTAATGATAAAAACCAAGCACATTTCTAGAGGAATGGGTAATGGGAGAATGCTCTCTGTAATGGGAGAATGCTCTCTGTAATGGGAGAATGCTTGGACAGTTCTGGCTTTCAAGTTAGAAACACTCTCTCACAGATACTTTTTCTCTTCTGCTTCCTTGTATTTCTCTCAAGACCCTTCTTCAAAGTTCCCAGTGACACATTATAGGTAAGAACCTGAACTAGGACCAGGTAGACCTAAGTTCAGGTCCTGACTCTGTCCACTACTTACTAGTTATGAGACTCCTATTAAGATGTTCCACCTCTCTAGCTAAAATGTATTATATGTTGATAATACAAGGGTGATGACAATAGCGCCTATTTTACAGGGTGGTTGCGAAGGTTATAGGAGCTAATGTTTGTAAAACACATAGCACAAAGCTTGGCTCACATAGTAAAAGCATACTAATAATTCTTTCCAGAATTAAGAGCAAGGCTCCTGCTTATCTCAGCTTCATCAATTACCCATTCCACATCTCCCAGTTTGCAGTGAAGGTGGAGAAAAATATATCCTCCACACATTTTCCTTTCATTTCTCTCCTCAATATCATATTCTTTATCTGAGTCCCAATTTTTCTTTGCCTAATTGATAGTGATAATGTTAAATAACTGAAATGATGATGATGATAAGAGCCACTTACAGATTTGAGCACTTATTATGTTATGTGCCAGGAACTACGTTAAGTATTGTAGCTGCATAATAATATTTAATCCTCAAAGAATCTTGATCTGAAAAAAATTAAGATGCTTATTTTATAAATGAAACATATATTTAGTGGGTGAATAAGCAATCTTTTTCTACTTTTCATGAATAAACTACCAGTATCCCGTACTATGTAATAATGAAATTGGGAGTAGGGTTGTAATTCACATTTTTCTAAGACCAATCCCCGAAATCCATTTCTAAATAACAGTAACAACAGTATCAACAGTTAACTTTACTAGGTGCTTGTGGCAGGGATTGTGTTAAAAACTTCACATTGTTATCTCTTAATTCTTGTGCCAATCTCATGAAGTAGTACTATCATTCCAGTTGTACATAGGAAGGAACTGAGGGTAAATACCTTGCCCAAGTTTATGAGGCTGGTTTGTGGGGGAGCCAGGTTTTGACCCCAGATGATCTCATTCCACCCTTAACCATTATGCTGCTCCTTCCCCCAGCATGTGTGATGATACGGATATATAATGGATTGCACACGGGTTGTATATCTTCTTAGCTCTAAGCAAAATTTCAACAATTGTCAGAAAAATCATTTTTCTGTTTCTTACCTCTGTGATCAGTGTAATTCCATCCTCTGCTCTGTCAAACCACCCCTCTTTCATTCTTCCCTGCACAGTTTGAATCCTGACTCCAGATAGTTTTTCTGGACAGACCAGGAAAAGAATGACATGGCATGTAATTCTCATTACTAATCACCCTTTGACAAAATTCACTAACTTAAGCCTGCATGTTTGTGTGATTTTTGATTATTTTCTGTGCAATATCAGGTGCAGAGTTGCTTCTTTGCCTTATGATTTTTATAAACCTTGAGTCAACAAGGAGTAGGAAATAGGTTACATCTTGGTGTCTCTCTGAGGCATGCTGTATGCCGTAAGAGCTTGGTAAATAGTTTTTGATGATTTTATAAACCTAAGAGGAACATAAACAGAAATGGAAACTGCCTTAATGATATAAACCTGCGTGGGCCATCTGCATATTGTCTGTGTACAATTCCGCATACTAAGTGTTAATTTTGAGATTCCCTCTTACTCTGGAGGCATAGTAGAAATGATTAGGTTGAGAATCATAACCCTGATAATTAGCTCAGAGATTCTGAATCAGGATGTGTGCTGCAAAAAAAGTGATTTTTTGGAGCATTTGGCCCTAAGGGGTTGGATAAGCAGCTGTCTCAGATTTTATACCTGCCAGCATCTGGTTCGGTCAGTAGGTACTAGGAAATGTAACAGAGCTGTAGGGAGTTCTTCTCCTAACTCTGTCTTGACCTCGGGAGAGTAGGACAAGGCCCTGATTCTCTTTGGGGAACAGTTAGAAAAATATGGAATTATTTATATTGTATAACATTTGCAGAGTGCTTCACGGGCATTTTTTAAAGATCTTACTCTCAACTCTATCTGAAGTGAATTTGTATGTTGTCTCCATTTTATACAGTTTAGTAAGGTGCAGAAAGATGTAACTTCTTTGCTTGGGTACCCAAATGAGTTAACAGCAGGCCAGAACAAATATTCATGTAGTTTTAGGGGCCATTCTGTTTTTTCAGTTTCCATGTTATCTTATTTCAAAGGCAAATAAAACCAAGAGGGGAGGAGGACAGAAAAGGCAAATAGTAGAGTGATGAGGAGGAAAGATTTTAAAAGGGAGATGATTACTTATGTACTTCTCATTTTTTGAATCTCAGTGTGTGTTGGTTCTGTAGTGGTTTAAAAATGTATTCATACTCTGAAGTCTTTGGACTTTGAAATGTCCAAAGAAAACATTACTTTTATATTTCACAAACACTACTTTTTTATTTTGCGGCTCATGTAATCTTGCTCACTGATATCTCCCCATTTGATCCCAACTGTGCTATGTAGTGGAGGAAAAAAAAACAAACCTAACCTATAACTTTAAACTTGGAGGGATTATGGTTCTTCTGACTCTTCCAGTTTAATTGATCTTTTGATTAGTCCACAGACCTCCTCCTTTTCTCCCTTTCCCTTTTCCCAAAGTAGTTCTTGGGTTTAGGAGAAATATTGATGATCTCAGGGCACTGGAGTATAAGAAGTGGGCCCTTGATCTTGTGCTGTTCTTGGCCGCAGGGTATCTGTGTTGCCCGGGGCAGGGTGGAGGGTGGGGGGGTCGGCTGTCTCTGCTGAGGTGTGGTTGGTTGATAGTGTATACTAGGTGTCCTGGTCTCGTTTTCCTATAGTTCATAACTGGTGTACCTCCTGTTTCTTTTTTTTCATGGCCTAGTTTTCATGAGGAAAACTAGGAGCCCATCCCCATTTCTCGTGGGTCCCACCTCAGCTCCTACTGACTCTAGAGAATGCCTGGGGGAGCTGGCACTCCCTTTTGCTATCTGCCTTTCCCACTCTGTCAGCGTGTTTCCCAACAGATCTCAGCTACCTCTACTTCTACCTCAGGGCACAAGGGAACTTCCAAGTCTCTTCTATTACTACATGGGAGAGAAAGACAACTTGAAAGTATTAACTTAGGTTCTTTCTCTGCCTATTGCCATCATTCTGCTTTGCTAACTCCTAAGTCAGTGGTGCTGGTGGAATTGCTGCAAAGTTGTCTCTTTCTAGATTCCCAAATGAGAACTGGGGCAAAGTCTTTTTGCTTTTAGCATCCCCCTCAAGTTCCTAACATGTCTTCTTCCTCCTGGACTTGTACCTAGAGTGCTGAAGTCAGGATGTAAGAGTCTCACTCTGTTCTCTTATCTACTACTTTATACAACTTAACAACCAGTTCCCCAGTCTACTTGCTGTTTGTGTTCTGTTTGAGAGGGAAAAATTTTGCTGTGGAATCTACACATTGTTGGAAACATTTGTCCTTGGTGTATCCACATGAACAGTAGTCTTAACAGTTGGACCCATGGATTCTAGTCCTGATTCTATGACTTTAAGCAACTTATTTAACCTAACATAGCCTTGTTGTCTTTTTCTTTAAAATGGAATAATAATTGTATGTTTTACCATTGCTGTGAAAATTAAAATATGGCAAATTTATGAAAACACTCTGCGAGGAAACAACTCTAGTGGGGGTAACGCGCTCACTTATGAACTCTTGAGGAAGCTCAGGGAGTAGAGTTTGAGGGTTTAACACCAATGACAGAATTCCCTTTCTTCCTCTCCTCAGGAATTCATGTTTGAATTTGTTCAGGGTTGTTCCTTCATAATTTCTTTCTTTATTTGCCTCTATAATTAATTTGTGTTTCTGAATAGGAATGTAGTAATGTTTTTTAAATTTGTAATTTAAAAAACTTAACCCTGCATATCCCCTGATGGACATCAGAAGATAATGCAGAGTTCTAGAACACACAATCTGATATTTATAACACATTGTCAGTGTCATAAAAGAGTGTCTTATAATGGAATCTATATCCATAAGTATATTTATTTATGTTCACTCATACCATAACTATATTTATATATGTATATAATTCATATATATACATAAAACACACATATATATACATATAAACTATAGCAAACAAAAATATTCACATATGTATATACAATTTAGAAAAGCTGGTACAAGATGAAAATCCAAGCTCATATGTACCCTAAGTTGTGGGTCTGCTTTCTTAAATAAATGAAGTGGATAAGATGTATACGTAGATTTCTCTTTGGTAAGACCTTATTTTTTTCTATGCCATTAAGGGGTCTTCTCTATACTTATTCTCTCGGTTCTGATTTGGAGGTTTGCCAAAATAAAGTCCCACTAGCCACAAAGAAACAACGTACTTAGCTGATCTCTGTAATACTAGCTTTTGGAGACTTAATTCCCAAACCAAAAGATTTTGCTTAACCTTTTACAGATAGAATCACTTAGTTTGTGTAATGGAGAAGGAGAAATCAAAGAGAAAGACAGTTACAGCTAGATTGCTGTGATGATCTATATGATATAATGCATAAACATTTTTCTTTTTTAATGTTAATATCTATGTCCACAAATCCCTGAAGATTATGCCTTGGTCAAAAGTAATGGCCTTGGAGAAGTACATTTTAAATATTTGTTATGAAATCCTTCTTACTATAAGTATAGAAATCCTATACTTCTGAGTAGACTTATTTTCAATGAATGAAAATGGTCTTAAAAATGAAAATTCTCTAAGACACATAAATACTTACTGGTGTATCTTTGAAATGAAGCTTTTAACCTGTGCATTAATTCTAGAATTGTATCTAATGGTTTGTGAGAACTAAGATGAAAACAATAAAAAATAATCAACATGCAGTGTGCAAATCTTAAGCAAATTATATATATATATTCTGTTGTTAAGGAAAAAATGAAAGAAGTCACAGTCATGAACATCAAACTCAGTATTACTGACATATATCCTCTTGGATATGAAAAAATTCTGCATTATATTCTAAAGTAGGGAATTTGGTTTCAGCCTGAAGACCTTTTTTATACTAGTCTAACAAGGATGTATATTTCTGAGCAGGAAAAGAGCTTCACCTAATTTTGAAAGCATCATGGAAGATACAAAGACAGCATGATACCTAAAATGAATTACGAGGCTTCAAACTCAGAATTTCTTTTTGAAATTGAATCCAAAAGAAAGTTACACATTGGCTGCATAATTTTTACCTGGAGGCCTTTAAGATTTGTTGCCTTCCTGAACAAGCACAATTCTAAGATCTATTGAGATCAACAGTAAAAATAAATATCTACTGAGTGTCAGCAATGAGGGAGATGTTGAAATCTAGTATGTCTTAATATTTAGTTAAAGGGAATTCTTTTTTCATCATGGTAAATTAGGCCTATTTCCTATTACTGAGTGAGAAGTATAGTGGCCTAGTGAACTGAATTGGGAAAAATATGTTACGCGTATATGTACAACTACCTTTGGGGTATCTTACACATTTTACAATCCTTCTTGACTTCTTTTGGGTAGTTTTTTTTTTTTTTTGGTTACCCAAATACTTCCTTGATAATTTCTAATCCAAAAGATACAGATTTCTTTTATCTGTTACCTCAAACACTGGCCTGATTTTAAAGCTATGTAAAGTACTCAGCTTTATAACAGGATAGTTCTTTTTTTTCAATTTTTTAACATTTTTATTGGAGTATAATTGCTTTAAAATGGTGTGTTAGTTCCTGCTTTATAACAAAGTGAATCAGTTATACATATACATATATCCCCATATCTCCTCCCTCTTGCACCTCCTTCCCACCCTGCCTATCCCACCCCTCTAGGTGGTCACAAAGCACAGAGCTGATCTCCCTGTGCTATGCGACTGCTTCCCACTAGCTATCTATTTTACATTTGGTAGTGTATATATGTCCATGCCACTCTCTCACTTCGTCCCAGCTTACCCTTCCCCCTCCCCGTGTCCACAAGTCCATTCTCTACGTCTGGGTATATTATTCCTGTCCTGCCCCTAGATTCTTCATAACAATTTAAAAAAAAATTCTGTATATATGTGTTAGCATACAGTATTTATTTTTCTCTTTCTGACTTATTTCGCTCTGTATAACAGACTCTAGGTCCATCCACCTCACAACAATTAACTCAATTTCATTTCTTTTTATGGCTGAGTAATATTCCATTGTATATATGTGCCACATCTTCTTTATCCATTCATCTGTCGATGGACACTTAGGTTGCTTCCATGTCCTGGCTATTGTAAATAGAGCTGCAATGAACATTTTGGTACATGACTCTTTCTGAATTATGGTTTTCTCAGGGTATATGCCCAGTAGTGGGATTGCTGGGTCGTATGGTAGTTATATTTTTAGTTTTTTAAGGAACCTCCATACCGTTCTCCATAGTGGCTGTATCAGTTTGCATTCCCACCAACAATGCAACCGGGTTCCCTTTTCTCCGCACCCTCTCCAGCATTTATTGTTTGTAGATTTTTTGATGATGGCCATTCTGACTGGTGTGAGACAATATCTCATTGTAGTTTTGATTTGCATTTCTCTAATGATTAATGGTGTTGAGCATTCTTTCATGTGTCTGTTGGCAGTCTGTATATCTTCTTTGGAGAAATGTCTATTTAGGTCTTCTGCCCATTTTTGGATTGGGTTGTTTGTTTTTTTGATATTGAGCTGCATGAGCTGCTTGTAAATTTTGGAGATTAATCCTTTGTCAGTTGCTTCATTTGCAAATATTTTCTCCCATTCTGAGGGTTGTCTTTTGGTCTTGTTTAAGGTTTCCTTTGCTGTGCAAAAGCTTTTAAGTTTCATTAGGTCCCATTTATTTATTTTTGTTTTTATTTCCATTTCTCTAGGAGGTGGGTCCAAAAGGATCTTGCTGTGATTTATGTCATAGAGTGTTCTGCCTATGTTCTCCTCTAAGAGTTTGATGGTGTCTGGTCTTACATTTAGGTCTTGAATCCATTTTGAGTTTATTTTTGTGTATGGTGTTAGGGAGTGTTCTAATTTCATTCTTTTACATGTAGCTGTCCAGTTTTCGCAGCACCACTTATTGAAGAGGCTGTCTTTTCTCCACTGTATATTCTTGCCTCCTTTATCAAAGATAAGGTGACCATATGTGTGTGGGTTTATCTCTGGGCTTTCTATCCTGTTCTGTTGATCTATCTTTCTGTTTCTGTGACAGTATCATACTCTCTTGATTACTGTAGCTTTGTACTATACTCTGAAGTCCAGGAGCCTGATTCCTCCAGCTCCGTTTTTCTTTCTCAAGATTGCTTTGGCTATTCGGGGTCTTTTGTGTTTCCATACAAATTGTGAAATTTTTTGTTCTAGTTTTGTGAAAAAAGCCAGTGGGAGCCTCCATGTGTTTGTATATTTTACAGATTTTTTCCTGTAATTGATGTCTAGTCTCATAGCGTTGTGGTCAGAAAAGATACTTGATATGATTTCAATTTTCTTAAATTTACCAAGGCTTGACTTTTGACCCAAGATATGATTTATCCTGGAGAATGTTCCATGAGCACTTGAGAAGAAAGTGTATTCTGTTGTTTTTGGAGGGAATGTCCTAGAAATATCAATTAAGTCCTTCTTGTTTAATGTATCATTTAAAACTTGTGTTTCCTTATTTATTTTCATTTTGGATGATCTGTCCATTGCTGAAAGTGGGGTGTTAAAGTCCCCTACTATGATTGTGTTACTGTCGATTTCCCCTTTTATGGCTGTTAGTATTTGCCTTATGTATTGAGGTGCTCGTAAGTTGGGTGCATAAATATTTACAATTGTTATATCTTCTTCTTGGATTGATCCCTTGACCATTATGTAGTGTCCTTTGTCCCTTGTAATAGTCTTTATTTTGAAGTCTATTTTGTCTGATATGAGAATTGCTACTCCAGCTTTCTTTTGCTTTCCATTTGCATGGAATATCTTTTTCCATCCCCTCACTTTCAGTCTTTTGTGTCCCTAGGTCTGAAGTGGGTCTCTTGCAGATAGCATATATATGGGTCTTGTTTTTGTATCCATTCAGCCGGTCTGTGTCTTTTGGTTGGAGCATTTAATCCATTTACATTTAAGGTAGTTATTGATATGTATGCTCCTATTACCATTTTCTTAATTGTTTTGGGTTTGTTATTGTAGGTCTTTTCCTTCTCTTGTGTTTCCTGCCTAGAGAAGTTCCTTTAGCATTTGTTGTAAAGGTGGTTTGGTTATGCGGAATTCTGTTAGTTTTTGCTTGTCTCTAAAGTTTTTAATTTCTCCGTCAAATCTAAATGAGATCCTTGCTGGATAGAGTAATCTTGGTTGTAGGTTTTTCCCTTTCATCACTTTAAATATGTCCTGCTGCTGCCTTCTGGCTTGCAGAGTTTCTGCTGAAAGATCATCTGTTAACCTTATGGGGATTCCCTTGTATGTTATTTGTTGTTTTTCCTTTGCTGCTTTTAATATTTTTTCTTTGTATTTAATTTTTAATAGTTTGATTAATATGTGTCTTGGTGTGTTTCTCCTTGGATTTATCCTGTATGGGACTTTCTGTGCTTACTGGACTTGATTGACTATTTCCTTACCCATATTAGGGAAGTTTTCAACTATAATATCTTGAAATATTTTTTCAGTCCCTTTCTTT
Source organism: Mesoplodon bidens (assembly GCF_964165515.1). Taxonomy (NCBI): domain Eukaryota; kingdom Metazoa; phylum Chordata; class Mammalia; order Artiodactyla; family Ziphiidae; genus Mesoplodon; species Mesoplodon bidens. The sequence goes on along the minus strand of NC_138160.1, from coordinate 73,411,763 downwards.
TTCTCTTCCTCTAGGACCCCTATAATTCGAATGTTGGTGTGTTTAATATTGTCCCAGAGGTCTCTGAGACTGTCCACAGTTCTTTTCATTCTTTTTTTTAAAATTCTTCTCTGCAGTAGTTATTTCCACTATTTTATCTTCCAGGTCACTTATCTGTTCTTCTGCCTCAGTTTTTCTGCTATTGATCCCTTCTAGAGAATTTTTAATTTCATTAATGTGGTGTTCATGGTTGTTTGTTTGCTCTTTAGTTCTTCTAGGTCCTTGTTAAACGTTTCTTGTATTTTCTCCATTCTATTTCCATGATTTTTGGGTCATCTTTACTATCATTATTCTGAATTCTTTTTCAGGTAGACTGCCTATTTCCTCTTCATTTGTTAGGTCTGGTGGGTTTTTACATTGCTCCTTCATGTGCTCTGTGTTGCTCTGTCTTCTCATTTTGCTTAACTTACTGTGTTTGGGGTCACCTTTTCTCAAGCTGCAGGTTTGTAATTCCCGTTGCTTTTGGTGGCTGCCCCCAGTGGCTAAGCTTGCTTCAGTGGGTTGTGTAGGCTTCCTGGCAGAGGGGACTAGTGCTTGTGTTCTGGTGGATGAGGCTGGATCTTGACTTTCTGGTGGGCAGGTCCACGTCTGGTGGTGTGTTTTGGCGTGTCTGTGTCCTTATTATGATTTAGGCAGCCTCTCTGCTAATGGGTGGGGTTGTGTTCCTGTCTTGCTAGTTGTTTGGTATAGGGTGTCCAGCACTGTAGCTTGCTGGTTGTTGAGTGTACTGGGTCTTGGCATTGAGATGGAGATCTCTGGGAGGTTTTCGCCATTTGATATTATGTGGTGTTGGGAGGTCTCCTGTGGACCACTGTCCTGAACTTGGCTCTCCCACCTCACAGGCACAGCCCTGACGCCTGGCTGGAGCACCAAGAGCCTGTCATCCACACAGCTCAGAGTAAAAGGGAGAAAAAAGAAAGAAAGAAAAAGATAAAATAAAATAAAGCTATTAAAATAAAACCTCAAAAATAATTATTAACAAAATTTTAAAAGTAATTAAAAGAAAGAAAGAACAACCAAACCCAAAAACAAATCCACCAATGATAACAAGCGCTGAAAACTATACAACCCCCCCAACCCCCCCCCAAAACGGACAGACAGAACCCTAGGACAAATGGTAAAAGCAAAGCTATACAGACAAAATCACGCACAGAAACATACGCATACACACTCACAAAAAGAGAAAAAGGCAAAATATATATATATTATATATATATATTATATATTATATATATATATTATATAATATATATATATAATATATATATATAATATATATATATATACCATTGCTCCCAAAGTCCACCTCCTCAATTTGGGATGATTTGTTGTCTATTCAGGTATTCCGCAGATGCAGGGTACATCAAGTTGACTGGAGATTTAATCAGCTGCTCCTGAGGCTGCTGGGAGAGATTTCCCTTTCTCTTCTTTGTTCGCACAGCTCCTGGCATTCAGCTTTGGTTTTGGCCCTGCCTCTGCGTGTAGGTCGCTGGAGGGCGTCTGTTTCTGCTCAGACAGGACGGGGTTAAAGGAGCGGCTGATTCGGGGACTCTGGCTCACTCAGGCCTGGGGGAGGGAAGGGTACGAAGTGCGGGGCGAGCCTGCGGTGGCAGAGAACAGCATGACGTTGCACCAGCCTGAGGTGCGCCGTGCATTCTCCCGGGGAAGTTGTCCCTGGATCGTGGGACCCTGGCAGTGGCGGGCTGCACAGGCTCCCCGGAAGGGAGGTGTGGATAGTGACCTGTGCTTGCACACAGGCTTCTTGGTGGCGGCAGCAGCAGCCTTAGCGTCTCATGCCCGTCTCTGGGGTCCGCACTGTTAGTCGCAGCTCGCGCCCGTGTCTGGAGCTCCTTTAAGCAGCGCTCTTAATCACCTCTCCTCGCGCATCAGGAAACAAAGAGGGAAGAAAAAGTCTCTTGCCTCTTTGGCAGCTCCAGACCTTTTCCTGGACTTCCTCCCGGTTAGCTGTGGTGCACTAGCCCCTTCAGGCTGTGTTCACGCAGCCAACCCCAGTCCTCTCCCTGGGATCTGACCGAAGCCCGAGCCTCAGTTCCCAGCCCCCGCCCGCCGCGGCGGGTGAGCAGACAAGCCTCTCGGGCTGGTGAGTGCCGGTCGGCACCGATCCTCTGTGCGGGAATCTCTCCACTTTGCCCTCCGCACCCCTGTTGCTGTGTTCTCCTCCGCGGCTCCGAAGCTCCCTCCCTCCGCCACCTGCAGTCTCTGCCCGCGAAGGGGCTTCCTAGTGTGTGGAAACCTTTCCTCCTTCACGGCTCCCTCCCACTGGTGCAGGTCCCGTCCCTATTCTTTTGTCTCTGTTTTTTCTTTTGCCCTACCCAGGTACGTGGGGGAGTTTCTTGCCTTTTGGCAAGTCTGAGGTCTTCTGCCAGCATTCAGTAGGTGTTCTGTAGGAGTTGTTCCACATGTAGATGTATTTTTGATGTATTTGTGGGGAGGAAATGATCTCCACGTCTTACTCTTCTGCCGTCTTGAAGCTCCTCTCAACAGGATAGTTCTTTTGGCAAAGGTTCTTTTTTCTTTTATCCTCCCTCCTTGCCTCCCTCCCTCTCTCCTTCTCTCCCTCTCACTCTCTCCCTCCCTTTTTTTCCTCCCTTTCCTCATTCATTGCTCTTTTCTTCCCATCTGGAATCCCCTCCCCAATATTAAAGGTAGTAAAATCTATATTTTGTAACTTAAACATTTGTGAGTTCTGTAATTCAGAATTTACCAAAACATTTTTTCTATTAATAAATGGAAAATCAAATATTAGAAACATATTGTCTACCTATAAAAAGTAAAATATGTTAAAAATCTTTCAAAATTCTTTTGAATACTTTCTAGAGCACCGACAAATCATGTCCAAATATTGTTCTGTTCTGGGGCAGGGGTGGAGATTGTTTCCATCAGATGCTTGAGACTTGTCTGTGCAGAAAGCAGATAGGTCAAATTGACACTGTGACTTTCTATAGTTTTTTCATAACAAAATCTGAGTCTTTTACCTTGATGATTTCTGAAAGTATTATTCAGAAAGACTACATGGAGAACAAAAGTTGAGTCAGTGTGTTTTTAAAAAATAATTTTATAGCTCAGTGTAGTTGTATCAATAGCCTCTACACTGGTGATCCCAGTCAACTTTCTGCTACACTTCCCCACACCCACCCAGCCCCTCATCTTCAATTTGATAATAAAGATAGTTACACATTGGGCTTCCCTGGTCGCGCAGTGGTTGAGAGTCCGCCTGCCGATGCAGGGAACATGGGTTCGTGCGCTGGTCCGGGAAGATCCCACATGCCGCCGAGTGGCTGAGCCCGTGAGCCACGGCCGCTGAGCCTGCGCGTCCAGAGCCTGTGCTCCGCAACGGGAGAGGTCACAACAGTGAAAGATCCGCGTACTGCAAAAAAAAAAAAAAAAAAAAAAAAATACACTGAAGAATTGGTGGCCTAGGAAAATCATGAAGTCATAAAGATTCTCCTTTATTCCATCTTCTGTCAGACTTCTCCTCAAGAATTATTAATTTCCCAGGAAATCTGACTTTTTAAAAGAGTGATAAAGCTTCAAAATAGGAGTATGACAGGATATGGGATGTTTTGGAAATAGCTACTAGTGTGTTTTAAGTAAAGTGTAGGGTATGGATGAGGGAGAGGAAGTTACAGAATCTGCCAACAACATTATCATAAAAAACCCATTTTTTGCCATGTGAAAGTGTTTGGACCTTCTTCTGAAAGCAGTGGAGACCTACTGGAGGATTTTAGGTGGCGAGGGGGTGGGGTTTATGGTACATTAGATTTGCATCTTAGGTGGTTCTTTCTAGCTGCAGTTGTGTATGTGGTAGGGAACTCTCATAGGAAGCTGTGGTAGTGATCTGGGTTAAAAGTAGTGATGACCTCATCCAAGTTGTGGCTGTGGGGAGGGAGAAGAAGGAAGCTACAGTAAAGAGGTCAAGTCTACAGGGCTTGGAGTTGTGGTCCAGCACTTGGAAATTGCGAGTCAAATCACTTTTGCTATTAGTTTAAGTGTAGATGCATTCTCCATTGTAACATCTGGGTTTCTAACTTGTGTCAGAAACCTAATCTGTATCTTGTGCTCCAGTTCTGGTATTCTAGTACTATTATACATACATTTATATGAGCCATATAGCTCAGTTAGAGTACAGTGTTAAAGGAATAAAGGGGAAAATTTACTCTTCACAAGAACAAGCTAGTCTTCACACAAACCTAAACAGTTTTGTAGCCATAGACTAACCTTCTAATTCTTAGAGGGCATCTCACAAAAAACTAGCACTCCATGGACTACAGATCATGCTCGGCAACAGATTTGCTGAGGGCTTCGTACAAACCTATTACCATCATGGAAATAAATAAAATGAACTAAATGAAATTATTCTGAAAGTATTACGGGCTGTAGAGAAGTCAGTAGCAACAATGTTCATTGCTCAAAACAGAACTTTGACATACTCTCTGTATTTATATACTTGTACTAGAAATTTAGCTTCAGAGTATTCTATGCAAATTAAACTCAATTGGAAAAGGACAGTAGTCAAAAGATACACACTTTTTAGGCTTTGCTTAATTTCTTGAGTTATTTGGTAGCCTAGCACTGTTAAGGGCACGAGGAAGTCTGAGACATTGTAGGATCTGGGAACCTTAGCCAGGCTGTGGAAGAAGTTCTTGTCTCACCTGCTTAGTATTGAAAAGAGCCTGCCTAAGAACTTTTATAAGCTGCCTTGGGATTGACTTGGTTGCCTGATTGAGCACACAGTGTCCCTAGGACAGGACTTCAACTTATTCAATTAGATCTCTCTTCTGATCAGGTCAGAGGTATTCTAACAGCTTTTTAATAGGTAATGAAAAATCTCAGATCTTGTTTTCCTACCTCCTAGAAACAAGTGGTGAGAAGAGAAGTGGCAAAAATGACATCAAATTGGTTGGCCAAGATGACAATGGTAGCATTTGTTCATGTTTTAGGATATGGAACATCGATCAAAGTGGTATCAAGGGAGTAGAATTAGTGAAAGAGAAATGGCTGTGTTGGCAGAAGCAGCAAAATAACTTTGGAGGAGCTCGAGCTCGAGAAAGCTTGTCTGTGGTGTTTGCTATATAGTGAATGTTTGTGTCCCCTTAGAATTCATTATGTTGAAATCTAATTCCCACTGTGATGATATTTGGAGGTGGACCTTTGGGAGGTGATTAGGTCATGAATGGGGAGCCCTCATGAACGGGAGTAGTGCCCTTATTGAAGAGATCCCAGAGAGCTCTCTTCCTCCTGCCATATGAGGACAGTGAGACGACCACAGTCTATGAACCAGGAAATAGGCTCTCAGCAGATGCTGAATCTGCTAGCACCTTGAACTTTGACTTCCCATCCTCCAGAACAATGAGAAATAAATTCTTGTTATTATAAGCTACCCAGTCAGTGGTGTTTTGTTATGGAAGCCCAAACAGATAAAGACAGTGTTGGAAGTAGCAGCAGAAGTGGTGAGCCAGCAAGGGGTGTGGCAGATGGTTGGAGTGCCTTTAACTGACAGATTAAGATATTGTCTTCCTTAAGCAGTGGCAGGCAGTTGAGCATCAAAAAAGACCATGAGAACAGGAATGGGAGGTAACCACATGGATTAGTATGTGAGCTCTAATTGCTTCAAGATTTTTTGTTTTTACTGCCATAAGTTTTGCTACATTTTAAAATCTAAATGTAAACATTGGGGCAGTGCTTATTGTTATAGTTTTGTTAGGTTTATGAAATGTTCATAAAGTTTTGTTAGATTTATGAAATGTTCATAAAACTTAGATCCAACCTGGCTTTAATGTGCAGCGCAGTAGGTAGAAGTTGGCTTTAAGCAAATCACTAGAAATTGCAGAAAATATTGCAGTACATCAAGTGATTTGTCAGGAAGGATCAGAGATTAATTCAGTTACTGAATTTCATGCTTAGTTTTCTTTTTTGCCAAATAATACTGGAAAACAAAGGCTAGCTGTTACGCTTACTTTAATACTTCTCTTCTTGATTGAAATTGACATTTTTATGTGGACCACAAAGTATACAAAATATAGCAATATTATATTTTCTCTAAAAAAAAGAAATTATATCAAATAAAATACAGACCATACACTTGTTTCTCACTCTAGCAATGGAGGATACATACTGACTTCTTATAGAACATATTTAGTTTTAGTAGTACCTCTTCATGCTTGGAATACATTAATTTAATAATTAATTTTGAGAAGTCTGTTACTACATGCTAGGCACTGTCTTGTTGGTCAGGATACATTATTGTGTAAAAAAGATAAGGATTTCTGCCCTAGAATTTATATTTTAGTAGGAGAAGGCAGACAGTACAGTCAAAAAATAAGTAAGTAAATAAGAGTAAATTAAAAAGTGGTAACTACTGTGGACAAAAGAAAAAGTAGAGCAGGCTCAGGAGGATGGGGGTATAATTTTAAATTCAGGCTAGTTTCATTGAGATGACATTGGGAAAAACCCTTGAAGAAAGTAAGGAATAAAAGCTATGAAGATATCTGGGGTAAGAATGTTCCAGAGAGAGAGAGAGTAGTGCATGCCAGTGTGTTTTGGAGGAACAGCAAGGATCCAAGTGTTTCACCATGTCCAGATTGCCTTGTCAGCCATCTGATGGGGGGCAAGTCAGGGCTTTTTGCTTCCGTCAGTAAGTACATAGTAAATGCCAAGCACTTTGCTAGAATTTTGGGAAGACTAGCATGTTTCCTGACCTCTCAGAGCTTACAGTCAATCAGGGAAAATATACATTAAACACATAAAACCTTAATTATAACTGGGAAAAGTTTTCCCAAGTATAAGGATTCCACACAAAAGTAGAATTAACTTAATCTGCCACTAGCATTGATTTTCTCAAGGAAACGAATTTCTAGTGAGTCGTGGAGAAAGAAAGTGAGCAGGGCCAAGGAATGAGTATCACTTTCAAGGTAGAGGAATTAGCCTGTTCAGTGTGGACTGAAGCAGAAAGGAGGCCAGCAAGTTGATGAAATTAGAAAAAGGCCAATGTGATTTGAGCATAGAACATAGGATAAGTGGCTTGAGTTGAGGCTGTGGCCAGATGATACAGATCCTTAGACCATATTAAAGAGTTTGGATTATATCCACAGGGCCAAATGAAGCCATTGAATGAGTTGTGTGGGGGTGTGGGCAGTATAGAAAGGGCAGCTAACTGAGAATCTGCAGAACTGGGTTCTAGTGCGGGCTGTGATAATAACTTGCTGTGTGACTTGAGTAAGTGAAAAAAAACCCTGGGCCTCAATCATTTAATATATCCATGCCTGTATTTATATCTATATCTGTATCATTTTGCATATTCATATCTATATCTATTTGCTAGATTACTTTGTCTCTAGGATACTGTAATAGGTTGAATTGTGTCCCCACCAAAATGTTGAAGTCATAACCCCCAGTACTTCAGAATGTGACCTTGTTTGGAAATAAGGTCATTGCAGATGTCACTGGTTAAGATGAGGTCATACTGGAATATGGTGGGCCCTGAATCCAATATGATTGTTGTCCTTTTAAGGAAGGGGAGATTTAGCGACACACAGAGGGAAGACAGCCATGTGAAGACAGAATCAGAGACTGGAGTGATGCACTGATAGGCCAAGGAGTGCCAAGGCTTACCAGCTTGACTAATTACATCTGCAAAGACTGTTTTCAAACAAGATTATAGTCATAGGTACCAGAGACTGGGACTTGGAACACATCTTTTTAGGGGAAATAATTTAACCCACTATATCTCCTATTGTTCCTATTCTCTAAAGAATTGTCTATACTGATACTTTTGAATTTCTTACCATCCTATTTAATCCTGGATAATTTGGTTTCTGTTTCTGCCCCTATAAACTAGCTGCCATGCAAAAATTCACCAACGATCCCCTAGTTGCCAAATCCTTTAGATAGTTTTTAATCTTCATCATACTTCACCTCTAAGGGACATTTGAATCTGTTGGCCACTTTTTTCTTAAAGCTTCCTCGTACTTTAGTTTCAAACCCACACTAAAAATTTTCTTGTATTTCTCTAAATTTTTTCTTCTCTTCCTCTACCTGCCCTTTAAGTACTGGTTTCCCTGGAGTCCTATGCACTTTTTTGGTTCATTCCTCCATCCCTATGTCTTCACTCACTGAGGGCTAGCTAATGACTCTCAGATTTGCATCTTTAACCAAGCCCATCTAAAGCTCGAGGTAACAATACTGAAATGCCTATTGTATATCTCTGTTTAACATATCCCAAGTTGAACTAATTCTCTTTATCTCCTAACCTATTCTGATTATTCTTATCTAGTGAATAGCATCACCTTCTACCATTCATCTGAATCAGATACCTAGAAGTTTAATTAGATCCCTCTGCCACTTTCTTCACAATCATTTAGTCACCAGTCCTTAGTCTTTTTCATCTCGGCTACAGAAGCATTGTTCTTGGAACATAGCTGGGCCTCCCATTCCCAGCTTTGTACTTTCTCAGGCACTTTCACCATCAGAGAGACCTTCCTTAACAAGAACCTTAAGATGTTAATCTTCTGCCTAACCCCTTGATTATCTTTTACTGTGTAGAGAATAAAGTTCAAACTTCTTAAGCATGGGATCCACATCAGCCTTCTGCCTATAGCCTAGACTGTTTTTTTACCTGTCAGCCTCTACATGATGCTTTAACCACACCCAGATGGCTGCTGTTCTCCAGACATGCCAGGTCATTTTCTCAGCACTCAGCCTTTACTCATCCTCATGCCTATTAATAAAAGTCCCCTCCCCAAATCTGCCCAGATGAATGTCCTTCATCTTTTTTCAAATTTAACCTCTAGCATTATATTTTCTATGAGCTTTCTGTGATTGTCCCCATTCCCCACTCAAATAAATTGCCCTCTCTCCTTTGGGATATTCTATCATATCATCTATGAAACTTCATGGATTTAATGTGTGTACATCTGTTTTCCCTTCTTCATTGCAAATGTCTTGAGGGCAGGGACTATCTTTATTGATCTTTTTATTCCCAGGACCTAGAACAGTGCCTTCCCATAACTAGTGCTTAATAAATGCTTTTTGAAGGCATAGCATATACAGTGTATAAGTACTTCATTTTTAAAAGAAACATGGTGAATTTGGGGATTTTGATTTCTCTGTGCACCAAATTATTTCTCTGAGTTATCAAAAAAAAAAAAAAGGAAAATCTGGAAGAGCATCCAGGAAAGAAAAAAATATGCAGCTGAGTATGAAATTACTTCATAGAGTAATAGATAATGAAATAGTGTACATTGAAATTTGCCATGGTCTACATTTCAGTATGCTTTGTGGTTAATCACTTTTACTTTAAAAATTCTAAATTGATCACAAGATCATCACTCAACTCTCAATAGATACCTTAGGAAGGAAAGTATTTCTTTAAGTCAGCAATAGTTGGTGAATTAGTATCTATTGTCTCCAGTGGAAAGTAGTTCGTCAACTTTTCCATGTTATCATTCTGGAGAACAGAGGGGATAATGACTGTAAGCAGTAAGCAATAAGTCCTGCTTAAAGAGGGCATGTCAGGAAAGGTTTCCCCACAGTAAGGAAGCTGCTGCCCACTCATTCTGAATGCTTTGTGCTTTATTATGTTGTTTCTGGATGGCTTTCTGTCTTTCTTTTCTCACTCCTTGGGCCCCTCCTCTAGGGCTCAGTAACACGGTAGAGATGCTTTTTGACAGACAAGAGATAATCTTACACTTGACTTCCAATATCAAGGCATTTTAACCGGCACACTTTATACTGAATAATTCATGGGTATTCGAGCTTTACTTCACTCCACAAAGAAAGTGCTTTCTCTTAGCAGCCACAGTAGATATGAACAGCTAATTCATTATTTAAAGAGATTAAGTATTAGCAACTGGTACTGGCTCTTCAGAGCTCTCTTTATTCCCTTCGCTCGTGTTATCCCCAGCCTCTCAGCTGCCTGGAACAGTTTTTAGATTGATTTTACCATATTTAAGTCTTTTTAAAAACAGATCTACCCCAAAACCTAACTATTTTCAGACTGCTTTGTCCTATTTTAAAAACGTATAGCAACGTCTGTTAGAACTCTGTGAATCTCTGCAGGCTCACGGGAATACATACAATTGCAACACTTTTTGCTTTCAGTTAAGAAAATGTGGCAGGTGGGAGGAATGCAAGAAATTCAAGTTTGCTCAAATTTACAGACCACTTGCTGCAATAGGCCAAGGAAGGGTTGGGCATTTTAATCAGGTGGTGAAAGTGGATGAATCCTCAACTTTCAAGTATTGTTACTCTGAAAGGAAAAGTCCCCATGGAGAACTGTCCTCTATATTTTCAGAGAAAAAGAGGAGGAAGGGTTTGAAATGTCTGTTTCTTTTTTTGTAGACAGAACCTTAGGCTGGATCTCATTCAGCACAAATTTTCACTCTTTCATTTCCAGTTAAGAAGAGAGAGGAAAATTTGTCAAGGGGTTATGAGGTTTCACTTTCCGTAGACCTTGCCAGAGGGTAACATAACAACGTAATCGGGTCTGGGATGGTGAAATAGTGGGAATTATTTTATATATATATATATATATATATATATATATATATATATATATATATATATATAATTATAATATATATTATATATATTTAAACTTTTAAAGTTTATATATAAACTTTATATTTAAAACTTCTTTTAAAAAGTGATTCTAGGGCCTCCCTGGTGGCGCAGTGGTTGAGAGTCCGCCTGCCGATGCAGGGGATACAGGTTCGTGCCCCGGTCTGGGAGGATACCATATGCCGCGGAGCGGCTGGGCCCGTGAGCCATGGCCGCTGGGCCTGCGCATCCGGAGCCTGTGCTCCGCAACGGGAGAGGCCACAACAGTGAGAGGCCCGCATACCGCAAAAAGAAAAAAAAAAAAAAAAAAAAAAAAGTGATTCTAAAGAAATGTATTTCTAGGATATGATATGAAAGAAAACACTGAACATGTTGTTTATAGCAGTAATAAATGCTTTTCATAATTTTCTATCTTAGATCAAGTTTAGCCTTTTTAGGAATGTTTTAAAGTAGATATTCCATTAGAGTGATAAAATAAATTGATGGGTTTTTTTTTTTTCCCTACTCTATATGGCCTGAAAAACTGGGTGGTTCTAAAACTAAGGAACTATTATTAACTTACATAGCTTTCTTTTTTCCATTTAAATATTAAAAGGGTATGGATTGTAAATGAACTCCCTATACCTATACCAGGATGCTCTTGAATTTTGAGTATCTTTTACTTAGTGCATAGGGAATATATTATGTGCATACTTCATTTCTTCATAAATTTCTTGAATGAGAAAATGAGAAAAGCATATAGTAGATGATCAATAACAATGTGTTTCTTGAATGACTGAACCTTAAGTCCAGATCTGGACCATAGTATGAAAAGCCTTGCTTTGAAAGGTAGAAAAGTAAGTCTGCATCAAAGATCATTTCCCTTTTATTGTATTAAAGGCAAGGTCCTGTGTGCTGACAAATAACAGACAGAAGTAAGACGCTATCCTCACCTCATAATTCTTAGTGTCCACACTAGCCTTAGAACTGTCAGAGAATAGAGAGAAAACTCATAGGAGACTAGAGGACCACCACTCTCAGAGGAAAACTGTTGTTTCTGAAGCTGAGATTCTACAAGCTGTTCCTTGTCTAATGTGCAACAAGGAACACAAGTTGAAGATTTTTCATGCAGAAGAGTACATGATTGTAAGTAGCTTGAGTTTTGAAGTTAAAATGACCTATGTCTAAAGCATAGTTCTACCATGTAATAGCTGTTGCAACCTTGGGCAAGTGGCATAGTCTCCCCAAACCTCCTTTTCTATTTGTAAAATGAAGATTTTAATGGTATCAAACTCATAGATGTGAGAATTGATGAGATAATGCCTGAAAATTGTTTAGCATAGTGCTTAGCACATAAGAAACATTCAATAAATCTTTTTTCAAAAGAGTCTTCTTGGAAAATTAACCTGACACTGACATAGAAATTTAATTTGCAGATGAGACTGCGGATGTTTAGAAAATTGCTGCATTGTACAAAATTGGGAGTTTTATGAAATACTACTGTATTTTGTCCTAAGTTATTTATTTTTTATTTTTAAATTTTTTTAATTAAGATTTAATTTTTTAAAATAAATTTATTTTATTTATTTATTTTTGGCTGAATTAGATCTTCGTTGCTGTGCGCGGGCTTTCTCTAGTTGTGGTGAGCGGGAGCTACTCTTTGTTGTGGTGCGTGGGCTTCTCATTGCAGTGGCTTCTCTTGTTGCAGAGCATGGGCTCTAGGCGTGTGGGCTTCAGTAGTTGTGGCACGTGGGCTCAGTATTTGTGGCTCGCAGGCTTTAGAGAGCAGGCTCAGTAGCTGCGATGCACGGACTTAGTTGCTCTGTGGCATGTGGGATCTTCCCGGTTTTGTCCTAATTTAAATAGGCATTCCAGATCAGTTGTGCCAAGAAGGAGGGAAAACATTTTCATACTACTCTTGGACATAATTATAGATATCAAAAGAGACGTGCTCACTATGAAGTAGTAGCTTCTGCTTCCACTGGGGTGCTTTTACATATCTTCACTGAAGAAAATGTAGCTTTATTCATTTTGAAAAGTTTTATAAACATTTTAAAGTTTTTGTAGAAGTTTGATAGTTTGTATTTTATGTATTGATTATTTTAAGCATGCAACTGAGATAGAGGTGGGAATTGAAAATTTTGTTTCTTAAATGGGAAAAAGAATTGGAGAATGAGGGCCTATCTATTGTCATTCCCTAGTTTTAAAAACATTTTTAGGAATCTGAACTGTGAGAAGTTGAGGCAACCTTGCTGGAAACAAAACTCTTCTCCAAGATCAGAATTTAAAGTGTGAGTCCCAGGTTTTAAGATTTACCTATCATATCAGCCATTGTACAGAATCAGGGTCTTTCTTCTACTGGATTTCTTCCAGAGACATTTTTAGACAATATTACCTTTTTCTAAACACACACATATGCATACACATACATTTATAAACACAAAACTTGCAGTTGTGAGCAGTCACCCCCACTTCCGCTGCATTGATGAAATCTCAATTAAAGAGGAGACATAATGGGAAAGACTAAAATATATATTTATAAAAAATTTATAAATCATTCCAAAACTTTATAAAAGTAAGCTATTTTTTCCCTTTGTAAGCATGCTTACTTTAATATGGATGAAAAGTGCTGACAGCTAGTCTGTAGGAACAAGTTATGTTTGGCTGTTCTCTTTTGCCATTAGTGAAGAGAAACCATTCCTTAATGGTAGGGCCACCTAACAGATGCTGAGTTGAGTTCCACCGACAATTATTGAATGCTGACAAGGTGCCCTCCTCAAGCCATGTGCTGGGACTTAAATAAGAACCAGTGCTGGAAACTCAAGGAGCTAACAGTCCCATGAAAAGCTTTCAATTGAGGGCAGTTACTAGAATATTTGTATTATCTTGAGGTGTGTAGGAAGTATTCTGTTGCTAATAATAGGCAAAGATCTAAAGTTGGGAATGACATTAATTTTCATCTGTCTAAAAGGATTCAAATTTATATATGATACCACTTGAACGCATATGTTTTCTGATATGAGTTTGAGAAGGGTGAGAGAAATCACAGGTAGATCCAGAACTACACAGATCCAGCAGCCTCTGGTGAGCAACCATTACTGCTCTACAGCCAACAGTTGTGCGCTTAGAGTATTTTGTAGAATTTATGAACTATGATATTACATCTACTTCCATTGTCTTAATTTTACCTACACATTTTTAATGAAAAAGTGAGACTAGATAAAAACTAAGGTGCTTAGAGTTTTACATGTTTGTCTTATTGAGAATGATGCTCTTTATGTAAAAATGTTACAGCTTATACATTGTTTTTTGTAATAAAAATGAATTATATTTTTTTATGAATATACCTAGTATTATGTAGTTGCTCAAGTTATTAATATTTGTTTAGTAGAATTCTAGAAAGTTCAAATTTCATATTTGACATATAGTTTAATATTAAAGCAAATATTAGTCATATTTATTTTTCTCTGTAAAAAACATTTTTTGAGAACTGTAACAGTATGATTTAATTCTCATGCTTTAAAAATACTTTTTGAATGCCATGTAAATGAAAATAAGACATTAGTGTTGTTTTGTTTATTTTTCAGATTTTCTTTTCTCTCTCTTTTGTTTGTTTGTTTCTTACAAATCTAGTTTTGCCACTGAATTGTATGGCTCTTGTAGGCATCATCTGACATGTGGAATACAATGGGAAAAAAAGTTAGGGCACAGTGTCCTAGTGGATTTTAACTATAACTTTTCTCCAAATATGTGATTGTCCTATAAATACTATTGCAACAATGTCTGAGATTCATTCAACTTTCAATACTTGGCCAGCCACAGATCTTACCTCTGTTACTCTCAACCTGTCCATTTTTCAAACCTCCAATTTCCTGATTTTTGTTCTATTTCTTTGGTTAAGATTGGCTACTTCTCTGAGACACTAATGTTAAGACTGATAAACTCTTTCCAATTATTGACCAGTTCTGTCCAGACAGGGTAAATGAGGATCTTTTCCAAATGCTTTCTGAAAGAAAGAGATATATTTAATACTTAAGATTTTGATTTATTAATCTTATTTCAGTTGACTGCCTTACTGTCTAAATTCCACATTTACACGAAACTGAATTAGCATGTACAGGGTGATTCAAGAGTAGTAAGATATTCCAAAATTTCTACGAAGAACAGGTGTGTTTTGAAACAATGTGAGCCTAGCAGGGCTGAGAAATCAATGTATCCAGTACTAAGCAGACCCATTAGAAAATAAAAATATATTGCTGGCCAACTTTGGTGCCAAGATAGTGAGTTTTAAAAGTTAAGTATCAAGATTACCCAAAGAGGAGGAGAAAGAGAAATCAATGAATCACTTAAATTCTTTTGGTAATTTTTAATATATTACACTAATTCCCTCTCTAAAGACAAAAATAATGAGTGAACTCAACAAATAACAATTAGTTATAGGATTCTAGTGTCTTTAGGGCAACTCATCTTTATGATTATTGACATTCTAGCATTGGCCCATTAATATTTAGATGATTTGG
This sequence comes from Mesoplodon bidens, assembly GCF_964165515.1. Classification (NCBI taxonomy): domain Eukaryota; kingdom Metazoa; phylum Chordata; class Mammalia; order Artiodactyla; family Ziphiidae; genus Mesoplodon; species Mesoplodon bidens. The sequence continues at coordinate 73,396,647 of NC_138160.1, read as the reverse complement.
TTTTGAAAAATATCTCTTTCCCTTTAACAACTTAAGAATTTTTGCCACCTCAACTGAGAACAATTTTCAGAACAAATGGAAACCAATTTTGTCTACTGTTCCATTGTTATCATTTTTGAAACAGAAGTTCAAACCATGGATTCTAGAACACTTGGGTCAAAACAGATTGTGGGGGACTTCCCTGGCTGTCCAGTGGTTAAGACTTCACCTTCCAATGCAGGGGGTGCTGGTTTGATCTCTGGTCAGGGAGCTAAGATCCCACATGCCTTGCTGCTAAGAAACCAAAACATAAAACAGAAGCAATATTGTAACAAATTCAATAAAAGCTTTAAAAATGGTCCACATCAAAAAAAAATCTTTAAAAAAAACCCCCAAAACAGAGTGTGGTATACTCAAATTTTTTGTCTCCAAAGGCTATGCTATTACCCATTAATTCAAGTTAATGTAGATAAATTTTAAGCATTTTATTGGTGATAAGCATTGCTTAACAGTTAAAATGTCTAAGAAAGCTGGATTTGAATTACTTCAGAGTTCCATAATTTTGATGGTGGTTTTTATGTTGGTCAACTATGTATTTTTAAAAGTTAACTCTCTATCATCCATCTTCTTGTCAGTGACAAATAACAGATAATGTAGAATACAAGTATGTAAAATATGGTAATACGAAGCTTTGGGAAACATCACCTGGATTTCTGTCTGCCTGCCTGCCTATCTATCTATGTATCTATGTATCTATCTTCCTATCTAGCTACCTACCTATCTATCTATCTATATCTATCAAATTTCCTTTACATACTATTAGATAAGAAGCAGTAACAGGACAAGATTAAAATTTTTTTTTTTTTTTTTGCGGTATGCGGGCCTCTCACTGTTGTGGCCTCCCCCGTTGCAGAGCACAGGCTCCGGACGCACAGGCTCCGGACGCGCAGGCTCAGCGGCCATGGCTCACGGGCCCAGCCGCTCCGCGGCATGTGGGATCTTCCCGGACCGGGGCACGAACCCGTGTCCCCTGCATCGGCAAGTGGACTCTCAACCACTGCGCCACCAGGGAAGCTCCAAGATTAAAATTTGGCCGTGTACAAGCCACAGGGTAAACCATTCTGCACATGGGAAATCCAAGGTGATTTCTTATGTGAGTTTGAGATAAAACACACAGGGAGAATTTTGTCATACCTTAGGCAGTCATGCTACAAGAGTTCAGGACTCAGATTACAAGAGAAGAAACACTATGCCTTCCATAAACACTTCTATATGGAAATATGGCAAATGAAGGCAGGTGTAAGGTAAGAAACTGAAGGTTTTAACACTTGAGTTTTCTCTTTAGTTTGTTCTGGGTCCTGAGAATGACTAAATAAATCTTGAAATTTGCCTCTTTGCAAAAGCCTATCTATATTATCTTTCATATATCTGTATATTTACCACAGAAACCTTAAATGTATACAAATATGAATTAATTGATATCATCAGGACATACAGTATTTCATATACATGCATAAATGACTTTTCCACATAACTGAAGCATAACCCTATGACAACTACAATTAAAAAATCAGCAATTTGAAGAAAGAACATCTTCAAAGTAGCAAATGGTTCTGGAACTTCCAAAAAAGAACACCCAGACCATAATTATTTCCTGCTAACTCAGGGTTAGAAATGCTTTGGCTCCTAATACACTGAAGCTTGCAAGAGCCCTAGAAGTATTTGCCTTCTTCCTAAGGAGTTCAAGGAGCTATGCCCTGAGGCACTGGTATATCTACTTATTCTTTTTCAACCATACTCTCAACCTTCATTGCTGTCTGTGAGCCTACCTTTGAAATGGCTCTTCTATTGATCTCCTCTCTTCTCTCTACCATAATTTGTATATTACATACTACTTAGGCTGAAGGTTTTGCTTAATAGAATTTTCTGTAAATATTGGTTTAACTAGGCTTCAAGGAAGCTCCTGGGGAGCTGTTCCATGACTATAGCATTGGGAGTTGTGTTGAGAGAATTGTTGGAGCGATTTTATTCTTTCCACTTCTATATCCTATGGGAGGAGTTTATAATATAATTGATTAAAGCACAGGCCATTTATTGGGTTACATTTTAACAAGTAGGGAGTGTTACCATTACCTCTAATGCCATGACCCATCCATTTCCATATCCTGTCTCTCTAGTACTTTTGACTTCTTTGTATTAAACTGATCAAATAGGGTTTACTTCCCAGAGATAGACCTGACTAACTCATACTAACTCATATGTACTCTCTATTTCTGTTTTAGCCCTTCTGCATCTATGACTGGGTAGGTAAATTATGTTTAGTCTGTTTTGAGGGCTCCAAATCTTAGTTTTTTGGAGAGAAGAGCAAGAATCTTTATTTAGACTTTGTCTAAATTTTGCTCTTAATGAGAGAAGTTGTGTAGGTGGTGGGTTAGGGTAGTGAAGAGAGAATAGGGTAACGTTTCCAAACTAATATTCATTTCCCACTGAGTTATGGTTCCCCTCACGCATAATTGCTTCGCCAGAGAAACCAGAGGGAAAGGGTGCAAATCTTTCCTTGACCCCTGATACATTAAGCATATGTTTTGTTTGTCAATTTTGTGGTATCCGTTTGGTTGCTTGGAGACTTCTGGGACTCTTGTTTGTACTCTTGATAGGTAAAGCTTCTCTTTAGTTTTCTATATGTAAGGCTTCTGGATAGCTGATCTGTTATTCTAATTACTTTAAGAGAATAAATGATGATTTAAAATCTAGAAACTTGAGATTTATTTAAGTGTGTGAAGAGAATGAGTGTTAAGTAGAATTAACCTTGTTATAGAACTTTACTTTACTCAAGTAATATTTTGAGTGAGGGAATCAGTTGCAGACTTTCCAGGAAAGCTTAAACCAAATAATTTTCATTGAAATGTCAGGCAAATAACTATTAGTTCTTAGAGTTATAAAAAGGAAAAATACTTAGGATCAAAGCTAAAACCTAATTCAGATCACTTGTATTAAGCTCCACTTAAGAGGTTCATAATTTTTTCATCAAAGGAAAAAGCTATTTTTTCCCACTTCATTCTACAAAATACTCTCCTTTTTATGAAGATTTTGTTCTTTGGTCTGATTTGTTTAGCTGGAGCCAAACTGAATTGCCAATTTTTGAGCCAAACTTGTGATTGACTGAATTGGACCATTGTTAATGAAAAGAGCAAAGAATGTTTTGCTGAAGCCCTTGAGGTGTTGAAGACATGTTGTCTGCAGGCAAAAAAAATCAAAACTATTTTTATGTGTAATGATATGACTGGACACTTATTGAAACTGTTTTGATCAGAGCCCAAAGAAACAAACACATGTATGTGAAATTGAGCCCTCCCATAATGAAATAGGAAAGTAGCTCACACTTTGCTTTGTTAATGTTGTTGAGAAGACATTGCTTAGGACTGGGACAAGTAGGGCAGGATTTGAGCTGCTAAAACTATAGAGATCTTCTACTTAGTTTAACATACTGTAATGAGAGACACAGAGGTTCTGTTCTGAATTACTAAGTTATTACTTTTGAATTTTGTGTAGTCAGATATCCCAAGGTTTCCATTTAGCATTTACTAAACCACTTAGAGGATTTCCTCCTGGAACTAGCAGAACTCAGCTCTGGCAGGGACCTGATAAAGTTCTAGCCTTGGATGAGAATAAGAAATAAAATGTCTTTGCAATCCTGTCTTCCAGGGAGGATAGATAAACAAGTCCCATAAAAAATGTATGTCTATTGTATTACTCTCTCTAGGGGGTTGGTTGGGTTTCCCCCCGCTACTACAGTGCATTTTGAGGACCTAATATCAGGTATTAAAAAGTTATACTATACTAAATATAGAAGATATTTTAAAAACTCACATAGGACTTCCTTGGTGGCGCAGTGGTTGAGAGTCTGCCCGCCGATGAAGGGGACAAGGGTTCGTGCCCCGGTCCGGGAAGATCCCACATGCCGCGGAGCAGCTGGGCCTGTGAGCCATGGCCGCTGAGCCTGCGCGTCCGGAGCCTGTGCTCCGCAACGGGAGAGGCCACAACAGTGAGAGGCCCGTGTACAGCAAAAAAAAAAACCTCACATAGTAGCTAGCATTCACAATGTTATAATAATTTGAAAGTAATTTCAGTCACATAAATAACTAAAGAACTCTTGAACAACTGGGTTGTATTATTTCCATTAGACAATATTCAAGGTGTAGGAAGGCAAACACATGGCTACGTGCAGTTATCTCTCTAAAATACCTTTGGCTTGAAATTATTAGCCTATGTGGCCAATTCTAATAGCTGGTTAGAGAACACCAAATGTCAAGACATCCCTCCTGTTGTAGCATTTATTATGTTTTAGTTTCACAGAATACAAGTATTAAAAATAGAAATATTCAGAGCTAATGTCTTACATAAGGGATTTCTATTATATATTTATTTTGCTTTTAATAATCATAGAATTACAGAATTTTAGATTTGCAAAGAATTTCAAAATTTACTTTTTGTAGTTATTTCTCTGCTTTTAAATAAGACAACATTTCATTCATTTGGGAAAACTATTTTCCTTGTCTTAAAATTCTCCTGAGATATGTACTTTGTTCCAGTAGTGTCCAACCAACACATCAGGTTGTGCTAGTAGGTTCTACACATGTAATGGCTTGTGGCCATTACAATTCCTTAAATTGTAAGCACAGGTGTAAGATGGGATCTGGGAGTGTGTTTGGGAGAAGTGATCTTTATTTTGCTTTTAGTCTATTGCTTTTTTTTGGTATTACCTTCCCTAACCCAATGTGATAAAACTTTAGGGAAATGAGGTGTTTTTCTTCTCTTAAAAAAAATTATGAAGACCCCTGCTTTATGTTACCACTGGGTGATTTCACTTTCTCAGAACTTCTACATTTTATGTATTTATAAGAATCCATTCTAAATTCTTTGGGCTCCAACTGAGTCCTTTTTAGTCCTCAGAAGAGCAGGGAAGAGCTGCTCTCCATCACTGATAGCACAGCTTTCCGTGTACATGATGACTTTAGCCTTGTAGCTGATCTGCTGTGACAGAGGCAATGTGTGACTCATCGGGGGCTGCTCTTAGGTCAGTGAGAAATAAGACAACTGGCTGTATCTCAAAGACTCCTCAAGTCTGATGCTCACACTTACTGGCTTAAGAGCCCAAGAATGAACAACAGAGGATGATTTCAGGAGAGAATTTTTGTCCTCATCTGAGTCTTCAGATTACTTTGTTTCCAATTAGACACTCAAACTTCAAGTTTCTAAAAGTTTGACCCACTTGCTTCCTGATACATAAGGGTGACTTCTAAGTAGTACTGCATTTACTATAGAGGGAGAGGTAGTACCACATGAGGAGGAATACTAGAAAGGTCCTTCTATCAATATTGAGTCATTAGAACCAGAAATTCCTTGGGAAAGAGCAGAGATCAGGAGAAAGAGCTTTGGCGACAGATAGCTCTGGACTTGAATGTCTGCTCTTCCACTCAATAGCTGATGGGAAAGTGGGAAGGAAAATGTTGGAGATAGCAGAGTACTTAGAGAGTACTTAGGACTGGGTGGGAGTACCATATGCCAGTCAGGAGGGCCTTGGGCAATTATGTGTCTATATTGGGGAAAGTTTAGGTAACGAGAAAAAGGGAGGAGGGATAGCACCAAAGACAAATACTAAATACTTTCATAATGATAAGAATTTTTAAAAAAAGGAAGTTAAAGGCTAGCTAAATCTGTGGATACTCAAATGCAATGATTAGATTTATTCATTCTCTCTCTCTCTCTCTCTCTCTACATATACTATATATAGATTAATATAGATACATGTATTTTTAGAGTTTTATTTTATGTGTGTGTATTTACTATGAACCTGCTGCATACCAAGTATTGTGTTAGTCATTGGGAATACAAAGACAAATAAGCCATAGTCTTAGTACCTTAAGTTTGCACACCCCTTTGTATCTTTCACGGTATTTTTGCATAGATCATCTCATTCTGTGTCCTCAGCAAGTTCTGACAAAAAGATATTTAATCTTGCCAGGGTATGCAGGATCATGAGTATGCAAGGGAAGGTTGTAAGGAGTTATGTCCTAAATCTTGATCTGGCACCTTTCCATGTGACGTTGGAAAGAGTGTAGAACTATAAACTCTACAGAAATCGTGACTACCACAGGTAAGGATTATTAGGTAGCAGAAGGTATAAATGCATGTTGAAGAAAAGTGTCTCCCTCTATCCCTTTTCTGAAGTGTCCTGTGCCTTGGAAGAAGAATCTTGCTCCCTTGAGGAAGTATCAGGGTCTCTGTGAGCCCATTTGCAGAATCACATTAGCTGCATGTGTTCCCAGTCGGGGGTTGTATAGAGAATTCTGTTGAACAAATTGTGAGGCCCACTCTCTTTCCAGGTGGTAAAATCAGGAACTTTTAAAGGACTTCTGTGCATTAATTATAATATAGGCGTTACAGGGTGAATGAGCATTTACATTCTTCAAACAAGCTATGTACACAGATGGTCAGGAAGGTGTTTTTCCGAATGAAGGGGAAATGGAGAAACAAATTTTGAAAAAATGTCATCAGAGATATTATCCATTATCATTAAATATAGATACACAGTATAGAATGCAATTAAAGTTATTTTTGATTCCTGGCAGAACTTGAGGTGGTGGTTTGTCTGACTGTTGTAGGACATCAGTGAGTGGGACTGGGCCTCATTAGGGAGGAGGAAGGAAGAACAAAAACTGCCAGCACAGCAAATGGAGCCCCTTGAAGCAGACGGTTAATGCACTTTGTCATATAACACTGGGAACTGTAGATCCCCGTGGTCATGAAGAGAATAGAAGGAAAACAGGGCTCCCAGCTAGGATGCTTAAGCACATAAGTGGTTCTGAGTTTTGTTAGAGTTCAGTAAGGACTGATCTTTGGAAGATGGAAGACAGCCATGAAAAAGTTTCACTTTAGCATTAGCATGTTCAAACAATAAAGGTTGGTGAAACCTTTATTTCAAATGCATTATGGAAACTTCAGGGCAAATCAAATTTAAGTTAGCGGTATTTATTTACTGTAGTTTAGGAACTAAGAAAAATATATCATATGTAACTAGGCTATATAAATCATCTCTCTAACCCCCTTCAATGGCTTCTCAATGCTCTTTGGAAAAATCCTCACCTTTTATCATGGACTTTCTACTAGGTCTCAGCCATCCTGGTCTTGTTTCAACTCCTTAACATGGGAAGCTCCCTCCTGCTTCAGAGGGTCATCTTCCCCAATCTCTTTTCATTCTAGGCACTGCATCATTCTTCAGATTTTAGCTTAACTGTCCCCTCCTCAGGAAGCCTTTCCCAATTAAATCAGACCCACTGCTCCTCATCTGCCCCTTTTGTTACTCTTATATCAGCCCCATATTTTTTCCTCTAGTACTTTTGACAATTTTCCTTATTTTGTTAATTTTGTTGCATCTTTTGACCCATCTTTCGTAGCAAAGTATAAGAGTCCTTGAGAAAAGATTATGTGTTTGTTTTCCTCACCACTGTATTTCTGGTGTCTAGTAGAGTTAACGTTAAAAAAAAAAAAAGAAAAAAATGAAAGATGTCAGTTATTCATATTTAAAGTCTCAGCATTCCAAGTAGTAGAGTTAACTGGTAAGGGTAGATACTCAGTACACGTAAAAAAAAAAAAAGAAAGATGGGGCTTCCCTGGTGGCGCAGTGGTTGAGAGTCTGCCTGCTGATGCAGGGGACGCGGTTCATGCCCCGGTCCGGGAAGATCCCACATGCCGCGGAGCGGCTGGGCCCGTGAGCCATGGCCGCTGGGCCTGCGCGTCCAGAGCCTGTGCTCCGCAACGGGAGAGGCCACAACAGTGAGAGGCCCGCATACCACAAAACAAACAAACAAACAAAAAAACGAAAGATGTCAGTTATTCATATTTAAAGTCTCAACATTCCAAGAAGACCTAGGTTCTGTAATCGCTTTCATTGGATATATTCACAGCAGACATAAAGTTTAAGGAGGCAGGCTAGGTCAAAAATGATGCTCTGTGTTTATAGCAGTTAGCATGGTCCTGGTGTGCTTGTTGAAATGTCTAATAAAGCTGTCATCATGAAAACTTTGGGGAAGTTCTGTGAGCCGATTAAAATAAAATATGTGATGGTAATTTAGATCCATAGGATTTGTTACAATCAGCTATTTTAAGTCCAGAAAGGAATACGTTTACTTGCTTCCAGTGTCATACCTCCTTAGTTCACTTCACAGAAAATGAGAATAATTGTGTGTAGAAAGCACACAGTCCTGGTCCTAATTTTGCCTCACAGTCTTCACTCCATATGACAGGGATTGGCAATTCAGTGATGAAGAGAGACGGGATTCTTGGCCTCACAGAGCTTATAGTCTCAGTTTTTATTGGGACTTTCTTTTTAAGCCTCTATCATTTGCCCAAGGGCATCTACCTGAGACAAAAAATTCTCCATGAATGCCTGTGGTCTTTCCCAGTGAATGTCTCTAAGCATATCCAGTCTGATATCTCTCCAGATTTTTCTTAAATGTTAATCTTTGTCATCTTATTTCAGTGCTACACATTTAGTAAAATATTAATGAAAAGTCAGCATTTAGGGGAAAAAATGGATTTTGAAACTGGAATTCTCATTACCAGCACTTTTTTTTTTTAATTGGAGAACTAGAATAACTAGTTGTGTGAAATTATATTTGGGGGAAAAAATGATTCTGGTACAATTTCTTGCGTATGTCTCTCCCCCTTGCCCCCAAACTGGTGTGGAGCCAAGAATGTTACATTGCCCTTAAAGAATAAACCCTTGTATAAAGCATGAGATTCTTTGTGCCTAAAGTATATAAAATTTAAGACATAGATTTTGTGATAGATTTTGTGACACTAATTTTATTTCCCCAGAGAACTTTTATTTACTTACTTTTTCTGGTAAAGCTGTATTCTGGACAGTTGAGCTCTTTAGATAGACAAATCCTATACACGAGGTGCATAACTGTATTTTAGTTCACTACTTCTCTTTGCTTGGTTTTTGTTCCTAATCATTTGATCTCAAAATTAGCTCTAAAACTTTTATTCATAGCTCGTGTGAATCATCCCAAATAATATCTGAAAAAAAGGTACATGAAACGAAGAATATACTCTCCTTAATTGAATATACTCTCCTTAACATACTCCTTAATATACTCTCCTCCAAACTAAGCAAATCATCTTTGCTTTGCATCTTTTTTTAAAAAAATTTATTATTTATTTTATTTTTTGGCTATGTTGGGTCTTTGTTGCTGTATGCAGGCTTTCTCTAGTTGCAGCGAGCGGGGGCTACTCTTCGTTGCTGTGTGTGGGCTTCTCATTGCGGTGACTTCTCTTGTTGCGGAACATGGGCCCTAGGCGCACGGGCTTCAGTAGTTGCAGCATGTGGGCTCAGTAGTTGTGGCATGCGGGCTCTAGAGTGCAGGCTCAGTAATTGTGGTGCATGGGCTTAGTTGCTCTGCAGCATCTTCCCGGACTAGGGCTCGAAGCTGTGTCCCCTGCACTGGCAGGCGGATTCTTAACCACTGCGCCACCAGGGAAGTCCCTGAATCTTTTTTGTTTTGATACATGAATAAAAGTAAAAAAAAAAAAAAAAAAAAAGAGCAATCAATCCCAGAACTTTTTCAACAATGTGAAAATACCTAGCACTACTGAACTATAAACTTAAAAATAGTAAGATGGTATACTTTGTCTTATGTTTATTTTACCAAAATTAAAATTTTTCTTTAAAAAAGAGAAAGTAAAATAAAAAAGGAAAAGAAAGAGAAGAAAATTGCTTGAAATTTGTAGTGCTCCCACTCTAGGAAGTACTAAAAAAGAAGAAAAAATCACAGCACGTTCCAGAGATATATCAGCATTGATTCAGGGGAAAACAAAACAAAACAAAATAAAGAACTAAAGAAAAAGAGAACCAATAATAAAAGTAGCATGCAAGCAAGACAACTCTAATTATTTAATTACAGAATTTAGAGTAATGCTTTAGCTACATTATTCTGAGTAGCTATCAAGACAGTTGCAATTATTTAAACACAGTGTCCAGAATTACATTATTATAGTATTTCAATAATGTTGGGGGCTTCCCTGGTGGCTCAGTGGTTGAGAATCTGCCTGCCAATGCAGGGGACACAGATTCGAGCCCTGGTCTGGGAAGATCCCACATGCCACAGAGCAACTAGGCCCGTGAGCCACAACTACTGAGCCTGTGCGTTTGGAGCCTGTGCTCTGCAACAAGAGAGGCCATGACAGCGAGAGGCCCGCACACCGCGATGAAGAGTGGCCTCCCCTCGCCACAACTAGAGAAAAGCCCTCGCACAGAAAGGAAGACCCAATGCAGCCAAATAAATAAATAAATTTATTTTAAAAGGCCACCACCATACCCAAGGTCACCTAGGTTTTTAAAAAAAAATAATAATAATGTTGGAAGTTTATAAGATGCTGTACAATACATTAAATTTTAGAAAAATAAATAAGAACTTTCTCCTACAGACTTGATGAGAGAGTAACATAATTCAAAGTTTAAAAGGAGAGAAGGAAATTATTGGAAGAAGAAAGGGATTTTATCGCATAACATTTAACTTGATTCTTCTTGCTGCTAATAGGGGCATTAGTGTTATAGTAAGAAAAATCTTTAAAACAAATAAGATGACAGTTAACTATGAAGTTAGGGACAACTTTTGGAGGAGAGTATGGGTGACATCAAAATAAAAAATTTGCCCTGTCCTACATGAAACCCCCTTTTTTAAAAAAAATCTTTTAATTTTCAAGTATTTCCAGAGTTGCAAAAATGGCATAAAGTGTTCCTTCACTCATCTTCACCATATATTAACATCTTAAATAAGCCACCATAGCACAATGATCAAAGCCTAGGAATTAATGTTGATATATTACTACTAACCAATCTACAGACCTTATTCAAATTTCTCCAATTTTCCTATTAATGTTTTTTATCTGGTCTAAGATATAATCCCGAATCCCCCAATTTCATTAGTTTTCGTGTCTCCTTAGTCTCTTCTTATTGGGGCATTTCCTTAGTCTTAATTTTTTATTCATGATCTTGACATTTTCAAGAGTACTAGCCAGTATTATGTAGAATAAGTCTATCTCAGTTTGTTTGTGTGATGTTGTTTTAAGTTAATATTATACATTTTTGCCAAAAATTGTAGAGAAATGATTTTGTGTCCTTCTCAGTACCTCATATCAGAAGATATTCTGTAACTTCGGACAGTATAAAATGTTCCAGGCTTATATTGTATTTTCCCTAGCCCAGCTCTGGTTACTTTTCTTGTAGAATGGTATATTTAGAAACCAAAATCTGGTTATTAGGCATGATCATTACTGCTTGGTAATCTTTCTTCTAAATACTCTTAAGGGACAGAACTAGGAAAGATACACACACACACACACACACACATATATAGGCACATACATACATGCACATTTATATCTATTTCTATACCTATCTGTGTTAAAGACAATAATAGTGGCAACAACAGTAGTTTATACTGATACATCCAGTTCACATCCAAACCTACAGGGTCCATTGTAACCTTCTCCCTTACCTTGTTAATATGTCCTTTCTATGACAGTGAGATAGCTGGCTCTTATACCCACAATATATTTAATTATTTGCTAAATCCTAGTCTACACATAAAGTAGTTTCACAATTATTAATCTATATCCCTGTGAAAAACAAGTTTATTACTTAGAGTACAATATATTTGTCTTTGCTTTAACAGTATTTAGTAAAAACACTGTTTTCCACAGATACTTAGGTTAGTTATCATAACTCCAATAAATTTAATACATTATTCAGTATCAAATAGAAAAATTGCATTTTTGAGAAAGAGCAACACAATGTGACTGATGATCATTTATGTCTAAAAACAGAGTGAATGCACCTGAGTGGTTGGGGCTGTAGCAACACCCAATATTTCTTCTTTTATATTTTATTTGGTTTTTAAATTTTTTTCAGCTATTGTAGTATCTACATTAGATACCGAGATACCTTTTTTTAAAAAAATAAACAAAAGCCCTGTAGTACTCATTGTAAACTCTAGTGGCCAAATGAACATTTTCTCATTTTTATTTAATGTATATAGTTTACAAAAGACATTTTAATGATTAATTTGGAGAACTACAAGAGAAAGCAAGAATAAAATTTATGTATTTATTTTTAACATTACTTTCTGTGAAAGTAATAAATGCTCATTGTACAAGTAATGATTGATAAAGAACATTATAGAAGCTAGTAGAAATTATTTATTATGTCATTATCTGGAGATAATGACTGTTAAATCCCAATACATGTCCTTCACTTTTATATATGGGTATGTGAATAGCTATATGCATAGTTTTAAATTATGCTGTTTTCACTTTCTAATTATTATAAGCATTTTCCTTGTCACTAAATACCCTTCAAAATATGATTTTCAGTGGCTGAATATTTTTTATCAAATACCATATTTTATCTAGCTATTCTAATGTTGAGGATTTAGGCAGCTTCCAGTTTTTGTGCTCTTAGAAAAAGAACTTCACTGGATGCCTCATCTGTGTTATAAAACTTTAGATGTAGTTGATGGTGAACAAAGTGTTAGTGCATTTAAAATGTAGGAAACAAAAAGATGGTTAGGACTCTTTCAGAAGAAAATAAGTGACAAAACTTTTGTGAATGAATGGAAGAAAATGAGGAAAGGGGAAGAGCCAAATTCACACCAGATGGAATATACAGTAAAGTTGTTCTCTACCGAGTAAATGGGTGATAGAATGTGTTGACCCTTACCACAAATTTTCTGCAAAAGAAATTTTACTAGGTCTATCAGTTAGTTATTGCTGTGTAACAAACCACCTCAAAATTTAGTAGCTTAAAACATTATGCTATAAAAAAAAATTTCTCACCACTCTTTGTGCTGGTAGGGCAGTTCTTCTCATCTGGGCGGGCTTGGGCTTGGACTGGATGGTCTTGGCTAGCCTCGATCACATATCTGGTGCTTTAGAAGGGATTGTTGGAGTCTCTCTTCATATGGTCTCTCATCTCTCAGTGAGGCCATCCTGGGCTTATTTGCATGATGTCAGAGGGGTGGCTGCCTGTTTATGACAGCCCCTTTGAATTTTTCCCGTAGTGCCTATCAAAGAGTAGGCAAAAATAAGTACTTGAATTGATTGGTGGTCGGTCGGTTCATGAAATTGTTCCATTTCAGTTGTTTCAAAACTTTGGAGCTTCTTAGGAAAAGTTCTGATATGCAAGCTTCAGGTTCAGATGTTCTCATTCAGTAGGTTGGAGTGGGGTCTAGGAATCTTATTCAGAGTAAGTAGGATATTCTGATGCAGGTAGGCCAGATTTTGAGAAAACTATTCCAGGCTATGACTCAGTGTATTACCAAAAAGCATAAGGGAAATTCATTAAATACATATGGATGGTAGACACAAAGATTTAAAAACTGATATCCTGACTTGAAAAGAATAGGTTGTGTTCAATACATGCTTTTATTTAAAAAAAAAAAATCCCCCCTCTCTCCTGTTTTTTGGCTGGCACTTCCACAGCTGTGAGACAGGCCAGACTGGAAAAGTCTCAGATCTAGAGAGTGGAAATCATTCAGAGTTGAGTGAAAACCAGGAGTCAAAACTCAAGAGCAAGACCACAGGTCTATTTGTTATTTTGGGGAAGTGCATATCAGTTATAACACCACTGATTTCAGTGGAAATCACTCCAATATCAAAGTAGAAACAAGCAAACAAACTAATGTGGATGAAGGTACTATTGGCCAAGGACTAAACAGGGTTCATGTGGCATGAAGAAATAAGAAGGAAGGAATAGATGATGGATCTGATGCTTAGGTGATTTAAGCATAAAAAATGCTAGATTAAGAAGTTTTATGGTAGATGTCAGTAATGTACTTAGTGGAATATTAAGATTCAGGGTCACAAAATCCAATAATTTGTGGAATGTAGTACAGGTTGAAAAGAGTTATCCCGTTCTGGAATACCAAGATCAGAGTAGAATTAGAAGTAAGAATGGTTCTCTGTTCTGATCCATCAAATTACTGCCATAAAGCTTTTTATAATCTCTTCTCTTAGGACCAAAGGCTGATTTCTATGATTAGAGAGGCTTGGGCTAGAAAATCATCAAGAAGGACATTCCCTTAGGATATTTGTCTTAAGTTTTTAATTCAGGTGTGTAACACTAATTACATAAGATATTAAATCAGCCAAATATCACCTTTTCTTCTTGCATCACTTGTCTCTACCCTTCCACCCATGTCAAGTAGGAACAGTCAGTCATCCTATTTCTATTATGGTCAGTATTGCCATTTTTCTACATGACTTATTTCAACTACTGGACTCTTCACTCCTTGAGGCCAGGAGCTTTATTTATCTTACTTCTCCATTGTATGACATAGTGCCTTGAACATAGGAGATATTTAATAAATGCTTTATGAATATGTGAAAGGAGAGATTAGTTGTTTTAAAGAAGGGCACTTTACGCTTTTGAGACTGGGATCTCAGAAGACTCAGGACTTAAAAGGAAGATACTCAAAATGTGTGAAATACCATTTGGTTTTTTTCTTTAATATGTCTTTTGTCTATTTTTAAATTGGATTGTTTATCTTTTAAAATTTATTTGTATTTAAAATATATTCTGGGACAAGTCCCTTGTCAGATATATGTATTGCCAATATACTCTCTCACCCTGTGACTTTTTTTTTCAGTCACCAGACATAAAAGAGTATATATTGTATGATTCTGTTTTATGAAGTTCAAAAAGCAGGCAAAACTTACCTATTGTAATAGCAGTCAGATTAGTGCTTACCTTTTAGTGGATGGGGGAGTGATAATGACTGGGAAGGTGCAAAAACAGGCTTCTGTGGTGTTAGTAATATTCTATATTTTGATCTGGATGGAGGTTCCGTTGGCACATGCTTTTCAAAAACTACTAAGCTGTATATTTAATATTTGTCCACTTTGTATCTCAATAAAAAATACAAGTAAAAAAAATAAAGTGCATGAAAGAGCCTTTTCAAATAACATACTTTTTAGTCACTGTCAAAGGAAGGAAGCTCAAGTCATTTAAATGAAGAAAAAACAGACTTCTGCCTTTGTCAGTGTGATCCAGACCAGCCCACATGCACAGTTGGATATTTCATGAATGCTCTCTATGTAGTAACCTGGCATAAGCATGGTCCCAAATTAAGCAGCTATTTCGGATAACTTAGATTTACTAACCATCGTCATTTCTCAACCATTTAGACTTACCACGTGGGGATATTTAAATAGTCTGTTGAGAGGATCGTATCAGCCAAAAGGACTGTACTTGTTGGATTCTGGTTCATTTGGCCTCTTGAGGCTTATCATAAATCATGAGGTATATGCAAATTTTCAGTCATTAAACTACTTCCAATTAGCACTCTGCAGGGATATCTTCTTTTTTTTTTTCCCCTTCTTACTTAAAATTGGGTTTAAAGCTCTCGAATATTTATTACATCCAACTTGTGGTCCCAAATGGAAATGTTCTTTAGCCTTTACTACAATAATCTGTAGAACTCTTTGCCTAAACGGAGGGTCTGGTTAGATTTCTCTTCTGGGTGATTGCCCTTCTGTTTATTTAAAGGTAGAATGATGCATAAAGTTTTAAAGTGATCGTCATTTTTGTCTTATTTAGTCACTATATATATCCTCACACAATATTAAACTCTAAAATTTTTCATTCTAATTTTAAAGAGTTGCGAAGGATATAATTTCCAGTTTATTGTAAATATTAACATTGTAAACTAAAACTATAGCATCAGTCTCTTAAAAGTATCCAATGGAGTGTAAATATTACAATATCAAACCAACATCATCCATTTAAAAAAGTGAACAAATTGTCTTAATAGTTGGAGATTTATTTTCCTTGAATTCCTACTGAATCCCATTTTCTCCAAAGGATTTAACCTGATATAATACATTTTTACACTTGAAAATCTTTTATTGTATAATTATCTTAATTCTTAGCAACATATTTATATTAATTGAAATTAAAATCTCTATTTCTTGTGGCCATAAACCTATAAATGTTAAACTTTTTTCTAGGATTGAATTACCATTACAACTATTATTAGTATCTAATTGATCAAACCAATACACAAATTTATAAATCTTGAAAAAACTTATTATTAAAATTAAAATTTTTTGTGGGGGTTGAAAGGTATCATGTATTCATGGATGTATATTATTTATTACTAGAAGGAGACAAGTTTTATATCCATTCTATTTCTAATATTTTTGTAGTTGAAAACATTGATAAATATTTTCACATAAATAAGCAGATGCAAATGAAGTTTTTTAAAATAGGAATATCACTTTTTAATTCATTGTCATGTCAAAAATTATATAGTTATGTATTATTAAAATTGTATTTCAATCAACTTGATGAGAGCCACCTTCAATTTCATTGTAAGCAAAGAATTAGAAATCATCTGACTTGCAAAAGGATTACGCAGTCATTAGTATTTTCCTTTCTTAAAAACATAAAGGTTTTCCCAAGACTTTTCAAGTGATTATTACTGTGGTTTTTTTTCATGTAAAGGCACGTTGTTTAACTTGATATACTCAGAAAGGGTTGATGAAATAAAAATACCATTTATTTAATACATCTGTGGCAAGTTTTTGATAAAGTTCTTCTTTCTTATGAAGTATTTTATATATAGTTCTATCAAACTTTTAACTGTGGACTTAACTCTTTCAATTCATGGAAAATGTTCACCTTATAACCTAGTTGGAAAGGTCAGTTTTTATTGTCAAAAAAAATTAGCCAAGATAGGCTTCCTTTCACAAAATGTCTGCCTTTGTTTTTCAGTATTTAAAATGTTTTTTTTAAATGATAACCACATCACTTCTGATTTCCAGAGTGATTCTGATGAATAAATGAGAGATTGTTTTCATGTAGATTTGTTACTGGGATTCAGTAAGGTGGCTGCACCTTTAATATTTTGTGCCTAAAGTGCTCTCAGGACTTTCCCTTAGGAGCACTGTCAGTAGGCAGGGGAGGGACAAGGTAACAAAAATTGTCTCACCCCTGATATCCATTCACAGTATATCTAAGTTCAGATCATCCCAGTGTGGGCCAAATTATCCTGTCTTTAATTTCACTCATAGCCATTAACAGAAACAGGTGTAATATATATAAGGGCAGACAGAAAACCATATCATCCATTTACTGTGCCTTGATTTAAGAAGTCTTCACAGAGTTCTTAATATCATTATTTCAAATTGTTCCTTTGATGGGCATCAGGAAAATTTATACTTCAAGGCAGTGCACCATGGTGAGATTCTGGAAGAATAAAGACAAGTATGCTTTTTCTTTTCAAAGTGGAAGAAGAGTGATTATCAAAGGGCAGGTGGGGGAGGAGAATAGAATACGTCTGATTCCCAGACTGATTTCTCTAGTAAGACTGTGTTCATTTCCTGTTTGAAAATAAAGTATGTATTTGCACAAATATATGTATGTATAACATGTATGAAAACAAAGTAACTGAAATGATTTTGAACATTGACTTTTTACTTTTAGTGTTTAAAGTTGGTAGGTGAAAGACAAAGCTTTGCTATTTTATTATTTTTTTAAATGGATGAGGAGGTGTGAATTTACTTATTTCCTTTTTTTTTTAACCCCTCCTTTCAGTTTTTTTAAAAGACTTTATTTTTTAGAGCAGTTTTAGGTTCATATCAAAATTGAGAGGAGGGCTTCCCTGGTGGCGCAGCGGTTGAGAGTCCGCCTGCCGATACAGGGGATGAGGGGTCGTTCCCCCGTCCGGGAAGATCCCACATGCTGCGGAGCGGCTGGGCGCGTGAGCCATGGCCGCTGAGCCTGCGCGTCCAGAGCCTGTGCTCCGCAACGGGAGAGGCCACAACAGTGAGAGGCCCGCGTACCGAAAAAAAAAAAAAATTAAGAGGAAGCTCCGGACATTTTCTGTATACCTCCTGCGCACAGCCCCCTCCCCCATTATCAATACCCACCCCCCGCCAGAAATGGTACATTTGTTACAACTGATGCACCTACACATTTTATCATTTAAAGTCTATAATTACATTATGGTTCATTCAGTGTTGTACGTTTTATGGGTTTAGTCAAATGTATAATGACATGTATCCAACATTATAATATCATACAAAGTTTTTCACAGTCCTAAAAATCCTCTGTGCTTTGTCTATTCCCCTCTGCCCTCTTCCCCTGACCTCTTGCAACCACTGATTTTTTTTACTCTCTCCACAGTTTTGCCCCTCCTTCCAATTTTGTATATGCCAGAAGATCATAGGATGCTATAATATTTCAACAGATCTGAAAGTTAGGAGAATGACTTTCAGAGTTAAAATGAAAAATTCTGTCTTTTCTGAAAAGGTTACCTACTGTCTAGCTAGAGAATAAGGTAGGAGAATTCATGGAATATAGAATCTGTTAGAAACTTAATTAAGGAAGTCCAAAATGGCACTGGATTTAGAACTTTGTAGAATTTTAGGTTATGAATAAAAAAGGACAGAGCATAGATGCTGGAATATTAAAACCTTCCTTGATTCATAAAAAAATTTCTCATTTCATTATCATTCAAATTTCAAATGCTTTTTGCCAAAACAGTAATTGATATATTTACTACAACTAGATTTTACAGTTAGATTTTTTTCTCAACTGACCTTAATAATATAAAACAGATGTTAACTTACTAATGTCACAACATTTTTCATGCATATTATTTATGATTTTCATTTTATGTACTGATCAAAATCCATTACTTTTATTACTTCAGTTGCCTTTGTGGGATTGGCTCACAGCTCTAATTTTAATTCCTTTACATTTTTAGTGGATGGAATTGAAGACCAATGTCTCAAGAAATGTAGGATAATACTCATATTTTTCTCCTCCAGTGAATCAGCCCAAATTATTTTTCACATGAATATTTCTGTTAAAATGTCCATGGTATGTGGACCTGTTCATGGTCTAAAGTTTTTTTAAAAGCCTGTGCTAGTAGATTTATTTATTCAATAAACATTTATTGGGCACTGTAATATGCCAAGTTTTTTGGTAAAATGTTTATATAGCTATTAGACCAGTTTCTCTCCTCTTAAGAAGGTCACAGTTTTATCAAGACAGATGTACAAGAGTAGGATAATGGCAGGCTAAACTTACGGTCAACTTGTAAAAACAACAACAACAATGACAACAACAACAAAAACACACACATAGGGAACCTCTGTTATCTTTCCCCAGAATGACTGTAAAATTTTAACTGATCTGCCAGTTTCCTCCCTGCTCCCACTATTGTCCATTCTTGAGATGGAAATCAGAGCAATTCATTTAAACGTAAGTCAGACCATGACACTCCTCTACTCAAACACCCCCAGCGGCTTCTCAGCTCATAGTAAACGCTGGCGTCCTCAGGCTGACGGGGTGAAAGGCTCCACCTTCTTGCCTGTCTCTCGACACCACATTGCTCCTGCTCACCCAGCTCCAGGCGTGTGGGCATCCGTCCTAGTTCTGAACACATACGAACACATTTGAACATGTTCCCGCCTCAGATTTTCTGCACTTGCTGTTCTCAGTCTGAAGCACTCTTCCTCTGGACACATACCTGGTTTGTTCACTTATTTCCTTGGGATTGCTGCTTATGTGTCATTGTATCATTAAGGCTTTCCATGACCATCCTATTTAACAGCAATTACCCTACTGGTCAGGATGTCTTGTCTTAACTCTCCATAGTCTGTTTTATTTTTCTGCCATTCTGTGTTTTACTTACATGTTTTACTAGTCCCTATGGCATGTAGTGTGCTTTATCTGTTCTCTTCCTCCCTCCATTAGAAGGTAAGCTCCAAGAGGGATTTTAGTTAATGAGATCATTGCTGTGTTTCCATGTGTAGAATAGTACTTAGCAATAGTAGGTGCTCAAATGTTTCTTGAGTGAATAATTGAGTGAAGGAAATCTGATTCAATCTCAGGATGTCAAAAGGATTTACCTGGGAAATTGGTTTTGAAAGATGATTAAGAGTGACTGTGAAGGGAAAGGAAAGGTATTCCAACCAGAGGAAAAGGCAGGCAGCAAGGCAAGAGGCTACTAGACTTCCACTGTCACAAGTATAATTATCTTCCAAAGTGATTAGACTCTAAATGGATTGAAGTTATATCAGGGATATTGAGCCTTGCCTCCAAGAGAACTTGTAAATTGTTCTGTGTGCATGTCTTATCTTCCTGGCTCAGAAAGGCAAATTCTTCCTATTACCAGTGGAAAGAAGATGAACACTGAAGATGGATAGACAGTAGCCTATCCAAGACAATGGAGGTACGATGGTACTTCATAGAATGAGTGAAAGCACTAAACATGGTCATGCATGTTCCTTGTATTATGGTTTTGGTACATAAGGACCTTAGAGGGATGAGGACTATAGCTTGGGAAAAACTTTCCCATTATTTTGATAAAATATTTGTTTTGCTTCTGGCCTAGTGTTTCTGTTTTCAAAGTTCAAAAGAATATTTGGTGACATTTCTGCTTGGAATCTAGAGAATGGAATCTGGGAAATCTAGGAATATGTCAGTAACTCATACAGAGGATAAAGAAGAGGGAATCTTTGAAAAGCAGTCACTCAAGGCTGGGAGTGATAGGCACGGTATTAGATGATACATAGAACTACAAAAACATAGTATGGTATAATCATTGCCTTAAAAATACTTATAATTTAATGAGAGGAGTAAAATGAACCATAATAATATCAAAACCAGCACATATTGTGGGTACACTATATCCAAGCACAATGATAAGTGATTTCGTAGTGTAATTATTTAGTATTCATAACAACGTTATGGGATTATTAGTATTATGTTTGTTTTACAGATGAGGTAAGTAAGGCTTAGGGAGACTAAGTAACTTATCCAAAGTCAAAACACTAGGAAACAGTTTGAACCCAGATCTGCTGACCTCCAAGCTCATACTGAAAACACAAAATTATATATTTAGAAGAAATGTATAAATAGAGTTTCATATGGAAATATTTATGTACAAGCAATAATATATGCAGTACAATAATAAAATAAGCAACTGAATATATATGTATCTAATATGTATATGTGTAATATTGCTTTACTTCAGAGCAATTAAAAGCAAGTAAGTTAGCTTTTGTTCTTGTACACTTGACTAACTTCAAATATTAAAGTGCAGAAATTACTAACATTATATTATGTTTTGGGGGAAGGGTGGAAAGTTTTAATGGTTTTATCAGACACTTTTTCCTGAGAAGTCAGAAAAATCAACTTTTTTCCGAAGTGTGTTTTCCTTTATTACTTTTATATAGTTAAGTAATATCTGTTATTAAGGAATTTAATCTGTATAGTACTCTGGGTTGACATCTATCTTTTTAAATAAGCCACTTTGTAAAAATTTGGCATTTAGAAAGGTGCATTAACTTTTTCAGGCCCCTGTTTAGTGCTCTGCTGGAGCAATTCATTGGTCTGTTACACATCCTGGAGTACTTTGCTGGTAAAGTGAAGAATGTCATCTGTTAAAGCTCCAGAGGATGTGCTGGCTTCTGTATAAGCATAATGACATAAAAAAAACAACAACACAACTCTGGAGAGTCTGCTGAAGTTTTTGAAACTTCATACTCAGTACCTCTGTAAAAATCTCCATGTTGCTGAAATTCCTAAAAAATCGGTAAAATCTCATTAACTTGCTGTCAATATTTAAAAACCAGTTCTAATTTGAAACGTAATTCCCAGGTCACCTAAACTACATTATCTGTACAAATACAACGTTGGAAATCTGGCCCTAGTGCAAAGTGCCTCTAGAAACAGTTAATAGTAAGCAACTGTTTTTAAAACTCTTGAAGCAGAGTTAACTGCTTTACAATTTGTAAAGCACCTAGCAAAAAGCAGAAAGGAAGAGTATTAAAGCATTGTTTACATTTCATTTTTTTCGTTCAGACTCTTTTTTCTAGTCCCTTGTCAAATAGCAGTTTGTGTCAATAGCAAGTGGTTTGCCTGAAGCAGCAATCTCTCTTATGTGCTTGCTTGGGTCACTTAAAGTCAAATAATGTTGAATTTATATATCTTTAATTTAAAGGTGTTTCTCTTTGGTCTCTGTTACTTTAAATCATTCGAACTTCACTTTCCTAAGGTAGAAATGGCAGAAAGGTATTTATATGGGTGGAAAACAAACTGCAGTTTTATTTCATAAAATGAAACTCTTTATCTTCTTTTTTTTTTTTAAAAACAGGATCTTCTCTTCCTATCACTTTCTCCTGATAGCACCTGAATGAGCCAATTAACTTAGACTCAAAGAACCTCAGTCTTCTTTGAATCTTCCCTTGTCTTTCCTTTCTACTTCCACTTTTAATTAGTGGCCAAGTCTGACTTTTCTTTTACAACACTTTTTTTTTTTTCTCCGAGGCACGCGGGCCTCCCACTGCCGCGGCCTCCCCCACCGCGGAGCACAGGCTCCGGACACGCAGGCCCAGCGCCCACGGCCCACGGGCCCAGCCGCTCCGCGGCACGCGGGATCCCCCCGGGCCGGGGCACGAACCCGCGTCCCCCGCATCGGCAGGCGGACCCCCAACCACCGCGCCACCAGGGAAGCCCACTTTTTAAATTGTTTTCTATTTTTGCATGGCTGCTGCTACAGACCAAGTTCGGTTCTTGCTGTCCAATACCTGGAAATATTGCTAAGGCGTTCCTGTTTACATCCCCAGTTTCAGTTTCTTCTGCACATCCCATGTAAGGGGATACATACACCGTGGTTAATTTAAGCTCTTGCTCAAGAACCCATGCTTATTTTCATTTTAAAAATCATATTTGAGTTTTTGGAACTCAATCAAGGGTCATTTCAAGCTGACTCCAAACCTACTTTTCTAGAATTATTTCCACTTCTTCAATCTACTGTATATGCTGTAGGAAAACGGCACATTATGTTCTTGGCACATATATGTTCTTGGTTGTATAATCTGATTTTTCCTGTCCTGTCATCTGTGCTCATGATATCTTGAAAATGGTCTTCAGCAATTTCTTATAGATCAGCCCATATAACTTTCCCTAAGTTTCTATAGATCTGGGATATAAGCCTAAGGGTGGAGATTTTGCTTTTAATCACTGATACTATGAATCTATATTTGTTTAATGCTCAAGTAAATGAATCATGTCACTTTTTCCTAATAAATGATAGCTCTGTAGCATCCTGAGAATAAACACTTTGGGTTAAATATATTTGAGAAAAAATGATTTCTGCCTAATAAACTTTTGAGGTCGGATATAGGATGAATAAGAGTTGGCCCCAGGACTCTGGCCCCAGACCACCAGGATTCAAATCCCAACTGTACTTGCTCACTTTATAACCTTGAGCATGTTACTGAACCTCTCTCTCTAACTATCTCTTCATTTATAAATTGTATATACCACATATGTTTATAAGGAGGATTTAATAAGTTAATATATGTAAAGCACTAAGAACGGTATCTGGAACTGCAAACTAATAGAAAGAAAAGGAGAAACTAGTTATCAAAAATGGTATGCAACAAACATATTTCAGAATGTCAGAATTTAGAAGCCCAAAGTGCATTGTTCTGTCTTGCCTCTGTAACTTGATTTGTATCCAGATTTCTTTACTGGATACATTTCCTCCAGTGAATCCCAATCTCTGAATATTATCAGTGAGAAGACCCTTTCTCATTGTCACTTGAATAAAGGAAAACGTGTAGATGTATGTGACTTGAAGTAAGCTGTCCCAATAACCCCAAAGAAGCAAAATTGCTTCTGCTGACTCAGGGACTCTCTCCACAATGCTGCCATGGTCTTTGAATATGCTGAAGGTCAGAAGGACAGAGAACCCTTGAAAATAATTATAATAGAGAACACAAATAGTTGATTAAGATCATTGATCAATACTATATGTCAGCTACTGTTTTAGGCATTAATTGTTTTATCTCATCTAAGCCTGACAACAATCTGAGGAAGCAGACACCATTATAATACTTTTTTTTAATGAGTAAATTGAGGAACAGATAAATAACTAGCATAAAGTCATATAATCAGAAAGCAGTGGAACCACATTTGATCTGAGAAGTCAAACAGTTTGATGTCAGGCAACCCCCTTTTCCCACCACTTTTACACTAAGCCCCTTTGTAGCTAATATAAATATTTACCTTTTGTATTGGTTTACTTGTGCTGCCATAAATACCACTGACTGAGGGACTTAAATAACATAAGTAAATTTTCTTAGACGTCTGGAGGCTAGAAGTTCAAGGTCAAGGTGGCAGCAGGTTTGGTTTCTCGAAGGCCTTTCTCTTTGGCTTGCAGATGGCCGCTTTATGCTGTGTCCTCACATGCTCTTTCCTCTACTCAAGTATCCTTGTGTGTTCTGTGTGTTCAAATTTTCTCCTTACAGAAGTCAGATTGGATTAGGGCCCCACCCTAAGGGACTCATTTTAACTTAATCACCTCTTTAAAGGCCCTGTCTTCAAATATAGTCACTTTCTGGGGTACTGGGAGTTAGGGCTTCAACATATGAATTTTGGAAAGACAGTTCAACCCATAACACCTCTATAATCTGTGACTCCACGTATCAAGTCCTGGAATGTGTTGTATTTTAAAAAGACAAAAACAAAAAACAAAACATGCTTCAGGCAGAATTTTCAGTCTTTATCCATACTTTTATCAATTAATGTGCATTTGATGATTTTGTCAGCATTAACTCCTATCTCCTGTCCTTTCCTATCTTCAAACGTTCCCAACTCTTGGGAATCTGTCACACTTTTATCCCATCATAGCACCCTCATCTACCTGTCCCTGCTATTTTGCTTACTAGATTCCACCTTCTCTCAAAGAGTGGAGGCCCTGGGAGAGATGTTCTTTGTTCGATTTCATTGTTCTCTTTTGAGAGTTTGTATATACTTAGTTCTCTTTTCCCACCCAGTTACCGAGTGCCTGGCAAAGAGAGAGAGGGAGGGGTGTAGACCTTCTCATGTTCATTGCTTTTATCCCACCACATTAACTGTTACTGAACACTTTTCTGAACAAAGCACTGTGAAAAAGTGTTTTACATCCATCATGTTATTTTCACTTTCCCCTTAGTTTTATGTTAGCTAAAATTATTATCCCTATTTACAGATGAGAAAACTTGTGTTTAAAGAGATTGTATTATTTACTAAGTGTCCCAAAGCTAGTAGATGGTAGAGCTGGAATTCATACTTCAGAGCTAGGGCTCTTAACCCTGGTGGTATTTGGTGGCCTGGCTTTGATTATTGATAAACTTTTATCATCGTATCTGACATTGCTGAGCAGTTTCTCCCTATTTATGATGGTGAAGAATTTGTAGAAACTCATTTAAAGGGGATTATTACAATTATGTAAGTGTAACACTTTGATCTTTGTGATTGCCAGATATTATAGAGTATGGAGATTATCAAAATGAATATATTTAAGTTACAAAATGACTGTATTGTTGGGTAGTTGATATCCGTATATAAAAAGTCCTTCTTAGAGCCCTCAGGCTGCATGCAGGTGCTAACGTAAACAAAACCCTGATAGGATTTAAGAAAAAGAATCCCATGTTCCAAGTGTAAGTAGGAAAGCCAAATATTGCACTGATTCTGGCTCTGGGAAAAGTACATACTGTTATATTTCGGCACATCAGAATTTTCCAGGGATGTGCCTGGTGTCTTGGAGTAAAGCCAATGTGATTTTTCTGCCATCTAAGTCTTGCTTCTTTATAGGTGTCCTTGCCATGTTCATTATGTAAATCATAGCTTCCTGTCCCTGAATTGTGAGACTTTTCTCTTTCTCTATACAAATGGAAACACCCTCACCATTTTCCAGAATCTTGCATATATAATCATCACTTGTTCCTTTATAGCTTCAGGCTTGACTTTATACAAATGTTTGAAAGAATGAATCGATGAAGGGAAGTTAGTCATGTGAACCCATACCATTCAATAATTATTACTTTTATTTATAATATTAATATTTAACAACCCTAGTTTTTTTTATTTTTAGCAGAGGGAGGAAAATTTTACTTTTCTGTTGTTGTGATTATACCAGGAAACTAAGACCCAGGCTTAAAAGAATGACTGTAATATTATGATACTCAATTTCACATACATTTTGCTGGTCCTCAATCTTAATTTGGCCTGACAAATTCTTTTAGGATCTTTGGAGAGATGTAATTTTTCAATCAATTTAGAAAAATCAACACCCCACATCAACAACTCAGTAAAAAATAGAAATTGATACTATTTTAAATCACTAACGGTTATATATACCTATGATTTTTAAAACAATCGTTTAATTAGGATAAATGATCAGTATTGATTCATTTTCAATGAGACTTGAGGGTCAGCTTTTAGTGTGAAGGAGTCATTAAATAAGTCTAAATAAAGTAATATATGAATGCCTAACTTTCATGAATAAAATTAAAAGAGCAGATGGGTTATATAGGTTCTAAGAAGCATGTATCCTGTTGAAATAAAGTCGTTCAGAAAAATCTTAATATTGCCTAAATAGCATAATGAAATGATGGCTGACTCTCAACCTGAGAAGGCGAGAAGAACTTTTAAAAGTCAGTGATAAGGGGTAAATTCTTTAATTCTAGCCACAATGAAGATTTATATGTCTTAAAGTTTCCAAATCCTATTCTCTGTAAATTTATATTATTTGTAATTATTTCTGTATCACTTTCTGAAGACATAAATTTATTCCCATTGTTTTTGATGACAGACCAACTCTTACACCAGCAAGCTCAAAAATTCAGTCATACCACAAGTGTGGAATATGGCAGAGAGGAGGGGTGTGTCCATGCAGCAAGCCATAACCCAGGGGAATCCCAATGCAGATTGATGGGGACCTTACTAGAATCAATACATTTATTTCTTTTAAAAACTGGCAGTAGGTTTTGTGTTTAGGGTTCCCAAGGCCACCCTAAGGCTTGGGGATTTAAGGACTCACAGGACTCAGAAAAGCTGTTATATTCACGGTTATAGTTTATTACAGTGAAAGGATACAGATTAAAATCAGCAAAATGTAAAATGCTTGGGGGGCAAAGTTGAGGGGAAACCCCTGGCAAGCTTCCAGGTGTTCCCTCTCAGTGGAGTTTCATGGGGAGGTGCTTAATTCTACTGAAATGATGTGTGAACTGTTGCCAACCAGGCAAGCTCATCCAAGCCTTGGTGACCAGTTTTTATTGGGGTATGTCATGTAGGTATCCCCATGACTGATCTCATCTACTCAGACCCCTGCCCCCCATCCCTGGCCACAGGTCAGGCTGATACAGAGTGGCACAAGGCTTTAGGCATACAAAAACATTCTTATCAGACAGATTCTTCCCAGGGCTCAGAGGTCATTTCCCAGGAGCCAAGTCAAAGGCCAGTCTTGAAGACAGGCTGTACAGAGTAGCCCAAGCCTGATGAGTTAACCTTTTCCTGAGCAAGTTTATAGTTACAGAACGGTAGATGAATAGGTTATTTCACTACAATTTTATTCAAGTACATGTCTCCAAGTAATTAAGGAAGTTGTAGGGCTCATGTCAATGAGAGTTTCACCTGTGGGAGAAACTATTCTGAGTCTTTTATTAGTGGGGAATTTAGTAAATAATGTAGAATTCTAGAAGGAAGCCCATGGAACTCAGTATCCTGTAATAAAGCAAATAATACATTTTGCCTTAAATATCTGTATCTTTTCCCTTCATGGGAATTCATATTTCTTTGAAGGAGCCAGAAGAACAAGATATAGAACCACAATAATTTCAAATAGGAGTGTAATGTTTTTACAGGCAGCACTGATTTATAAGTCCAACCCCCAGAGGTGCAGACAGGTTTATCATCCAGCTATAAATGTCTAAATGCATAATGGAATACAAAGTCTAATTTCTAAAATGTATTTGGGTGATGTATTACTCATTTATAAATGCAGCTGAAGTCAAAGAAAAGAGTTCACCTATTTTTTTTAAGGTTGGTCATACAATGCATTATTAAAGTTTTTAGATAAAAGGTGAAAATATTATCTATTCTAGTATTATAGGGAAAGATGGAGGAGCACTTGGCCATTTTTATTTGTGTGTTTGCTTTCTTGGTTTTTAAAACTAATAATTCCTTTCAGTTTTGGAGTAAACACATTTCCAGAAGTGACAGAGGACCAGTGGTTAATATTAACATCAGCTTATCATGAGAAATACATATTATAGTCAGGATACTATTACCTTTCGTTAATAGCTCATGCTGGCACTAATTAGCTCTAACATAAAACTAATAGAAGCCATACATTCCTCTTAATTTTATGCATACTTTTGAGGTCTATTCTCCCATGAAAATGGTTTGTTCAGTTAAATCTCAATAATGATGGCCCTCATACCCTCCATTAAAAATTCAGAGAGGTATATATGCATATATTTTTTAAAAGAACCAAAATTGGTTATGTTGTTTCAAAAAACAGTAGAACTTGAGTAGACACAAAAGGATATGACTGGTTTTAATTAAATCATAACTGGAAGACGAAATGTGATATGAGTTTTTGGCAAAGAGCAGAGTAGTTTCATGTAAGGATAGTACTAGATTCTACTTCATTATAAGCTATAATGATGGGTATGGGATTGCCACAATTGCCACATTTCTCCCAAAAGAACTTTCATAAGAAAAGACCAAGACTTGAGCCCAAGAAATCCTGAGCTAAGAACTTGACATTCAAGAGAAAGATTTTCAAATTTTAGTTTCATGAAAGGAAATAAAGACAGACATCTGAAGAGCCCAATAGTGCATTTCTTAAGGACTCCATTTTCAAAAGGCCATTTTAGTAGTTGCCCCCATGATTCTTACTAATTCTCCTTCTTTTAGCAATTGTTTTTCTTATCAAACTTGACAGTGCTAGATAGATAAATGATAACTTGATTGGCAGCTTGACATTGCTAGATAAACTAATTCATTTTTGGAATGAATTCAATGTCCAGTGGCTCAGACTGCTGCAGATTGAATCTGTCAGAAATTTGTTCTTATTTTCAATAAATACTTCTGTTAGTTCCACTAACGATAATCTAGAGAGCTAGAATTGGTGAGAAGAGTTTTATGGTAACTAATTGTTTGTAACTCTTTCTTAAATTTGGGTATTTAAAATATCCAGAGTCAGAGTAAGCTCTCTATTCTTAAGTAGTGCCTTCTGAAGTGATTTTTCCTGGAAGATATCCCAGTTTGCTTTTTAAGGAGTCCAGATTTTCAGAAGTATAAATGGACAATGATTTTCTTTTTGAAATTAAAATGTAACATATAAGTCAATTTACCTTCAGTTGAAGACTTGCCTTCCCATTGGAGAATATAGGTTGGTAAATAAAATGTATCACTTTATTGTCAGCATTTCTCAGAGTAAAGTATAACTCAGTACATGACATAAGATTTTTCTAAAACAAAATGATCATAAAAATTGCAACAGCTACCTTCTAGTACTCCTAAATGTAGAAGATTAGCAAAAGAACAACAACAATTCAGTTAAATTCAAAATAAATGTATTGAGGTCTTACTTAATGGAAAACACAGTATTGTATCCTTTGAAGGATATCAGAAAAACTGAAATGTTCTAATACAAAAGAGTTAATGATTTTGTCACAGCAAGTAATTTTAATAGCTATTTTTATAAGTAGAGGTGATAAGAGGCCCAAGAATTTCTTACAAAAAAGAGGAAACTAGTGTGAGGTCAGAGATTTTGAAGGGCTTCCCTGGTGGCACAGTGGTTGAGAGTCCGCCTGCCGATGCAGGGGACACGGGTTTGTGCCCAGGTCTGGGAAGATCTCACATGCCGTGGAGAGGCTAGGCCTGTGAGCCATGGCCGCTGAGCCTGCGTGTCCGGAGCCTGTGCTCTGCAACAGGAGAGGCCACAGCAGTGAGAGGCCCGTGTACTGAAAAAAAAAAAAAAAAAAAAAAAAAAAAAAAAAGAAAAGATTTTGAGACAATAGAGGAGGTGGTGAGAAAAACTGATCTTGAATGAGAGATACAGTTTGGACCTATGAAGGAAGGAAAACAGGGAGGCTTTGGGGAAAACTATAAACAAAACAAGAGGGTTAGAATAAACAAGTCAGGACCATAAGGATGTCTGTAGTATCAGACATCAAAACTTTGCAGGCTTGGACTTGGCTGTATTGGATTAATAAGGAGTTCCATAAAGCACAGTGTTTTTGTACTTTCAATTTACAAAGAAAATTTCAGTATTATATTTACATTCCTCCTACATTTAGGCTCTCTTGTCTTTCCTTTTCGATGCACTTTCACCCTAAATATTTGAATGACCAACGATAACTCTTTTGGATTTAAGGGAGCCAAATCTTGAAGGACATTTGAAGGAATTTAAATATCTATCTTTGATATTGACTTCCTAAGATTTCTTGAAATATTACAAACATGAGGAATATTGGAAGAAATGTAATAAGAGTGCTTATTGAAGGTCCTTTTCCCCAATCCTTTTCAGGTGACTTTCAGGTGATTCAGGCTTTCCCTCTGGATGCCCCAACACAGCTGTTGTGAGCATCTCTGCACTGATCTGTCTTCATGTGCATGTCATGTTTGTGATGGGGAACCATAAGGTATTGATTCATTGCCAAATTTTCACAAGTAAAATATATTGTATCCCTGCTGGTGAGTCATTTCCAGAGTAGTAGTAGCTGGGGTTTGAGATAAGGGTCTGGAAGCACATGATAGCATAGAGGAGTGTGTTAGGTAAATGGCTGTTTCTTTTGCTGTTTCTTCAACTCTAAAGGCTCCAATAAGATGTGATGGATGGAAATAGAAAAGTATATTGTTCTAGAATTCATTAAGCTGGGACAGATGGGGTTGAGAGAGGAGGAAAGAAGGAAATGAATCAAACTTTAGGTCTTATATGGTATATCAAACCATGTACAACACTGCCAAGTCTTTCCTGTGGTTGAAAACTTCCACTTCTTGGGTTTATCCTGTATGGGACCTTTTGTGCTTCCTGGGCTTGGGTGGCTATTTCCTTTCCCATGTTAGGGAAATTTTCACCTCTAATCTCTTCAAATATTTCTTCAGATCCTTTTTCTTTCCCTTCTATTTCTGGGACCCCTATAATTCGAATGTTGCTGCCTTTAATGTCCTAGAGGTCTCTGAGACTGTCCTCATTTCTTTTCATTCTTTTGTCTTTATTCTGCTCTGCAGCAGTTATTTCCACCATTCTGTCTTCCAGCTCACTTATCTGTTCTTCTGCCTCAGTTTTTCTGCTACAGATTCCTTCTAGTGTATTTTTCATTTCAGTTACTGTGTTGTTCATCACTATTTGTTCTTTAGTTCTTCTAGGTCCTTGTTAAACATTTCTTGTATTTTCTTCATTCTATTTCTGAGATTTTGGATCATCTTTACTATCATTACTCTGAATTCTTTTTCAGGTAGATTGCCTACTTCCTCTTCATTTATTTGGTCTTGTGGCTTTTCACCTTGCTCCTTCATCTGCAACATATTTCTTTGTCTTATCATTTTGTCTTACTTACTGTGTTTGAGGTCTCCTTTCCGCAGGCTGCAGGATCATAGTTCCTCTTGCTTCTGGTGTCTGCTCCCAGTGGGCGAGGTTGATCCGGTGGCTTGTGTAGGCTTCTTGGTGGGAGGGACTGGTGCCTGTGTTCCGGTGGGTGGAGCTGGATCTTGTCCTTCTAATGGGCAGGGCCGTGTCAGGTGGTGTGTTTTGGGGTGTCTGTAAGCTTAGTACGACTTTAGGCAGCCTGTTTGCTGATGGATGGGTTTGTGTACCTGTCTTGCTTGTTGTTTGATGTGAGGCATCCAGCAGCAGAGCCTGCAGGGAGTTGGGTGGGTCTGGGTCTTGGAGTCGAGATGCAGATTTCTGGGAGAGTTCTCCCCAATTAATATTCCCTGGGACTGGGAATTCTCTGGAGGTCCAGCATCCTGGACTTGGTGCTCCCACGCCAGAGGCTCAGGCCTGACCCCTGGCTGGGGAACCAAGACCCCACAAGCCACATGGTGTGGAAAAAAAATAATAAGGGGTGGGGTAAGGAAACAAACAGACTAACAGAACCCAAGACAAAGAGCAAAGACAAAAACAAACAGTAATAAAACAGTTAAAAAAAAAGCAAAAAGAAAACAAACAGACAAAACCCAAGATAAGTGGTAAAAGCAAAAGCAAACAAACAAAAACTAACAGAAAAACACACACACATACAGAAACAAAGAAAACAAAAAACAAGAGAACAACCAGACAAATAAAAGAACTCAAAAACGAAATCAAACAATTAAAAACAAAACTAACAAAATCAAAAAACAAGAAACAAAGCAAAAGTGGAATGCAAACTAAAAAAAAGCAAAGAAAACATAAAACAAACACAAAAACAATCAAAAAAAGATTAAAAACAAAACATAACAAAAAAAGGAAAAAACACAAAACACTGAAAGGGTAAAGTAAAAATAGAAAAAAACCCATTAAAATTGAAAAAATAAAAAACCCAACAGAACAAAACATAAAAAAATAAGAGTAATACTATTTTTCTGGGGTCTCAGCTGTCAGTGTCCTTGCCCCCACTTTGAGTCACAGCCAAGCTCCGCCTCCCCAGGAGACCCTCCAGTAACTCTAGGCAGGTCTCTGGACCCACTGTGGGCACTGTGGGGGCACTCAGACTCTGACCTGGCCCAACCCTCACGTGTACTTGTCCCTATAGACCAGTCTCAATTTTGGGAACACTCGTCCATTCAGATATTCCATATACACAGGGTTTACAAAGCTGATCGCGGGGATTTAATCTGTGGCTTGTTCAGCTGCCCAGGAATATTTTCATTCCTCTTCCTTAGTCACCCCACCCCTGTGGTTTTAGTCCCACCTCTGCATCTGGGCCACCCACAGGGGTCTGCTCCCAAGGCTGCCCTGGAGCACTTGGGTCTGCCCCGGTGAGGACAGGGCATGGAGGCGGCATGGCTGCCGGGGTTGTGGGAGCCCCGGCAGCAACAGGTGCATGGAGGGGGAGGTTGGCGCCCACGAGAGATATGGTCCTACAAGTAAGTAGGTGTGCAGAGAAGCTGGTGGCCCCGGGTGTGAGAGATCAGGCTCTAGTGGGAGCCTTACCTAGCACATGGCAGCAGGCACACAAGGGCCAGCCCTGGCGGTGGCCTTACCTAGTGCCTGGTGTCAGGCAGGAGAAGGCCAGCCCCGGTAGGGACTTTTCCTAGTGCCTGGCAGCAGGCATGTGTGTGCCAGCCTTGGCGGGGCCCTTTCCTAGTGCCTGGGGGGCAGGTGCTGGTGCATGGGGAAAGAGAGGCTGCAATGGCAGCTCCACCCCCTGCGCGTCACTCAACAGTGGCGCCTTGTTTCTGTGGCAGTCCGGGTTTCCTCCATAAGCATTCCTGGTTGTGGATTACCTCCCTCCTGTCCCCTCAGGCTGTCTCTTCACAGCCAACAGCAGTCTTTTCCCCAGGTTTGCTCTCCAATACCCATGTTCAAGCTCCCAGCCCTTGTGCACACTGGCAGACACACGTCCCAGTCTGGGGCACACAGGGCTGTGGCATGGACAGTCTGTGTAGGTCACACTCTGTCCTGTCTGCCACAGACCAGCCGTTTCACTCTCCTCTGACAGCCTCAGATGCTCCCCTTCTGTCCCAAGTGATTTCCCTATCGGTGAGCGGCCTTCCCTGGATGTGGGAACCTCTCCTCTTCCTCAGCTCCCCACCAGGGGCACAGGTACTATGCTGCTTCCTCTCCTCTTCTTTTCCCTTCTTCTTTCTTTCGTCCTACCTGGTTATGCGGGGATCTTTCCTGTCCTTTCTGGTGTCCAAGGTCTTCTGCTACTGTTCAGCCGGTGCTCTGTGAGAATTGTTCCATCTGTAGATGTATTCTTGATGCATTTGTGAAGAGAGAGAAACTCCACATCCTCCTTCTCCTCTGCCATCTTGAAAAAGCCCAAACTTCCACTTTATCTAAACTGAATATAGGGTAGTAGGTAAGAGTCTCTGGAATAAAGTGTCTGTATTTGAACTCTTAACCATTACCTAAAGGTAGTTTTAGGCCAAAAAACTGGAAAATCCTAGTACCTGTCTCAGAGTTGTGCAGATTAGTAACTGAGGTATATATTAGTAGGTACTTAGTAGGTATTTAGAGTAGTGCCTGGCTTATAAGTAGGTGCTTAGTAAATTTTAGTAGTTATTACTGAATGGAGACAAGTGATTTCTAATGCCATTCAGTGGACTTTATAATTCTAAAATATTTTCAAATTGGAATTATCACCTCTACTGATATTTTACAGAGTGTCATATTGGGAGCATTTGAACTATGCTTACATAACTAAGTAGTTTGCAATTTACAACATAATATAGCAGCTGGTTCATGGAATATCAATCATTAAAATGTACTGTAATACAGATTCTGCAGAAGGCAGAATGGATAAAGTTAAGCAGACAGGACCATGGAAAGCAAGTTGCAATTGCTTTTGACATAGGTCACATTTAGTAATCTGTGTGATATCTAAGATTAACAAATGAGACAAATATATTTAGTTGAAAATGTTAAAGGTTAATAAAAATTAATAGTCACATATTAATATAAATTAAACTGAAAGGTTAGAATAAAAGATGTCAAAACCTCACCCATATTGCAATCAGCCACAGCAGTTTAGGGTCCCACTAATCTCCATCAGCATACACTTTGGCAAATAGTGTGCTTGCTATGAAAATTCACCTTTAAGGTAAATGCCCTAGCTCCTTCCAAGAAATTGCTGTTTTTAAAGTATTTTTCTGCAGAAAGCCTAGAGCCATTAAAAATCACTAACATGTTTTGTGCTGATAGAAGACATCTAATAACCCTCTCACCATTTGATTTTTTGGTATGCATAAAGGAGATGTCTACAGCACTCAATGTAGGGAGGATGGATCTCAGAAAGATTCAGACCATTAGATTTTCCAGTGTGGGTATCTGAAAAAACATCCATGAACTTACTGTGTGTCCTTTTCTAGTTGGAATAGGAACTAAAATAAATTGTAATGGACATCACTATGATTTAACAATATCATATTTTCCTCTTCCTCCTAAGGAAAGGCTATACTTCTCAGTTATCTTGCAGATTAAAGGGACTAGTTTCTAATTCTGACTAATGCAATGTGAGCAGAAGTCATGTGTAATACTCCTAGTCTGAGGCAGTGGAAGCTCCTACTGGATTCTCCAGACCTTCTTCTGCCTGAGGGATTGTGGAGGTAATCCCTGGGATCCTGAGGGACTTAAATGGTAAACCACAAAATTAAATCAGCCTATATTTCCAGGTCTCTGATTGGAGGATAGCTTCATCAAGAGTCTCTTGGGTTTGTAGCTGGCTTAGCATGACAGAAAAATAAACTTCTGTTGTATTAAGCCACTGTGATTTTGAGATTGCTATCATAGTGTAGTCTTTCATAGCCTAACTAATGCATAGGGTTCAATAGTACTTATTTTAGAAAAAAATGACTTTTGTTTAAATATGTCTTTGGTTTTTTTGAAAATTAAATTACTCAAATTCAGAGAAAAAAATAACAAAAAAGCAAAAACAGAATTATAACGTCACTTGTCTGTCTATTATCTGTCTTCACTCTCCCATTGCTTTTAAATTATCATTATGTATTTGGGTGAAGCACATCTTCAGGACAGCAGAATTTAGGCTGATAAGTAGAGATGAGTTTCTGTTTATTGATTCTGTTCTTTTTTAGGGGAGAATGGGGAGTTCTAAGATTTCCCTCATGATCCATATTTTTTTTTGTTTGTTTTTTTTTGCGGTACATGGGCCTCTCACTGCCGTGGCCCCTCCCGTTGTGGAGCACAGGCTCCGGATGCGCAGGCCCAGCGGCCATGGCTCACGGGCCCAGCCGCTCCGCAGCATGTGGGATCCTCCCAGACCGGGGCACGAACCCGTGTCCCCTGCATCGGCAGGCGGACTCTCAACCACTGCGCCACCAGGGAAGCCCATGATCCATATTTTTTATATCCTTTCCACCTTGCCGAAGATTATTTCATATTTCCATAGTTTATAAAAGAAAACTGCTCGAAACCTAACACATTAAAACATAGTGACTTAAAGAGGCAAAATGAAAATGAGCCCAGGGTTTACTACCTACGTGTTTCCTTGTCAAGGAATTTTTGATACTGAAAAAAGTGAGTGGTGTAGTGTGTAAGTGCAGGGTGAAATGTTCAAAGAGGGAAGCAGGAAGTATTTTGTTGGCATCACCAAAATGTTGGTTCGAAGTAGCCAATACTTAATTTCATCTTTTCTGCTCAGTTGATGCCTTAGTTACTTCTCTATTGTCATATGCCCTCCCCAGAAGATGAACATGTATTAATACAGTAAGTTTGGATTTCCTGTAATGACTAGTAAGTATAATGTGATAGATTTCATGTTCCAGAGATAGTTGCACCAGTGTATATCGCAGACCACATGCTTTTCTTATAATGTAACATTGATGCTCTTCCACTGAGATGTGGGTTCTGTGTTCCCTCTCCCTGAACCTGGGCCAAACTGTTTAACAACTGCCTCTACCGAGAGAATGTGGTGAAAGTAATGCAGTGTAACTTTGGAGGCTAAGTCATAAAAGGCCATATGGCTTCTGTCTGTTTCTCTGTCTTGGGGTATATGACAAAGAAAGCCAGAGTTGCCATGCAGGAAGCATGGCTGCCTCTAAGCTTCCATAGAGACAGAGTCTCTCCAACTGTCCCAGCCCTAACTCTTCAAGTCTCAGCCTAGGCACCAGATAAATGAGTGAGTGATAATTCCAGATAATTCCAAATCTCAGCCTTTGAGCAGCACTAGCCAACCTTGATTTCACACAAAGTGCTGACAAGAATGCAGATTTATGAGGAAAGTAAACGTTATTGTAGTTTTAAGTCAAGTTTTTAAAGTTAATTTTTATTGATATATTTTGAGTATATTAATTATTATTTGAAATTAATTCACAGACCATAAATTTGCCATTTTAAAGTGTACCATTCAGTGGTTTTGAGTATATTCACAGGTTTGTGTAACCGTCACTGCTATCTAATTCCAGAACATTTTCGTCACCAGAAAAAGAAACCCTCTATCTGTTAGCTGTCACTCCCCATTCCCTCATCCTCCTATCCTCTAGCAACCACTAATCTATATTTTATTTCTATGGATTTGCCTACTTTGGACATTTTATCTGGATGGAATCATACGATATGTAGCCTCTAGCGGATGACTTCTTTCACTTAACATAATGTTTTCAAGGTTTATCCCTGTTGTATCAGATATCAATATTTCACTCATTTTTATGGCTGAATAATATTCCATGGTGTGGATATACCACATTTTACTTACTCTTATATCAGTTGATAGACATTTGAGTTGTTTCCATTTTTAGCTCTTAGATTTCAAATTATTGGGTCATATGGGAACTGTAAGTTCATTGTTTTGAGGTATTGCCAAACTATTTTCCAAAGTTACTGCACCATTTTACGTTTTTATCAGTGATATATGAGGGTTCCAATTTTCCCACATCCTTGCCAACACTTGTTATTGTATGTCTTTTTGATTATAACCATCTTAGTAGGTGTGAAGTGAAGTCACTAAGATTTGGGGTCATTTATTACACACCATGCTAACTAGAACATATGGTTTGATGGGAAAAAACCTAACTAGAAATCAGAAGACATGAGTTCAAGTACCATCTTTATAACTTGTAACTTGATCTTTGACAAGTCATTTGCCCTCCCGGCCTCGATTTAAAAATTTATATAATGAAGCTATTTCTTCCAGTTCTCACATTAAAATCAACCTATCTAAATATCTATAAAAATTCAGGTAAACTTTGCAATGGACATTTATCTATATCATCAAAGTGAACGTGGATTAATTTCATTTTTTAAACAATTAATAGATATTGGTCCAATAATCGAAGTCCAGTTACATGTGGTCCTGATTTTAGAAAAGACTGATGCAGTGATAAATCTGCCATATTTAAAACCAAGATGAATAAGAGTCTTTGTGTAGGGTCTTTGGACTTATTGGTTACCTGAATGACTTGAGCTGCATATGTTGACATACCATAAATCAATTTATCTATTATATGTTAAGTAAACTCAGCTAGCTTACATTGTCCATTTGGATTCTGTCAACTTTTGAAAGAAATTCATGGAACCATTTTATGCTCCATTGCAAAATACATTGCTGGGATTCCTTGGAGGAAAGTGGGTTTCCTTTGCATCTTTTAAATGATGTCAAGTGTTTGAGGTTTTGTCACAGAAAATCATTTAGTGTTCTATTGACCATTTAAAACATAAGTGCATTAGAAAGAAATCCATTTTATTCACGCAAGTCAATTCACTTCAAGTCCTTAAACATCATGGTACAGTATAACCTTCCTTTGATTTTTTTTTTTTTAATGATTTGCAACTTAAAATGGAAGGTGGATCCAGTAAATAACGCTTACTGGAATTTTGATCTTATTCACTTAATCTGCTCTATATGCTTTGGCTTTGCCTACACAATCATTCAATTGGATTGAACACACTTACAAAAAAGTCAGAAAGTATCTTTTGGCCTACATGATAGGAAAATTTTACTTTTCCTAATTTTTTTTGGATGTATAAAATGAGTATCATATCTGTAACTACTGATGAAAAAGAGGTAAAATTATACATGCTGTGTTCTTAAAGAATTTTGATGTGTTTATGGTTTGTGAACATGAGCTCCATGAAGATGACTGTTTTGTTATACTTCTCCATAGCACTTCGAGCAGTACTCTACATAGAATAATTATAAATATTTGTTAAATGATAAACATTTAATATCAAAATACAAAAGATCTGCCTACACTATCTAGGTTGTGATGCAAAATATTTATTTTGTTGTCTTAAGTCTAATTGTGCACTTGTTATTAATTGTTAATTGAAACACTATACGTATTGTTAGAATGGTTAAAAACGTCAAGGTGATCCTATAAATATGGGCTGTTACAATGGAATAGCATCAGTATTAGAAGTTGCAGTCAGATGTCCAACTTTTGCTGAAAATGTCTTTCTAGCTGCAGGTCTCTTATCAGGTACCAATTCAGAGACCTGGGGTGAGTCAGTCTGAATGAAATCTTAATTATAGACTCATACTTAATTTATATGTATTTAAAATGAATAAGTAAACACAACGAGAGAATACAAGAAGACACCAGGGCTATACCAATTAGATTCCTGTAGCTCTTGGAGTATGTGTGTCTCCATTCAATTCTGGATTAGTTGAGTTACCTGTAGCCAGGGTGGTGGCTTTTCTCTTTTTGTCCAGGGTTGCTCAGTTAACATGGTGTGTTATATTGGATTTCAGAGTATGAAAGAAGACTTAAAAGTACCATTGAGAATTTATCCTCTTTCAAATTTGGAGAGATCCAAAATAGAATACACCTGCAAGGGAATGTAACTGAATTCTATTAAGCAATCACCTGCCAATATTTGAACTTTGAGAGGATGATATTAAATGTCTTGTTAACTTAACTATGCTCATAATGCCAAGTTCTGAAGTTCTGCCAAAATAATTTTAAAATAAATATGAAATAACTCAAACTAGCATCAGAGACACATTGAAACATAAGTGAAAAACAGCACACGAATCTATGTAGCCTGTTTGTATCACCCCAGAGATTTAGATAAAGTAAAACAAACATAACCTTTTCAGCTGTTTCTCACAAGGCAAAAAGAAAATGAAACATTTGATTATAATTGTTTTAATGAGCTGTGATTCAAAATGATGAAGTTGTAATGGTTTGGGTAAAAAATATTCTGTTAATGAGCTTTTATTTCTATCAAAACCTACAAGATATAAAACTCTCCAAGGATAAAGTTTAGTGGAAAAGCAGTGTTTACTTTATGAAAATTAAAATTCCTAATATTTATCTGCTTTATTTTCAACAAATATACTAATTAATTATTAGTATTACCATAAAAAACAGATGTATTCAAAGAATACAAATGGTACAATAGACATAGAATGTTTATGTTACTAGTTTTCACACTGAATTATAAGGTAAACTATGAGATAAACTTCTTCACCTGTTTTTGGGGAGTCTTAGGTTTTTTTTTTATAATTTGTATCTCCTATTCTACTTATAGGCACAAACAGGGCAGTCCAAAAAGTTGTTCCACATGAAACAGTAAAACTACCACAGCCATTTAAAGTAGGACATTGTAAGCTGATACTTGTTTTGGATATCCACTATTACTTCTTCACTAATGCATGCCTCCAAAATGAACACTGTAAAGGGAAGTTAAATATATGGTAAACAGATGTCTACTATTGATGGCAACTTTTTAACATGACTTAAGGTAAAACAAAGCAATTTAGGGATTAACATTCAATCATATTATTGCAAATTACAAACGATTAAATCTGGCCTATTTAATTTACCTGCATATTAGAATTATAAGTTGTTCTCAATGAGAAACAGAAAAGAAAGATAACTGTGAATGGTTAATGAAAGAGATTCTATTTCAGAGATCAGGAAGTTTGGTAAGACTGCCACTGAAGGTCATTGATTTGTTAAGGGGTCACTCTAACAGTGCAATCCCAAACTAAAGTTCATTCTCATCAGTAGAGAAAACAGCTTTTAATTTTGAACTTTTACACATAGCCAATTCATTTTAACCTCTAAATTTCAGCTGGCTAATGGCAATATTCTACTTGGTATCCCTCCCTCCCTCCCTCCCTCCCTCTTTCCCTCCCTCCTTCCCTCTCTCTCTCTCTCTCTCTCTCTCTCTCTCTCACACACACACACACACACACACATCATCTTTTTAACCCAGCTTTGTAGTGTGAAATAGAACAATTTGAGAAACTAAGGAGAAAAGGAAGCCCATGCCTCAAAACTTCTTTTCTTAACCGAACTTCTTTTCCCTTTGTATCTCAGTTTCTCAGGTTTAGGCATACTATCAGACTACTTGTTATTATCAATGTTTAGATATTAAAATGGTTTACTTACAAGCCTATTATATTTTCAAGAGGCTGGCAAATATAAAAGGAAATTTTATTAATTCCTTTAGGTATGTACATCATGACTCATATGTGAAGAAATTAGAAAATAGACTTGTTTAATTCTTTAAAGGCCAGCTAAGGAACAATGGCAGCAACAACAACAGCAGCTAGTAGTTTTGATTGCTTACTTTATGCCACACCCCATTCTGCGCACTTTATATGTATTATCTAATTTCCTCATCACAAGAATATTATAAAGTACGTACTGTTTTAATCCTCATTATACTAGTGAGGAGATTGTGGCACCGAAGAATTAACGTAGCTTGCCTAACATCAACAGTACATGTCAAATTAAAATGTCCTAATAGTGGGAAGGATTAATTTGGGGGTTACAAGGCAATTAAGTTAATCTTGTAGTTACTTTATTAAGCTGAAA
Organism: Mesoplodon bidens; assembly: GCF_964165515.1. Taxonomy (NCBI): domain Eukaryota; kingdom Metazoa; phylum Chordata; class Mammalia; order Artiodactyla; family Ziphiidae; genus Mesoplodon; species Mesoplodon bidens. Next base: position 73,355,318 of record NC_138160.1, on the reverse strand, counting down.
TAAATTAACAAATGATGTTTTCAGTACATGTTTTTAACTGTGTACTACATGTGTGAATCTATAGACAATATGCAGTATGTAATATATTTCTAAACTTTCCAAAATAATAATCATTTATTCATTTAACAAATATTTATTGAGCCATTACTGTCACCTACCAAGATATTCTAAGTGCTGGGAATAAGATAGGTGCTGAATTTCCTGCCCTAATTGTATTTATATTCTAGCATTATCATGTCATACAGATCATTTAGCAACTTGTTTCTCTCATGTTTTTAGGATTAATCCATACACATATAAATTAAGTTCTTTTATGTTTTCAATTAGTATATCATTGTAGAAATATACCCAAACTGCTCAATCTCACTACTTGTAAATATTGAGATATTTATCAATTTTGTACTATTGCAAAGGATTTATCTGAGAACATGACTCCTGTGTATATGTGTGAGAATTTTTGTCTGGTGTATATATTTATGTATTAGTTAGGGTAAGCTATTTGTGCTGCCATAAGAAGCTACCTCCAAATCTCAGTGGCTTAATACAAAAGAAGTTTGTTTCTTGCTCACGTGAAATCTGTTAAGGATTCAGGTGATTATCTAGGGCAGCTCTCTTCCACGTGTTTGCCTCAGCATTCCCCAGGCTGCCTTGATCTTTTGTTCCTCACACATTAGTGTATGCTTCCAAGATCATTTTGGCAAGGCAAGTAGGAGCTGGAGGGGTTTACACTGGCAGTTATATATCCAGCAATACATGACATCTGTCATTTCACTCTCTGAAGCATCGACCAGAACTAGTCTCACCCAAAGACAAGGGGACTGAAGAGTATCATCCTTCTATATGCCGAGAGGGAGAAAAGAATAGTTTATTTTCATAACCTAGCCATGGAATTGACCTGTCATGGGGTAAACATATTCTACATTTATAAGGTATTGGGAAATTCCTCCTCAAAGTGATAGCTTCGTTTACCTTTCCATCAGAGGTATAAGAGAATCCCTGTTTCTCCACAGACTCACCAAGGCTTGATATTGTGAGACTTTATAATTTCTTGCCAATTCGATGAATGTAAATTGTTATTATTTAAATTTGCAGTTCCCTGGTTACTAGTGAGGTTTAGTATTTTACTAAGGTTTTTTGAAGTAGAAAATCCATCTATAGAGTTTGGTTTTAGGCAGGGAAGTAGTGAAATGGGAGTAAGGGTGGATATAGAGAACCTTATCTGCATCGCTTTATTTCTTAAAAATATGACTTGAAAAAATACCCAAAAAGTGGGCAATTGTTAAATTCAAATAAAAATATGTTAATAGAGCTTTTTTTTTTTTTTTTTTGGTTCCACATTAAAGCAAGTTTAACATCTTTTTTTTTTTTTTTTTTTTTTTTTGCGATACGCGGGCCTCTTACTGTTGTGGCCTCTCCCGTTGCGGAGCACAGGCTCCGGACGCGCAGACTCAGCAGCCATGGCTCACGGGCCCAGACGCTCCGTGGCATGTGGGATCTTCCCGGACCGGGGCATGAACCCGTGTGCGCTGCATCGGCAGGCGGACTCTCAACCACTGCGCCACCAGGGAAGCCCAACAAGTTTAACATCTTAACTTACTCTCTCTTACCTCCATGGATGGTGCTGTGTTTTACTATAACCCTGGTGACAGGACATGCCCAGACTCGCAATAAGTGCTCTTGAGACTTGATACCTCTGTCCAGCTTCAATTTAACTAATAAGCCTCTTGGGATTTGGCCATCAGGAGAAAGAACATATTTGCTTTGATTTGAGTGAAACTGTACTTGAGAAACCATAAATATGAGATTCTATGAGAAAGAGTATAGTGGCTCTTTCTAAAATAATGGATAGGGAAGAAACCGTGACACAGAAAGCAGGTCACTGTATTTGCTGTCTGACAAAAATACATATAAAAGGATTTGGAATTTGGATAGTTTATGTAGGTAGTTATTTTGAATGTCCTTTTGATTTACGTGTGTGTTTTTAGAAGGAAAATGTAAGCATTTCAATTTCAACATTACAGGTTAATTCAGTTAATTGGGCTGCTTCCCAGGTAAATATATTCTTTAGTCTTAATCTCTTAATATATTCTTTAGTCTGAATTTGAAAACAAAATGTATATGCTTCTTATTTTCCCTGGAGAATTTTTGAGTAATAGGTTTCTTGTGAAACATGAAGTCATACTGGTTGATTTTGAGAGTTTTCTTCTTGTTTTTCAGTGAACGATGTACTCTGAATTCTGACTAGAAAAGTGTGTTTTTTGTTTCCCTCTGGCTTTTTCTTTCTAGGATTTCAATGTGTTGTCCACATCTGAGCTGAAGAACAAATTTGGCCTCACTTCTCAGAGTTTTAAATAGTTTAAGGCACTGTGTTTTGGAATTAAATTTTCTTTCTTTTTTTCTTATCTATGAACATTCCCAGAGTTTAATTCTTTGCCATTCCTCTCTCCTTCTTGTGTGTTTTCCCTGGATCAACTATGACTCATAGTTTTGACTTTCCCTTCCATGTTGATGGCCCTTCTCTTTACAGAACTTCTTCTATTTATAATGTGGTTAGGTTCCAAAAGGTTGGTTTAAGTCTGTTTGCAAAGTGACACTTAAAATGAGTAACTGCTAACACCCTCTCATGGTACTAGGCAGAGCTGATTATTTTTTTCTTCTCTTCTGGCTCATAGCTTTGTTTGAGTCCTAATAGACACTTTTGCTTCATGTTCCCAGCTTCTGAGGTCTATATCCCAACTGCTTTTGGGACTTGTTCCCTTGGTGGACTGCCTCAAACTAAACATATTAAAATTTGAAATCATTTTCTTTCCAATAAGCTGTGCCTTTCTCCTTAAAAAAAAAAAAAAAGTGTACCATTGATGTCACTGGAACTCAGAGTCTCTGAAATATGAATACCTTCCCATTGATTTTACTCATACTTTCATGTTCATCAAATCCTGTTGATTCTTCTGCTCAACTTTTTTTGAGGTCTGTGCATTCCTTGCCATTACCACTGTGAATGAACTACTTTCATAGCTAATCATCATGTGCTTTATAGCAGAGTGCTCCCTGCATTCAGTCTTCCAGAGTTCCTGTCTCATCTACATACAGCCCATCCACTCATCTTCCTACAGGGCCATTTTACACACCAGTCCTTGGTTTGATAGCCTATATTGATCCAAAACTTATTACTAGGTAACTTTCACACTCCTCAAGATGGCACCAAATTGCATAATAATTTGGTTTCACACTAATAGTTAAAATGTATTTTTTATCTTTCTAAAGGGAATCCTGCATTCCATCAAATTAAGACATTTCCAAATAGATGCAGCCTGCACATTCTCTACTCCAAGCTTTTGCTCCTTCTGGTACTGGCCCTGGATTGCCTTTTCCTTTTTCCTCATATAAATCTTGTTGATATTTCCAGATCCAAGTGAAGTTTCCCTCCCTCTTTAAATCCTCTTCAACATCTTCAGTTTTCAGTGATTTCCCCCATTAAAAAAAAATCCTTTTATTATAAACAGACTTCAAACTTAAAAGATTTCAAAGGTCCAGAAAAGCTTCAGAAAGTTTAATCTCATCTAATGCTGTCTGGTTTACTTTGACTTTCATTATTATTTTGATGATTCTTCTTTGGGGCTTCAGATATGTCTTATCACCCAGTTTCAGTCTCATACCTTCAACTGCATATAAAACCTTTCCACCTGGTGACCATAATCTCAAATAACTGTTACAGTTTGGCATATTTTCTTGCAGTCTTTTTTTTCTAATGCATTTTTATGTGTTTAATACTTTTTATACTATAATGTTAGGTAAAATTTTAAACAAAACTTTTAATGGCTCTACATCATTCTAACATAAATTCCACTATAATTATATATCTTTACTTTTAAATATTTGTTATTTCTTATTATAAACAATACTGAAAACATTTTTAGATATGAATCCCTAATTTCAGATGATTTCTTTAGAAATGGAATTATTGGTTGAAAGGAATGAAAATTTTATAGTTAAAAAAATTCATATTGTCAAATTGCTTTCAAGGGAGGTCTTATTAATTTAAAATTTCAAATCAAGATGCTGTAACAGTGCCGATATTTATTGTTATGAAGTAGTGACTTAATAGTTTTTTTCTAATGAGATTTTAAATGGTTACAAATGTTATAACTTTAGGAATGTTGTTACTCTCTCCAGTCCTCTGTAAAATGGAGGTAATAATAGTATCTACCTCCCAGGTTTATTATGAGGATTTAATGTCTTGTCAGATGGGGGGTCCTGCTGCTCACGCTTACAAAATCAATACTCACAAATGCTAGAAAGGAAAGGTGCTTTTAATCAGAACGCTGGCAATCTGGGGAGATGGTGGACTCAGCATCCCCCAAAAACCACCTCTGAAGGTTCAGCTCAGCCATGAAACTTTTAAAGGGAAACAGAGAAGTCATCTCAGTTATTCACTGAGATAGGGGGTCAAAACCGTCACCATCCCCCACTGTGTGCAGGCTTGTCAACTCCTCGTGATCTTCCTCTGGAAGTTATCTTGTTCACACGGTTTGGTCACACAGTTTGTTCAGGAGATTACTGAAGGGGGCGCTATGGAAGAGATCTGGTTAGTTAATTGCTTATTCTTCATGTCTATTTCTTTGATCAAGGGAAAGAACAGACAAGTTAGGCAAAGTATTGTGTGATTAAAAGATTTGAAAAGTGTGCTTGGGCCAGAGATGAGTTGAGCATGAGAGTGCCAGGTTTAAGGTTAAGACAAAAGGGTGCCTCCTGCAGAGAGCTCTTTCCTGCTAAAAGCTGCTTACAGATCCCCACTTGACAGAACATCATTCCATTTCTATGGGATTAGGGGCGAAGGTCCATCTTCTGTAACTTCTTCCTGCTGACATAGGGTGCTGTATTCTCAGGGCGGAAGGTTTCAACATGGGTCTGTAGCATCTCTTTGCTGACAATTTTAGTTGTTCACTTACATATATGGGGAGAGCAAGCTACAGTTATTTTGATACTCACAAAGATATAGATTATTATGAGCAATAAATAGTGTTAATCTCATTCTCTTGAGACCAGTCCTTGGAATTGTGTGAGCCGTAGATTCAGTACTGCTCAGGTGGAGCAGCTTATGTCATGGCTATGGGCTGGTCATCATGCAGTTAGTTTCTTTTTCCTTTGGTAGCAGTTACATTATCTGTACAGCAACTCAGGAATGTGCACCAGACACTGAGTCTGTGACTCTATTGTCCTAACCATTAACTGCTCAGTTTTTTACTTGGGGCGGGGGGCCATGCAGGGCTCTGCTAGATTTCAATGTACATAAATTTTTTTGCATACTGCTCAACGCAAAATATGTAGTCAATAAGTGGTAGTTATTAAGATTGTAATTGCCTATGTATTACATAAATTATATATTATTCCTTTTACATTCTTTTACTTTAGACTCTATACATTTGCTAGCAAAAGAGAATTTCCCAAATGGTTTCTTTAACTTAATGCTAGGAACTTTTCACATATTAAAAACAATTTAAAATAAAGATGCCCCAAACAGTAAAACAGAGAACCCTTTAAATTATTATAGTTTTCATCACTATATTGCCCAGGCCACATTTCTTCTTTCCCTTGAAAAATCTTCAAACCTCTAGCAGCACTGTCAGTCATTTCTCACAGCTCTTCTTGCAATAGAGCCTCACAGAAAAACATCCGAGTCTTAAGATGCTTCCATTAAACTTCAGTGGAACATGATAGAGAGGCATATCTAGGTTTTGTGGAGCCTAAAGCTCATACAATTTTAGAAGAATTTTTAAAGGAAAATAATAAAAATTGTAAATTAAAAAATTGCCAGCATCCCTGCCAGGTCGTTGCAAGAGGGTGGGAGGACCCCTAAAGTTACTTAGCTTCATAGAAAATCGACTACTGCTCCTTTGCATGCCCCACCGCATTTAGCCAAGTACTCTTCACACAATAGATGCTCAGTACACATTTGTTGACCTGAATAGGAATTGAGATGAATAGGAATAGGAGAATTATCAGAGATGGCTTCGATATTGTATATAGAAAAAAGTATTAGCTGCATTCACAGTGATCCCCATATACCAGTGAGGTAGAAATATAAATCTGCTGACGGCATGTTCAATGTGAAGGACAAAATCCACCCTTGATTTTTCTTCGGATACCCATTATAGCCCCCTTGATGTAGAGACTGCAAAGAGAGTATACCCAGCTGTAAAACAAAACTTACTTCATTCCTGCTAGCCTCACAACTTGAGATATTCACTCACCAGTTTCTCTTTTTATGTTCATACTCTCTAAAATTATTCTAGTGGAGTGAGAGTAACATCGACATATATACACTACTGAATGTAAAGTAGTTAGCTAGTGGGAAGCAGCAGATCAGCTCGCTGCTTTGCAATGACCTAGAGGGGTGGGGTAGGGAAGATGGGAGGGAGGCTCAAGAGGGAGGGGATATATGTATGCACATGGCTTTTTCACTTTGGTGTACAACAGAAACTAACACAGTATTGTGAATCAATTATACTCCAATAAAGATCTATTAAAAAATTATTCTAGTGGAAATGCAGACGTTGGCTGCCAGTTTCATTTATGGAATTGAAGCTGATCACATATTTTAATCATGACTAACAGTTAAGGTTAAGAAAAAAGGCTTGGTCTACTTAATATAAGGGATCACTTTTCAAGCTTCTTTTCCAGTTTGGGACAACTGATGATTAAGAGACTATGAGATTATTCCTGGCCAGGTTAAGCTCTCTCACTAGAAGTAAAAATACTGTTCCCATGTATTATAAAATCCAGATAGCTGAAGCCCTATTTTAAGGTTTGATTGCCAAAGGACAGCAACAACAAAAAAGAGAGATGAATAGTACTTACTGATACATGCTAAATGTGACTGTTGTAAAGATCAAACTCCTTTAAATTCTGGATGGTCTGTTTCTGCAGTCAGGCTGCTACTTTCTAACCATAAAGCTTCTTATTTTGGAAACTAAGGTTTCAGCAAGCTACCCTGCTACCGTCATTGTGCCTTTAATTATTGACCTTTCATAAAGTCCACTTCTTGTTTATTCCTTATGAGAAAGAACTTAAGATTAGAGTATGTATCTGTATATTTCACAGCTACTGAACCTCTCTTTCACCTGAACACTTTGTTGAGAACTATTTAGGATCCTGGCTTCATACTTCCTTTACAGTAAAGAACAAAATGTTCCCGGCATGATAATTCCACTTAGGAAGGGGTAGATTCTCACATACTTAAATCCTGAAAGGTACAGGAGATGGTCTGCGCTAAATGACAGGTTGCCATAGTTACATTCTTCTGTGGCTCAGATGGGGATTGGGCCAATTATCAAGTTTTGTTTGGTTGATTTTAAGTAGTTTGTTACCTGGATACTCAACAAATAAGAAAACTGGAAAAAAAAAAAAAAGACTTGTTTTCTTCTTCCCTAGAAAGGAATCAGTCATCGTGGAAAAGAGAAAAACAACAAACCTCAAATTCCAAACAACACGGTAAATTATTTAGTTCAGATAAAGAGTTTCTAAACTGTTGACTTTATTTAGAGACTAGCACAAGGCCTGTGAACTGAGATAGCTTTCATGCTACAAATTGGATTTTTTGTTAACTCTGTTGATCCTATAATACCAGCTTTAAATAATTCTCCTCCTCCTTTCCAAATTTGTCTGGTGCTTTTCAAATTTGTATGTGTGTATTTTAATAGTTACTCTTCTTGTCAGCTTTGCTGCTTGGCCTTCCCCCTCCCTCCCGTGGTGGAAGTGGGATTGTTAATTAATGATATTCCAGAGGCAATTTCTGGAGTGACTATTGGAAAACCCTTCTTAATTAACAAAATGATAAATTCCCCACTGCAGCAGTGCTGCAGCGAAGTTCATCTCTGTCATTCAAAAATCCATGATTCTAAAACATCCTCCGACATTTTTGTGAGGATGTTGGGCACTTAAAGTCTAGATCTTTTATCAAAGCTTCCACAGTAAGCCAGAGAAGGAGAAATGAAGAGTGAAAAGGAGAAAGAAGAACTGGACAAAATTAAAATGCTATTCTGTCATTGTGATAGTTCATATGGGTACTGACAGGAGAGCGTTTTAATTTTGTCAAGTGTGTCTGCTACTCATTTATTCCGTCTCCTGCTTGTTATCGAAATTTCAGATTAAATGTAAAGATATGAATGTATTGCCATAATAAATTTATAAGTGGATATTTAAAGAGCAAAGATTTGAATGACACAAATGAACCTCAGTATAGCAGTAAAGTGGATAGGATTTGCAGAAAGATGCCACAGAAGTCAGAAATGACTGCCAGAATCGCCTTAATTAAAAAAAAAAAAAAAAAAGAAGAAAAAAACTTGAGCTGCGTGAGCCGTCACAGAAGGTATCTAATATGAAATTAGGCTTACTTACATTATTTATACCACTTTAAAATAATCTAATAAAAGCTTTAGAAAATCTGATTAAACTGTATTATTCAGATGTAAGGCAAATACTTAGACACTGGAAAACTAAGCTGTAAAATTTGGAGGCAGAAGGTAAGATTCCAGACAGAGTTAAACAGCGTGTTATTTAAAAAGTATGGATTTATTTGTAAGATATCTATAAAATACAGTTCTTTTTTGAAATTATATTTTGTTAAGTGAATGGTAATCCCAATGTAATAAACTCTAGAGATAACACTTTCTGAGGATGCCTTATTTTACTCCCCACAAGGGGCTCAGTATTTGATTAGATTTCACAGCAAAACCACATAACCTGAGACTCATGTGGCATTTGCATAACACTGGTATTCATGATCAGAGAGAAAGTGATGCAGGGAGGCACCCAGCTACTATTACATGATGTATGGTTAAGACCCAGAGTGCAGTGCTGGGAAGAAGCAATGGGGAGTTAAACTAAGGACACAGGGATAAATTATTTGCCAGGATCCTGAGCAGAACTGACTTTTGTAATGACACTCAAACAGCAGATAACCCCAAAGGCAATCTGAAAAAGAAGAATAAGGTGGTCATACTAGCAGATATGAAAGGAGATGAGTAAAATTTCTGAAATGTCTGAACCACTTTTGAAAAGCATGTCCTTCGATTGTAATCACCACTTCTTTTTTCCTCTCATGCCTACTGCCTTCTGGCTAATACAAGGACTCACTTTTGCTTATCTGCTTTAACACAGAAGAACCCCAGTGAGGATAAAGTTATAAGGATTGTAAGGAAGAGGGAAAGAAAAATGCATACAAAAATAGCAATGGAAGTTTCAGAATAACAACATGAGAAGGACCATGTTTAGGCTGGTTTTCTGATTTTATCCAAGTAAATATTCCTTTCAAAATAATATCTGACTTGAGCTTAAATGGAGATGAAGAAGATGAAAAAGTTCCTCACTTAGCCTCTGATCCAGTAGTATTTTGTCTTCAGTTGAGTACAGATAGTAAATCTTAGGAGCAGTTCAGTTAAGACATTTAAAAATGTCTTACCGGGCTAATAAAGCTCATGCTTTTAGGACCTGTTCAGTAAGTCAGGGTGAGGGGAGAATGTTGGGCACTTTAGGAAATGACTAACAGCAACAGATTTTGCCTAATAAGTAGATTTTATGTGGTAGATGCTCCACCAAACTTTCAAACAATTAAATTAGATTTTATTATAAAGTGAAGCTAATATAAAACATTGTTATTTATTTATTTATTTATTTTGTGGTACACGGGCGTCTCACTGTTGTGGCCTCTCCCGTTGTGGAGCACAGGCTCCGGACGCGCAGGCTCAGCAGCCATGGCTCACGGGCCCAGCCGCTCCGCGGCATGTGGGATCTTCCCTGACCAGGGCACGAACCCGTGTCCCCTGCATCAGCAGGTGGACTCTCAACCACTGCGCCACCAGGGAAGCCCAACATTGTTATTTTTTAACCAGATGTTATTGGTTACATAACTGCTCATACAGAGTGGGAAAATTCATTTTAATGTATGGCACAGATCTTTGATAAACAGTGTATGAAACTGGATTTCCAAAATGTGGGTATGTAGCAGGGTCACAATTTATAAATTGCAATTGAAGGGGCAGTCTATAAGTAACTAATCTTTCTCATGACCTCCTCCATTACTGAGTAGTGTGCAGGGAGGTGGGGTAGAAAGAAACCTCGATAATCAGTGGTCTCCTAGCCTCTTCATATTGAAGTCAGCCTCTTTTATAAAAATGCTAGTCCTTTGGATTTCTTCTTCCATCCCCAGATAGTATCTGGGTAGATTGGTGGCAGTGAGAATAGTGTGACTAGTTCCATCTGGCCTCTGTGGTTGTCATGATGGCAACAGCTGAAGTCCATGGTTCCAGTATTTGCATGCAGCATACTAACATCTCACTAAAATTTCTTGATCTTGGTCCCAGGCCTCTGTTATTTAACTAGTCCCCTCAGAACCTCCATAACCCCTTACTAAGGCATGCAGAAACTTCTAAGCCCCTACACACAGACCATGGGTAACTAGGAGCACTGTCTCACGTTCACATCTCTAGCCACCTCCCTGTACCTCCCTCTTCTTCCCTTTTCCAAAACTATTTTTAGAATCTTGCAACTTCTCTCAAGCTTTGGAGAAAGAGGCCCCTTGCTATAATGTTCCCAAATTTCCTTGTAGATATTTAGAGTTTCTATAAACTCCTTCTCAAGTTTGGCCCCTTTCTGCTCTACCTCTGGATCTCACCTTGATCCTCACTCCACTAGGGACACCAGGGAAGAGCTTTCTACTTTCTCTTCATATGTGGGAGAAATTTACTGTAAGTCATTCAATTAGGGTTCTCCAGAGAAACAGAAACAATAGAATCTCTCCCTCTCTTGCTTTATCTCTATCTCCATCTCTATTCCTGTCTAGCTATCCATCCATCTTTCTATATCTAGAAAGAGATTTATTATAAGCAATTGACACATACGAGTATGAAGCTAAGAAGTCCCATCATCTGCCATCTACAAGGTAGAGACCCATGGAAGCTGATGATGTAGTTCCAGTCCTTGTCCAAAGGCCTGAGAACCAGGAGAACTGATGGTATAAGTTCTAGTTCAATTCCAAAGACTTGAGAGTTGGCGAGATGATAGTATAAGTCCCAGTCCAAGGGCAGGAGAAGACTGATGCCCCAACTAAGTAGGCAGGCTAAGAGAAGGAATTCTCCCTTCCTCTGCCTTTTTGTTCTATTCAGGCCCTGAATGGTTTGGATGATGCCCACCCACATTGGGGAGCATGATCTGTTCTACTAAGTCCAGCAGATTCACATGTTAATCTCATCCAGAAATACCCTCACAGACACATCCAAAAATAATGTTTAACCAAATATCTGGGCTCCACATGATCCAGTCAAGTTGACACATAAAATTAACAATCATAGTCATGTACTCCTTTTCAGTTTCAGTGCATTCTTCCTATTTTACCTAATTCAGAATACAACTCCCTAATCCTTACAGTCCCATCAAGACTCATGTGAACTCACCCCTCAATGTCTCTCTGACATCATCTCCTACTAATTTTCCTCTCACTCACTGCTCCAGGTACATGGACTTCCTCATTATTCCTTGAAAATATGAAGGGACTCCAGCCTCAGGGCCTTTCACTTACTGTTCTCTGTGTCTGAATATTCACATATACCAGGTATCAGCATTTCTTGTTCCCTCATTTTTATTTAGGTCTCTGCTCAAATATGATCATGTCATAGACTCTTTTCCTTTCACTTTAGGTAAAATGGGGACTCTTACCCCAATACATTCAACTCTTTGTTCCCTTTATTCTTCTTTATTTCTTCACAGTACCACCCATCTGAATATTATGTTTTACTTACATACATATTTCTATTTTCATTCTCTCCCTCCCAGTACGTAATCTCTATGAGAGTAGAGATTTTGTTTCATTGAGTGCTGTAACCCCAGAGCGGTTATCTGGCACACAGTAAGAAATAATGAATACGTACACATACACACATATACACACACACACACATGAATTCAACATGAGTGCATATATTTGTCAGATGTGTAGATGATAATGTATGATATGCAGGAGGATAAACTGGTTTACTGAAAGGAAATATATATGGGGAGATATTTCCAAAATACCATTTCCAACACAGAGGTTACTTATATTTTAATATGCTGCTAGCATTTTGTTTTGTTTTGTTTTGTTTTTGCAGACGTGGGCTTCTCACTGTTGTGGCCTCTCCCGTTGCGGAGCACAGGCTCCGGACGCACAGGCTCAGCGGCCATGGCTCAACGGGCCTAGCCGCTCCACGGCATGTGGGGTCTTCCCGGACCGGGGCACAAACCCGTGTCCCCTGCATCAGCAGGTGGACTCTCAATGACTGCGCCACCAGGGAAGCCCCAGCATTTTGTTTTTTTGCATTCTGAAAAGAATGATGTTAAAATTATTTGGGAATTTAGTTAATGTACCAATCAATGCAGTGGGAAAAATACCAGAATAGTCCCTTGTTTTAGTTAACTAGGAACTCCTAGTTAGTTCATTATTTTTTTTTCTTTTCAAACAGTTATTTCAGAAAAAAAGTTCCAAAATAAAATGTATATGAAAAAAACTAGGCCTGTTTCAGAAGTATTGTATATTCTAAAAAATAGTTCAATTTAATTTACCCTAATTATTGAATAGAAATTATGTTTTAGGTAATGTCCTAGGCTCTGACAATATAAAATTAATAGTCCTTTATTCTATAAAGAATAATTTATAAAAATAGTGGTTTATTTTTATTGAGTTTTGCATTTTGTAGGACCCTTTTATGTAATTCCCCATTTGATTCTCACAGTTATTTCTGAAGTAGTTTGTTATCTCCCACTTTTCAGGAGTTTTGGATGTTAAGAGACTTGCCCAAGGCTTCACAGCTAGTAAATAATGGAAACAGAACTTAAACTTAGATTTTTATATGTCAAAGTTAGGGTACTTGCCTTCCTCCTTATGATTTATATTTTTAGGCAACTTCATGATTTAAAATATGGTTTATATACATTATCTAATTGCATACTAAAAAAATCCCTGTGGACACATTTTGCAGACAATGAAAGTACGCTTTATAAAAATCCCTCTGATATAATCAAAGTTATATAACTCATTGGTGGTAGAATCAGCGTGAATTCACCATTTCTGAGTAGAAAATCAATACCTTCTACATTGTCCACTTGACCAAAAGGAAAGCTCAGAAGTATAGTTACTGTCAGTTAAAAAAAAAAAATCAAGAATAAATTAAAAAGAAAAAACAATGAATTTTAGAATAAAAATTGAGAAATTTACTTGATGAAAAAAACCCAAATAGTTAATTATGCAGTGAGAAATACATCTACAGTTGGTAAACCTCCAAGTGTATATTGTTATCCTATAGGCTTTTATTTATCTATTTACTATTGTTAATTTAAGATGTAAGACAATTTATAGAATTACATCAATTAAACAAAATGGCAAGATTTAAAACTAGGCATTAAAGAAGAAATAAATAAAGTGAGGACATAAAGCTACACCATAAATTATGTTTAAAAAAAAAAAAAGGAAAAAGGTACCACACAGCATTACTTGCACTGGGTAGGCCACATTTCACTCTAAGTCAAAAGGGAAGTGCGGTCTGTTCCACAGTTCACTTTATTCAAAATATAATGACAGATCAATGACTTAGAAGAAGTAAAAATTTCCTTAAAATAAGATGAGAAATTTCTTCTAAGGTTGTTCATAAAATGGCATCATATAGTATCCTGAACATTTTCAGCAGTGTTCTTAGAATTTTGTGAGGTTCTTTGTACAGTGTCCCTCAATATAGGATGAATGCATTGCGCCAAAACACAATTCATAAAAGAAATTCACTGGCATTTATCAGGGTACTCTGTCTCCACCAAACACGAAAATCACGAAGGTGAAGAAAGAGATTTGTCAATACAAGAGTTCAAATGTTGAATTAATTCATATGAGTCTATTTCCTCCTTTATGGGTTCTTCATCCTGGTATATATTCTTATTTTTGTTGAGGAAATTGGATGGGATCATGTAATTTCTCCCTGGGAATACTTTTCAAGTATTTCTGCAGAAATACAGAAATGGTAGCTATAGGTGATAGTGAGGAAGTGGTAGCTGTAGGTGATAGTGAGGAAGTCAGTGGTGAAAGGGTAGAATGGAAGAGAGAACTCTGTGAAGGTTAGAGAAAATAGAAAGCAATTCAGACTCTCGCTCATGAAAATCTTTATTTGTTGTTATTATAACTATGTCCATTTCCCCAGTCCTTGAATAAAATTGATGATCCTGGAAGATGTGGCTTATTTATGTGACTTTGACGAGTCCCTAGAACAGTGCTGTATACTCCCAGGGTGAGGAGTACCTTGGTTTGAGAATCAATCCCTAGGGGAATTGTTTTAAGACAGAGGCAATTTATATCTCCTTGCCCTCTTTTTAAAAGTTATGACATACTGTAAACATAAAAAAATTATAAAGATTAGTGCAGTGAATACCCATATACTTACTAGCCAAATTTTAAGCATGTTAGTGTTTTGCTACTTTACCTTCAGAATTTAAAAAAGTTAGAGTTAAAACTGATGGCCCCTTTGCAGTCCTTGCAAATGCTGTTGTTCCCTTCTCACTCCTGTCACCACTCTCTTGAAGTAGCTTGGAATCCTTCCTAAAAATGTTTACCCCCCTTTTCCTTTTACTATTTATGTATGCATCTATGAAAAGAAAGAATATTGCTTGTGTGTTTAAATATTTTATAGATAGAATCATGCAATATGCATCATTCTGTAAATTCCCAACATTATGTTTTCAAAATCCATTTTAATACATGTAGATCTATTTTATTAACCTTAACCTTTTATAGTAACCCATTTAGAAATGTACCACCATTTATATATATCATTGTCCTACTGATGGATATTAACTTATTTTCAATTTTTCTCTATTACAAAAAAAATGCTGCAATGAACATCATTGTTTAAGTCTCCTTGTACATATATTTAGATTTCTTTCTAGTACATGTGTCTAGCAGTGAAATTATGGGACCTAATGTAATATATACTTAGTGACTATTGCCAAATTGTTTTTCAAATTTACACTAGTACCTGAATTGTTTACTGGATCCTCTTTACCACATTCTGACCTATTCTTAGCATTTAATTTTTTTTGGTCAATATTTTATAGATAAAATGTTATGTTATTTTTAATTTGAGTTTCCCTGATTCAAGTGAAAGAGGTTGAGTATATGTTCATGTATTTATTGGCCATTGGGCTTTCCTCATCTGGGAATGTTTATAATTTTTACCCATTTTTCTAGTTGGTAATTGAAGTTTTCTTATTTGTTATATTTTATATATTCTGGATACTTTCACTTTGTTGTATATGATACAATTACCTTTTCCAGGCATGTGTGTTGAAATTAATGAATGTGTATTTTAGCTAGGTTTATGGAATCTGTTGTCATAGCATAATTTTAAACTTTAGTATAATCAGTTTGCTTCCCCCTGCTTTTATGTTTGCTGTTTATGACATATTCTTCTTTAATAAGGCCATAAAATGTTCTCTAAAATTTTCCCCAGAAAATTTTGAAGTTTTATCTTTCGTCTAAATAGTTTCTTAAGCTGTCTGGAACTGATTTTGTAAGTGGTATGTGGAGGAATCCAGTTTCCTCATTCTACTTGTTTTTCCTATCCATAGAGAAACAAGAAATTATTTTCTATATAAGTAACAAAATGACTTAGCACTTTGTATTAAATAATCTGTTCTTTTCTCACCAAAGAGCAAATATTTAGCCGTATATAAAGTTGCCACTTCCATTATCCAGTAAAGCCCTCCTCCTCCTCCCGTTTCTTCTCTTTCTTCTTCATGATTGCCATAGTTATTTTAGTTTTTTAATATTAGATACAAATTTTAGAATCTATTTTTCAAGTTTCATAAGTAGTCTTGTCTGGTTTGAGAATCATACTTACACTTTCATTCTTTTCAGGTCTCCTGAGCAGATTTAATAAGATAGGAATTGTCTGTTTATTGAAGGCTTTTCATTCATTGCTAGAATCATTTCTAAAATTGTCTCTAGCTCATATATTTTTTATAGGAACTGGTTTTGGATCAAAGATTTATGTTTTTGAATATTCTTAACCCCTTTAATTTTTCACTTATTCTTTAGTCAATTTTGATAATGTATATTTTTCTAGAAAAGTAAATGTTTCTTTGACATTTTAAAAATGTTTATAGCATTATGATTTTTAAAAATCTCGACTCTTTCAGTGATTATATTCACTTTTTCAAAACTTCTATTACTTTTAATTTGTTCCCTTTTTCTGTCTTTCTTGATCAGTCTTATGTTTCCCACTAGTTTTTCTAATGTACCAGCTTTCATTGATAATTTCCATAGTTTTTTCCCTTTGATTAGCTTTTAGTATCTTAATTATTTTTGTCTGTATCTTCCTTTGATTTTTTGCTGCTCCTTTGCTCGTTTTCTAAGTTCAATGCTAATTCTTTTGAATCATTTTTATTTTTTAACAAATCTATTCCATGTTATAAACTTACCTCTTAATTTTGCATTAGATGCATTCCACAAGTTTTTTTTAATGAAGTTCTTTCATTGGCATTCAATTAAAATTTTTTCTATTTTCCTCTTTACTTTTTCATCAAAGCATTATAATTTGCTCTTTATACTATGCTTTTTTAGAAATTTATTCTTTAATCTAAGCACCATTTAGAAATATTTCCAAACGTATACTGTATTGTATTTTTATAATTCATTTCTTATTTAACTATGGTCAGATAACATGGTCTGTGTTGTCATAACTTTTTTTATATTTGTTGAGATTTCTTTGTGTCCTAACACTAGATCAGTGTGTGTAAAAGTTTCTATCTGTGCTTAAAAAGAATGTATCTTTCATACTTTGGGGAATACAGTATTCTAAATTTATCTAATAAAGAGAGACATTTAACTGTGTTGTCCAAATTTTATGTATCTCTTTTACTTTTTTTATTGGTTTATTTTGTCAGTTTCAGAAAGCAAAATGCTAAAATATCTTACTTTGAGATTTTGTCAGTATTTTTCTTGTAATTCTGTAAGGTTTTTCTTTTATCTATTTAAAGTTGTCTTTTTAGGTATGTAGAGTCAATTATAATATCCTATTGTGGATTGTTTAAATATTATGTAGCTTCCCTTTTTATCTCCATTAATGCTATTTGCCCTTAGTTTGATTTTGTCTTCTATTGATCTTGCTGCATCAGCTTTGTTTTGTTTAAAATTTACTATGAATTAACAGGGTACCTTCTGTCTGAGAAATAGGCACATTCTCACATTTATCTAGCTGCTGGCTGGGGTTGTAATCCAAACTAAGATACCATTCAGCTCCATGATATTACCAACTACAAGATTTCAAATATTTCCTCTTTCTCATGTCATGACCCCACTCTGGATTTGAATTGTGGATGGTCTTTCAGGGTCAAATTCTGCATTGGATTTGTTCCTAGGTTGGTCCTAGATTCTTCTTGTGGCTCACTGTGAAGGTTCCTGGATGGCTTGTAGTTGAGTCAGCTAGGGTGAGACAGAAGACTTTTCAATATCCTGTAACCAATATTCACTTTCTCTCATTTGGAGTAGATTCCTAGGAAACTGAAGCATAATGTGTAAGAGAACCTGCAGATTTGCAAACTGACCTATGTGAGGATTAGGGTGGAGCTTCCCTGAAGACTTTGGAAATGAGGAAAATGAGATTGTCCTGAGAAAGTTAAATTAAAATTTTCACATAGCTGTGTCACAGCTGGGAAATGGCTAAGTTGCCTCAAAGATACACTCACTATAGCAGACTCTATTCTGAATGAAGGTATTAAAGAAAGAATTTGTCCAACAGCAAGGGGAGTAGTTGGCCATAAAGTCTAGAGAAAGGGATGTCACAGAAATAAACTTTGGGTGTGTCCTTGCACCTTTCCCAAGGGAGGGAGCCTTCCATAGCTAAAGGGCTTTTGAGCTGTGTGGTCCCATTTGCTAAATCATGATTTCTGAGGGAAAGACTACAGCAGGGTATAGCCAACAACCTTCAAGTATTTCAAACCTAATGAAAAGATCATCTTCAGTATCTACAAATGGAGACATAAGATTCTTTTATCCTGATGCCACTAAACATTGATTTAGCTAACTAAATTATCTTGTTCTAATTCCGTGCTTATTGAGCAATTCTTTATTTTTATTTGGTAGGTCTGCTTTTAGGGAGAAAATTGACAGGTCATCTGGACATGAGTATTCTGATTGCTGAAATAAATATTTCTCATTGTAAATTAGTGACTTAGTATTCTGATTATGAGTTTACTTCTCATGTGTCCTTTTTTTTAAAAAGCAAGACTGCATATAGTTAAAAAAGGATGAGCCTTTTGATTTGGAACATTGAGAGTCGTTTCTTAAATGGTTGTATGGTTTTTCATATAACTTAGGTAGTTTTCTATGTTGTGCGGTACAAACAGTGCTATAAGCATACTTTGTGAACACATGCAATGGTGTCAGTAAGATAAGTTTAAGTATTTGCTTCCCATGTTTCTTTTTTTTTAATTGAAGTATAGTTGATTTACAATACTGTATTGGTTTCAGTTGTACAACATAGTGATTCAATATTTTTATAGATTATATTCTATTTAAAGTTCTTATAAAATAATGGCTATATTTCCCTGTGCTATACAATATATCCTTGTTGCTTATTTATTTTATACATAGTAGTTTATATCTCTTAATCTCATACCCCATCTTGTCCCTCCCCCTTTCTCTCCCCACTGGTAACCAGTAGTTTGTTCTCTATATCTGTGAATCTGTTTCTGTTTTATTATATAAATTTGTTTTATTTTTTAGATTAAGTGATAACGTAGAGTATTTGTCTTTCTTTGTCTGACTTCATTTCACTAAGCATAATACTCTCTAGGTCCATCCATGTTGTTCCAAATGGCAGAATTTTGTTTTTATGGCTGAGTAATATTCCATTGTATGTAATATTCCACATATTTTTTATCCATTCATCTGTTGATGGTCACTTAGGTTGCTTCCATCCATACCTTGGCTATTGTAAATAATGCTGCTATGAATATTGGGGTGCATGTATCTTTTCGAATTAGTGTTGTCATTTTATTCAGCTGTATACCCAGCAGTGGAATTTCTGGATGATATGGTAGTTCTAGTATTAGTTTTTTGAGGAACTTCCTTACTGTTTTCCACAGTGACTGCACCAATTTATGATATCATCTGCAGTGTACTAGGTTTCCCTTTTCTCTACATCCTTGTCAACATTTGTTATTTGTAGACTTTTTAATGATAGCCATTTTGACAGGTGTTAGGTGATACCGCATTCTGGTTTTGATTTGCATTTCTCTGATGATTAGTGATGTTGAACATTTTTTCATGTGCCTCTTTGCCACCATGTTTCTTAATTTTGAGAAAGAATGCTCCTCTTATGTTCACGTGAGTACTCTGGCACATGTGAAGGTGTATTGTGTTGGGGTTTATATCACACTGTATATCTGTATATCTATATCTATAACTATGCGTGTGTGTGTGTGTGTGTGATGTTATATTGGAGCTTGTATAACAGTCTCATGACTGATTCAGTAGGGGGGTTGACATGAGTCTGCCTTGGAGAGATAGATTTGCTTTCAGGCCCTAAAAAAACTAAGTATTTAAGCCTGCAAGTCTAAGAAACAGGGCCTTGATTAAGGAAAATTCTCAAAGACAATGTATGTAACTCTGAGGCTTTCTGTGAGAACTTTCTCAGGTGACATTCTGACATCATTATATACTTAAAATGTGTACTAGCCCTTCAATTATATATTCAAGTAGCTGATAGAAAAATTTGTAAAACTGCTTAATCCTCCGCACTATAGTTTATCTATCAGTACTCTGATTCAGCACAGCTTTCTGTCTTTCTGTTTAATCCAGAGCTTGAGAATTGGTCGTATAACACCCTCATCATTTATTGTGATTGCTTCCTGGCTATATTTCTCACTCACATAGTCTTTGAAATCTGCCTGGTACACAAGGACTGTGGTTGAATTTACTGCCTGCC
This sequence comes from Mesoplodon bidens, assembly GCF_964165515.1. Taxonomy (NCBI): domain Eukaryota; kingdom Metazoa; phylum Chordata; class Mammalia; order Artiodactyla; family Ziphiidae; genus Mesoplodon; species Mesoplodon bidens. The sequence goes on along the minus strand of NC_138160.1, from coordinate 73,335,318 downwards.
ATTTTTTTTTTTTTTTTAATGCTCATAGATGGCTTCTGGGTCTTAGTAAAATTCTTGAGGAACTGCCTGCCATTTTTCTGAAGACTACTATTCCCCTTAAATTCACCTAGTAACAGCAGAGGCAACCATTTTCATATAATGTGCTTCTATTCACCTTGCCACAGTTGATCGGTCCAAAGTTATACATTTTACCCAAGGTAGGCAGTAGGAGTGTTTGAGCTTATGCCTAACACACCATAGCTTCACTATGATTGCTCTTTTATAAAATGAAAAATGTATACAAACTTCTTTTTATTTCACATGACTTAAGGAGCAGAGAGAGTTGGTATATACCGAGTTCTTGACGAGAATAAACACATGGGTAAAGAGAGATGTAGATAATGAGAGATTAGGAGAGAAATCTTCCCAAATTATATATGACCCTTTAGTCCTTTGAGCATATTTATTCCTGTAGCTCAGCTGCATCCCTGTTCTTGAGTTCCTTTACCCTTATACTAAATTTTGCTTTTTTTCATGAAGCTAGCTTAAAAGGTTTTCTGTTAGGACTATATGAGAAATCTCATGCTCCATTCTATCCTCTTCCTATAAGTTTGTCTTGAATTCAAAGCTACTACCCTGAGTTAAAATTTTCTTCCAACCTACAACCAAAGAATCAAATTGAAGGTGGTTCGTCAAATGTGAAATTCCTTGTGCTATTTGTGAAGTTATTTATTTCATAAAATGAAAGCTTGATCACTTTCATTGAAAATTAATTTCTATGTAACATATTTCAATGTGTTTTATACTCATGAATTTTATAAAGTAAAAACTACACAATTGTTAAGTAACTTGGAACATTTCATATTTATCAATTTCTATAATACTATGCATATTTACACACATACACCTGCATGCACACGTATACATATTTCCTTCTCCTAGGTGAGACGTTCAACCAATTTTGTGTGAATCTTAATGCTCATGGCAAAAATTGAATATTTTTTCCACTTAAGAAGTTACACTCTTAGCTTTTAGATTTTCCCAATAGAGTTTCACAGAATAAAAATGATTCTTTTATAGAATAAAAAAGTCTCTTCTCCTTTCATTTTTATCTGTACTATAAAAGTCTATTTAGTTCCCATGGAAATGCAAACTCAAGTTTAAAATATCTGTGTGCATGTGTTTGTATATGTGTATGAGGAAAAGCATGCTATGAGTAAAACCCCCAGTTGTGCATGCTAAATGGTCTGTTTCTGATAATGAGATCAAATGAGTTTGGCAAGAAGACACTTTCTTCCTCTCTGGAGCAAGCTTTAGGGACTAGGGATGTTGCAGTTGAAGTAGAATAAGGGAAGGTTCCCTAGAAAGCATGTGGTTTATTTGAATTATTTTAACGCCTTTTCTGAACTTTTCATTCTGTGAAAAATTATATATGATTTTCTTTACTAGAAACTTCAAAAATAAAAACATAAGGTAGAACACAGGTAGAGCCAAGCTGATGCCTGGACAGACTCAAGCCAAGCTATTGACACTGCTGCGATACCAGACTTCTCACATGAGGATGGTGTCCCAGCCCTAAGAGACTCACTGTGATGCTTTACAATCTTTAAAAGCCCCAGAGATTCCATGGCCATAGAGTCCTATTCTGAGTCACTACCAAAACTCTTACAGCTAAAGAGTTTTCCCAGGTAAAGCTCCATCTATTATTTCTTTGACTTCTTTCAGGGATGGGTAGCACAGGCAAATTCACCCAGTAAGCTCCAGCCAGGTTCAAAGAGCAATTCATGTCATCACATAAAAGCACTGCATGTGTGTTTACAGGCGAGTCATCAATACAGATGAGGATGCCACTTACTATCTTGTTTTTGGCCCTATGTTACTTACATTCTTTAAAATTCATAGGCATTAAGTTAGTAAAAAGTTACAAGCAAGAAAACATGCCAAGACTAATGTACTTGTTCTTGTACCTTCATTTTTTATGTGGGAGAACAAACAGATATTGCTGCTGCCTTGAGACTTTTAAAGACCAAACAGATGATTGCTATAGGAATTGTTTTTGTTTAAAACCATATAGAATCATAAAAATCTTTGAGATTGGCAGGTCATGTAATCCAGATAACCTTTCTAAAATAGAGATATCTATCGACTTCCCTACTCATTAATGTCAGTGTACTTTGGCTTTCCTACTTCCAATATCAGGGAATTTAGCAAGTTAGAAAATAATCTATTCCATGGTTGGCTAACTTTAACAGAGTTTCCTCCTTAAGTGAGCTATTTTTCTTTTCTGAATAATCAGGTATGTGTTACTTTTACTTGACTATTATCACAAATTGTTACAAACACCACTGATAAACCTAATCTTCCCAGGTGATTAAAATCATGTAGGCACTGTATTTTCAAGCAGGGAAATGAGGAAGAATCAGCTTCTTGCTTTTGGTTAAGATTCTTGTAAGTTTGTACTTTGAGCACCAGTTCAACCTAACAGAGAGCAATGATAGGTGTAAATTGATTAGATAAAGTTCAGAAGACTTTGCCTTTCTCAGAGGTAAGCATCCCAAGGAGCAGTGTGGCAAATGGTGCTGAAACCATGAGCTTTTTGGTTCCAGTATCTCTTTAGACAGATGGAAACAAACAAGCAAGCAAAATAAGATTAACTGTGCTCCTGTGCACGGGAGTAACAGGAATCAATCTCCCTGGGTAAAATTTGAGACTACTACAGACTCTCCCTTCACCCATTCTGCCCTAACATATGAAAGACAACTAAGAAAAATGACAAAACCTTTTTTATTTTTAAAGATCTGTCAAAATATAAATCTTCCATGCTCCTTCATACACCTTTACTGACTCTTTGGAACTTCTCACTCCCTTTTCCTGTCCTACTGCATCCTACCCAAATGTCTAGCACAGCATCTACAACAGGATTGCATTTCCTGGTCAGAAGTTTAGCAGCCTTCACAAGGTTTTAAGAGCTCCTCAGTGGCAGCCACCATGTTTTACTCAACTTTAGATAGTTGGTAGCCTAGTTCCTGACACTGAGGAGGTGCTCAATTTATATTTATTAGATGAAGGAAAGAAAGAAGAGAGAACATTCTCTTATTGCAAGACACTTATTCCTTTCTGAGCAGCAACTTTCTACCAGATAGTAATTTACCTTTGTTGTCTTGAACTCTGCAATTCTTCCTGCTCCTCTGTTGTTGAAGTCTTGCCTCTCAGAACCTAAAACATAAGAGTATGAAATGTGAATCAAATTCAGTAAGTAAATCAATCCTAGAAGCAAGGAGATAGGCTTCATTACAGCTTGTTTTGTGACTCTGCTTTATTGTTCACTGGGACGAAGAAGTCAAAGAGTGATCCAACACGTGGTATGTAACCATTACAACTGAAACAATTTGAATTGCTTTCTGTGAGTACACTGTCACTGATCTAATTTTTAGTAAATGTTAAGCAGGTTTCTGTGCTAAAAATATATTGAGCTGAAACAGTGGATTAAGAAAGATGTTGTTCTAAATCCCATCTTGTAATTTTCATTTAATGGGCCTAAATTCCTTGAAGTCTCAGACTTTAAAATTGACTTGCAAAGATCTTAAGTTATGGCTCTGAATCCCTTTGGAGGAGGTGCTTATGAATATTAACTGTACCTTAGGATGCTCTGTGTTGGTACAGGACTTATTTGAGCACAGAATTAGTGAGAGGTGAATGATGAATAATGGGCTCAGTGTGTGGAGTTTAAATATTCGAAAGAACAGAATCTGTACGGTATTGTAAAATGTCTTGTAGCTTCATTTCTGATTTTGAAATGTTACAGTGCTTGCTTATTGTCACAGTATGATCTTCAGCACACTTGGGTAGTGCTTTTTTAAAGTAATGCAAATGCATGAATCTCAGAAATACCTTCAGATACTGGGGACTGCATCTTTAAGGAGTGCATTTGGCATTAAACAGCCTTTTCCAGCTAATGAATTTCTCAAGTTACAAGAATAATGGCCTTTTTAATCTTAGCAAGAGTAATTAAACAGACATTTGTTATTAATGATGTTGTTAATGGCAGAAGATATTGAATTCTCACTTTAGATATTATACTGCTTGAGAGTGATTATTTTGAATATCAGACATAGGAGTGTATGATGGTTTTGAAAGTACAACATCTCTTTAAGAGCACTGTGAAGTACTAGTTATTTAAGATGGAAAAAAAACCTGCCTTAACTTTTGTTAATACCAAGAAGACTAAATATTTCCAAACTGAGGCAGAACTAACTCTTAGGGACAAAGAACATTTGTTTGATTAGTTCTACTTATCTGTTGAAATGGTGTTTTTCTTCTGTTGAGATAGATACGTGGCAGCCCACAGCTTGAGAAAGAATTACTTAAAGTCTGCTTCAGAATAGAAAGGCAGATGATATTGGTTGGCTACTCTATGTCCACTTCCCTTTCCTAGCAATTCCTCAGTTTTGTTCAGAAATCTACCCTATCTCCAGCTTCAGAAGGGCATCCTAATTAATCATTTCATTCATTCATTCAACAAATATTTATTGAGTGCCAATTATGGCCAGGCATTATTTTATGCACTGAAAATATATCTATGAAAATAGAATAGTCAACACAAACAAACAAAAAATCACACATAAACAAAAGCAGTATTAAAAAAAAAAAGACAAAAATCCCTACCCACTATGATTGGGGTTAATGAATTAATCAAGATAGAGCCAGTCAGGCCACAACATCCCCTGCAGATTCTCATGGTCCAGTCCCCCCCAGTGATGGGCATGTGGGACAAATGGCCCCAATCACACCAGAGAGCAAGGATTTTATCTCTTCTTGAGGGAAAGAAAAATTTTTTTCTCTCTCCTACTAGATATAGACAAAGCAGCAGCCAGGCCCAGTTGCCACTGGCAGCCATTTTGTGACTGTGAGGGAATCCAGGCTTGGATGAATCAGAACCTAAGGGCAACCATGGGGGTTTCCACTGCCTGCTCTAAAAGTATCTGAACAGACATAAACTGTTAAATTAAAATTAAATACTTTCGTGGCATAAACAAATTGCTGTTTTGTTTATTATAAGCATAATTGCTTGATCTTAATGCCATTGAAGGCAAATAAAAGATGTTTTGGGAATTTGAGAATCAGGGTAAAGGGCATAGTTACGGTAGTCATATTGAGGGAGCTGCAAGGTTGAGGTAGCATGGACTGATAGGAGCCATGGGATTGGATTCTGAGGGTGCTTGATCAAGGGGGCCAGGACATAAGACTAAATAAACAAGAGTTCATTAACTTTAGGGCATTGTATCTTCCCATGTGGTTTAATTTTCCGTCGGGGACCCCAGGGGAAGAGGAAAACCCATTGCCAGGGTGGTTCTTTGAAGCCTGGATATAGTGATGGCTCACACTGGGTAAAATAAAATGGCTACATTGCTGTGGCAGGTGGTGGAGGAAGGGATTAAAAGGCTTGGGGAAGTGGGCATGTTGGAATGTGTATATCATGCGAGGTCAAAAGACCCACTAGAGGAATATGTTGCAGGGAGGGCCTGGGGAACACCCCATTCACCAAGGCCATCAGAAACTCACTGGGGAGAGGAGTATCAGCATCTCTGAGAGGTTTAGTGGTGGTTTTTCTCTGTAGGCCAGGGTTGATGGCAGGAGTGGGAGTCATTGAGCTGGGATCTTCATGAGCTTATGAGGATGATGGGTCTCTGAAGCAATGAAGCTGAGGTGTCAGTGCTTAACCACTAAAAGCTGGTGAGTGGGGGAGAGGGAGGGGACATAGTTATTTTAAGAATTAGCAAGGTCAGAAGGATGGCTAAGGACACTATCCACAGGGAAGTGTGGTGGTTAATAGAACATGGCTTTCCTAGGTCAAAATAGATATCATATAAGCTACTTAATATATACAGTAAAAAGAAGAATAAATGAGAAGTTATCTGAAGGTCATTGTTCCAAAAGGAAGCTACATTCTCTTACCCAATTTTGGGACAGTTTTCAGACACAGAATCCAGATGAGGTGGTTGGATCCTTCAGAGAATCCTCGGCAATATAATGTCAGGTGTATACTGTAACGATTCCCCCGAGCTTTCCCCAAGAGGATCTATGAATATTTACTTGGGTGCCCATGCACTGTGGGATGGGCACAGACATTTCCAGGGCTGTTTGACACAGGGCCTGAATTGATATTGATACCTAGAGACCTGAAGTATTATCACGTCCCTGTTAGAGTGGGGAGAACACAAGGCCAGATACTCAGTAGAGTCCCGGCTGAAGTCCAGCTTAGAGCAGGTCCACGAGGTTTTTGGCCCCACACAGTTGTCATTTATCCAATTCCCAAATGTAAAATGTAGAATCAAGATACTCAGCTGTTGGAATAACACCAATTGAATCATTGGACTGTGAAGTAAAAGCTATTAGAATGAAAAGTACCAAGTAGAGCCTTTGGAATTGCCTCCTCTGCCCATCAAGATAGTGAATTAAAAACAGTATCGACCTCTGGAAGTGATGGCAGACATAGAATCACCCTTAAGGATCTTAAGGATGCAAGGGTAGTGGTGTCTGTCATACCTCTATTTAATTCATAAGTCTGCTCCCTTCAGAAGCCAAATAGACCTTTGAGAACCACTGTAGACTGTTACAGGCTCAACCAGGTAATAGTCCTGATTGCAGCTGCTGTGCTGAATGTGGTATGTTTACTTGAGTAGATTAATTAATTCTCATGTATATGGCATGAGGCTTGAAGTAGCAAATTTATTCTTTTCTACTATAATCAGAAAAGAAAGGACCCATAGAGAGGACAATAATACACATTTAAAGTTTTGTTCCAGGTACATGTTAACTCTCCCACTCTCTGTCATCAGTCAGAAGATATCTGGATTATCTAGACATCCCACAGAGCATCACATTAATTATTACATTGATGATATCATGCTGATGAGGAAGAATGAGAGAGGGGTGATTAGCATGCTGGAGGTTTTGGTAAGACATACGTGCCCCAGAGGGTGAGAGATAAGCCCACTGAAAATTGAGAGACCTGATCCTTCTGTAATTTTTCGGGATACAGTGGTCCAGGGCTTGCTGGGATATTTTCTCTAAAATTAAAGAAAAATTGCTACTTATATCCTCTATCACAAAGAAGGCATAACATTTGGTAAGCCTGTTTGTGTTCTGAAGGTAATACATTCCATACTTGGAAATATTGTTCTAGCTGATGTGCTAAATGATACAAAAGACTGTTGCCTTTGCATGGGGTCTAGAGCAATGAAGGGCTTTGCAGCAGATTCAGGCTATAATGTATGCAAAAGTCCACTTAGGGTATGCTGTCTGGCAGACCACATGATGCTGGAGGTGTCAGTGGTGGGAAAAGATGCAGTATGCAGCTTAAGGCAAGGAGAGAATCATATCAAAGACCCTACAATTCCAGAGTAGGGCCATGGCATCTGTGGTGGGGAAACAGCTCTTAACGTGTTACTGGATCCTGGTAGAGACCCATATGAGCTGGGTTCTGTTTAATGCCCCAAGGCATTAAGTTGGGTAAAACTAGCAGCAGTCCATCATAATAAATGACAGACTTGCATTGAGCCTGGGCAGACCAGAAAGCACAAGAAAACTGCATGAATAGGTAGCTTAGACCTCTCTCCCTTCGATGTCAACCATTATGGTTGCACCAGCACCCTTCTTCAGCTTCCATCTATGGCCATATGGGGATGTCCTTTATGACTGCTGAAGGAGGAGAAGAAAGCTCAACTTTGGTTTATGGATGGGCCAAATAATCAGTGGAGTTCTTGCCAAATAATCAAATACGTTGGTTCTGTATGTGGGTCAAGCCAAAAATGGATGTGGTTGCATTACAAGCTATAGTCAGACAGTGCTAAGAGACAACTTTTCCATTGTCACAGTTTCTAGTTGTGTACCTGGTTACCTACTTTCTGGAAGAAGTGCCCTGAGGTGAGAATATATACAGAGTCATGAGTAATTGAAATGGCTGGATAAGTTCTCAGGGGCCCAGAAGTTTAGGGATAGGAATGCCTGAGGTAGCAGTTGTGGATGGACACAACAAAGGAATAGACACGAAGTGTGAAGGTGTTTGTATGGTTTGTGAAGACCCACCAGAAGGCATCACTGTAGAAGAATCATGGAACTATAAACTAGGCTCAAATGACTCAGTTGGTAGACATTAGTTTGCCTTTGTCATCAGCCACCCCAGAACTGGTGTAATGGGCTCATGACTTGAGAGGACCCATCAGCAGAGATGAAGGCTTCACATGCATCCAACAGAGTGACTTTCACTTTCCAAGGCTAATCTAGCTGTTACCAAAGCTGAATCTCTGATGTGTCTATTCCATGAAGAGACCAACCAACCAACCACTGGTAGCAGGTTGACTACATTGAGTCTCTTCTGTTCTGGAAGGCCTAGTGGTTTGTTCTCACAGAAATAGATGACAGTTCTGAGTATGAGTTCACCTTTATTGCCCTCCAAGTCACCCCCGTCTGGAGACTGTCAGGGTGCCTTATCCACAGGTATGGAATCCTGTAGTATATACCACCAGTGAACCCACTTCACAGTTAACGAGGTACAGGAACAAGAAGACCATGACTGTGGACTCTGTTGGTTGCATCAAATACCACAACATCCAGAAGCTACCAGGTGGATATAGTGTAAGAATGGCTTGGTGAATGCAGAGGTGAATCATCTGCTCAGAGGCAGTACTCTGGAAGAATGTGGTGCCATGTACCAGGTGGATCAGACCTTCTATATGGCATTGTATTTGATAGAGAAATTCATGCATCTGAAACTTTGGTCTGTATCAAGGTTAGGAAGCAAGAATGGTACTACCATCATTATCTGTGATCTCCTGCAGGACTTTGTACTTCCTGTCCTTACAACTCTGGGCTCTGTAAGGTAGAGATCCTGGTTCCTAATTAGAACACACTCTTCCCAGGCACACACTCAAGCATGGAAAGAGAAAAGCCACTCATATTCCCATTTTTCTGTGTGATTAGACATAATAACCACCAACTGCCTGGCCAATCATTCAGTCTTAGCAGAAGCCATATCTTCTCTTGTGACACCTCCAAAGTCTCTTCCATGAGTTAATTTTCTGCGTTAGAAATAAAAGGGCCAGTGTTAGCTGTAAGGAATAATGGGGCATGATACTGATTTCTTCTGATCTTCTTTCTGTGCTTCATGTTATATCCCTGGATTGTCTCTGTGGACCCAGAGAGGTACAAGTCAGGAAGCTATGGATCCACTAGTCATACTTCTGTGTAGAAGTGGCACAATTCCTTGAGCAGAAGGCTTGTGACCTACATTTTTACAGCTGAAACAACAGTGCTGGACACATAGAAGTGACCAAGCACGTGCCAAGCACTACCTTACTAAACTGTGTAAGGTAGTGTTGTCAAGAAGCAGTTGTCTTCAGTATTTTAATAAATAACTCGGAGCTGTTGTTTAGTCATTCTTATTAGAAATATGAATTAGATAATGGAGTGATCTGATGTTATCAATGAAATTTCTTTCAAACCAGAGATTCAATGGGAAATTATTTTTCAGTGGAAAGGAAGCACTTTAGTCAAGCTTGGGGGCAGCTCCCATAGTGTCATGTGATGGTGTGTGCTTCCTTTGGCTTTTAAACCTTTATATCTCCTGAGGGGGAAAAATGAGCAAGCTTTAAAAAATCCACCAAGCTCTAGAGAATAGAGTTTACAGAGAGCTGAATTATGTGCCTCTTTGAATCCATGAATTCAAGCTCTCCTGCCTCTGTGCTTCCAGCTGACACCTTCCAAGATGCACTGGTCTGCATTTTATTTTCTCATCAGGAAACTCAGCCATCTTAGTTTCAGGGTCATTTGAATCACATGGTTAACCTGATTCTTTTTTTCATTTTCCGAAATATCACAAATAGGGCTTTTTTTTTTTTTTTTTTTTAAGAAGGGAAAAAAATCTGGCTTCAGTTGTTAATTTCCTCTGTTCTGTCAAGATTAGGCTAGTAGTTCTGAGTAATTCTGGCTCATTTTCTCTAGGGACTAAGCCTGAAATAATCCAGTGTTTATTTTTATACAAATTCTCACAGTACTACAACATTTCAGTGACTTCCTGGGATGTTTCTAGTTTTTCACAGGCCAAGAGGCCATTCTCAGAGGTAGCTCCTTCATGTAAACCTAAAAATGGCACTTTCCCACATTATAGTTTATCAGGAAGTTTAAAGTTCAATGGTCCTCCTCTCTTTTCTTTCTCATCACAGAGAAGGGAAAAAATAAGGGGCAGTTCCAGCATTTTAGCTCATTCCAGCACGGTCATTCCATTTCAGTATTTTGGAACCTGGGAAAGAGGCAGGGAGATTGTAGTATATCTTGGCTGAGAGATGCCTGGACTGGGAAACAGGATTCTCTGTCATTCCCTGTGTCACTCTCTGTGTGACCCTGACCTCTTCCCAGCATTCCTGACCCCACCTCTAACTTGGGGAAAATGATGCTTGTCATGTAACTCACAGCATTCTCCCAAACTCATGAGATACTCTGCTGAAAAAATGGGAATCTTGTTTGGAAGGCCAACCCTATATTCTGTACACTTGTGTCTTAATCTGCCTTCCTTGTTTACCCTCTACTGTACTTTCTCCAGGACCCTTGCTTTCAGCCCAGGGGGTGGACTTGCTATCTTTTATACATAACATACAATTCTCTACCTCTACACCTTTCCTCAGTGTGCTGCTCCTCCTCCTCTGCCTATTTAAGCTCAATCCAAATCCAATTCTTAAACTCAGCCTCACTCTTTCCCTTCCTCTCAAACCCTGTGACTGTTTTCACTTGATATTTCATTTGCATACGAATTTCCTGCTACTGTATTTGTAGAATGTATTGTGAAAATGTTTTTTGCATCTTTATCTCTTCTAATACAGGGTGAGTACTGGAAGCCCTCAAATAATCTGTTTGACCAAACAATCTTTGTCACCTCCTTAGCCTTTCATGTTGGGTTTTAATGACATCATGACCCTCTGTGGACACATACACATTGTTGAAGTTGCACATCAAATTGTGATTATGGTATGTGCACTCAGGCATACAAAGTGCACAGTAGAAAAATTTGTCTGAAGTATTTAGCCTAGAGTGTTAAATTCAGTCCTAGAAGGCAAAAATCATTTAGCTGTGTCAAGTTCAGAGCTATATTTAAGTTTATTGTTTCATAACAAGTCTGGTCTATTTCAGTGTTTTGTTCTCTGTACAAGGTCTCCCTGTAACCACGCATTATAATAGACTGTTGCCAGCCTTCTCAAAATTTGAGGTGGATTCTTGATTACCTGCTTCCTGCCCTAGGGATTCTTGCTGTTAGGATTGTCATTAAACAAAGCAGCCTCCCCAGCATTGTATTCTGAGAAACAATTTGCACCTTTGTAAACTGATTAGCGGAATGAGTTTGTTTTGATAATTGATCCTTGACTTGCATTTTAAAGGACAGCAAAATTTTAGAGGACTTCTATATTTGTTACAAATGCTTTTCCTGGAATTTAAAAAATAATTTAGAAACTTCAGTTAAAAAAGGAACATCAAGAAACAAATTGACTGGAGACCATTATTTGAATTCTTATGGATGTGAATTAATGAGATGACCAGCCCAGCTTCAGACTTTATCTTCTTAAAGTCATCCCCCTACCCCCAGCCCAAAGTGAGTGATGGAGTCTTTTTTTAAATTGAAATATAGCTGGTTTACAATATTATATTAGTTTC